>NC_134255.1:18985841-19637205 GCF_965152275.1 Natator depressus
CTGGGTTTCCAGCACTTCTCTTTTTAGAACTCGGGCACGTTCTTTGTCAGAAGTGAGGGGTGTGAACTGCCAGTAATATTTACACCCCTCACCAAAAGAGGCAGGACCAGAAGCTCTGGTCTCCTGGCTCCAGCCCAGTGCACCTTCTGTGAGGCCTAAGAGCATTTCCTGGGGGAATTTCTTCTTCCTGCCTTGTGATACTTTACCTAAGATGTGTGACAATGCTGCCAAGAGTGAGAGAGTCACCAGGTGCCTAATGCTTGGCAGGTCAGCAAATAGTCTCAATTCCCTTGTTATGTCTGTTTGAGCTTTAAAACAGTGGCACCTGGAAATATCTGTGGTTGGACTCTCATGTAGTGTGTCCCCCCTCATGCCCTGGTGTTTTGGCTGGTGCAAGTGAGCACTGCTGCTGCTCTGGCTTGGTGGGATTCCTCAGAGTATCTGTGGGTGGCAGTAGAAGAACACCCTGCTGCTCTTCTCTTATTGGACCTGGGCACTGTCCTGTTCCCATATAATGAATTCAAACAACCTTTATAAATGATGTTCAGGTCAGAGCTGCCTTGGGCCTACTGGTGTGTCATATCTGCCACTTGAGATTTGTTGTAAAATACAGATCAGTAACCTCAGCCTTGTTTTCTTTTATCTGGGAAAGGGAGTGGGGTGGGATGCTGCAGTTTGGATTGAGGGGCATAGGCAGAGCTGGGATAGCAGGGAGCTACGAGTCAGGATTGTATGCATGTGTGGGGAACCATGGAGGACTGTAGGTTGGGATTGAGGTCATCTGCTGATCTGGGGGGGAGGGCATGACTCCGGACTGGGATACCAGCAGGGGGCTGCAGGTCAGAATTTGGGGGCAGGAGCAGAACTGTATGAACATGGGGGACTATAGGGCAGGGATAGCAGAAGCGCTGTGAATTGGGACTGAGATGTATTGGGTTGCCTAAACTCAAAGCCTTCCATGGTGCAAAAAGGCAGAATAGAGATTTATCTAGTTAATTCTTTGCAGACTGCAGTCTTGTTCCTAAGCATTACTTTGACAGGAAGTTCTGTTGTGGTAAGGTGTTAGCTGTCTTAGCTGAGGATTCTTCATGTATTAGGTACCCTATTTAATTGAACATCTGAGCCCAGTCTATTTGAATAAACCCCCTTCCAGACCTGCCCCTAGTGGGTGATGGGGGAGGCAGCGCTTGCTTTATGGTTTCTTTCTGCCCCTCTGGATGCCTCCGTTTGCCTTTGTGTCCTTTATGTTTCCATAGTGTTAAAAAGCAGGTCCCTATTTTGACTCCAAATCTCCCTGGCTAGCAATACTTGGTGTGGCAGGCAAAATGGAATTTGTGTGGGGCTGGGGGGCGGGAGGGGTTGACTGCTCTGTATGGAGTATGGCAAGAGGAGTTGAGGAAATGCTCAGGGCTGGAGCTGGCAGCTGTGCATACTTTAATGACCCCAGTAGGAGAGCTCATTTCCTCTGGGGAGCTGAGATCAGTGGGTGGGGCAGAGAATTCTGTCTCCCAATGTAACTATCTTGGAGCTAATTTATGTTACTGTTATTGCCAGGCGTGTTGTGTCGCCTTGGCAACATGTGACCAGTGCTCCACTGTGTGTAGTCTTCGGGATGGAGAGTGTATGGGGCGTTTCCGCCTAGAAGGAGCAATTGGAGAAAAGAAAGAGGGGAAGGAGCCTCTGGGGCAGGCTGGCCTCTCTACTGGGCCTTGCACCTGTGATGACATGGCTGGCTGTGTGCCAAGAGGGGATCAGAACAAATACTGTAGCTGGAGTCCCAGCAATGGGGAGCACGGCCTTTGAGATGAGATCAGACCCAAACAGCGGATTCAAATCCAGGCTTTGGGGCCAAACTGCCCTCCCAACCCTCTCATCTCAACATGCTGAAATGTGGAGTGGGGAGCCTGGGTCAACTCCAAGCTTTCCTGAGCACCAGACTGTTTCAGCTTGTTGCAGAGATGAGTGCAGGCTGAGTTAGGCTATTCACAGGGACTGGGCCTGATGGCGTGTTTCAGACCTTGCGACACCAGCTCCATATTAGCTCTTGCCAATCTGGGCCCTTGGTGCAATTTAGTTACTGTGGGCTGCCTGGCGCAAGTCCCCTTCCCACCCACGTTTGTCTCCAAGACAATGCTCCCGCCTCCGACATTCCCAGGCTGGAAGCAGAACAGCCCATTGCTCACTGGGATGGGGTGGCAGCTTTGGTGCCTTAAACTCATTAACAGATGTGGAGTGAATGTACAGCCAAGTTGAATGCAGGGCCTGGATGCTGTGTGGTGTACCTGTTAACTCAGCTGCTCTGACTGCTTCCAAGTGACTCATTGAAGAGAATGGGGGGTAGGGGGAAGAAAGAGGCCAGGGATGCTATATTTCAGGGCATGTAACATCGGGTGCTGCAACTCCTTGTGGGTTACCCAAGTCCCCTTCTCTTATGCATTCCCTCTGCCACACCTGCGTTCAGCCGTTAGAGAGGATGATAGACATTGTCCAGCTTCCATATGGTGTGTATAGATGTACACATGGCCAAATACTGTTCTTGGGCACACCCAGGCTTCCATACTCTCGGTGTATTTGCAGACTGATTCCGACCTTCCCTCTGTAGCTGCAGATACAACTAAATGGGGCACAGATGGGTGCTCCTTCCCCTTGTGTTTTGTTGGTTTTAAGTAAGATAACAGCAGGTACCATCTACAAGGTGCTTTATAAATATAAATTAACCCAGGCTCACAGTGCCCTTGGAGGCAGGGCAGGGTTATTATCTCCATAAGAAAACTCAGGCACAAAGAGGGGAAATGATTTGGCCACGTGTGACTGCTGGAGGTGTGATATGCATCCCCCTCTGTTTGGTTGGGGGTGGGTTACAGTTATACAAAGCTGCAGTTACTATAGTGTCTCAAAGGGACCCCATTTGGAGGCTCGTGCAGCGATGCACAAGAAGAAGGGAAGGTGAGCACTTTGGAAGGCAGCATCTAAGTCGAATGGACCAGCTGGATCTCAAAGGGAAACAAACTTGATCATAGAAGATTAGGTTTGGAAGAGACCTCAGGAGGTACTAGTCCAATCCCCTGCTCAAAGCAGGACCAACACCAACTAAATCATCCCAGCCAGGGCTTTGTCAAGCCGGGCCTTAAAAAACCTCTAAGGATGGAATGACCTCTAAGGGTTGATGAGACACCCAGGAGAAAAAATCCTCCTTCCCCAACCCTCCTGAAGCCAAACTAGGCTCCCAGCCCTACCACTGCATTTCAGAGTGCTGCCACTGATAGCCCCAGCCCAAGAGAAAGGGGCAGGAGAGATTCAGCACAAGGCCAGTTGGCCCCACTGGTCCCACCTGATGCTTCAGCTCACTGTCCCATCCCTGTATTGTGACCAGGCTACAGAGACTGCTCAGCTCAACAAGAATCCGACAGCAGCAGCTGACATTTGAGTGCAAGCTCCAGCCTGAGTTGTCAAATATTTGTAATTTTCATGTCCAAATGAGGGGCTTTGGCAGAGCTGGGTGTAGGATCCCAGTGCTGGAACAGTAGGGGGGCTATGAGTTGAAATTGAGGGACTTTGGCAGAGCTGTGGCGTGTGCGGGGAGGGGGGAGGTCTAGTCCTGGAACAGTATGGGGGGTTATGAGATGGAATTGAGGGGCATTGGCGGAGCTGTGGAGGAGGAAGCCCGGGGTGGAATAGCAGGGGTGCTGTGAGTCAGGATTGAATGGCACCAGCTGAGCAAGACTGAAATTCATTTTTGTGGGTGGCCTCTGTGCACCCATCCTCCTTACGCTGAGGTAAAGTCCTCCTCCGCGCTTCCCCTCCCATGCTCACCTCTTCCCTTCCTGGAAAGAACAGAGGTCTTTTTCTTAACTTTTTAAATCATTTTGTGTTGGGATTTCTGTGGGAACTGGAGACATGAGCCCCGTGGATGCCAAGGGGGGAGTGATCTCATGGGGGAGTGTGAGGGGTGAGCATGGTCTGTGCTGTATGTGAAGGCTCTGGGGCTGCTTTTCTGTTGACCGTTGCTATTTCATGGTAGCTGAGCCCGACCCTTTGGCATTTGAAGCCTGCGCCTCTTTTCGTGGCAGGAACAAGTGAAGTGTTTTACAGGCTGCTGTGAGAGAAGAAAGGCTGCCTTGTTGCTGCCAGAGGTGGGGCACCCGGCTGGGCTGGGCCTCACTCCTTTGCTAGCATTCCTAGAACAGAGTCTGCTTGTGAAGGGCAGCAATCACCCTTCGTGCTGGGGCTTCCCAAGAGGTGAGGTGAGAGGCTGGGATGGGGGGCATGGAGGAAGCATGAAATATGCCCCGAGGGGGGCTCCCCAATTCCTTATCTTCTTGCACTGGGGCGTTCCCTTTGGAGAGGCTTAGAGGTAGCCAGGTCCTTGGAGCGGCCACTGGCTCCCACAAGGATTCCAACCGGGGCACTGGGATGGGGGAGATTGTATCAAATCTTTGTGGAGCGGTCTGGGGGATCAGTATCCCCCTCCTCTGGAAAGCAGTAAAATCCCTTATAAGGATTATAGCATCTCCATGGTTATGGGTCGGAGGAGGTGGCCTGCTAGGCTAGTGTGAGAGTGGGAAACCTGGACTTGTCTTGTAGTTAGAATGGGGTGGGAGAGGAATCAGGACTCCTGGATTCTATTCCTGGCTTGAGGAGGGGAGAGGAGTCTAGTGATTAAAGCTGAAGGATGTATATGGAGAATCTGAGAGTCAGGACTCCTGGGTTCTAGTCCTGGCTCTGGGATAGGAGAGGCAGGCACCTAATGGTTAGAGCTGGGGTGGCAAGTCTGGGAGACAGGACTCCTGAGTTCTATCTCCTGCCCTGTTATAGACTGCTGTGGTGACTTTCCCTTTCAGTGCTGGAGTTCCCCCATTTGTGAAGGGGGTACCTGGCTCATGGGAGCTGGGTGGGTTTGGTGCTGCCATGCCCAGATCGATGGAAGGTGCCAGAGCATGGCCCAGTGTGACACTTGCCCCTCACCTCCCACTGACTCTGTGGATATGACTGCGATCCTGTGGCCTGCTGTGGTGGGAAGGGGTTAATCTCTAAGCATGATTCCATCCTGGCCTCCTCTCTCTTCCTATTCAAGAGTCCGGCCCCCTGCCTGCCTTTCCTCTGGCCTAGCAGCAGCCAAGAGCTAGCAGCTGGCTGCAGCTGCTTTTGGGGAGAAGGTGCAGGGGTTGGGGAGAGGTTAGGGCTGTGGGCCCTGCTGGCCTGGCTCTCCCCACTGGGGTCTCCTGCCTTGATGCGCCTGTCACCTCCTCAGGGAGCTGGCAGTGCAGACTGTTCTCTACGACTTCTCCTGCAGCTGGGGTAGGCCGCGCCCCAAGGTCACGGGATGAGCAGAGCATAGGAACATGAATGCTCTGCCACTGAAGCTGGTGGTCGGTGCTTGGCCCAGTGCCAGGGTGAGGATCCAAGGGCAGGTAAGGTGCGGACCTCAAAACCACACTGTGGCTAGGGGTGTGGCGTGTGTGGATTGGAGCAGGGGGATCACAAACTCTAAGGCTAACCCTTCCCAGTGCTCATGGGTCCAATGGGCTCCTTGTCCTGCCAGCATCCGGGCTCAGACCCTGACTTGAGGGAGCTGGAGCCCAGGCCTAATGGGGGCTCCTCTAAACATCAGGGGTGGCTCTGGTCCAGTAGGTGGCTGGCACAGGCTCAGCTGCATGGTAGCAAATGATGTCTGAGCAGGCAGGGGAGCAGGTCCTGGAGAGTTCCAAACCTCTCCATTAATATGCTGTGTGGAAACTGTGTGTCCCCCTGCCCATCCCCATTACTGTGTCTCCTACTCTGCCATGACCACCCCCGATCCCAGTGCCACATCTTTCCTCTACCCCCTTTCTTGCCCCCAGTGTCACACCCCACAGGAAAGGCCCTGGCTGCTCAGCCCACTCAGGAAATCTCATTTAGCAGGTTGGAACTCCTTCTGCAGCCATGGGAAAGTGGCAGCAAATGGAGAGAAGTCCTGGTGGTAATGAGCTAGTGCCCCTTCTCTAACTTGTTCACAAAAACACACACTGGCCCTCTATGCAGCAAGGGATAATCCTGCCCCTCAGTAGCTGTAGGCTTGCGTATGAGAATCAGGGAGGGAAGGGAAATGGCCCTGCGTTACTGTCCAGATCGTGAGATGAGGTTCAGATGTGCTGATCACTGGCAGCTTGCAGTGGCAGGAGCTCAGCCCCTCCGACAGCCAGATCCACATAAATTCTCCTGGCTCTAACCCCAGAGCTATCACTCAGCCTCACGTCCAGTGTGCTTCTTTTACAAATTATATTTCCAACTAGGCTCCTCTGCTCCATACCCAAGGCCCCGCTTGGGGGGAAGCCTGGCTTTCCTTGGTGTCAGTGAGGGCTGCTATGAAAATTGGGCCTGAATGCCAGTCTAGGCACTTCAGCTTGAATTCTGTCTGGTCTTACTCCCAGATGCTGTCCTCTTTCAGCTGCCTGTTCCGGAGGGAGCCAGGGCCTTTACTGTGAGCTGATGGTTGTTTTTGTTCTTTCCCAGCCCTGGAGTCAACGCTGTCTTTTTCCAGCCTTTCATTTTTTCCGCAGTGTGTAATAGCTACCCACTAGCTCCCACTCTTCCTGGCTGGGCTGTGTGCTCTCGCTCTGGGTATGGTTTGTGCTAACCACAGACCATGCTTGCTTTGACAAAGTAGGGAGAGGATCTCTGCTTGCTGCACTGGTCGAAGCCTGAGGATCCGGTGGGCTAGCATTGCCAGGGCAGCCTGTAGATAGCTCTGTCTCTAGGGACAGTAGGAAAAGCCCAGACTTTGCCCATCTGAGGGGGCTGCGCTGGCATTTTTCCCAGAGCCCAGCCATGGGTTATACATATGCTGTACAGCAGAGCAAATCACAGCTGCCTTCAGCTGGAACCAGAGGAACATTGCATGCTGGGCTAGCACTGGTATTTTCCACTGTCCTGGGTGCTCTGATAGGTGAAGGCAGCACTGGGTCTTTGTGAAGCCCATGAGGTGCAGTGATCCCAGGCTTCACTAGGGCCTTGTCTAGGCCCTCACACTCCAGTAACCCATCTCCCACAAATGGCCTGTCTTCTGGATGGGATGTGGACTGAAGTCCTGGTCATTTGGGAGCAATAAAGTTCCCAAGACACTTTCCACAAGCCAGGGCATTGACTCCAGTGTCCTGGCCAAAGCCCATCTTGGGTAATTACACTCCGCCAATCCTGCCCCCAGCAGTTTCAGTTGGATATAGGTTGTTATTCCCTGTCTGCCCTAACCTGTCACTGTGCTGGTGTGTGGCAGGTGCCATGTTTCACCCCAGAGGTGGCTGTATGCCAGTCCTGGGGGAGTGATGTTTCTGTCGAGCATTGTGGGATCCTTCTAGTTGAAAAGTGCTATGGGAATTATTCCCCTCTTCAGGGTCTGCCTCTGGAGCATCATCACTGAAAGAAAAGGCCTGGGGACTGAATATGCATGTCAGGCATGGTGAGCCAGATTTCAATCCCCAGGGCCCTATAGGCCCTTGCGATGCATTAGACACAAGCATCTGTGAGATCTGGGTCCCTTTAATGTGACCCAGGAGCAGCGCAACCCTGTTCTGGCTGTGTCTGCAATGGGTGGGCTGCTGGATTTGTGGGAGCAGAGACTAAACAATCTTTCCATGAACTCGGAGTGGCCCCAGCCCTTGGCAGGAAAAGGCACAAGAAATGCCAAGCTGGTGGAGAACAGCAGGGAGCTACTGCAGTGTTGGGAGGTCAGGAATCGCCACTGACCCGTGGTGGGACTTTTGCAGTTGTTACGATCAAAAAGAAAAGGAGTACTTGTGGCACCTTAGAGACTAACCAATTTATTTGAGCATAAGCTTTCGTGAGCTACAGCTCACTTCATCGGATGCATTCAGTGGAAAATACAGTGAGGAGATTTATATACCCACACAACATGAAAAAATGGATGTTTATCATGCACACTGTAAGGAGAGTGCAAAAAGAAAAGGAGTACTTGTGGCACCTTAGAGACTAACCAAATTGGTTAGTCTCTAAGGTGCCACAAATACTCCTTTTCTTTTTGCAAATACAGACTAACACGGCTGCTACTCTGAAACCTGTAAGGAGAGTGATCACTTAAGATGAGCTATACATATATATATATGATCAAGTTACCCCAGCCCATCCTGTTCTCTCAAATCCTGTTGGGGCCAATGCTGACCGGGGGTGGGTGAAGCAGGGCCAGGGAAGCTTCCTGGGGGTAACAGAGGAGAGTTCAGTGTGTTTTCCTGAAAGCATGCTGGGGCTCTTGGGAGTGTCAGTGGCTGAATTCATGAACATTGTTCTCCATTGACAATGATAGGAGAAGGCTAAGTCCATGCTGTCACCTGCAATGCAGGCTTAGCCTGTAGATGGTGCACTGGTGTCACACAGCTTGGCATGCTTTTAATGAGCCATATGTGACCTAGTTCTGCCTTAATACCAGCAAAATAACGTTTTACAAAGAGCAGAGGCCTGGTCGGGGAAGGAGGGGCAGGGCTTCCTCTTCCCCAGACAAATGCGACAAGCAACTCTAATTCCCCTCAGACCCTCTCTCTGTAGTCCTGTTTGAGCCCTGCATTGGTGGGGGAGTCAGTAGTCCAGTGCATCTTTCCAGCTCTGAATATTTCAGCACAATACTCTTCCATGTGAGTGATTTATCTGCAGCTCCTTGGGGAAGGAGTGATGGCTCCCTCACTTGGGGTATTTACACCAGCTTGGCTAAAGAGCTAGTGCCTATATGATAGGGGAGCAGTGCGGCTCTTGCTGGGAAGCAGGGGCTGAAGGGTCCAGCAGATCTCCACCTTCTCCAGAGCCTCTTAACCTTACTCTGAAGCACAGTGATTCTTGCTAAAAGTGTAGACTTCACCCCACCCTCATTGCTGAAAGGGAGAATGTTAGTGCTTCACACTGTCTCAAAATATTGGTTTGGGGGCAGCTGCTAGGAACCCCTGTGATACAGTCTGCCCCCTGACCTGCACTCAAACAACACAAGGCTGGGAGCAGTCCTTATAATTGTGTTGTAATGTCACAAGCCATGGGGTCTGTATTGGGGGAGCCAACAGAACACAATGATCCACAGGCCAAATGGGGTGAGGTGTCTGGCCCACAAACTGTCCATCCTCAGATCTGCTCTGGAAGCCTTTACAGACCAGGCCAGCAAGAAGGGGGTTCCTGCTGCCATCCTGCTGTAGGGTGACCCCAAGATGGAAGTGTGGGATGCGTGGAGTAGGGGGTAAATTTAGAAACTCTAGCCTGGCCCAGCCTGTTAAGCTGGCCCAAGTGGTCTGAGCGCCAGAGCACAGGAAATCAGTGGCTTGTGGGGTCAGTTTCCTCTCCAAGCAGCTTTATTTACTCTTCCTGCAGGGACAGAAACCCTGCCCAGGATGGTAATACAGGAGGAGCTGAAATCAGGTTTCAGTTAGTTTGTGTGTGCATGTGTGTGTTTGAACATACATGTAAATGTGGGGCATGTTCAGACATGCAGAGGGTCTGAGGAGCTGTGTGCACACACATGAATGTATGGGGTTGCTAGTTTCCTAAGCAGCACCTGGGAGAGAGATTGGCTGGTGCGTGACATCTCTGCTGACTAGTGGGGCGGGGTGCTGGGCTAGCATGGATGCATTGTCATATATAGTATGTGTACGTCTGTCTCTGTTTGTCCTCCTTTCTCTGCACCCCAGATGTTGGGTTTTTCCCTTGATGATTGTTTAGTGATGTAGATTTTTAAAAATGAGCCTCTGCAAAGCTGTTGTTCAGTTAAGACTCCCTCTTTTGTTCTGTAGTTATGTCCTCTGTGTTCAAGTGTATGTTAGTGAATGTGTGAGTGAGAGAGAGAATATCTCTGGATGGATGGACAGGGAAATTAATTTTGAGACAATTTCTGAGCATCTGGAACCAGGAATTTAGCAGAAAAGTATCTTCTTGCCATTAAATATAACCCTTGGAGCTGAGACATGAAGCTGAGTCTCTGGCTACTCATGCCATCCTAGGGCACATGGTATGATTTGGGCTCTTAACTCAGGTGTCTTGGCCCCATTTCTAACCCTGGGAAGTTGCCTGCTGCCTCCCTATAGTTCCCTGAAGTTTCACTGGGAAAGAAGATTCTTTTTCCTGTCCTGCCAGTCTGAGTGCCGTTAAAGAGCTGCTGTGCTGGAGAGCTGGCTGGCCTGTTCCTGTACACCTCCCCTGACCAGCCTTGTGCAGGGTTTATGATGCTAACGTAGTTCATGTTTGTAAAGAGATCCTAGGAGATCCTTAGGTGAATGGGGAAACAGGGCCATGTATCCCATGCTCTGTACATGTTCTGTAGAATTCTGTACATAGGTGCTCTAAGTTACTGTGCTTTTTGGGCGTTTGTACCACTCGCTGTCATTTCGCATCAGCGGAGACCCTGTGTGCAGAATTACCCAGTTCAGCTGGGGTCCAAGCCAGATGCCCCTGTGGTCATTTCCCCATTGACTTGAGCAGGAGCCAGCAGAGAGCAAATGAGGCTCAGGGACTCAGTCACGCATAGCCCCGCTGGTAAAAGAAGGTTATAAGGCCATAAATCGTGCCCCCTCGTGTCCAGCTCTCAGTGCTGCAGCCATCAATCTCTCTTAATGCAGTGTCTCTTTAGTCCTGGGATTCATACACCCCACCTGTTTCTAGAAGAAAATAATGCCAATGCAGAAGCTGGGTGAAAGCCTGAAAGCTGCTTGTGTCTATGGGGTAGGGGGAGCAGTATGATGTAGAATGTGTACTGCTGATGACATGTTGCTTTTCTTTGGAACTCTTCATCCAAGTACTGGTTACAAGCGGTATGAGCTCTGACAGCCTATGTGGATAGGTGGGTGTGGACCCCACTGTACAGATAGGGAAACTGAGGCACAGAGCAGTGAAATTACTTGCCAAAGGTCAAGCTTGGAATAGAACACCGACATCCTGATTGTCCATCCCCTGCTATAATCACTAAACCACTCTCTCCTTTCATTGATCAGGCCTAGATAATGGGGCCTCTTGATCACTCACCTGTGCTTGCTGGGCTGTTTTGAACTTTACTCTCAGCCTGTGATCTCATGTGTCTCATTGATCCAACCTTCTGCATCCCCTGTTGGGGAGGGAGAGGCGCGTCTCTGCCGCATAGCCCCATGTACAGTGCTGATTTAGTTCTGTCGTTAGTGGAGTGCTCTCTCAAGTCCTAACACCCCCTCTGTGTTTCTGGTTCCTTCCCAGGAGAGTGCCAGGCACTTTGATGAAGTTGCCATGGAAGCGTCAAACAGGAATGTTACCAGCCCGACCCGCAAAGTCCAAGCAATCATCCAGGTGAGTGTGTGCCAGGGTCACCTCCTCCAGCCAGTGCATCAGCACTGCCACCTTGTGCTGGGGAGGGCAGACTGAGATAGCTTTGGGGGCTAATGCCCTGTCCTTTCATCACCAGAGACTGGCACTGGGGTCACAAATGAGCAAAGGTTATTGGTCCTAGAGAGGGATTCAGAGGCGATGCTGGCTATACAGGCTGCTTAGGTCCCCATAGTGATGGGGCCAGCAGGAAATCAGGGCATCCCGAAAACCCAAGAGAGAGCAGCCCCAAGTGCTGGCAGATGGGCCTGGCAATCCCCTGAGAGCATAGAGAGAGTTTATTCCCTCTCCCAGGCCCGAGTCAGGCTTCATACATGACCCTGCTTCGGTTATGAGCCAAACCCCAATTCCAGATGGGGGTTGAGGGCACTGGTTCCAGGTTGGGCAGTTCAGCATCCATGTCCTTGCACTTTGGCCCAGCTGGCCCTAAAGGCTCCTGGGGGATCTTGTGGAGAAGGGACATGGGAACAGCTTGCCAGTGAGGAATTGTGGCCCCATCACACTATGATTTATAGTCAATGAGGCATGATCCCCCACCCCAGAGCTGAAGAATGGCATGGCTCTGTGCCACATCTCCCACCCTCTACTCCCTCCCAGAGTTCAACTCTGAAGGGATCTTGGTATCCTGAATAACCCCAGGACTAGGGTGTGGATGACTGGTGCTGCCCTCTGCCAAGTGCCATTGGGTCTTTCCTCCCAATCCTATTATGGAATTGGCTGTAAATCCAATTGGGCTAAATGGCTAGTACCTTGGATCCTATTAAAAAGAACCTGAGCCCATGGAATCCCCCTTGCCCTAGGGCTGGGCTGTTTTCACTTTTCATCCTTCTAGTCTCTTCCCCAAGCCTGCAGCACAGAGCAAAGATCACAACCGGCCTGTCCTGAGATCTGGAGAAGTGGGGAAGGCTTAGAACCCTTGGACTCCACATCTGAGGAGTCCACCCCTCAGCTTGCTAGCCTGCTGTCTGGAGCCTACACAGGGCACTCTCTGTGCTCTGGAAAAAAGGCTGAGGGAGACACCCTCAGAATGTGGAGCCAGGGGCCCAGCAGTCTGTGCTTGTGGGTTTGTGTGGGTTCATGTTTGTGTGTGCTTGCATCCATGTCTGCATCCATGTACATGTAGCTGGTGGGTCTAAGTGAAGCCTGGTTGGATTCTGGTTTACCTGCAGTAGGTTCAGGGGCCCAGGGCAGAGGGGAGAGCCCTGCCCTGCTCGCTGCAGCCAGCCATCCTGTGAGACCTCCACTTACGCTCTGCCGTGTCATATAGAGCAGAAAGATAAGGAGCTCATAAATATTTATGATCCATCTTTGCTGTGCAAAGTGGGAACTGCCATAGAGCCTATCTGAATCACTGATTGTGGACAGACTGCTGTGTAGGAGCCAACCCATAGCACAGACCCTGTCTGTCTCCCTGTCCATCCATCCATTTACTGGCATGTTTCAGGGGCTAAAGCGGCTCCGCTGCAGCAAAGGAACCTGGAGAGCATCTCCCAGTTGGAGGCCTCAGCAAATGGGGGTGAGGGGTGGATGCCTCCTTGTCATGGTTAGGCGTGGCCCAGAACCTGCAAGGGTGCAGGGGGATTATGGCTGGCGTGTTGTGTATCCCCACTTCCACTTCCTGCTTCTCCAAGCAGGGGAAGGTTTGGCCGGTGAGTTTTCTCTGGAGCACTCCAGTATGGTGTGATCTGGATTGGGAATTCCCCCACCAATGCTGGCTCCACCTGCACTCAAGCCCTAGGGACTAAGCCACCCATGGATGAGCAAGTCCTTGGAACATGCCCCACCCCTGCCTGTCAGAAGCCCCACTGGCCTTGCTCCTTATTTCAGGGGTCTTGTTTGCACACCCCTACCTGTTCCCCAGACATGTATCAGCCTTGTCCCTGTGGATCTGGGCTCCTTCCATCCCTGTTTCCTCTCTTCCTTTTCCCACATGTGGGGTGCTGCCAGTGCAAGAGCCACCTCCTCTGCAGCAGCTGGTGCCATATCTGCCTCCCTATATGTATGTCCTGATGCCGGACTGACAGCTGTGGAGCCCTCTGCTTACCTCCAAAATGGTCAGTGACAAGGTCAGCATCCACAACCTGGCCTGCGCTGGAGGGGTGAGAAGAGAGGGCAGTCCCAATGGCGGGTTCAGCCCTTGACCTTTTTGCTGACGCTGCCAGTAAGGGACTGACTGGGGGGGTTTTTGTGCTGTGGATGCTGGTCCACCAGGAATTGACTGTGACTCACCAAACTCACTGCATTTCCTGCCAGTTGGAAAACTTCTCTGTTCGCATCTAGGAAGGGCTCAGGCCAGTGACCTCTCCCCTGAGTTCAGGGATGAGCATGTTCTAACCAGGGGTTCTGCTTTATCCTTCCCTACAGAACAGCCCTCTGGACCTAATAGACATGGGCAAGGGGCTGAAGGTCCAGACCGACCAGCCACATCTGGTGAGCTTGGGCAGTGGTCGGCTTAGCACCGCCATCACTCTCCTGCCCCTAGAAGAGGGTAAGTTCCCCTTGCTTGTGCTGTGACAATGGGCCGAGGCTGATAGGGGTTTGGAGCTTACCTGGGGGAGGGGGTGTCACTTTTCCTGCCCTCCTGTGGCTGACACCCACTGTGTAACTTACACTGGGTGGAGACCAACCATCACACCATGGGAAAACCAGACTGTGGAGAGGGTATGTTTGTAATGGGTAGAACAGGAGGCCTAGGGGTTCCATTTCCAGCTGTGTTACAGACTCGCTCTGAGGCCTTGGGCAAGTCTCTTACACCCCAATTTTCAAACTAGCTATTAATTTTGAATGGCCCATTTTAGGAACCTTGGGCCTGATTCTAAGAAGTGGTCATTAATTTGGTGGGGTCCAACTAGAAATGATAGGGCCTGACTTTCAGGGGAGCTGAGCACACGCAAGCTTCCAGTCATGTCAGCTAGAGTTGTGGGTGCTCAGCACCCCTGAAAGTCATCCCGTAGGGGTCTCCAGTTGGGCTCCCCAAATTAGTGACCACTTCTGAGAATCTTAGCCTGCCCCCCTCCATCCCTGTTGCTAAATGGAGCTAATATTCCTGCCCCACCCCAGTATCTGATATGGACCTCCTGCCTGCCTGGATTGTAGGGTATAGTTAGTGGAAGATTACATGGTGCTTTTGGAGCCCAGATGAGAGGGGCACAGTAAAAGACAGGGCTATTGATGGCCTGGCACGCAAGATGCTGCTGCACTGCACTTGCCTTCTGCCACAGTCGATGCACAGACTGAAGGCAGTGTTTTACCTGTGGGATTCCCTCTGCTCTTGCTGACTACTGTCAGTGTTGGCCTGACTGCTGCTGCCACCCATGTCCTTGCCCCCTCCCCCCCCACTTCCCCTCCAGGTGTGTGGGCTTTGCTGTGATCCACTTTGTGTGGCTGTAACTTCCTGCAGGGTGCTGAGAAAGCCCCATTAAAGTAGCCACATCTAGATACTGAATGTGGGATCCGGAACCTGGGTTAGTCCCACTGAAAATTGAGGTGGAGAGGCACAGTCTGGATCTGGCTGGGATACCCTGGGGGTGGGCACTAAGTCCCACCCATCTTTAGTCCCATCAGTGGGAGCTGGCGCTGCCACACCCTCTCATCTTGCAGGGACTTGGGTTAACTTCTGCACTGATGTTCCTGGTTTATGTGAGCTCAGCAGCCCAGAGCCAGATGGAACCAACATCCCAGTGAAAGCTGGGCTGGCCATTGTGTTTCAGATCCAGCCTTGGCTCCCAAGAATGGAGGGAGTGAGAGGCACATAGGGCATCTGTTCCTCCCCTCCAGACAGTGGGTGGCTAGCTCCTGAAAAGTTTCAATCCCCAGTAACGCCCCTAACTGGCAGCCCCTGTGAATGGCCCTGCTACAGGGACAAGCACATGATGATCAGAACCGAGCTGTGCCTCCCCATCCCTGATCCTCTTGCCCCCTGCCTCTCAGTTTAGGATCAGAGACTCCAGCTCCTTCATGGCTCAACCCCTCCAAATGTCAGCCCTTCTCCAGCAGTTGGTGTTAGGAAGCGAGGCCTTAGGCATGCATCTGTGTCCAATAATTGTTATTGAGGCCACAGTGCAGCATCAGATTAAAAACCGGAAAGAAGCAAGAGCCAAGCTCTCCCTGGAGACATTGCCGTTAGCAACTTGTCTGCATCCTTGGCCTGAGAGGCAGGGAGCTGCCAGATCTGCTCCCTGTGGAGACATCCAAGATCTCACTGGGAAGGATTCGCCTGTGCATGTGTGACATGCCCACACGCCAGCCCAAACCACAGACCCTACTGAGCCCCCTGCACCTCAGACAGGAAAGGGGAGCAGAGCCGAGCTGCTTCTTGGGCCATGCATTTGTTACTTAGTGAGCCTTTCTTTTGGACATAACTTACAGTCTAATGTTAGTCAGCAAGGGCCTGAGAGTGTGAAATGGGAGGGAACCAAGAGGGGTGGGGGAGGGCTTAGTCAAGAGCTTGTGGCACAGAATCAACAGAGGAAGCTGCTAGAGATAACTGGATCAAAGGAGAGTGGGAGTTGCCTGCCCAAGGAGGCAGCTGGAGATTGGGGTTGCAGTGGGGTGGGAGGAAGAAGAGGTGGAGGGGCCATGGGAACTTGCCTGTCTGATCAGAGAGAGGGAAGGAGATAGGAGCAGGAGGAGGAACCTGGGGGCACAGTGGTTAGTATGAAACAGGATTCTTTATCGCTAGCCTCCTCCTGCCTCTTCTGCTGCATCTCTGCTTGAGTTCATGTTCCTACAAGGGACAAGACTGGGATGTGTGGGTCGCTCTTTGGGTGTCTCTGACCACCTACATTTAGCTCTCTGTTGTCTGTCCCCAAGTGGCCCCATTTCTTTCCAGCAGCTAATATGCTGAGACCCTGTAGGGTGAATTCCTGTCAGGGAGCCAGTGCTGCGCAGGAAACAGCATGATCAATAGCAGCCCTGATAAAAGCCCCAAGGAGCATAGGCTCTGACCTGAGGACCTGCAAGGTCCCAACTCTCTGGCCTGGCCTTTGCAGTCTGGGCCACAGACAGGAGCCCAGTGCTAATCTCTGCAGCCAAGGAGAGAGCAGCGCTGTGCTGGGCCCTGCAACGCTGTCCAGATCTTCTCCTGTGGAAGGACTCCCCTCTCCTCTGAAGCTCTGTTCCTCCAAGCGCTGCAGAGTGCTGGGGCAGGAGGGACAAATCATCACTACCACACACCCCTGTGGGTGCAGACTGCCTTGCCTTTGGAGCTTTAAGAGTCAGCCTGGCCTAGAGGAATGAGCACAGGACTTCTGGATCCTATGTCATGCCCCTATATGAGGGGCTTGTACCTCCATTTCCTGAGGTGGTGTGTGTGGGAATCAGTGGCTGTTCGTGGTTTGTTTGTGTTTGTGTGCTGGTGATGGTTACAGGTGATGGTGATGGTTACAGGAGCGGGGAGAGGCTGTTTCAGTCCCTCTCTAGGGGACCCACCAGTGTCTAAAACTTGGTGGCTTGATGTCCAGGCCTGCACTTGCTCTGCAGCATCAGGACAGGAGCTGCCCTCAGCCCTGGCTGCAGTCCTGTTATTCCACACAGTTGAAGTGCTGGTTACATGTCCCCCCTCCCCACTTTCCAGTTCAGGAGCTCCTCTTAGCAAAAACTACAGAGGATGCTTCCTGCCCAGCCCCCACCTTCCTATCACATGGTTCCCATGCAGGATGGGGTGCACACCAAGTGGGGTTTTATCACCAGTAATACACGGTGAGCGGTCCCCTCTCAGCCTCTGTAAATGGGGGTGCTTGACCTGCTTTGGCCTCCCTTCCCAAGCACTGGATCTCCTTGTTATGACCCAAGGAGCATTAAGCAGATGTTTCTCCTTGCAGGGAGGACCATGATCGGCTCGGCTGCTAAGGACATTGTTCTTCAGGGGACTGGGTTGGCCTCTGAGCACTGCTACATCGAGAATGTGTGTGGGACCCTCACTCTGCACCCCTGCGGGAATGTCTGTGCCATTGATGGCCTGCAGGTTAAGCAGCCCACTCGCCTGACACAAGGTAAGGTGCCTACCCTTGGGCATCAAGGCTGGCTGTAGTGGGGGCAATGCATGAGAGGACACTCCTGACCGCTCAACTAGCTCCAGGCCTGGGCCCCTCAGTCCCCAAAGATTGGTGATGTTTGGGTCAGGTTCTGACTTTCCTGGCTTTGTAAGGTGGGTCCTGACTTCCTCTGACTTTGGATATGTTTGGAGCCAGCTTCCGCTCTGCAGCTAGGGTACATCTTTGCCTTGGAGCTGGGTGAATCATAGTTCTCCTGCGAGCAGGTGAGGGTAACTAGGCTTGAGAGAGTGCCCAGTGCAACTTAGTCCAGCCTCACTGTTTTACGGAAGCTTTGTTGAGCTGGGATCAGCTTCAGGGTGAACTTGGCTTGTGTTTTCAGCGAGTCACTGCTTTCAGTGAAACTAAAACCCCAGCCCTGGGTGCGGGTGCAGGCCCAGCGTCAGTGGTGACTGCTAATTAGGTGAAGCCCAGTTCCAGTAACTATCCTGTTGGGGTGCTGGGTTAGTGGGGATGTCCCACCAGGAACAGAACCTGGCTTGGTTAGCGTGCAGGTGGCATGTGGTTCTGACTGCACAGCTTCATTTGAGTCCTGGCTGAACAGAGATTCCCATTCTCCTTCCTGAAGGAGCCCCCAACAATTGCTGTAGGTTTGGAGTCTCCTTTATATTTTAGCCATTGAGTGCTCTGACTCAGCTGTAGGGGTCTGTGTTTGCCTCCCTGGTTATGTCTACATAGCAAATAAAAATCCACGACTGGCCCATGCCAACTGACTTGAGCTCACTGGGCTTGGACTGTGGGGCTGTTTCCTTGCTGTGTAGACTTCTGGGCTCGGGCTGGAGCCTGGGCTCTAGGACCCTGTGAGGTGAGAGGGTCTGAGCCCGAAAGTCTACCCAGCAATGAAAAAGCCCCAAGCCCTGTGACCCTGAGTCGACTGGCATGGGCCAGCTGCGGGTTTTTCTTTGCCGTGTAGACATACTCCCTGTTACCTTGATGAGGGCCAGTTCTCCTTAACGTCTGATTGTCTCTTCCCCTGGGCACATGTGCTCTTTCCAGGGGAATGATGCTACAGGCCCTTCTTGCCAGTGTTAATTGGAATTGTCCAGGCTTATTGTATTTCTGAAGAAGTTTCTGGTCCCTTTTGCCTTGCTAGCATGGGTGTGTGCAGTTCCAGAGCAAGGAAGGTTGGCCATTGTGGAAATGCAAGACTCCCAGCCTGCCGCCACATCCTCTCAGCCTTCCAGAGCTCCATGGAGGGCAAAGAGGGCAAGGACAGCACAGGCAGCTCTGATGATGGGAATTTCTTTAGCAATAATAATCCTTTCTAGAACCTCAGTGTGACTCACTGGTCAAGCTTGTGTTGTGTCCCCTTCTATTGGCAGTTGCACTAAAGGGTAACAGCCTATTACTGCTACCAGCTAATGGGATTACTCCTTTAGTTTATGTGGTCAGGGTGCTGAAGATCCTTGGGTTCAAACCCTGCTACAGGCTCATGCAGGGGGCTATCATCGTTTGAGAGGTCAGTCTTTCTGGTTTCTAAAGGAGGGCCGTAAAGAGGAGAGAGTGCTAGACTGTCTTGGGGGGGAAGGCAAATTTGGGATTAAGATGAGGGGTAGATGGGGACAGGTGCGACCCATCTGCATCCTCAGTTTGTCTACTAGGAGCAGGTTTGGGCTAGAATCCCTAGTAGCTGGAAGCCTGGCATGGACTAGCCCTATTGGCCCATTGCCACACAATGCTGTCATGCATGGCTCTTAAAAAGAGATGCTTGCTGAAATTCTTTGCACCAGTTCACCAATTGCACTGGAAATGGCTCTCTGCTAACCTGTGCCCCAGTTTCTTGCTAGCCCATGGAGAAGCATGCTGCTTTAGGGGAGCTGCCATGCGCTTTGCTGGGTAATCTGGTATTAAGATCTCTGGCACAAAACACAGAATCCAGCTCCCCCTCCCTGATGGAGAGTTTACACTGTCAAATATCAAAGGTGCATCCTGAGCCATCTTCTGACAGCTGCAGAAAGCAGAGGCGGGATCAGCTGCCAGGAATTTATTAGAGCCTCTAATAATGGTTGGGCTTGTTTGAGGCAGAAAGAGGGGAATTTAAAGCTGATTGTTTTAAAAGAACCAACCAGCTGACAAACAAACAAGGCTTTTTAATCCAGATGCCTCCTTTTCATGTAATTATTTCAGCTTCTAGGGTTCAGCTTTCCTGGGCCATTTCCCAGGCTGTCCCCTTCCCCATCTATCCTTAAAAATATCAGTGTGCCTGAGTCACTCCCTCTCTGATGTACTTCCTGTTGGTTTCATTTGCCATAACCAGGCTCCCTCATTTCCCTGCCCTTTCCATTTGTCCCATGGCTGAGATTTGCCTGGCTTAGACTTGAAGCTCTTTGAGGCAGGGTCCCTGTCTCTCTGCTTGGCCCTTTACAGAATTTGGTGGGGGGGATCCTCAATGTTAACAGGCCTTCTTGTTGGGGTCATTCTAGAACTTTAATTGCCAGGGTAATGTGCTGCAATGGCATCCCTCTAGAGCTTGAGTTGCCATAGCAATGAGCTGCAGGCTTGTAACTGTTATGGCCAGCTGGTGGCTGTGCTCCGGGAGAGGGCTCTGAACACTGTGAAGAGGAACAAAGAGGCATGAGCCTTGCTCCACCTGGAGAAAATCCCAGCCTAGAGGAAATGATGCAGTGTGGCCTCTGGAGTTGCAGGCACCATAAGTGTTATGGGATAGCCCAGAGCCAGACCTTCTTTCTCCCAAATGCTCTTAACAGAGGAGCACAGCATTTGCCAGGACAAATCTGAGCTAGCCCTGATTCCTCTGCCTGCCACACTAGATCAGACCATATGGCCGGGGGTCCTGGATCCTCATGCAGTGTCCAGTGCTTCGGAGGAGGCTTAAACACCCTATCAGATGCCTGGCCAGTTGTGCTGAGCTGCGTGTGGGGTGTGAGACCTTGGCTCAGCTCAACACGCTGCTGGAGACAGGGATACTGGACTAGACAGACCACAGTTCTGATCCTGTCTGATAATGCCAATGGCCATTGGGCTGTGAGGTGGAGCTGCCCCCCTGGCCTAGTGTGAGGGATGGTCTGAGTTGACAACCACCTCAGACCTGTCTCTCCAGTAAGGTGTTTTGTGAGGCAGCGGGTGGGGCAACACACCTCTCTGCTAGCAGGGTTTGCTTAGCTGTAGTGTACCTACTCCCCGTGTGCTCCAGCGTGGGCTGGCACTGTAACGCATGGCACAGCTGGCCAGCATCCTGTCAGGATCCTCATCTTCCTCTCAGTACAACTGGGGACATAATCCTCACCCAGCTAGCAACACTGTCTGTGATGTAAGCTCCTTTGTTAAACCGTCTGCTGTCTGTATCCATCAGGGAAGGAGCAAGGTCTGTGCTGCCCCCAATTGGGCCTGTTGTCCCAGATGGAAACACCACAGGCTCCCATCTAGCTGACGTGGTGCTTTGTACCCATTGACCTTGATTTGTAGCACAATACAGGGTGCAAATCAGATTGTATGTTACTTTTTCTAGTAGTTGTCACAGGGAATGGGGAATCAGTAATCCTGGGTTCTACGCCTGACTCTGTTGCTGACTCGCTGTCTTGGGCCCTCTCTGTGCCTCAGTTACCCCACTTAGAAAAGGGTGCAACGACACTGGCCCTGCTTTGTAAAGTGCTTTGAGACCCTGGCAGAAATGCTACTGTTAGTTATCAGAGATGCCCCAAGGCACTGGCTGTGCAAGCCCACAGTTTCACATGACCTCTTTGTTCAGTGGAAGGAGCAGGGGAGTGGGAGTAAGGACTCCTGGGTTCTTTTGTTCCTGGCTCTGCTATTGGTGCTCTTGGCTTGACCTCTCTGTGCCCTGATTTGTGTCTGTGAAATGGAGATACCAGCTCCCAGCCTCATAGGGGAAGGGAGGCTGAGCCAGTTGATATCTGCACCAGGCTTTAAAGGTACTGAGGGTTGGCTATTGCTGAGCTCAAACTGGGATGAAATGGTAATCCTCACACACTCAGATTTCCTATGGGCGATAATAAGCCCTAAAATATTTGCAGGGGACTCTGCCTTTCTGTACAGGCTGCCCTGCTGGAGATTTAGCTCATGCTATGCCTCATAAATAAACCCCCAATTCATCTGTAAATGACACAGTCAGCCTTAATACTTCATGGCTGAATGACATCTTTTACAGCACTGGCCCTGGTGTTACCATAGGAGTCAGCATAGTTACAGCTTGTAACAGTTACAATGTTGCTGTTTGTGATAAAGCAGCTGCATAGAGCTGCGGGGGGGAGGGGAGGGGAGATGGGGGCCACAGGAAATTTTTGTGCTCGTTTTTTGCTTAAATGTTTCTTAGGATACTTGCATTTTTTACAGGTTTGGTGACCTGTTTGGTTCCTAATTGATATTTCTGCCATAGGACAGGTGTAATTCATTACAGTCACCCATGCAAGTGCTTTGGAGGATAGGATTAAGATTCAAAATGAACTGGACAAACTGGAGAAATGATCTGAAGTAAATAGGATGAAATTCAATAAGGACAAATGCAAAGTACTCCATTTAGGAAGGAACAATCAGCTGAACACATACAAAATGGGAAATGACTGCCTAGGAAGGAGTATGGCGGAAAGGGATCTGGGGGTCATAGTGGACCATAAGCTAAATATGAGTCAACAGTGTAACACTGTTGCAAAAAAAAGTGAACATCATTCTGGGATGTATTAGCAGGAGTGTTGTAAGTAAGACAGGAGAAGTAATTCTTCCGCTCTACTCCATGCTGATTAGATCTCAGCTGGGGTATTGTGGCCAGTTCTGGGCACCACATTTGAGGAAAGATGTGGACAATTTGGAGAAAGTCCAGAGAAGAGCAACAAAAATGATTAACGGTCTAGAAAACATGACCTATGAGGGAAGATTGAAAAAACTGGGTTTGTTTAGTCTGGAAAAGAGGAGACTGAGAGGGGACATAACAGTTTTCAGGTACATAAAAGGTTGTTACAAGGAGGAGGGAGAAGAATTATTCTTCTTAACCTCTGAGGATAGGACAAGAAGCAATGGTCTTAAATTGCAGCCACGGATGTTTAGGTTGGACATTAGGAAAAACTTCTTGTCAGAGTGGTTAAGCACTGGAATAAATAGCCTAGGGAGGTTGTGGAATCTCCATCATTGGAGATTTTTAAGAGCAGGTTAGACGAACACCTGTCAGGAATGGTCTAGATAATACTTAGTCCTTCCATGAGTGCAGGGGCCTGGACTAGATGACCTCTCGAGGTCTCTTCCAGGCTTATGATTCTATTTTAGGTTAGGAATGGTAGGGCGTGTAATAAATCGGGACTGAGGGGCACCGGCAGAACTGTGTGAGGTGGGGAGCCCATGGCTGAGATAACAGTGCACCTGTGGGTTGGGATAGAAGGGCATTGGCAGAGCTGGGGGTGGGGGAATCCCAGGGCTGGGATAGCAGTGGGGCTGTAGATTGGAATTGAGAGGCACTGTCCAGAGGTGGTGAGGGAGGGAGCCCAGAAGAGGAATAGCAGGGAGCTGTGAGTTGGGATAGAGGAACATTTGCAGAGCTGGGTGAGGGAAGCCTGCACTGTGTCTTGCTCTAACCCAGGGGTTCTCAAACTGGGGGTCGTGATCCCTTTGGAGGCTCACAGCTCGTGACCCCCCACCCCAAACCCTGCTTCACCTCCAGCATTTATAATAGTGTTAAATATAAAAAATGTGTTTTTTAATTTATAAGGGAAGTCGCACTCAGAGGCTTGCTGTGTGAAAGGGGTCACCAGTACAAAAGTTTGAGAATCAATACTGTAACCTATCTCAGGGTTTCCCCTCTTGCATGTCTTAGTAGTCATTGGCAGCACTCTGCACGCAGATCCACTCCTCACTATGCTGGTTCCTGAAGTTTCTATTTGCAGGAATCTGACTTATGCAGAGCATCTGAACATAGCCTGACTGCTCCCAGGGAGCACGGTCAGTGAAAGTTCCTTTGCCTTGCTAATGAAATCCCAGAGATAGACTCAGGCTAAATCAGATTTGTCCCTAATTTACTCTCTCTAAATTGAGGCTTCCTCCCACTACAATCACTATAAACAGACTTGTTCCCAGACCCCACTGCTCCTTCTCTGTGCCTGTCTGGGAAGTTCATGCAACGTGTAGAGAGCGAGATCCCGAGGCCCAATGCATCCTCACAGTCTCTGCCCATGGGCAGATAGCACAATAAACATACATACCACTGTGCACTGGCCCACAGGCAGTCTAGACAGATGCAGACAGACACATGTGGACACACGCATGTGTGACTCCCACCTATGCCCATTGTTAGCATTGGAGCTGCATTTCTTTGGGTTGTATCTCATAGCAGAGCCTGATCCCAGTATGTGCTGATTGCTGTAAGTGAAGCCCAAAACATGATCTGTGCAGAGGCACCACGGGCTGTTATTAAGGTGTCGTCATTTTGCTGTATGGTATCCAGGGGAAGGGAGCAATTCAGTTAATGATAGCGCAGTAGACACACACTCTGGTACAGACCTTCAAGAGTGGCGGAGGAGAATTTCTCCAGACCTGACCCTTCCCCCTAAATCCCACTGCCGCTTCCTGCAACTCCTCCTTCCCCACTCCTGGCAGTGCCTGGCAGCCTCTCCCAGATGCTCTTGTGTAAGGCTGGCTGGTAGGCTGTTGGCCTCTGATACCTTACCTTTCCAGAACCTTCACACTTGGGGAGATTTCTGAAGGGAGAAGCTCTTGAACAGAGACAGGTGAGGCAGGTGATGGATCCGGCCTTGTTCAGAACATTCTCATGAGTGTGTTGCCCTGGAAGCCATCTATCGTGGTGAGAGGTAATATCGCTCATCATTTTGCTTTTGACATCAGCTTCGTATCTGGATGGATCCGACCAGTGGAGAAATGAGGGCAGGCTGGGCCCTCGGGGTGGGGGAACTCAAGATACTGGAGGTGGACACCATCCCAGCAAATCCTGCTGCCACTTGCAGTCTGCTCTATTTGATGAGATTGGCAATAACAAGCTTCCTTGGGTGCCAGATCCTCCCTCCAGCTCCTGTCATGGGAGGTATTTAACGCCATTTCCATGGGAAAAGGGGAACTGGGGGAGGCTGGGGACTTCATTGTGCCCTTCTTTTCTGTTTTCACTCTTCCCCCTCTCTGCCTGCGGCACTTCTTGCCATGTCAGGCAGTTAGGAGCATTTGTGTGAATTATTCAGCCCTGGGAGGCACTGTGACCTAGTGCACAAGATATCAGACTAGAAGTCTATTCCTGGCTCTGTCACGGATTTGCTGTGCAACCTCGGACGAGTCACTTAACCTCACTGTTTGCCTATCTGTAAAATGGGGATGATAAATGGCTTTGAGAGCCATTGGCTGGAAAACCCTTTGTAAGTACTCAATGTAATCAAGACAGAGGAGTCAATCCTGCACTCTGTTATTCTGGGACATCCCAGATTTGGACCCAGCACCCTTCTATGTCTTCACCCCCCAAAGACTTGATTCAGCTGTCTCATATTAGTGTAAATCTGGAGACACTCCCCTGAAGTCAGAATCATTAGCTGTTCTAAATTGATCTTGGTGTGACAGAGATCAGAATCTGGCTGCTGAACAGGAATGAGCCCATGCCTATCGTGAGCCCCTGGGGTCTCTGTGTGAGGTTCTCCTGCACCATGCCTGGGAAATGGGTCTCCTTTGGAGTAAGTTTGTCTACAAGGACAGCAGAAACTGTTTTATCTATGCTGCTCTAACAAGCATCCCCTGCCCCTGTGCTGTGTACCAGTGTTGCTGGCCAAGGATCTACTGTCCTGGCTCATTCTGTGTTGTCTTATTTTGTACAGCATTTAAGATATTCTTTTCATTCTCCTCCCCGTCAGATTGCCCAAGTTGTGCTGCGAGGGGCATTGCCCCCTGCTATAACTGTACTCTTGTGATGGAAATTACAATGAATTTTCTGGATGTAGCAACAGTAATGCTAGCAGGGTCATCAGCATGGAAGCTAAGCTGTTCAGAATTCCTGGTCAGAATTCAGCCATTTCCTCTGATAATTATGTATATTTTCCACATTACTCTGGAAACTTTGAACCAGATGTGTGAAAACTCACATTAGAATAGAAAATTACACACTATAAGCAACTCTAACGCTGGAGCATCTGAGGCCCATCACTTAGGCCTGTTAGAAAGCAAAAACTAATTAGGCCAAGACACAGGGACTGAAGACCAACCAGCCCATACTCTATGCTTATCTTAGAAACATGGTTAAAGTGTTTTATTGTATTCAGCCCTGGCAGCGCCGTACGTGTACGCGCGCACACACACACGCACACACACACACACACACACACGAGTGTGTGCATGTTCTCTCTTCCTCAATCTGGAGTCACTCCACTGACTTCACATGGACATCCCAGGAGCTGACTTCACTCTTGGTGGGGGTTGGGGGGGACAGCAGTCCTATGTTGATTTAGCAGCCGTGAGTGAGCACAGGCCCTGAACAACAAGAAAAAAACACCTCAGAACACTTCCAGGTTTCACAAGGACAAAGGGGCTTATTTTCCTACCCTGTCCTTCAGTAATGCTTTTCACACTACCACAGTCAATATCTTTGTGCAAAGATGGTGTCATATTTTCCACAGCTGCTTTAGTTTTCCAGTTGAATCACATTTTCTGATCATACTCTTAAAAAAAACAAAAACATTTTTTAATTTTTCTTTTACAGTCTGGAAGCCTTCCCTGGGGTGTTAACAGGGATTTTAATGGAAAATAATGTAGATATTTTTCTCCATTACTGAGTCCCACAGAAATCTTCACCACTGTCACCATCAGACTTCTATTGTAGCGTAGATTGCCTCTAACTCTGGGAAATATTTGGTAACATCGGAATTCTTCTTAGCAGGTTCACACACACACATACTCCCCTCCTGCCAGTAAAACATTGCTGATCAATAGTGCTTTCCCGTTCTGTGGGGAAAGAGGGGGAAAATGACCGCACTATATTTATTCCTGCCACTATGGATCCTGAGCGCAATGTTTTCCCTGTCTACACTGGCACAAAGTTAAACTGCTTCCAAAAATGGCATTACTCCCAGTGATTGATACCGCATCAGTGCATCAAGTTAAATCTCATCCATAACCTTGCTTGAATGCACTTTGCAACGAGTGAGCTGCGCTCCAAGGCAAAGTAGGATCTTGTATTTCTGGATGCTTTTTATGCTAACCTAACTAAACTAGCAATTAGAGCAGTGGGCTCGGATGGAGTGAGGGCTCCTGGGTCTCAACACTGTCACTGGAGCTCATAGAGTGAGTGAGTTAAATTATTTAAACTTTGAGCCAATTTTGTCTCTAGTATAACTCCTTTTAAAACTATGGAGTTATATGAGGGATGAATTTGGCACTCTGTGCGTCAGTTTCTGCATTTGTAAAATAGGACTGTTAATATTTCCCTCCCCTCTGTAAAGAGGATAGGCTCTCAGACTAGAGCAGCTATATACACAAACTATCCCATTTTGTGACTTATTTACCAGAATTGTATTGCATATGTGGGAGGAGTGTCTTTTCTACGATCTATATTGTACATGGTAACGTGGTTGTACAAACCCCCTAGAGCCTGATTTTCCGTTCTCAGGCTACCCTCTGCTCCACAGAGCTGCACTTGAGATTAAACCTCTCTAGCAGCATTCTACCATGGCTCTTCAGCCTGTTTGCAAAATTGTTTTTCAAAGCTGTCTTGTGGATTCAGAACGATAGGCTCATAACCTGTGCTGATCTCCTTGGTATGCTGGCACCTATGGTCCCTGCCTGGGTGCTAGTACCCTGCAGGGTAGGGGCCTGTTTCATGCTGCTTTCAGGTGTCACCTTATAGCAAGGTGACTCAGGAGAGTTTAGGTCTGGGTCAGGCTATTCAGGGAGTAAATTGCCAATAAAGAATGAATCAGAAAAAATCAAACTAAGGAAAAGCCCCTGCTGAACGGTCATGACAGTGAGACACAGACACCACCATATTGCTGGGGATGGGGGAGAGATGCAATGGTTGGAAATGGGACTCAGCCACAGAATTCTGAGCACTACTGTTCCATTGAAATGGTCTTGCTGATCCTCTGAGGTGTTGAGCCTCCTCACTTTCTAGGGAGTTACAGTACTCAGCCCCATGCCCTCATTGTGAGGTTTCATATGCAAACAGAGATGCTGCTTTTGTGCTAAGTTTTAAATGTTTTTTCACTTGGAATCCTAATGGGTTTCCATCTGCTCCAGGTGGTGCTGTGAACCCTTCCCCCAACTGCAGTAGACCACTGGAATTCACTGCAAGCCAAGGCTGAACTGACCATGCTAATTTTATTGTCCAAGCTGGGCATAAAGTGCAGGATGTAAAACAACTATCTGCAGAAGCAGTAGGAAGTAAACTTTTCAGAGTTCACTGCTTTACGAGCTTCAAGCAAGAGACATTAACTATATTACTCCTGGGGGAATTTTGTACCACTGCGCAATGCAGAATTTTGCAGAAATTAACGTGTGCGCAGAATTTCCTTTCCCCCACAGAAATGGGCTGCAGTGCTGCTGCCGACCATTAGGGGCCTTTGGACCTGGCAGAGCCCAGCTTGCATATAGAAGAAGACACTGCCCAGGAGAGGGGGAGGGAGCTAGAAGGTTCCTGGCAGCTGCAGTTGCCATCATGCCCTGAGGGAAGGGGAGGGCTGCGTGCAGGAAACTCCATGCAAGCCCAGGACTGTGCATCAGGCTGTTTCTCCCTCTGGATCTCGGGGGGGGGGGGGGCTGGGTATCTGGGCTGGGGGGAGGAGTGTGGGTTTCTGGGCAAGGGGGGGTCCTGCGGCTGGGCTCTCAGGGGAGGGGAATGTAGGTATCTGGGCAAGGGGGGCCTGCGGCTGGGCTGGGGAGAGGGTGTGAGTATCTGGGCCAGGGGGGCCCTGCTACTGGGCTCGAGGTGGGGTGGGGTGCAGGTATCCAGGCTGGGTGGGCACTGTGACTGGACTCGGGGGGAGGAGTTGTGGGTGTCTGGCGCCCTGGCTGGGCTCTGGGAGTGAGAAGGGAGCAGAGCAATAGGAACTGGGTTGTCATAGGGGTTTCTTAAATGCTACTCCTGGGGGAATGTTTGTGTGTGTGTGTGTCTGTATTGTTACAGACATACTTGCTGACAGGTATTTTAAAAAAATTACCAGAATAATTGAAACTGGTGTGATTAGATGGTGTTGTTTTGACAAATAAAATTTGCAGAATTTTAAAATATTGTGCGCAGAATTTTTTGGTGTAGAATGTCCCCAGGAGTAACTATATACATTGTAACAACAAGGAGTCCAGTGGCACCTTGAAAACTAACGGGACTTTGTTGTTTTTGTGGATACAGACTAACAGGGCTACCCCTGGATACTATATACATTGTAGTAAATGACATGACTGCCCTCTACTGGCTGCAATCAGAACTGCTCTGCTACATGCCAAATGCCCTGTAGGGCTAATGTATAAAACAGGGTTTTTCTGGCTTGGTGGCAGGGGTTCATGCTTTGGGAATGGGAAGCACTGGGTTGTGTCCTGGTGTTGCTCTGAAGTTCTGAATGACTGGACATTTGTTAGAGCAGGGGTCCCCAACCCTTCAGTCTGACGGGTGTGTGCAGAGCCCTGTGGGGCTGCCAGTGTGGACCGAATTGCAGGATATGGGCCTGTATTATTTTTATCTTCAGCATGTTCCCTTTGAAATAGAAAGTGTGGGCCACCATAGGAGCCTACACGGGCTGTTCGGAGTGGAGGCCCAGTGCTGGGACCTGCGAGGAGTGGTAGTGGCTTAGCTTGTTGCACTCTGCACTACTTGCCTGGTGGGCACACTTTGAGGCTGCAGCAACCTTTGCTCCCCATAGCATAAATGGAAAGGAGGAGCAGAGACAGAGGGAGAAGGAAAGGCCGGAAGGGACAATAAAAGAGGGGGGAATGAGAGTTATGTCCGTGTGGGACACCAGGGGTGGGCATACAGTGGATCTCTGAGAACAGGGCCTACCCAGGGCACAAATCCAGGCACCGCCAGGCTGGGAAAAGGGAGACAGACAGCAGGCATGGGCGTGGTAGGTGAGATACAGTGGATGGAAGGGAAGATAGAAGCAGGCAGGCATTTTCCCCTTCTGCTAGGGGACGGGGGCAGTGCCTGCTACATCCTTCCTGCTACTGAGAAACAGAGAGAAGCTGTAAACTACCTTAAGCGCAGCTTCCTCCTGCAGCCCCCTTCTCTGCCCTGGCCCGGCCCCTCGCCCGGCCAAATCCGCTCCAGTGTCTCCTTCCCCTCCCTGTTCTGGCGCCCCTCACCCCCTTTATCCTCTTCCCCCCTCCAGCTCTCCTCGCTGTCCCCTCCCCTCCCGGGGGCGGTGCGCTCCCCTCCATTGGAGCCGCGGCCGCTCTGTCTGCGGGGAGGAGCCGCCCCCTGAATAGACCCTTCCACTTCGGGGCTGGCACCGGGACGCCCGGCAGCGGCGCGGAGCTCGGCTCGTAGCGCGTCCTTCCAGTCCGGTCCCGGGCTCATGGTTAGTGCCCCTACGCGGGTACCGAGCAGGGTCTGGCGGCGCAGCTCGGGTAGGGTGCATGAGCAGTCTCCTTCTCCCCCGGCCCGGCGGGCTGCCCAGGGACATGGCTGGGGGACTGGACCCCCCGCCCCGGCCCTGAGTACAGGGAGCCGAAGGGCCCTGCAGGCTCGGCTGCTTCCCACTGCTGCGAGCCCTGGTCTGGCTGCCGCGGGAGAAGGGGGCGCTGGTGACGGGACGAAATAGGCTGGACTGGAGGATACATTTAAGCGGAGCGCACGGGCTGGGGTGTCTGGCCCGGCCATGGTCCCTCGGACCCTCTCCGCCCTGGGTGCTTAGCGCGACGAGGGACGTAGCCGGGAGGGCCGGGACTAGGGGCTCACGGCAGCACTTGCTGGGTCCCTAGCTCGCGCCCGCAGTCGGTGGGGCTTTCGCTTGTGTGTAGCGCCCAGCCTGCGCTGGGCGCACGGCGAGAAAGGAGCCCGGCGCTCCGTGCCAGCCAACAGGGAGGCCAGGGCTCGCCTCTGTATCGCGGGCTGGTCCTTGCGCCGTTAGACTTTAATTATAACTCCTCCTCCCCGCTATTTTGGGAGGCTAGAATGTGGTACCAGAATTAGCTTTGGGCGCTGGAGCGTGGCAGATGGTACAAGTCTCCTCCCACCTGGCTATAAACTAGCCAGGGTTGTGTCTTGATGGCATCTCTGTGTGCAGGTGTGTGTGTGTGCATTCACTCGTGTACCAGTACATACATATCTGTGATGTATGTATTTGCATGTGACTTTTTAAAAGGATGTTTTCTTAGGCCACTTTGTTTGAAAATAATTGGTCTTGTTTGCACTGGGGGGTGAAATTTATTTCCCCTCTGATGTGTTGGCATTTTTCCTTGAGACCTGGACAGCTGTGCAGCTGAAACTGACTTGAAAAAAAGCTGCAAATAGCATGAAATACTAGCTAAATATTTCCCCTGTGTATTATATATACACATACATGTCGTGAATGTGTGCTTGAGGGGAATTAATTGCACTTATTTTCATGTGCTAGTTGCACATGGTCATCCCAAATGAATGAAAATAGAAAGTTTGTTGCCCTCCCAGCCATCAGTGCTATTCATATCACAACAGAGAGCTGCTAAAGACATAGTACTAAATTCAGCTCTGGTTTAGTGGCTTAAAACTTTGTTGAAGTAGAGTTGTACTACTTTGGCCCATAAACATTTTCCTCTAAACACAGTGGTACACTTTAATGGTCTCTGTCCCCAAAATGATGCATTGATGTGACATGCATACATCACTCCTGGGAATAGTCAAATCCTGAATGTGACACACCTCCCCATTGACTTTGTTTTCCTTGCTTTGTGGATCAGATATTGGGAAATTCCAACGTTTATTTTGGGCTACTGTTTTGTGTTTGGGGGGAAACAATGGTATATCACAGTGCCGTTATAAACTGGGTTCATAAGTGGTTGCCACACAGTGCTGTTTGCGATCTTCACTTTGCTATCATAGAATCATAGGGTATTTTTTTTTCTCTTTCAGGTTTGTTTATTTTGTGGCTATGAGAGCAGGTATGGGACCTGAAAAAACTTGGGTGGCTTTTTTTTTTTTTTAAGCTGACTTGATTTCAATTTGATGATACCCCTCTAAACAAAGTGAAAGTGAGATCTGTATTGTATTCCTGGCTGTGAGAGCTGGAATCTTAGTGCCTCTGGGTTGTACAAAAAACACACTTGTGTCCACATGAGCAGGACCGTGGGGTAAAGGGAATGTGTCCCATTAATGTTTTGGGGGAGGTCTGGATTGTTGTTGTCTGCTCCTTTTCCAGTGTTCTTGGAAATTAAAGTGAGGAAATGTGATCATCACAACTGAAGTGTTGGCACTAGCTATATTTTGTTACCCCTTCTCCACTCCCCACCACTTTTATCTTTCTTGGTGTTGGATTGCATTGGAGCCAGAAATCAGGGTTCTGTAAGGTGGTGATTTATCTTTGAATTTCCTGGAGTGGAGGAAGTCACACAAAGGGCTGGGGCTAGAGCATGGAGGGAGACCTCATGAATAATAATCCAAATCCCAGGGAATAGGGAGGCAGGGGAATGCAGGCTAGTCCTTGAATGTTTAGAACCAAGGAACAGATTGTTTTAAGAGGGGGATTTGCCCACCCCCTCCCAAGTACAGCACTGATTACATACTGGGGAGCTTTTAGTAAAGAGCCAGGCATGTAATTCTGAGTCTCCAAATGATCTGTAAACCCAGCTGTCAGGGTTTATACAATCCCAGGATTTCTACATGAGACTTTGTTTTTTTGTTAAAAAGCCAAGGAGCATTGGAAGCTTGTTGGAGTCTGTGTTCAGAAGTGATTTCCCCAAACTCCACTCTCTGCTGTAGGAACCACCTGTTTCTTTAAAGCTCCCTGTCCCTGACTTTCTGCCCCTGTTTCCGCTTTTCTGTGTCTAATGTGGCTGGATTGAGGCAGGTTGGAGAAAAGGCTCCTTGCTCACCTCCTGTGGTTCTTCCCCTGACACTTCCCCCTTCTTCTAGCCTGTTGTTAGAGATCAGATAAGCTTGTGACTCCAGTGGAAGGGATGGGGCTTTGATTAGTGTGTCTATAAGTTGGAGTTCTGCAGAAGATGTCTTTCTCTCCGTGCATCTTGGAATGGTGGAAGCCATATATTCAGGAGTAGATTTGAGGATCCTTACAAAACTTTTAATAAAATGGACTGGTGTTGTCTGTTAGTTTACTAAACCCTCCAAGGGCAGTAGATTATGGGAAGCTGCTGCTTTCTTGGTCAGCAGCAGCAGAGAGGCTTATGTGCGAATGGTGGTGGGAGAGAGCTTCAGGGTCTACTGAGAGTGGATGGGAAGGCAGGGTTAGGCTGTTCCCAAGAGACTTCATTGGAGAAAGTGTAAAACTCACACCCAGGCTGTGTGAGATGCTGCCTGGTGGCAGGGCAGAGGCTGCTTTTCATCTGTTCACATAGGTGTGACCATGGCTTTCTGCTCCATCCTTGTAGGTAGAAAAACCCCAAACTTCCTCCCAGAGACAACTGCAGAGTAGCAAGTTGAACTGATCATGCGCTATAGAGACCATGCTGATAGTTGTGTTAGAAATGCTTCGCTACTTAGGGAGTGACTGGAGTCTAGTAGTCTAGCAAGGAAATTAGAAGTTAAGACTCCAGCTCTGCCATTGACTGTGTGTCCCTTGGGCCATTTTATACTTAGCCTATCTGTGCTCTTGCTTAACTAAGGCATGAATTGGTTTTAGGGTCTAATCATCAGGTCTGGAATAAACAGATTCCCTAAAACCACAAATCCCTGCAGGGCTAGCTCAGCCTGTCTTCCTGATTTGGATAAATCAAGTTCCATGCAGCCTGCTGTGTGTGAAACACACTAGACCTTAAATAGCAAGGCCTGATCAGCCCTGCATGGACAGTAAAGGTCCCATGGCACTTTCTGTAAAGTTTTTGTCCAACATTTTCCCTCCCCCACTGCCACGTGCTATTTCGGTCCTATCCCTGTGAAGGTGACCACATCTCAGGTTATGCCCATAAAGTGTGTTGGGACCCTCTGCCAAGCACTATGGATGTGTGAAACGGTTCTCTCATTATGGTTGTTAAAAGGAGGAGTGCGTATTTCCAAAGTAGAATAGACCTGGAGTAATAGGATTATTAAAGTCGCTGGGTCGGAGGCATGGGGCACTATCTGTGAGCTCTATTTGCCAGGGCTCGGTGGGGGGACAAGTTGCCATATGTGTGTCATGATTGTGGGGAAGAGCAGTGTCTTATTTTCTCATCTCCAGTTTTCTGCATAGATAGTGCTGGTGCAACTGTCTTTCTTACACCATGCAGGGGAAGGGGGCGGGGAGGGGGGCTCCTGAGCAGCATTGCAATAGTTGTGTCTGTGGTGGATGCAGCTTGGCACTGCATTGTAATATAGCAGAGCAGCTGCATTTTCCAAGAGGAAGATCAGATATTACAGTGGGGAGCTCCCCAAGTATTCCAGCATTGGGGGGCGGAGGTGGGGAGAGGAAGTGCTGTATGCACGGTAGACCTGGGAGCTGTGGTTAATCCAGACAATGTGTCAATGCTGCTGTAGTCCTAGCTACTATTTCCCCACAACTGGACACTAATATAAAAGCTATGACTGTCTGAGCACTGGAGAGAAGGCAGGAATCCCCAGGTACAGCTCTAGGTTACTGGCACACAGCTTGCTACCCTCCCCGCACCATTTTGTTTCTTAATATTTCTTTTTCTGTTCCTTTTATTTTTCCTGGTTTTTTTTAACACAATCTTTGTGCTTTGGGGGCTTTCCCCCTTTCCCTTCTTTGTTTGCCCGATCTGAGCCTTTGTTTTTTCTAGCCTCAATCCATGACCTCAGGTACAGGTTATACCAAAAACCCCAGGCTTCAAACCATGCCAGACCTGGCACAGCTCTTTGCCCTGCAGCAATGGACATTAAAACTGCCTCTGCTGCCTTGGGGTGACTCATGTGCCTTCCAAATGTAAGGTCTGTTCAAGTTTTAAAAGCAGATCTTGAAAGCTTAGGGAGAACAGGATGAACTTGCTACTGATGGAGCATTCTCTGAGACTCATGGGGTCTGAATCCCCTCACCCACTTCCTGTACTTCAGCTCCAGGTACTCAGACAACTTCTGTGATCATTGTGGCTGCAGTGGTAAGCAAAGACCTTGGGGGCCATTCAGAACTATCTAGACCTTCAACAAAGAAGAAATCCCCTCTCCAGAACAGTAGGGGAAAGTCACCGTCTCAGGAGACCTCATGTCCTGGCATGGGTATTGCTGAGGTGCCCATTTAAGGAGACCAAAGCCCTGAGATAAGTGGGGAAGTGGGATACCGGGAGGAAGCACGAGCAGGAGCGTGCGAGAGGGGAGGGCTCCTGCCTCATACTGAGAAAGAGGGACGATCAGCGAGTTATCTCAGGTGCCTATACACAAATGCAAGAAGCCTGGGAAAGAAGCAGGGAGAACTGGAAGTCCTGGCACAGTCAAGGAATTATGATGTGATTGGAATAACAGAGACTTGGTGGGATAATTCACGTGACTGGGGTACTGTCATGGATGGATATAAACTGTTCAGGAAGGACAGGCAGGGCAGAAAAGGTGGGGGAGTTGCATTGTATGTAAGGGAGCAGTTTGACTGCTCAAAGCTCTGGTATGAAACTGCAGAAAAACCTGAGAGTCTCTGGATTAAGTTTAGAAGTGTGAGCAACAAGGGTGATGTCGTGGTGGGAGTCTGCTATAGACCACCGGACCAGGTGGATGAGGTGGACGAGGCTTTCTTCCGGCAACTCACGGAAGTTACTAGATCGCAGGCCCTGGTTCTCATGGGAGACTTCAATCACCCTGTTGTCTGCTGGGAGAGCAATACAGCGGTGCACAGACAATGCAGGAAGTTTTTGGAAAGTGTAGGGGACAATTTCCTGGTGCAAGTGCTGGAGGAACCAACTAGGGGTAGAGCTTTTCTTGACCTGCTGCTCACAAACCGGGAAGAATTAGTAGGGGAAGCAAAAGTGGATGGGAACCTGGGAGGCAGTGACCATGAGATGGTCAAGTTCAGGATCCTGACACAAGGAAGAAAGGAAGGCAGCCGAATACGGACCGTGGACTTCAGAAAAGCAGACTTTGACTCCCTCAGGGAACTGATGGGCAGGATCCCTTGGGAGAATAACATGAGGGGGAAAGGAGTCCAGGAGAGCTGGCTGTATTTGAAAGAATCCTTATTGAGGTTACAGGGACAAACCGTCCCGATGTGTAGAAAGAATAGTCAATATGGCAGGCGACCGGCTTGGCTTCACAGTGAAATCCTTGCTGATCTTAAACACAAAAAAGAAGCTTACAAGGAGTGGAAGATTGGACAAATGACCAGGGAAGAGTATAAAAATATTGCTCAGGCATGCAGGAGTGAAATCAGGAAGGCCAAATCACACCTGGAGTTGCAGCTAGCAAGAGATGTTAAGAGTAACAAGAAGGGTTTCTTCAGGTGTGTTAGCAACAAGAAGAAAGTCAAGGGAAGCGTGGGCCCCTTACTGAATGAGGGAGGCAACCTAGTGACAGAGGATGTGGAAAAAGCTAATGTATTCAATGCTTTTTTTGCCTCTGTCTTCACGAACAAGGTCAGCTCCCAGACTACTGCACTGGGCAGCACAGCATGGGGAGGAGGTAACCAGCCCTCTGTGGAGAAAGAAGTGGTTCAGGACTATTTAGAAAAGCTGGACGAGCACAAGCCCATGGGGCCGGATGCGCTGCATCCGAGAGTGCTAAAGGAGTTGGCGGATGTGATGGCAGAGCCATTGGCCGTTATCTTTGAAAACTCATGGCGATCGGGGGAAGTCCTGGACGACTGGAAAAAGGCTAATGTCGTGCCCATCTTTAAAAAAGGGAAGGAGGAGGATCCTGGGAACTACAGGCCAGTCAGCCTCACCTCAGTCCCTGGAAAAATCATGGAGCAGGTCCTCAAGGAATCAATTCTGAAGCACTTAGAGGAGAGGAAAGTGATCAGGAACAGTCAGCATGGATTCACCAAGGGCAAGTCATGCCTGACTAATCTAATTGCCTTCTATGACGAGATAACTGGCTCTGTGGATGAGGGGAAAGCAGTGGACTTGTTGTTCCTTGACTTTAGCAAAGCTTTTGACATGGTCTCCCACAGTATTCTTGCCAGCAAGTTAAAAAACTATGTGCTGGATGAATGGACTATAAGGTGGATAGAAAGTTGGTTAGATTGTCAGGCTCAACGGGTAGCGATCAATGGCTCCATGTCTAGTTGGCAGCCGGTATCAAGTGGAGTGCCCCAAGGGTCGGTCCAATATCTTCATTAATGATCTGGAGGCTGGTGTGGATTGCACCCTCAGCAAGTTTGCAGATGACACTAAACTGGGAGGAGAGGTAGATATGCTGCAGGGTAGGGATGGGATACAGAGGGACCCAGACAAATTAGAGGATTGGGCCAAAAGAAATCTGATGAGGTTCAACAAGGACAAGTGCAGAGTCCTGCACTTAGGACGGAAGAATCCCATGCACCACTACAGTCTAGGGACCGAATGGCTCAGCAGCAGTTCTGCAGAAAAGGACCTAGGGGTTACAGTGGATGAGAAGCTGGATATGAGTCAACAGTGTGCCCTTGTTGCCAAGAAGGCCAATGGCATTTTGGGGTGTATAAGTAGGGGCATTGTCAGCAGATTGAGCGACGCGGTTGTTCCCCTCTGTTCGACACTGGTGAGGCCTCATCTGGAGTCCTGTGTCCAGGTTTGGGCCCCACACTACAAGAAGGATGTGGAAAAATTGGAAAGAGTCCAGCGGAGGGCAACAAAAATGATTAGGGGATTGGAACGCATGACTGATGAGGAGAGGCTGAGGGAACTGGGATTGTTTAGTCTGCAGAAGAGAAGAATGAGGCGGGATTTGATAGCTGCTTTTAACTACCTGAAAGGGGGTTCCAAAGAGGATGGCTCTAGACTGTTCTCCGTGGTAGCAGATGACAGAACGAGGAGCAATGGTGTCAAGTTGCAGTGGGGGAGGTTTAGTTTGGATATTAGGAAAAAATTTTTCACTGGGAGAGTGGTGAAACACTGGAATGCGTTACCTAGGGAGGTGGTGGAATCTCCTTCCTTCGAGGTTTTTAAGGTCAGGCTTGACAAAGCCCTGGCTGGGATGATTTAATTGGGGATTGGTCCTGCTTTGAGCATGGGGTTGGACTAGATGACCTCCTGAGGTCCCTTCCAACCCTGATATTCTATGATTCTATGATTATGATTTCCTCTGGTACTGAGATCTTGGCACTGGATAAAAAGATTACACCACGTACTGAGAATCACATCCAGTAAACAGCCTGGAGCGGTACCAGTATCAGTACTGGACTCAGTGCCTTCAAAACACAAGGACTCTTCTAAATCCAAACTGAAATCATCATCAGTTACAATGTCTTGGAGAACGCATGGACTACACTTTGGTACTATCTTCAATATCTCCTGATGTACTGATTCCAGAGTACCCAGTACTGTCCAGGGTCCTCTTCCATAAGGAATGTGAGTTACCATTGCTGAGCGGTACCGAACGACATTCCCAGCTGGTACTGACTTATATCCTGGAGTCGACCCTTCCATCTGCATCAACGACTCATCCTCTGGTGCTGATACAGCCACTGGTTCCACACCAACCTTTTGAGGGTACTGAGAGGGTCTTCCAGTTAGTATTGACATATTATCTGGAATTCCCTTACCAGCCAACACCTCAGCCCTCAGTACTGATGTAGTTGCAGGACTCATCATGTTACCAGCACAAATACGGTTACCGGCACCGTTTTCTCCTCCTCCCCTGATGGTCATGGGTGAGAACACCTCATCCGATTCTGAGGGGTCTATACAAGGCTTCTCTACCTTTCCATTTCAGCCACCCCTCCTTGAAGTGCACCCTGAGGAAGAAACTCCCAGCAGGAAGTGTACCCAGCAATACTGGCAAGAATAACTTTTCAGGTCCAACCCCCTTCCCTTATGCCCCACCACAGTGGGGATTTTGGAACCAGGGGGCCCCTTATGGCAAGCTCTTCTACAGGGTTCCATTGTGTAAGAGGTCATGCCAAGAGCACCAAGCCCAGGTCCTGTTCTTCAGGAGTTGCTTACAGAGGAGCAAGAGCCAGCTGGGGAAGAATAAGTGCCTCCTTCCGATAAATCTGCCTCCTCACCAGACGCCTAACTCCCTGGGTGTTGAGGTGGTTAATGAATGAAACGGACAACATTGTTGCCGCTTAACACCATCTGACAGGGAACTGAAATGGCTAGATCTCCTTGGCTGCAAAAGCTACTCCTTGGCCTCATTGCAGTTCAGAGGAGCCAGTTGCCAAACCCTGAGGGCAAAATATGATTTTACGAATTATTCAAATTTTTCATCTTTTGTTGAATATCTGCCACAGAACAAGAGGGAACAATTTCAGGCCCTCATAAAAGAAAGCCGTAAAATCATCAAGGCTTCTCTCCAGGCCTTTCTTGATGCTGCCAATACAGCTGCAAGTTCCATGGCTATGGCAGTAGTTGTGTGTGGAGCATCTTGGCTGCAGTCTTCGGCCTCAGCCATAAGGTACAAAATGCATCAAGGACCTTACCTTTGAAGGACCTAAGTTGTGCAGCAGCGCCAGGGGTGGGTCCCTTCATTCTCCTGAAGATGCCCAGGTGATACCACAATAACTGGGCATTTATATACTTGTGACAAAGAAAAAATATAGTAGATCATAGACAGCTCAGTGGTCTCATCTAGTCTACTACCAGCTCACGAGACTGACAACCCTACAGGAAGAAGCCCAGATTCACTGAAAAGGAACCGTCCTCCACAGTGACACTGCAGTTGGCAACATCCTCAAAACAACCATTTTGACCCATTAGTTGAAGGCCACGAACTGTTTTCCTCTCTGGATCCCACATCGCACCTATTCCCCCTTCCACCCTTACAGGTATCGTCTCTCCCATTGTCTGTCTTCCTGGGAGCTCATTACTTTGGACAGATGGATGCTGGAGGTGATTTCTATAGGCTATTCCATCCAGTTCACCACCTTCTCACCCTCTCTCCCCAGCCCTCTTCAGAGACCCACTCATTAGTGTCTGATATCAGGGGGTTGGTTCAAAGCACAACTGGGATCTCCTGAAGCGTTAAGAGGCCTGTCCGTCTGATGTAATTGCTGCTGGGTTCAGCAGTTTGGCACTGTCAAGGTTCCTTCCCCACTCTGAACTCTAGGGTACAGATGTGGGGACCTGCATGAAAGATCCCCTAAGCTTATTCTTACCAGCTTAGGTTAAATGCTGCCACCACCAAAGTGTTACATAAAGAACAGGGGAAGTGCCCACTTGGAAATGTCTCCCCCCCCAAAAATATCCCCCCAAGCACTACACCCCCTTTCCTAGGGAAGGCTTGATTAAAAATCCTTACCAATTTGCATAGGTGAACACAGACCCAAACCCTTGGATCTTAAGAACAATGAAAAAGCAATCAGGTTCTTAAAAGAGAATTTTAATTAAAGAAAAAGTAGAAGAATCACCTCTGTAAAATCAAGATGGTAAATACCTTACAGGGTAATCAGATTCAAAACATAGAGAATCCCTTGAGGCAAACCTTAAGTTAAAAAAAGCACAAAAACAGGAATATACATTCCCTTCAGCACAACTTATTTTATCAGCCATTTAAACAAAACAGAATCTAACGCATATCTAACTAGATTGCTTACTAACTCTTTACAGGAGTTCTGACCTGCATTCCTGCTCTGGTTCCGGCAAAAGCATCACACAGACAGAGAGAACCCTTTGTTTCCCCCCGCTCCAGCTTTGAAAGTATCTTGTCTCCTCATTGGTCATTTTGGTCAGGTGCCAACAAGCTTATCTTAGCTTCTTAACCCTTTACAGGTGAAAGGGTTTTTCCTCTGGCCAGGAGGGATTTAAAGGTGTTTTCCCTTCCCTTTATATTTATGACAGGCACCCATGGTGCATTCACTGCCTCCTCTGACTAGGGTGCAGTGCCTTTGGCCTCCCATAGCAGTGTGGCCAACCAAGTCTCAGTCAAGTCTTGTGTGCTCTGCTGAGATAGCTCCCTCTACAGTCCAGGCCGGCAAGCTGGCCTGGACTTTCCTGGCAGAAAGCTGATTTTGCCCTCTCTCATTTGGTGTGCTTGGGTCGGAGGACCCAGAGGTGTTTTGATCTGGGCTTTCAGACCAACCCCAAATCTTATAGGGGACTAGTTAACATCTATACTGGCTCCATGCCAGTGCCACAGATACGTAGAGGTTCCTGCTTGGGCTCCTCTCTGCCCCAAGCCTTGCTGCGAATTCTTCCACTGGCACGTTCTGTGCGTGATGATAGCCTGAACATGAATAGCTAGGTGCTCTGTAGAGCTTCCTCCCTTCCCTTCGCGGTGTTGAGTGTCTGTTCTAACCCTGCTGCTCAGGCCCACAGCACCCACTGGGGGGAAAAGGGGAGCATCCCAGACCCCCTTCTTCTCCTATGATTGTTTTTCCCTGCACATCTCGCTCCCCTTGCACATCACACTCCCCCAAGATAGAAGTTCCTTCCCTCCTGTATGAATGAAGAACCATCCCCTGGAGGGAGGTATTTTCAGCCCAGGCTGAAGCTGAAGAGCAAGGTTCCCCAGGGGATTGGCAAAGTGCTTCAAAGCTAGGCGTGTCTGGGGAGCATTCCAGCTCCTTCCCCTCCCACTGCAGGTCACACAGACATGTTCTGCAATGTGTTTCTTGCTCAACACAGAAAAGGGGAGAGAAGCTGAGCCTAGGAATGCCGCCCCCGTCAGTGCTCTGGGATGGGGTCACACATGGTGGCGCATTGCTTGCCAGCCTATGACTTTGGGGTACCATGTGGCAGCATTCTGTCTGGTGCTGAGTGCTAGCCTGGGTCTGTAGCGCTGGAACAACATCTCTGAGAGCCATGCCTATGGGCAGAGAGCTGACCTGGGCACCGGGTTTCCTGCTGTTTGGCTTTAAGTTTCATCCTTAACTTTTTCCTGCAGTTTGTGGGGGTGGAGCACAGGAATTAGCAGCAGGACTCCTGAGTTCTCTTCCTGAATCACTACACCCTGTTACCTTACACAAGTCACTGATATCCTGGCTATCAGTTGCTGAGCACCCCTTGCTGAGTGGAGTCAATGGCAGATGTGGATCCCCAGCACCTCTTGCCGTTGGTCCCTTCCTCTTTCTGTGCCTGAGCTTAACATCTGCCCTGTGGGCTTAGCAGGGTTCGGTAAGTCATAGGGGAACTGGGGAGGGGGGCGGGGGGGAAGAGAGGGGCTTGTTTGTGAAGGTTTGTAAAATGCTTTGGGATCATCTGATGGTAGGAGCTAGTGGAGGACAAAGGGTTAAATGAGTCTGATTTTCTGTGTTCGCCCTCTGTCTAAGCTAGAACGTGACCTGGTTCTTCCCTCACTTATTATAGTGCCATTACACAGAGTCGGGGAACTTCCCCAACAGGAGGAGAATCCGACCAGGACATAGATCAGCATTTGTCAGCATACCAAACCCTTTGCAACGTCTGACTCTCCCTCCAAACTCTGAATGTTCAGTTCCTCCCCAGCCAGGGGAAGCAATTCACCCTCTTCTTTCTTGCTGGTTGGATTTTTACAATACACTCTCTTCTCCAGGTTGCAAGTTTGAGCTATAGACTCTATTCTGTCCTCTGCAGCCAGGAAGGGGCTGTGCTTCTTATTTCTACTTTCCATTAGCTCTGCCTTCTGCTCCCCTTTCGCAGCTCTTTATTCTGGTAACTGAGTCAGCGTTAGCAGTGGGATTCTGCTTAGGAGCGGCTCTGGCCTTTTCTGGGTTGAGATCCTTGCCTCTAAAGTGTGACTTGTTGGCACTGCTCTGGGACTTGGTCAGGCATGTCGATAGCAACAGAAGCAGAGCTAGATGGCAAGCATGGTTGCTCACTCCTTTGCACTCAACAGGGCATGAACAAACACTCAGCATGTGGGTCAGCCGGGGAGACTATGCCAGGCAATTGGAGTAGGAATGGTCCTGCCTGTGATCAGGCCAGAGCCCAGAAGAAATTCCCCACAGTCTCTGAGCCTTGCCACCCTCCAGGAGAGATTTCAGCCCCCAGCTTTGCTCAGCCTGGCAAGAAGAGAGATCAGTCCCCTCCTCCTCTTCCTGTGCCAGGTGGCGAAAGCAAGGGGGTTGCTGGATGATGTGAGCAGCAGGTGGTAAAAAACCTCTTCTTTGTGCAATGTGTGGAGTGCCACCCCAGGGGCAGAGTCAAACACTGCTGGGCCTTTCTGACCCTGACTGATATTGGCATTTATGGCTGTAGTTGGGGCTCGTGCTTCAGAGCATGTGCTGGTTCCTGAAGAGGGTCAGGAAGAATAACCTCCCACCCAGGTGCAGCATTGTCCTAGGTGCTCTGTGGTTTCTTCTGCTGCCTGCCGAAGCCTCCATGTTAGGCTAGGAACTGGAATTGCTGAAAATGGTCTGATCTGGTACGGCACATCCTGAGTCCCCTGGGATCAGCTTACAGATGTGGGATTCTTCTCATCTCAGGAACAGTCAGGAAAGAAAGAGGTGCTAGAGCAGGAAGGTGCTACTCTTGTATTAGCGATTCACAGACCGGAGGTGTATAGCAAGAGCTGGATGCTGCAGTTTGGCATGCTTATGGATTTGCTTGTACAAATTTATGTCTTCTCCTTCCCCACTGTCTGAAAAGGCTGTTTAGGTTCCTGGAATGAAGGGACAGGGACTAGCTTCTGTAACAGGCTGGGCTGGGCATAGCAACAGTGGCTAATTATAATTGCCATGTATGTGTCCTGTTCATCTGTCGCCCTTGAAACACTTTACACAGGTGGGTAAATAGCCTGCTCCCTGTGAGCCCTGCCCTTGACCCACCAGAGAGAGGCAGTGTGCCCACACTGAGTCCGTGACAACCCCATTCTCCTGAGCCCCAGACCTGTATTTGATTCACTGCCCCATGAATCATAGAATATCAGGGTTGGAAGGGACCTCAGGAGGTCATCTAGTCCAACCCCCTGCTCAAAGCAGGACCAATCCCCAACTAAATCATCCCAGCCAGGGCTCTGTCAAGCCTGACCTTAAAAACCTCTAAGGAAGGAGATTCTACCACCTCCCTAGGTAACGCATTCCAGTGTTTCACCACCCTCCTAGTGAAAAAGTTTTTCCTAATATCCAACCTAGACCTCCCCGACTGCAACTTGAGACCATTACTCCTTGTCCTGTCCTCTTCTACCACTGAGAATAGTCTAGAACCATCCTCTCTGGAACCACCTCTCAGGTAGTTGAAAGCAGCTATCAAATCCCCCCTCATTCTTCTCTTCTGCAGACTAAACAATCCCAGTTCCCTCAGCCTCTCCTCATAAGTCATGTGTTCCAGACCCCTAATCACCTCCCTGGACAGTCATTGTGTCAGCTATCCTGGTGTCAGTCTAAAACACCCCTGGGATGAGTATCCAAGTACCACACTGCCCTTCGTCCCCCTTACAAGAATGATCCATGCTCTTGACTATAAGGTCTCTGCAGCTTTGCTGAGACCTCATCTTGCCCGTCCTTGGCTGATGGTGCATAATGTAGCAGCTTCAGTGAAAGAAGACATGTGGATACCATCAGAGAGGCCCAACCAGCCCCTACTGAATAGGAAGGAACTCGCCACCCGCACCTTCTTCTCTGTCCACTCAAAACTTGTCATAAAGATATTTAAAGCCATGACTTCTTACGTGGGGCGTGGTCAGGAGGGAGCTAACAGGAACAGCTACAGCCAGCAGAATTATCTGCCTATTCTCTATGACCAGCACTTTCAAACCTAGCATTAAGCACCTATTTCTGGACTCGGAGGGGCTGAGCATGTCTGCTGCATATGATGTGAACTATGGGTGCTCAGCACCTCTGAAATTCAACCACTTATTTGGGTGCCTGGTATGGCTGTAGGTGCTGGACTCTAGGCTCCTTGTTTTAAAGATGCTCTGTTTATTTTTGGATTAGGCTCTCCTTTTCTAACTTCTAATGGGCTTTTCTAACACTGAGTTTCACAACCCACTTCCAAGGTGATATTGACCCCATTTTACTGCTGGAGAAACTGAGACAGATCTGAAGTGACTTGCCCTGTGTCACACAATGAATTTGTAGCAGAGCTGGTGCAACCCAGCCTATAGACCTAAGGAGTCCTGAAGTGAGCAATATACCAACAAGCCTCTCTCCCTTTACTATATTATCCACTGCCATAATTGTCGTGTGTTGAGAGATTTGTGTGTATATTGAATTATTAAATGAAATTGTGCAGAGATTGTCGGGCATTTGGCATGGCTATATCCCCCTGTACTGCCTCTCTGCCCCCAGGGGATCTTTAAATACACTATATCCACCTGCGTGTATCTCTGAGTTTTCAGCCATGACTTGTAACTGGAAAAAAGTGGTCGGTGACACCATTGTTGTAGCCCTGCTGCTCACAGAGACCTGTCCATGTTAGAGCAAGGAGAGCAGCGGCTCTAGATTAGAGGGGATGGATTCTGGCAGGGCCAACTTGCTCTGTGGTGGAGTGTGCCCTCCCCAGCCTCCCCTCACCTTAGGACTGCAGGTGACAGTTCTAGCCAGAGTGTTCTCACAGCCTTCAATGTGACAAAGGTCTCCACTCCTCATGAGTGTGAGGGGCAGTTGCTATTCGCTGCTTGGGACTTGAGCAAAGATGGTGATTTGCAATCCCCTTTCCAGCAGCCCTGGCCACAGCTCAAAATCCTCTCTGTCAATTAAACTTTATTGTAGTGGTGCAGCAGCACCACTATCGTTAAGGTTCTGTCACAACATCTATTTAAAGGTTCATCTTTCAAAGTACTCTAAAATTGACATGCTTTATCAGATTTCTGTGAAATTTGGTGTGCCTCAGGAGGGTGTGGGGTTGGATTAGTGACCCATATTTGGAGTCATTTGAGCCAAGGGTTCCAGAGATATAAGTTCCTCCCCTCTCCCCCTCCCAACCCAGCCATATTAAAAAAAGCTTCTAGGTATGAGGTTTTTGGTTTTGCCCAGCACTAAAGACCAAACTATTGAAGTTGTGCAGGTCAACCTGGTTTCAAACTGTAAAGTTTTACCTAAGGTAATGTGTAGCACTCACTAGGACTGTGTCTACACCATAAAGTTTTACCTAAGGTAATGTGTGGCACTCACTAGGACTGCATCTACACTGCATACCTTACAACGGGCAGCTGTACCATTGTAAGATACACTATGTAGCTGCTCTTTATTGCCAGGAGAGAGCTCTCCTAGCGACAAAATAAAACCACTTCCAACGAGGGACAGTAGATTCATCGGTAGGAGCTCAGCTCCTGCCAAGGGGGAAGCACTGTCCACACAGGTGCTTTTCTTCAGAACTTTGGTTGTTCAGGGGGGTGTTCCTTCACGTCCCTGAGCAACAAAAATTTTAACAACGAAAGTGCCTGTGTAGACATGGCCTACATTTTGGGGGGACTGAAACTGAGAACAGTATTGAAAAAAATGTGCACTTGTTACACTGTCCATGCACCAGTACAGAAAAATGGCTAAAGGGTTTCCATTCCAGACATTTTATATGCTTTAATCCTGAGTCCCCCCGCCCCCCTTTTTGTCTTTTAATAGTGTTAGGTGGAATCCAGTGGGTGAGAGGAACGGATTGTAAAAGGAGATAAAGAGCTTGTACATTTCAGCAACTGTGGGGTTGGCAGAGTAAAGCTATATGTGTTAATGGGGTGTATTGGGGCAATGCTGAAAGAGGGCAGAATTAAGGTTGCATGGGCAAACCTTAACTGTATATTTCCTGGTTTTCATAAGTTTGAGTTTTACTCAATTTGGTGGTCTGGAAGGGGATGACATACAGTAGTTATGAACAATACTGGAATGGAGGTTGTTCATAACTCTGAAATGTTCATAACTCAACAAAACGTTATGGTTGGTCTTTCAAAAGTTTACAACTGAACATTGACTTAATACAGTTTTGAAACTTTACTATGCAGAAGAAAAATGTTTTTAACCATCTTAGTTTAAATGAAACAAGCACAGAAACAGTTTCCGTACATCGTCAAATCTTTTTTTAAACTTTCCCTTTATTTTTTAGTAGTTTTACGTTTAACACAGTACAGTACTGTATTGGCTTCTCTTTTTTCTCTCTCTGCTGCTGCCTGATTCCATCTTTCTTGTTCCATATGAGGTGTGTGGTTGACTGATCAGTTCATAACTCTGAGGTTCTACTGTACCACCAAGCAACCTTAACTCTAGCTTAACATAGTTTTTTGGCATTGAATATATATTTTTATAAACATTAATTTAGCTGGATGAGGCCCCTGTATTTGTGCATGGGGCAACTGAGCACAAAGCAGTGACTTACCCAGCTTACTGTGAATTTGTGGCAAGGCCAGGAATAGAACCTGGGAGTTGCAAACACCCATCTCCTTCTCTTGCAGCTATACAGTGCTCCCTCTGTTAAGGAATGGGAGGAGACTGGGGAACAGCCTGAGACAGAAAGTAAAGTGGTATAAGAACAGAAAGCTACCAATAATAACATGTTAGGAGCCCTACTGCTTTGTAGGGAAAAATTCTCTCCTCTCCCCGATTCCCCTTTGATCGACAACAGGAAGTGTGAGATTGCCTGGGGAAGTGGAGTGAGAGCTTTCAGCAGATACTGGAAGGGAGCAGTTGGTTGGTATTGAGGAGTGTTGCCACTTAGCCCTATATAACTTACTTATTACTTACCAAAACCCTGTAACACCTTACCTGTCTCAAAAAAGTGCCCCAGTGCCTGCACTGATGTATTGGGTCAGGGCTAGTTCCTGGTTTGCTGGCTCCATGAAGCTGAATGCACTGGCCACATGGCTAGTCAAGGGACTCCAGGAAAGGCATACTCCCTTTTTAATAAGGTAGTAATTCACTTTCCATGTGGAAACACAGTGCTGGGACCTGGTCTTCTCCGGATGGCTGATTCTGAGTGCATTCCATCCAGCCCAGGGGCAGAGTAACTCTTAGATCCTCACCCATTTATAGAACTCATCTTGGGCCCTGATTTCAGAGAAGCTGACCTGCAGCTGCCAGTGATGTCAGCGGGCCCAGATCATTTGAAAATCAGGCTCCTAGTCTTTAGTGATGGCCTTTTTACCCCTGCAGTCTCCGTGCACATGCATCAGCCATGAGTGCCTTTCCCTCTCCTAGGGAGTGATGATAATCATGTGTGCTGGTGCGCGGCAGGTGACACGGGTTTGACATTTGGCGCTGATGTGTGTATGTGCAGGGCCTGTGTTTATATGCCTGTCTGCACATCCCCCAAGCCACATTCCACACTCATGGCTCATCACCAGCTTTCTCCAGAGAAGTCAGTTGGTTTTGGCCAAAAAAGATGATCTGCTCATGCAGACAGGAGCTGTCTTGTCTGCAGTGCAGACTGCCAGCTGTGGCATCCCTGGGGTGTTGCTGACTTCCAGTAAAATGTGAATCCGCTGTTTGGCCTCCTGCACACAATCACATTTTCCCCTGGAACCATGCTCCCTATCCATACTTGTTTCCCCACCCTCTTGCTCAAGATGCTGTCTACTCCCTCATTTCCATGATGCTTTGGGGGGAGGGAATGGCGGGGAGGAGATATACCCTAGATTCCAGCCTCTCTCCTTGGTCTCTGAAGATGGCAGAACAGCCTGTCCCTAGGAAGAGCCCTCTGGGCTGTGCCGTACCTTGAAGCCCAGCTGTTCCTGGCTCCATCCTGCCTCTTTCCAACACTTTCTCTCTGTGTCTTTGCTTTCTGTCATGAGTGGAAGGTGGAAAACAACACACAAGTGAAGAGCAAAGGCCTGGTCTCAGTGTGGAATAGCAGAGGCTGAGTCTATTCTTTTCTGTGTAGGTTTTTATATCACGCTTATTACTGTAACATCTGAGCACCTTCCACTAATGCATTAAACAACATGAGTACATGTCTGTCACACGTTTGTTCTCTCATCCTCTGCCCAGAGGGAGAAGCATATGTAAAGGAGTGTCTTGTTTTGGTAGGGTTTTTTGTTTTTGTTTGTTTGTTTAAATAAATATACCTGTTGCTATGTGTTTATATTAGACAAGACAAGGTCAAAGAAACGTGCCTTGCTCTTGGAGTGGAAAGTGGTGAGGTTTATGATGGTCCTTAGTTCTTGCGAGTTCATAACACAGTCTTGGACTGCCCTCCGAGAAGGTTCTGTCTCCCTCACAAACCAGCTTTACTCCTATTGTTGAGAATTTGCTTGGGTTCAGATTCAACCAACTGCTCTTCATCCATGAGCTGATCTCATCCAAGCACTGGGAAATCTTGTTGGTAGTGGCATGGTCGTATGTGGTGAAGGATAGATAGAGCTGTGTCATCTGTATATTGCTGGCACTTGAGTCCCTGTGATCTGGCCAGTTCACCTACTGGTTGGATATAAATGTAGAAAAAGATCAGAGAGAGAATTGATCCTCGTGGAATCCCACAAGCAAGGGGTAGTGGTAGAGGTGCAGTTTCCCATCTTTGGATGCAAACTGCGGGAAGGACCCAAACCATTTTAGTGCATTCCTCTGGACTCCTGCCACCTCTCTCAGGTGAGACAGCAATATCTTGTGCTCAGCAATGTTAAACACTGCAGAGGGGTGCAGGAGGATGAGAATGGATATCCATCAGTGCCACAAAGCAGTTTCAGTTCCACATCCTGTCCTGAATGCAGATTCTGCCAGGTCTAGATTGCTGGCTTCAGTTAGATGAGCTTGCTCAGGAAAGGGAGGTTTGACACTGGGCAATAGTTGGCTAGGACTGATGCAGTCTTGCTGCCAGGCCATGTCTAAGGAGTGCTACAGCTGGGCTGCATGTATCCCAACCTGTCTTAGGAAAGAAAAGGAGGATCTGGTGATGTAGGAAGTCTTGGGTATGGTGAGTCAGTGACTGCACCCATAATTGGCGGTCCCAGCACAATAGCCTCCCAGTGATCCTTCAGTCTTATGGTATTTGCATCATGTCTCTGTGCAAACTGGCTCTTATCTCCCTCGCTGCCCTTGGACTTGAAGCTGGGTGGGTGGATGGACACTCCTGTCTCAGCCCAGGCAGGAGAGAGGAGGGTGTACAATAGAGAGCAATTGTCTGAGTCTGGAGCACAGCTGCGCTCCTCTCTTTAAGATGCACAAGACTCTTCTTTTTCAAGCTGCCACCTCTTTGCAAGGCTCCCTCCGCCCATTCTTGGGAGGCACAGATGAGCGCAGCAATAACCAATCACAGAATGTCTAACAGGGGAAGCGAATGGCTCAGTGGGGAGAGTCAGATGTCTAGTTAGCAAGTAGGTTTGAGGGGCTTCCCCTCAACCGCCCCCAATAGGCTTGTGCAGGAGATATTCATTCATAGTCTCACGCCTCTTGACAGGCTATGGTCCTGTACCGTAGGCTCTTGTTCTAGCCACCCTCACAGCACATACTATCTGCAATACCCACTGAGCAAAGTGACACGCCAGCTTCTATGAGTTCCACATCAGCCCTGTGACCTGACAACAAATCTCCAATGTGCCTAAAACCCACCAGGCCCCACCCTCAACCCCTCTGTACCTGGCATTTGTGTCCTCCTCGCTTATGCTACGCTGCCAGGCATAAAGGGGTGGGCTAAGAGTTCTGTTGGTGTCTCTCTGCCACCAGAGGCTCCTCAGGCCTGGCTCTTTAATCAGGAGCAGTGTGTGCAGCTCCAGTGTGGGCAGTGGGATCACTTCATGTGTCCAAGGGTGGAGTTTAGCCTTGGCTCTGTGTAAATCCTGGTGGGACTTCCGTAAAGCTCCTTGTGGTCCTTCAGGAAGGGAAGTGTAATGGCAGTGATTCTGTGCCTAGCTCAGTGGGGTCCTGCGCCATGACTCGGGATCCTGGTGCTATGGTGATACAAAGAATGATTCCATCAATGTGCCTACTGTCTCAGGGCAGCTGGACAGCTAGCTGGTACATTTGGAACAGAGAACCTGCCAGTTCCCATGGCCATGACCAGAGTTTTCCAACTGTTGGGGTGTGCTCAGTTGATGAATCCCTTGGGGGTGCATTGTGGATGGAGAGACCCTCAAGGACTGGGGTGGCCATGTTCACTGTATGCTATAACCTGCTCCATCTCACTCTCTTTCCCCAAGGGTGCATGATCTGCCTGGGGCAGTCGACCTTCCTCCGGTTTAATCACCCTGCTGAGGCCAAGTGGATGAAAAGCATGATCCCAGCTGGAGAAAGGAGTCCTGGGGCCCCATATGGACTCATGGCAGGTAGGTGAAGCCTCCATGCTCAAGGCCTGGGAGTGAGTACACCTGTGTTCTGTTCTTGACTCTGCTGCTGACTCAGGCAAGTCAGTTTCCCCTCTCTGTGCTTGTTTCCCCACCTCTAATGTGGGGATAATAATCCACCCCACCCCCCCACCCCCCAAGCGGCAGCAGCTTTGTCGGCAGGAGAGTGTTCCTGCCAACAAAGTGCTGTTCACACCAGAGCTTTTCATCAGTAAAACTTCTGTCATTCGGGGGGAGGGGGTGTGTTGTTTTTAACACCCCTGAACAACAAACGTTTTGCCCACAAAGTACCACTGTAGACAAAGCCTCAGTGTAATGAGCTCAACAGCGCCCAGATATTCAGTGGGGCAAAGGTCAAACCCTGGGCCTTGGAGAGAGAAGTTTGGAGAGGAGGCTCTGCCAGGGCTCAGATTGACATTTCTGTCCAGTGCTGTGGTCTTTTCTTCTGTAGCTACTCCTACTCTCTGCCAGGTTGTTGCTGCACTCTCTGAGCTACTGTGAGTCACCAGTGCTGGGTTTGGTGCCTGTGCAGAGCCAGAGGGGCAGCGATGTCAGGCAGGAATCTCTCCCCCCCTCACCAGTAAAGGAAGGGGAGAAGGGAACTCATTTGCTTCTGAAGGATCAGGTGGAGGCTGCTGATGGAAGTGGGAGATTGGGTTTGATTGACAGGTCTGCTCCTATAGGCCAGTTCTGCCATCACACCAAATGGAAATGCTGTGGCCCAGGTCTGCAGTCCTTACTCAGGCAGCACTCCAGTTTGCTTCAGTGGGAATTTTGCCTTGAGCAAGGGCTGCAGAGCTGGGCCAACGCCTTTCTACTTGGTGTGATGGCAGAACTGGTCTATTGGATTTGCAGACATGTCCATCAAGCCCAGTCTCCTACTTCCAGTTGCAGCCATGACTGACCTTTGTTTAGGCTGGGTTAGGGCTGGCAGTGAGTGACTGGGGGAAGCAGGTGAGGTATGATAGCTCAGTAAGTCCATTCCTGTGAGAGCATGCGCCTAACTTGGCTGTACAGCCACACGTTGGAGTTATCGTTCGCCATGTGACCCAGCCCAGAGGAGCTACAGGGTGGCCTGCACAACCTAGGATTTAATGTCTCTCAAGTGCTGAGCTTTCTATTCCCTGTAGCACTGTTTGGTTTAACCCTTCATGTGCTGTTATCAGAGCACCCTCACCAAGATACCCACTTGACCCTTCTTGGGGGATGGGCAGTGAGGCGCTCTGGCTGATGCAGACTAAATGTTGTTCTCCTTAATGGCCACTTGATACAGACTTGCTGACTTGGTGCCTACTGTGGGAAGCATTCAGTGAGTCTGTGCTAGTAGCACAGTGATACTGGGAACCAGCCTGGGAGATAGAGAGGGAGCAGAGGAGGGAGTTCACAGAGGCTTTCCAATAAGGGAGTCTGGCTGTTGACAGCTAGTCCTTTCCTGCTTGCATTCCTCTATCTGTACAGTGGGGCTTGTATTGGGGCAGTCTCTGAGCACACCACTTTGTGGCATGGCACGCTACTGCGCAACCTACATAGCTTTCAGTGCATCCAGTTGCTGCAGTGACTTAGGGTATGTCTACACTACGAAATTAGCTTGAATTTCTAGAAGTCGGTTTTGTAGAAAGCGGTTTTATACAATTGATTGTGTGTATCCCCACAGAAATGCTCTAAGTGCATGTAGTCGGCGGAGTGTGTCCACAGTACCAAGGCAACCGTCAACTTCTGGAGCGTTGCACTGTGGGTGGCTATCCCACAGTTCCCGCACTCTCCACCGCCTATTTGAATTCTGGGTAGAAATCCCAGTGCCTGATGGGGCTAAAACATTGTCGCGGGTGGTTCTGGGTACATATCGTCAGGCCTCCGTTCCCTCCCTCCCTCCGTGAAAGCAAGGGCAGACAATCGTTTTGTGCCTTTTTTCTTGAGTTACCTGTACAGACGCCATACCACGGCAAGCATGGACCCCGCTCAGCTAACCGTCACCGTATGTCTCCTGGATGCTGGCAGACGTGGTACTGCATTGCTACACAGCAGCAGTTTATTGCCTTTTGACAGCAGACAGTGCAGTATGATGGTAGCCATCATCGACGTAGTCCTGGGTGCTCTTTTAACCGGGTGCCTGGGCAAACATGGGAGTGACTCAGCCAGATCATTTCCCTTGTTTCATCTTGTGGCGATTCAGTCCCTCACTGTCTTTTAATCTGCAGCTAGCAGAAGATGATGGCCAGTAGTCATACTGCACCGTCTTCTGCCGAGCACCCAGGTGTTGATGATGGCTAGCAGTCGTACTGCACAGTCTGCTGCCAACAAGATGTATTAAGATAGATGAAGTGGCTCAAAACAAGAAATAGATCAGATTTGTTTTGTATTCATTTTCTCCTCTCTCCCTCCCTCTGTGAAATCAACAGCCTGCTAAACCCAGTTTTGAGTTCTGTCCTTGAGGGGGCCATTCAGTTTCTCGCAAAGCCACCCCCTTTGTTGATTTTAATTCCCTGTAAGCCAACCCTATAAGCCATGTCGTCAGTTGCCCCTCCCTCCATCAGGGCAACGGCAGACAATCGTTCCGCGCCTTTTTTCTGTGTAGACACCATATCACGGCAAGCATGGAGCCCGCTCAGATCACTTTGGCAATTAGGAGCACATTAAACACCACACGCATTATCCAGCAATATATGCAGCACCAGAACCTGGCAAAGCGATCCTGGGCGAGTAGGTGACGTCAGCGCGATGACGTGAGTGATGAGGACATGGACACAGACTTCTCTCAAAGCCCAGGCCCTGGCAATGTGGGCATCATGGTGCTAATGGGGCAGGTTCTTGCGGTGGAACGCCGATTCTGGGCTTGGGAAACAAGCACAGACTGGTGGGACCGCATAGTGTTACAGGTCTGGGATGATTCCCAGTGGCTGCGAAACTTTCGCATGCGTAAGGGCACTTTCATGGAACTTTGTGACTTGCTTTCCCCTGCCCTGAGGTGCAAGAATACCAAGATGAGAGCAGCCCTCAGAGTTGAGAAGCGAGTGGCAATAGCCCTGTGGGAACTTGCAACGCCAGACAGCTACCGGTCAGTCGGGAATCAATTTGGAGTGGGCAAATCTACTGTGGGGGCTGCTGTGATGCAAGTAGCCAACGCAGTCAAAGATCTGCTGATATCAAGGGTAAGGACCCTGGGAAATGTGCAGGTCATAGTGGATGGCTTTGCTGCAATGGGATTCCCTAACTGTGGTGGGGCCATAGACGGAACCCATATCCCTATCTTGGCACCAGAGCACCAAGCCGGCGAGTACATAAACCGCAAGGGGTACTTTTCAATAGTGCTGCAAGCACTGGTGGATCACAAGGGACGTTTCACCAACATCAACGTGGGATGGCCAGGAAAGGTACATGACGCTCGCATCTTCAGGAACTCTGGTCTGTTTCAAAAGCTGCAGGAAGGGACTTTATTCCCAGACCAGAAAATAACCTTTGGGGATGTTGAAATGCCTATAGTTATCCTTGGGGACCCAGCCTACCCCTTAATGCCATGGCTCATGAAGCCATACACAGGCAGCCTGGACAGCAGTCAGGAGCTGTTCATCTACAGGCTGAGCAAGTGAAGAATGGTCGTAGAATGTGCGTCTGGACTTTTAAAAGCGCGCTGGCGCAGTTTACTGACTCGGTTAGACCTCAGCGAAACCAATATTCCCACTGTTATTACTGCTTGCTATGCGCTCCACAATATCTGTGAGAGTAAGGGGGAGACGTTTATGGCGGGGTGGGAGGTTGAGGCAAATCGCCTGGCTGCTGGTTACGCACAGCCAGACACCAGGGCGGTTAGAAGAGCACAGGAGGGCGTGGTGTGCATCAGAGAAGCTTTGAAAGCCAGTTTCATGACTGGACAGGCTACGGTGTGAATGTTCTGTTTGTTTCTCCTTGATGAAACCCCCCGCCCCTTGGTTCACTCTACTTCCCTGTAAGCTAACCACCCCCCCCCACCTCCCTTCGATCACCACTTGCAGAGGCAATAAAGTCATTGTTGCTTCACATTCATGCATTCTTTATTCATTCATCACACAAAGAGGGGGATAACTACCAAGGTAGTCCAGGAGGGGTGGTGAAGGAGAGAAGCACCAGGAGGGGTGGTGGAGGAGGGAAGGACAAGGCCACACAGCACTTTAAAAGTTTAAAACTTTAAAACTTATTGAATGCCAGCCTTCTGTTGCTTGGGCAGTCCTCTGGGGTGGAGTGGCTGGGTGGTTGGAGGCCCCCCCACCGCATACTTGGGCGTCTGGGTGAGGAAGCTATGGAACCTGGGGAGGAGGGCGGTTGGTTATACAGGGAACTGTAGCGGCAGTCTGTGCTCCTGCTGCCTTTCCTGCAGCTCAACCATACTCTGGAGCATATTGGTTTGATCCTCCAGCAGCCTCAGCATTGAATCCTGCCTTCTCTCATCACACAGCCGCCGCCTTTCAACTTCAGCCCTCTCTTCAGCCCGCCACTTACTCTCTCCAGCTCACCACCTCTCCTCCCGGTCATTTTGTGCTTTCCTGCACTCTGACATTGTCTGCCTCCACGCATTCGTCTGTGCTCTGTCAGTGTGGGAGGACAGCATGAGCTCAGAGAACATTTCATCATGAGTGCGTTTTTTTTTGCCTTCTAATCTTCGCAAGCCTCTGAGAAGGAGAAGATCCCGTGATCCTTGAAACACATGCAGCTGGTGGAGAAAAAAAAAAGGGACAGTGGTGTTTAAAAAGATACATTTTATAGAACAATGGGTACACTCTTTCACGGTAAACCTTGCTGTTAACATTACATACATAGCACACGTGCTTTCGTTACAAGGTCGCATTTTGCCTCCCCCCAGCACGTGGCTAGCCCCTTCCCCCTCCCCATGGCTAACAGCGGGGAACATTTCTGTTCAGTGACAGGCAAACAGCCCAGCAGGAATGGGCACCTCTGAGTGTCCCCTTAAGAAAAGCACCCTATTTCAACCAGGTGACCATGAATGATATCACTCTCCTGAGCATAACACAGAGAGATAAAGAACGGATGTTGTTTGAACGCCAGCAAACATACATTGCAGTGCTTTGTTCTACGATGATTCCCGAGTGCGTGCTACTGGCCTGGAGTGGTAAAGTGTCCTACCATGGTGGATGGAATAAGGCTGCCCTCCCCAGAAACCTTTTGCAAAGGCTTTGGGAGTATATCCAGGAGAGCCACGAATGCTAGGGCAAATTAATCATTAAACATACTTGCTTTTAAACCATGTATAGTATTTTAAAAGGTACACTCACCAGAGGTCCCTTCTCCACCTGGCGGGTCTGGGAGGCAGCCTTGGGTGGGTTCGGGGAGTACTGGCTCCAGGTCCAGGGTGAGAAACAGTTCCTGGCTGTCGGGAAAAATGGTTTCTCCACTTGCTTGCTGTGAGCTATGTACAACCTCATCATCATCATCATCTTCCTCATCCCCAAAACCTGCTTCCGTGTTGCCTCCATCTCCATTGAAGGAGTCAAACACCATGGCTGGGGTAATGGTGGCTGAACCCCCTAAAATGGCATGCAGCTCATCATAGAAGCGGCATGTTTGGGGCTCGGACCCGGAGCGGCCGTTTGCCTCTCTGGTTTTCTGGTAGGCTTGCCTCAGCTCCTTAAGTTTCACGTGGCACTGCTTCAGGTCCCTGTTATGGCCTCTGTCCTTCATGCCCCGGAAGATTTTGACAAATGTTTTGGCATTTCGAAAACTGGAATGGAGTTCTGATAGCACGGATTCCTCTCCCCATACAGCGATCAGATCCCGTACCTCCCGTTCGGTCCATGCTGGAGCTCTTTTGCGATTCTGGGACTCCATCATGGTCACCTCTGCTGATGAGCTCTGCATGGTCACCTGCAGCTTGCCACGCTGGCCAAACAGGAAATTGAAATTCAAAAGTTCGCAGGCCTTTTTCTGTCTACCTGGTCAGTGCATCTGAGTTGAGAGTCCTGTCCAGAGCGGTCACAGTGGAGCACTCTGGGATAGCTCCCGGAGGCCAATACTGTCTAATTGCATCCACAGTACCCCAAATTCGACCCAGCAAGGCTGATTTCAGCGCTAATCCCCTTGTTGGGGGTGGAGTAAGGAAATCGATTTTAAGAGCCCTTTAAGTCGAAAAAAAGGGCTTCATCATGTTGACAGGTGCAGGGTTAAATCGATTTAATGCTGCTAAATTCGACCTCAACTCCTAGTGTAGACCAGGGCTGAGTCACATCAGAGTCCACCCCTTCCTGGGCAGTAAACTCCAAACAAACACAAAACCAAAACAATCCTCTATCCCCTGTGGGCTCAGCTCCTAAGCCCTCCTGGGCTCTGCTCAGTTTCCATCACTATTGTATAGAGCCCTGATTCTTGAGGCAGCTCTCCCTGGAGCCTCTAACCCAGGGCTTTCTGTGGGAGCCTCCTTCCAGATTCCCCTCTCCCCCAACTGAGCATCTCCTGGCTTTTTATGAGCACCAGGTGCTCTCTAATTTAGTCACCTGACCCTTCAGCAGCTACTCCACCTTTGGGGCTGGGACCAGGCCTCGTGAAAGGATGCTAACCCGATGACAGGGCCCATGACCTTGCCTCCTTGTGAGACTTAACTCCTTACTGTTTGGAAAGCACTTTGAAGAGCTGAGTGCTTGGCAGTAAGGGGGAGGTCAAGCTGGAATCCTGTACCAGCAGTTTATAGCAGAGTGCATCCCTCCTCCCAAGCACCCATCATGGGCAAAGTACATCGATGAGGCACTGAGAAACCCTAGGGGTGTATTCTTGGTCCCACTGAGATTGCTAGCAGAGCCCTTGCTGATGTAAGTGGGGCCAGGATTTCACCCCAGGACTTGGTCTTGGGACACAGTTGGGAGCCTGGTGAGAGTCCCATGTGAAGATGTGTGGGGCAGGAGGGCATGTTCTGTGTAAGAAATGCTGGCTGTGGTGAAGCACTGCTGGCTCTCCCTCCCTCCTGCGTTTTTTGTTTCTCAACGTTGTAACCACGGAACCTGACCATGCGGTGTCTCGTTAAGCAGTACTGTCTGGGATGCTAGCCCCCACTGCTCATGAGGGAGCAGTGCTTATGTGGCTGAGTGCCACCTGCCCCAGTTCACTCCACTTTAATAAATGAAACACACAGGCAGTTTGGCAGGTAAAGCTGCTATTTGCTCATTACATAAATGATAGTTATTGAAGTTTCGGTTAAAAACTCCATTACACTGAATGCAGATGTCACCCAGCGCAGATGTCACCCAGCACAGATACAGGGCCATCTTGAGAAAAGCCCTGCGTTAATTGGATCTCTCAGTTTAGACATACCAGCGTCCCCACTCCTGCCGAGGGCCATTGGGACACTGGACCCTGATAGAGGAGCTGTTAGGAGCTTTGTGTTTCCAGCCGGTGAAAAAAATCCCAGGGTTGGGGACTGAAATGTTTCTAAAATGATCTCTCTGCTTGCTAAGAGATGCCTGCTATTTGCATGAATACGAATAGCATTTACTCTGGTTTGTGGCCTTTCTGTTCCTGCACCCACTGTTGACTCAGCTCAGCAACTGCACTTCTGTTTGTTAATTATTAATAGTTGTCTCCAAAGAGTTTAATTGTAGCAGCTCCTGAGCTGAACCCTTGGCTGAACACACAACCTGGCTGGCATTTCACACCAGCTCTCCTGGTCACAGGGCAGGTTCCAGAGACCTTTTAGCCCTCAGAACAGCATAAAACACAAGGTCATGAGCCTCATCTGATGTGTCTGGAGCTGGGTTGGGGAGCTGCAGGCAGCGCTTGTCTGTAAGGGCGAATAAATGCGAGATTCAAAGGCTGCTTCTTCAGCTCGGGGGTTCATTGTTACTTGCAACTTATTTTATTTAGTGTTTCTCTATGGAGTGCAAGTCTCCTTCACTTTCTGTGGCTGTTCTCCCCCTCTGCCACTGGCTATTGATGGGAGACTGGGCTAGATGGGCCTTGCTTTTATCCAGGCCAGTGTGCTGCTTCCACACACCTTCTCAGGCTGTGCAGAGCTTCCATCGCCACTCCATACCTCCCCTGCAGCTCCTGGCATGGTGTCGTGGCCAGGATGTTGCTGTGCTCTGGCTATTCCTGGTTGCCAGAATGGCCCCTTGGGGCTATAGGCAGTCTTCAGACATAGCCCCCAGGAAGAGGAAGCACACAGGTAGGGCAAAGCCTTCTTTGCCCTTCTCCCCTGCTGTCCCTGCAAAGCCAGGACAGAATTTGGCCTACACTCTTTACCAAAGCTCACAAGAGAGGGGCTTCTTTTCTCTCTGCCCACCATACCTGTCCTTTGCGACCCACTCCCATCAGGAGAGGCTTGGGTTCTACTCCCTATGAATGAAGTATTGCAGGGACCTCAGATTCCTCATGCTGTGCAGTCACACACAGCCCCTAAACCCCAGGTGTCAGGGGACGGGAGCTTAATTCAGAATGACATCTTCCCCTTTGCAGACTATTAGCAGCCCCAATGGAAGTAAGCTCTTTCTCTGTTGCATCAGGGTTGTGTTTGTCTGGGACTGTAGAACAGAAGGCATTAGCTGTTTGCATGGAGGAATGGGCAGCTGCAGCATCTCAGGCTCTGACTGCTGTCTGGGCCTGCATTGGCTGTATCAAACTAGCTAGGATGATAGCCTGTGTCACAAGCCTGGCAGTAGTCTCCCTGGGGTAGCTTGATACCCACGAGTGTGTGTGAGGGACCACATGCTGCTGTTAACCTGCTAGAGCAGCATGTGAGGGAAGGGAGCATGTGGAGCCAATTAGTGTGTCAGAGCTTCTGGAACCCCAGCACCCCCCCACACACCAGGAGGGCCAGGAACCATGCCTGGGTAGCAGAGTAACAGCCGTGTTAGTCTGTATTCGCAAAAAGAAAAGGAGTACTTGTGGCACCTTAGAGACTAACCAATTTATCTGAGCATAAGCTTTCGTGAGCTACAGCTCACTTCATCGGATGCATACTGTGGAAACTGCAGAAGACATTATATACACAGAGACCATGAAACAATACCTCCTCCCATCCCACTCTCCTGCTGGTAATAGCTTATCTAAAGTGATCACTCTCCTTACAATGTGTATGATGATCAAGTTGGGCCATTTCCAGCACAAATCAAGGTTTTCTCACCCTCCGCCCCCCCACACACACAAACTCACTCTCCTGCTGGTAATAGCCCATCCAAAGTGACCACTCTCTTTACAATGTGTATGATAATCAAGGTCGGCCATTTCCAGCACAAATCCAGGTTTTCTCACCCCCCACCCCCCCCTTTCCAAAAACCACACACACAAACTCACTCTCCTGCTGGTAATAGCTTATCCAAAGTGACCACTCTCCTTACAATGTGTATGAAAATCAAGGTGGGCCATTTCCAGCACAAATCCAGGTCGTCCCGTCCCCCCCCAAAAAAACAAACAAACAAAAAAAACAAAAACCAAACACACACACATAAACTCACTCTCCTGCTGGTAATAGCTTATCCAAGGTGACCACTCTCCTTACAATGTGCATGGTAATCAAGGTGGGCCATTTCCAGCACAAATCCAGGTTTTCTCACCCCCCCCCCCCCCCAAACACACACACACACACAAACTCACTCTCCTGCTGGTAATAGCTCATCCAAAGTGACCGCTCTCCCTACAATGTGCATGATAATCAAGGTGGGCCATTTCCAGCATAAATCCAAGTTTAACCAGAACGTCTGGGGGGGGGGGGGTAGGAAAAAACAAGGGGAAATAGGCTACCTTGCATAATGACTTAGCCACTCCCAGTCTCTATTTAAGCCTAAATTAATAGTATCCAATTTGCAAATGAATTCCAATTCAGCAGTTTCTCGCTGGAGTCTGGATTTGAAGTTTTTTTGTTGTAAGATAGCGACCTTCATGTCTGTAATTGCGTGACCAGAGAGATTGAAGTGTTCTCCGACTGGTTTATGAATGTTATAATTCTTGACATCTGATTTGTGTCCATTTATTCTTTTACGTAGAGACTGTCCAGTTTGACCAATGTACATGGCAGGGGGGCATTGCCGGCACATGATGGCATATATCACATTGGTGGATGTGCAGGTGAACGAGCCTCTGATAGTGTGGCTGATGTGATTAGGCCCTGTGATGGTGTCCCCTGAATAGATATGTGGGCACAGTTGGCAACGGGCTTTGTTGCAAGGATAGGTTCCTGGGTTAGTGGTTCTGTTGTGTGGTATGTGGTTGCTGGTGAGTATTTGCTTCAGGTTGGGGGGCTGTCTGTAGGCAAGGACTGGCCTGTCTCCCAAGATTTGTGAGAGTGTTGGGTCATCCTTCAGGATAGGTTGTAGATCCTTAATAATGCGTTGGAGGGGTTTTAGTTGGGGGCTGAAGGTGACGGCTAGTGGCGTTCTGTTATTTTCTTTGTTAGGCCTGTCCTGTAGTAGGTGACTTCTGGGAACTCTTCTGGCTCTATCAGTCTGTTTCTTCACTTCCTCAGGTGGGTATTGTAGTTGTAAGAATGCTTGATAGAGATCTTGTAGGTGTTTGTCTCTGTCTGAGGGGTTGGAGCAAATGCGGTTGTATCGCAGAGCTTGGCTGTAGACGATGGATCGTGTGGTGTGGTCTGGGTGAAAGCTGGAGGCATGTAGGTAGGAATAGCGGTCAGTAGGTTTCTGGTATAGGGTGGTGTTTATGTGACCATTGTTTATTAGCACTGTAGTGTTGTAAGGAGAGTGATCACTTTAGATAAGCTATTACCAGCAGGAGAGTGGGATGGGAAGAGGTATTGTTTCATGGTCTCTGTGTATATAATGTCTTCTGCAGTTTCCACAGTATGCATCCGATGAAATGAGCTGTAGCTCACGAAAGCTTATGCTCAAATAAATTGGTTAGTCTCTAAGGTGCCACAAGTACTCCTTTTCTTCATGCCTGGGTAGAAATTGGAGAGGAGGGGTCTTACACTTTTCTTGGACAGTCTCAAGACTTTTCACTACAGCATTTTGGTCTGTGGCATAGAAGTATCCATTCCCTGCATACACAGAAGTCAGCCTAGGATGAGAGTGGGGAATTGTCACTGGTTCCCATTGGATACATCCAGCAGAGCCCTGTTCGATGTCAGCCGAGGGCTCCAGGCAGAACTGAATTCACTTTTCTTAAGTAATTTGATTTCTGTCCCTTTATTGCCTATGACTGCCTCTGCAGTGAGTGCTGGTCCTGAGGGGGCAGGTCCCAGCACTGCAGTCAGCCAGGGGGTTGTCTGGATTCTGGCTTGCTGTGGTTTCAACACCTGGAGATGCTTTTCAAAGGGAGCTAGTCCAGCTGGTCTGATTCACCTCTGAAAATGGTCTCCAATCTGAAGGCTGGTCCTCACCTACCCTGTAGCCAACCCTGCCCTGATGTTTTGAAGAGAGGACTCTGCAATGTCCTTTGCTAGCATGTGTTTGTATTACTGATGACTATTGATGGTGCTGGGCACTGGGGAGACATAGGGGCAGAACGGGTTGCATGAAGAGGAGGGCTTGGATAAAAATTGGTTGCTTTATTTTTTATCCAAAAAATGAGATTTTTGCATTTAAATTAGAAACAGATTTATTTTTAAAAATAAAACTATTTAAATGTAAATATGAAATTATGACCAATCTACGTTAAGGCCTAAACTTACTGTAATCTATTAAAATAATTTAAATTGAATAAAAAAATACTAAGCAGTACATATTTGCTGTGAAGTTTGCTGTGAACTGGAAGTCACTGGCTAAGCACCTGGAACCAGAGTTTACTGAAGTGCTAAACCAGCTTTCAACAACAGTATCTTTTCTGCGGGTGCAAAGAAAATATTTTTTTCAGTTTATTCAACTATTTCAGTTCAATAACTAGTTCAGTCAAAGTTCAAAAAACAGTTGGAGTTGAAAAAGCAGAAAAACTTGTTTTCCTCCTTCAATCTATTAATAAAAACCAGGTATGAGAGGGCTGAGATCTACTAATTCTAAAATCTTGAAGACCAGAAAAATTGGTTCAATTCCCTAACCACTACTTTTGTTTAATAAGTTAATTTTAAATGCAAAACATATTCTGAAAATCTTTTTATTTATTTTATATCCAGCACATTTAAGGTAGTTTTTAATTAATAAAAACAAAATTAAAAAGCTGCTTTTGTGCATTTTTTACTGAATTTGAATTTCCATCCAAATTGTACCAAATCACAAGTAAAAAATTAATCATCATCTGGTTAATAAAAATTTAAAAAGTAAGAATCTGAATAAATGTTTAAGCTATATGACTGCTTAAATAAATGTGTATAGATATAGCATATCCTCCTGGTTAGCAAAAAGAAGCAACAGATTTCAGTGTACAGGCTGTATTTAGTTGCAAATCAACATATTTTAATGTTTACCAACAATGAGAATCAACATCTCTTTATGAAAGTAACTAAAGTACAAAAGCAAAGCAAGATTAAAATCAGTTATTTAAATCAAGGTTTCCTGCATGCTGATTTAAATCATGATTAAAATTGGTGATTTAAATCACTTTGGTTTAAATCAATCCACCCTGCTGGGTCTTTTATGTCCTGCATAACCTGTGGGTATCGATGCCAGGCCCCTCTAGGGGGAAACTGGGAGATTCTTGGTCCGCCCCTGTGCTTCAGAGAATGTCTTGTTCTGACACAGACATCCTGGTCAGCATCTTCCTGCATCCAGTGCCCTTGGAGACGGGGTATGCTGAGAATTTGCTGTCTCGAGATCAGTAGCGGGCAGGGCTCTTAAGGGCTTTCACTTTTAGGACAATCCAGCCACTTTGCCACCAGGAACGATTCTGATTCAGAGGTGTTGGCCTTTGCTGACTGCCCAGCATAGACCTGATTCGGCCAAACCTGTGATGCTGCTTATTGTAGGCTGAGCATGTGGTGCAGACTCAGAAATTCTGTGACCCATCAACCCCAGTACTTCCTTCCCTGCCACCCATAGCTAAATAACAGTGGCGCCAAGGCCATATGTACAGTTGGAAGAAGGGATTGACAGTCTAATAGGTCATACTGGCTGTAGAATGTCCGTGCCTAATCAGATAAAGAATGTGAGCGAGGCCAAACAGCAAAAATTAAGATGTTTGTACACAAATGCGAGGAGCCTAGGTAACAAAGTGGAGGAACTAGAGCTACTGGTGCAGGAAGTGAAACCAGATATTATAGGGATAACAGAAACATGGTGGAATAGTCGTCATGACTGGACTACAGCTACGGAAGGGTATGTGCTGTTTAGGAAAGACAGAAATAAGGGTAAAGGTGGTGGAGTAGTACTGTATATCAATGACGAGGTAGAATGTAAAGAAATAAGAAGCGATGGAATGGATAAGACAGAGTCCGTCTGGGCAAAAATCACATTGGGGAAGAAAACTACTAGAGCCTCCCCTGTGATAGTGCTTGGGGTGTGCTATAGACCACTGGGATCTAACTTGGATATGGATAGAGCCCTCTTTAATGTTTTTAATGAAGTAAATGCTAATGGAAACTGTGTGATCATGGGAGACTTTAACTTCCCAGATATAGACTGGAGGACAAGTGCTTGTAATAATAATAGGGCTCAGATTTTCCTAGATGCGATAACTGATGGATTCCTTCATCAAGTAGTTGCTGAACCTACTAGAGGGGATGCCATTTTAGATTTGGTTTTGGTGAGTAGTGAGGACCTCATAGAAGAAATGGTTGTAGGGGACAACCTTGGTTCAAGTGATCATGAGCTAATTCAGTTCAAACTGAACAGCAGGATAAACAAATATAAATCTGCAACTAGGGTTTTTGATTTCAAAAGGGCTGACTTTCAAATATTAAGGAAATTAGTTAGGGAAGTGGATTGGACTGAAGAATTTATGGATCTAAAGGCAGAGGAGGCCTGGGATTACTTCAAGTCATAGCTGCAGAAGCTATCAGAAGCCTGAATCCCAAGAAAGGGGAAAAAATTCATAGGCAGGAGTTGTAGACCAAGCTGGATGAGCAAGCGTCTCAGAGAGGTGATTAAGAAAAAGCAGAAAGCATATAGGGAGTGGAAGATGGGAGGGATCAGCAAGGAAAGCTACCTTATTGAGGTCAGAACATGTAGGGATATGGTGAGAGAGGCTAAAAATCAAGTAGAGTTGGACCTGCAGAGGGAATTAAAACCAATAGTAAAAGGTTCTATAGCCATATAAATAAGAAGAAAACAAAGAAAGAAGAAGTGGGACCGCTAAACACTGAGGATGGAGTGGAGGTTAAGGATAATCTAGGCATGGCCCAATATCTAAACAAATACTTTGCCTCAGTCTTTAATAAGGCTCATGAGGATCTTAGGAATAATGGTAGCATGACAAATGGGAATGAGGATATGGAGGTAGATATTACCATATCTGAGGTAGAAGCGAAACTCGAACAGCTTAATGGGACTAAATTGGGGGGCCCAGATAATTTTCATTCAAGAATATTAAAGGAATTGGCACATGAAATTGCAAGCCCATTAGCAAGAATTTTTAATGACTCTGTAAACTCAGGGGTTGTACCGTATGACTGGAGAATTGCTAACATAATTCCTATTTTTAAGAAAGGGAAAAAAAGTGATCCGGGTAACTACAGACCTGTTAGTTTGACATCTGTAGTATGCAAGGTCTTGGAAAAAATTTTGAAGGAGAAAGTAGTTAAGGACATTGAGGTCAATGGTAAATGGGACAAAATAAATCATGCTTTTACAAAAGGTAGATTGTGCCAAACCAACCTGATCTCCTTCTTTGAGAAAGTAACAGATTTTTTAGACAAAGGAAACGCAGTGGATCTAATTTACCTAGATTTCAGTAAGGCGTTTGATACCATGCCACATGGGGAATTATTAGTTAAATTGGAAAAGATGGGGATAAATATGAAAATTGAAAGGTGGATAAGGAATTGGTTAAAAGGGAGACTACAGAGGGTCATATTGAAAGGTGAACTGTCAGACTGGAGGGAGGTTATCAGTGGAGTTCCTCAGGGATCAGTTTTGGGACCAATCTTATTTAATCTTTTTATTACTGATCTCGGCACAAAAAGTGGGAGTGTGCTAATAAAGTTTGCGGATGATACAAAGCTGGGAGGTATTGCCAATTTAGAGAAGGACCGGGATATCATACAGGAGGATCTGGATGACCTTGTAAACTGGAGTAATAGTAATAGGATGAAATTTAATAGTGAGAAGTGTAAGGTTATGCATTTAGGGATTAATAACAAGAATTTTAGTTATAAGCTGGGGACACATCAATTAGAAGTAACGGAGGAGGAGAAGGACCTTGGAGTATTGGTTGACCACAGGTGACTATGAGCCGCCAATGTGATATGGCCGTGAAAAAAGCTAATGCGGTCTTGGGATGCATCAGGCGAGGTATTTCCAGTAGAGATAAGGAGGTGTTAGTACCGTTATTAGATAAGGAGGTGTTAGTACCGTGTTAGTACCGCAGGAGGTCAGACTAGATGATCATAATGGTCCCTTCTGACCTTAATATCTGTGAGTCTATGAGACACAATTTTATTCAATGAGCTTTTATTGGCAGGACAGACTGTATAAGTGTTTTATTGGCACGACAGGCTGTGTAAGTGTTGGCAAAGTGTTTATATTTAAAAAAAAAAAAAAAAAAAAAGGCCTAGGTTGCTGAGGTCTTTGCCGGGCAGGTCTGCTCCCCTCAGGATGGGATCACTCCCAGTGTCTGGGGCTTGATCTCCCAGGGCCAGGCGTGTGTCATTCCTCAGCTGGTGGCAGGTAGCTCTGCTGTGTTATTCTGTCTCCCATGGTCAGGTGCAGATTTTCCTTGTCCCTCTGCAATGAGACCTCTCTTATGATTCTGGGTTTTTGAGGAAATCTCTTCCTTGCACTCCCTCATATTTAGGATGTTGGATGGAAAGTGTCTGTGTCTCAGTCTCTCCTCTGTCCTGCTAACTGCACAGTTGCTTCTTTCTGGGTTCTGACCATGCCTTGTGGCTCCCAGTTTGCACCTGGTTCTCAATTTGATGGGAGTCTGCCTTTGTATTACCCATGTCACTATGGCAAAATATTATCTGGTGTGACTTTTCTGGGCAGGGACCTGGCACAGTCCAGCTTGTTGCTGTTCTTGATTTGTTCTTCCCAGTGACAGGTGTGTTGCTGTTTTAAGCATTGGTCAATCACACAAGCTGAAACAAAAGGCCGGTGCTTCCAGATGAAAAGCACAGAGAATTCGGTGTTTGTTTGAGGTATGGAGATCCCTGTGCGTGTGCTGCAAGAGAATTTGGAGTCCTGTCAGGCTGTTGCTGGTGGTTACCTGAATGGGGCAAGCTGACTGGCACAGAGGGAATTACCAAGGGAAAGTTGGTGTCAGGTTTTCTTGGCCTGCCTGTTGCAAATGGGAAGTGCTGTCTTTCCTGTGTGGCTTCTGTCTCTGTTCCCTTTCTTGTTCAGTCATTTGCATTGTCTCTTGATTTAGGAATACTAGACTGAATTAAATAGACTTGCAGGTCTCTGCTCCAGGTGATGAGAGTTCAGGGTCAAGACTTGTGGGTTCTGTTCCCAGCTCTGTCACTGCCTCGCACTGTGACCTTGGGCAAGTCACTTACACAGGTACAGAATAGAGCTTATGATACAAGGGTGGTGAGGCTGCAGGATGTCTGTGAAGTGCTTTGGGATCTTCAGACCAAGTGCACATTGTTGTTATAAAAAGAAAAGGAGTACCTGTGGCACCTTAGAGACTAACCAATTTATTTGAGCATAAGCTTTCGTGAGCTACAGCTGTAGCTCACGAAAGCTTATGCTCAAATAAATTGGTTAGTCTCTAAGGTGCCACAGGTACTCCTTTTCTTTTTGCAAATACAGACTAACATGGCTGCTACTCTGAAACTAATTGTTATTATAATAACCAATTTACTCCTATGAAATAATTCCGCAGGCAGATGTGGTCAGGAATCTTGTATCTGCGGAAGAGCTGATTTAATGGAAATAAATTGAGCTTTGGTCTGCCTGGAACTGATGAGCAGATTAACTTGCCAATCAATCTCTTCTGTTACAGTAACTGGCCATGAGACCATGGCTTTGCCCATTAATTCAGCACTCACTGTGAGCCACTCGTGCCGGGAGTCTGTCTAGTCTTCCAGAAAGCCAGACAATAAGTGCCCCTGATTGGGTTATTGCTCTGGCAGTATTATTACTGCTTCTCCGTCCTTCCCCTTCATGATTCTTTTCATTTATTAAAGGGGAAAAAACCCAGCCACTCTCAATCCCGGCTGGGATCTAACTGTGTCTGACAAATGCTGCAGGCCAGAGCAGTCTGGTTTCAGCTTGACATTTATGTGGCTTCAAACAAGAGCAATACTTTCTCCAGGAAGCCAGCCAGCTGCCTTCTGCCAGCTCAGACAAGTAGTTGGGCATTGGCCATCCAGGGGGCCCAGCTAGCTCTGCAAGCAGAAATTGGCTCCCCGCAGGTGAGTGCCGTCTCCCCCCTGTGTAGAGACTGGGATGCTGTGGCACTACAAGGGGAAGGGATTAGCTCAAGGTCACACAGTAGGTGAGTGGCAGAGCCAGGAATAGAACCTAGGAGCTCTTGAGTCAGGCATCCTGATCTAACCACTTGACCATGTTGTCTCCACAGCTAGAATGACTCGAGTGGCTGTTATTGGCCCTGTAGAAGTCAGGTGGAGACAGGAAGGTTGGTCTGTCCATCATTTGGGTATCAGCAGGCAGTCGATGGCTTGTGTGTGTAGAGGGGATGCACCCTAGAAACTTGTGACCTAGTTGGCTGTTTGTTTCCCTCTGCTGTGGTTGCTGCTGGGAGTGTTAGAGTTGGAAAGGTGCCCTGAGGTTGTGGCTTAATTAATTGGTGTTTGCAAAGTGTTTGGAGATGCTCTGAGGAAGGGTATAGCAGCACAGAGTGATGGTGCTGCTGCTGCTTTTGGAGGTGACTCTGCCCTTGGAGGGAGCTGCCTCCAGACGTGGCTCACCCCAACCCCAGAAAAGTGTGTATGGGAAGGGGGAGCTGGTACTCAGGAGGTGCAGAGGCACTTGGCAGCTTTTGGCCAGCTCACATGTGCAGTGTTTGCTCAAAAAGAGGGAAGACGTCTAAACTCACCTGCTGATGCGGGTCTATCCTGGGGATGAGCTTAAAGGGTTAATTGAGTGTATTGCTTCTCAGAGCCTATGTAGCTGTGGGGAGCGCGGGTTCTATGAGATCAGCATTTGGGACCTTGAGATACTGTGCCATGGATAGTTCTTGCTTGGCGTACGGGGCCAGTTTAATGGGAGCCAGAAGCTTCAATCCACCTTGCAGTTTATTGAGCAAGGAGCTGATAACCACACACCTGTTTAGCAAAGGAATTGGCCATTTGCCACCTGCTGAGATCCCTAGGGTCCTGAGGCATTGGGGGCCAACACAACTTCAGCTTCAGGGGTTTTGGTGGGGGGTGTTAGTTCAGATCCAAGTGGCAGGAACTGTGGGGGGAGCCGCTTTGCATTTATCCCCCATGTCCTGAGGCAAGTGAGTGTCCTGGTCTGGTTTATGGCTGACACATGGTCCCTCCCCCAGCTCAGCCTGCTTGTCCCTGTTTAGAGATGTGTTGTATAGTTCAAACTCTAGACCCCGGGCAAACGTTATGGCAGCAGCTCGCTCCATGCTGGTTAGTTAAATTGTTTCTAAGGGACATTCAATCAAATAATTTAATTATCTTCCCCTTTCCCCCCTTATTGTCCCTGAAACTCTTTGAATCCCCAAGACAAGTCCCCAGAGGCCCCATCCCCAAATCCCACCCAGGGAGCAGCTGCCCCTCCCTCCGGTCTGCCTGATTTCTGATTTTGCAGGTCTTACATGTTCTTCCTTCCCCTGTCCCTGATTGCAGCTGGGGAAGGAAGGGGAGTGTTGACTCTGGGCCTCAGAGAAGCAGGGGATAGTGGCATTTTAGCTGGGAGAGTGAAATTGGAAGTGCTCTGCACCCTGGCTGCTGCTGTAGTGGGAGTGGGAGGCAGATGCTCAACCACATAAGAGGTCTAGAGTTGGCTCTCATTTGCTGCATCTCCCTCCCCTCCCTGCACTGCGGGTTCAGTTTTGTCTACAAGACTCCAGAGGAAAAGACAGGCAGCCCCAGGGACTGATTATTACGTGGACAGGGAAGACACAACAGCCAGTTCCATCTCTGTAGGAGGAGGTGAGGTATGTGCAGCTGCTCCCTGCCCACAGGCAGAGCCAGAAAGAGGATGCATTAGCATCACAGGGCTTTGCAGCCTGTGTGCTGGAAAGAGCTATCAAATGTCACTTGCCTGGGCAATAGGGCTAGTGGGACCCCCGGATAGTTACTGGAATATAATCCCTACGCACCTGAGCTCCAAGGAGATGATCAGCATGGAAGATCACAACGCTTCATAAGGGCAGGGCTTAACCTGAACCCCAGGGGGAATAGGGCGGGGGGGGGGGGGGACGACAATTCAGCACAGGGCCAGCCCTGTGTGCTTGAGTTTCACAAATGAAAAGCTCCAGTAGAGGGCCCAGGACCTGTTACTAAAGCAGCTGTTCTGTACAAAGTAGCTCCAGGCAGGAGATGAAAAAGACTCTTGTATCTGACTGAAGCTGCAGGAGGAATTAAAGGAAGTGGAATTTAGCTAGGTCAGTTGTTAATATTCCTTTTCTTCTGAGATGTGTCCTGGACTCCTAATGGCCCCAGGTAGTCAGGGCCTCTGCTTGGGTCACATCCAGAAGATGGCACCTGCACAGCCCCACGCTGAGGCACTGGCTTGGAGAAGAGCACTCACAGAAGCATGGACATTGCCAGGCTGGCTCAGACTGTATATCTTTCTAGTGCAGCGGTTCTCAAACTGAGGGTCAGGACCCCTCAGGGGGTTGTGAGGTTATTATGTGGGGGGTCGCTAGCTGTTAGCCTCCATCCCAAACCCCAGTTTGCCTCCAGCATTTATAATGGTGTTAAATATATAAAAAAGGTGTTTTTAATTTATAAGGGGGGTCGCACTCAGAAGCTTGCTATGTGAAAGGGGTCACCAGTACAAAAGTTAGAGACTCACTGTTCTAGTGCTTCCTCTCCTCTCCCCTCCCAAAGAGGCCAGTCCCAGCTGCCGCAGTGCATGTATCCCTCTAATGGCTAAGTATGGAATAGCCTGGCTATAGGAAAATGTCTTCTGAAACCTAGTCCTCATGCTTAGAAACTGAAGGGTTACTAGCCCTTATCCTGTCTAATGGAGCTGTGGGTGTTTCCCTTTGCATTGCTGGCACCGCTTCCTACAGTGCCTAGCATTCCAGCCAGCATGCATATGCAGCACACACCTGCAGCGTGGCTCCGGCCTCCACCAGAATGCAAAGTGCTAGTTCCGAGCAATTAGAACTTCCAAGGGGTATCCTGTAATGTGGGGAGTGAGGAGAGGAGGAGGAGGATTGGGAGGTGGAAATCTCGTGTGTGGGCACCTCCTACTGGCAGCTTCCTGCTGAAATGTTTCCTGTGGGAGAGGACAGTGATTTGACACTGGCTCCTGTCCCTTCCCTGTGGTGAGGTTGGCTGTGGTAGCAGTAAATAGTGGTTCCCTATCAATGGCTCCATGTCTAGTTGGCAGCCGATATCAAGCGGAGTGCCCCAAGGGTTGGTCCTAGGGCCGGTTTTGTTCAATATCTTCATTAATGATCTGGAGGATGGCGTGGACTGAACCTTCGGCAAGTTTGCAGATGACCCTAAACTGGAAGGAAAGGTAGATATGCTGGAGGGTAGGGATAGGATACAGAGGGACCTAGACAAATTAGAGGATTGGCCAAAAGAAATCTGATGAGGTTCAACAAAGACAAGTGCAGAGTCCTGCACTTAGGACAGAAGAATCCCATGCACCTCTACAGACTAGGGACCGAATGGCTAGGCAGCAGTTCTGCAGAAAAGGACCTAGGGGTTACAGTGGACGAGAAGCTGGATATGAGTCAACAGTGTGCCCTTGTTGCCAAGAAGGCTAACGGCATTTTGGGCTCTATAAGTAGGAGCACTGCCAGCAGATCGAGGGACGTGATTGTTCCCCTCTATTTGACATTGGTGAGGCCTCATCTGGAGTCCTGTGTCCAGTTTTGGGCTCCACACTACAAGAAGGATGTGGAAAAATTGGAACGCGTCCTGTGGAGGGCAACAAAAATGATCATGGGGCTGGAACGCATGACTCATGAGGAGAGGCTGAGGGAACTGGGATTGTTTAGTCTGCAGAAGAGAAGAATGAGGCGGGATTTGATAGCTGCTTTCAACTACCCAAAAGGGGGTTCCAAAGAGGATGGCTCTAGACTGTTCTCTGTGGTAGCAGATGACAGAACGAGGAGCAATGGTGTCAAGTTGCAGTGGGGGAGGTTTAGGTTGGATATTAGGAAAAAATTTTTCACTGGGAGAGTGGTGAAACACTGGAATGCGTTACCTAGGGAGGTGGTGGAATCTCCTTCCTTCGAGGTTTTTAAGGTCAGGCTTGACAAAGCCCTGGCTGGGATGATTTAGTTGGGGACTGGTTCTGCTTTGAGCAGGGGGTTGGACTAGATGACCTCCTGAGGTCCCTTCCAACCCTGATATTCTATGATTCTGTTATATAGAGGAGAGGTAGGTAGGTAGGTCCACAGACCGAGGCCAGACCGATCCACCAGGCTTTGGTGGCCATTGGTTCCTCCATCGCCAGCCTTTTGGAGAGCAGGCCCTGTGCTGTCGTCTTTCCCCTGGAGTCTCCAGAACTGACTTACAGCTGGGATTTTGTGGGACAGTGCTTGGGCCATCCTGCCTTAGAAACAGGCCGTTTGCCTCATGTGGAGCAGGAGCTGAATGTTTGCTCCCTGGCACATGTTGGTTCTGGCCTGTCTCTGCCCACATGGCCTGGTTGAGTGGAGGGGTTTGGCATGGGTTGGGCTGTGAGGTTAATGGTGCTGTCTCCTTGGCTAACGTGTGCTCCTGTCTCTCCCTCTGGCAGAATCGGAGAGTCTAGTGAATGGCAACCACCAGCTGTCTCTGAATGATGTCCATAAGGGGCAGGGAGTGAGGACCCGGCCCAGCCACAGCTCCCTGGTCAGCTCCATCGAGAAGGACCTGCAAGACATCATGGACTCTTTGGTGATGGAGGACTCGAGCTCTTCCAGAAAAAAGCTCTCTGCCAATGTCCAGTCCCCCGTGTCCTCAGTGGTGAATGGTGGCGGGCACTACTTCTTGTCCCCACCCTTGAGCCCTGGGGCCATGTCTGTGGGCTCCAGCTATGACAACGCATCACCACCCTTCTCCCCGCTTTCATCCCCAGCCAGCAGTGGCAGCTACACTAGTCACTCTCCCAGTAGCCAGGAGCACGGACCGCCCATCCCCCCAGTGGTGCCAGTGAGATCGTCCAGCTACAACCATGCAATGCAGCCCCCACAGCAGCGGCCACTTCCACCTCCATGTGGGGGCTCCAGCCTGGACTTGAGGAACAGCACCATGGACACAAGTGAGACACAACTTGCAGAGAGTCCCAAGATGCAGAGGAGGGCAGTGCATGGCATTCCCCTGAGCCCCACGCCTGGCCAGAGAGCCCTGCAGCCTGAAGGCCCTGGGCTTTCAGCCTTTTCCAGTACCCGGAGAGCTGTTGAGAGCGCACAGCTGGGCCATCCTAACCAGCACATGCCCCCGGTGTCTGTAAGCCTGAGCGACTATGTAACAGGGAGCCCCCAGGCTCAGCCTACCAGCAGCCCCCGGCTGGCACCCAAATTTCAGTCACCATCTGCTCAGAGGTTGAAAATGGTAGCTCTTCAAGAGCGCCCACCCAGCCCCTTTAGGGAGGGCAGGGAGCCCCCTGGCATTGACAGGCACCTGGCCTCCAGCCCCTCCCGGCAGGTGTTGGCAAGAGTCTTCCAGCCCCTGGAGACTGCGGGTTTCATCCACATCAATCAGGACAGCCGCTCTCTGCAGCCCCCTGAGAGTCCCAGAATGAGCAGAAGGAGCGTGGAGAGCATGAGGGACTTGCCTCCCCTCAGCCCTTCCCTGTCTCGCCGGGCAGCACCGCTGCCCTCTGCCTTGTCTCCCCAAGCAAGGACCCCCCAAGAAAGTCCCTCTCAACAGACCAAGCTGGCCAAGGAGGTTCCTGAGAGCCCTCGCATCCGGCGCAAGGCAGCCAGGCCCCTGGAGAGGCATGAAGACTTCTCCTCCTCCTCCTCCTCCTCCTCCTTGACGGGAAAGAATTTGAGAACCAGGAGCCCCTCACCCATCTTCCAGGCAGAACTTGCTTCCCAGCATAAGCCCAGCTTCGGCATCACCCTCAGTCCTGCATACAGCCTGGGGTCGCTGGTCATGCCCTCGCCCCGTCAGAGCCCCCGGGCACAGAGGAAGCTGTCAGGAGATCTGCGGCTGCCTGTGAGTACGAGGGAGCGCAAAAACAGCATCACTGAGATCAGTGACAATGAGGATGACCTGCTAGAGTATCACCGACGCCAGCGGGAGGAGCGGCTGCGTGAGCAGGAGATGGAACGCCTGGTGAGAGGCATGGCATGCCATGGGGACAGGATGGGACGGGGCCTGGTGAGGGGTAGGGCATGGCACAGAAATGGGGCCTGGTAAGGAGTTGGAGATGGGGCATAGCTGGGGAAGCACTACAGATAGATGCGGAGTTTTAGGGCAAGGGGGAGCACTGGATGTTGAGGGAGAAGTGAGGTCTTCTTTAGTCCACGCTCCTTGATACTGTTGCCCATTCTGAGGAGCACAGGTAACGCCACAACTGGATGTTTAGGAGTATCCGGTTTATCCAAGACCCTTCCAGCAGCTGGGAAGAGGCTCTTGATGTTGCTGGAATTGGTTACTGTGATGCTGGCTAGGTTGCTTTGACTTAGACTAAGGTTGATCAGGTCTCAGGGCATCAGTTGGTCATTGAGAGGGTCAGAAAGGAGTGGCCATCCCACGTGGTACTGTTGGCCAGCTGCATGCTGGGCTGTTTTGCCTCCCCTCTGTGCACCATGGGAGGCAGGACACCAAACTACCTGGGTACGTGGCCTGAGCTGTGCTGGTCAGTCCATTCCCTGTGGGATTTGATTTCTGGGTCCTTTCTGCCCTGCCCACTTCAGATTCACATGCTGTATACAACTGGCTGCATCCTCCCACAGCTGGGGCAGCAGTGGTAGGAGCTGCCCCACTCATTAGTCTGCTTAGCAGCTGGGTGAGACTCTGCATGTGACCCTTGCCTGCTTCCCTCAGCACAGCATCCTCAGCTGAGGAGTTAATGTGCTGTGTCTCTGACCTTCATTCCTCACAGCTGTAAGCTCAGATGCTATCATCTGCTGACTGTATCCTGGGCCCCTCCAGTTTCACATCATGTCTGGCAAGTTCGCTGGAGCCCTGGGGGGCTGCTGTCGCCCTTGTTCCCTATCAGAGCGGTGTTTGCTGAGAGTGAGACACTGGCTGCAATGACCCCTTTTCCCTCCCCCTCTGTTCGAGCTGGCAGGCTGCTTTATAGGAGCAATAGCACTGCAATTCCTGCTATAACGCCCATTACACATCCATGGCAGGGGGCATAATTAGTGGTCATAGTAAGGTACTTACTGGTGAGCCCCAGGCTTGTAGCTTGCTATAGAGCCTGGAAAGCTCTTGCCTTGTGTACATGACCTACAGGCCCCCTGACACCCTCAAATGCCTAGCAGGGATTTGTGAAGGGGAGGCAGGAAGCCAACCACAGTGCCCTCCACAGGCCCAGCCTATCCCTCAGATAGGGGAGAGAGCGGCTCTGCTGATGGCTGAGGGGCTTGTGGCATTGGCTACTGGGTTGCTTTGGCCTTGCACAGTCTCCAGGATGCATAGGGTCTGGGATCCTCCTTGTTCTGGAGCAGTTGCCAAGCCCTCCCCTTAGTCTGACTCTGCCTTGTGCTTGCACACACTGCTGTGGGCCTGACCCTGCTGTGCCACATACTGGTACACAGAGCACACGGCACTGGAAGGTGTATACATCACTGGAGAGCTCTCTAGTCTCTCCACTCACCTCACTGGCACTATATGTTCTTGCTGTTACAGTGACCTGGGATTTTTTATACCCTCGGTGATGTTTTGAGTTTAACTCGTTCCAAGCCCAGACCTGCACCCAGATACCAGGGAGCCAGGCAGTTGGAATAAGGGCTTGTGTATTCTTGCAAAGGGCTTTGGAATTTTACTGTTTTCAAACTGCTGTGCATTTTGCTGCAGTTACTAGCAGCTGCATACCAATAATGTGCATAGGCCTCTGAGTATCTGGACTCCTTGCTTATCTGGAGAGATTACCACAAGGAGCAGCACTTGAGCCTCCCTTCTGAATACAGATAACTGGATTATGCAGAAGCCAATATGCAATTAACCATCATAATAGGACAGGGAACCTAATGGATTCAAGTCAGGACAGTGCTGGCAGGTTATGTAGCTAAGTGATCTGCATTTATGTGGGGTGAACTGTAAATCTGCAGAGCCTGTGGGTTGTATTATTGAGTCTCCATGTACAGGGTGGAGTGTGAGCCTACAGGGTATTGACTGGCACGGTCTGGCCTGTATGTATAGGACTTGGAGGCCTCTTCTCTAAATGTAGGCCCTCAGGATTTGCCTGTATGCTCTCTAGGGGATGCCAGACTGGGACTCCAGCTTTCTGCCAAAGTAGTTAGCTGCCTGGGCCCTTTTAATTGCATTGCATGTATTGTGCAGATAATGTTCCAAGGGTCCTGGCAGATGGGAGGTCTTGCGGGCACTTAGGCCCCATATTTAGGCCATGGGATAGAGTTTTTATAGACTAGGCAGCTGCTTGGCTTGGGAGAAGGGTGGAGTTTGCCTAGTGCATCTGTCTCTTCCTTTGTCTGTGTGTAGCCAATAAAGGGGACCAGTCCAGGGTGGTTCAAAGAGATTGTGTAGCAAAACCCCTCCCCTTGCTACCAGGTGGTGTGCTGGGGCAAGCCAGATGGTAGTTGCTGGGCAGAAGTCTCTGCACAGGTAATGGGATCAGGGAAGCACCTATTGACTGCACTGCTTACCTTAGGGGGTCACTGCTGCAGCCAGAGCCAAAACCACCGAAGATGGCGGCTGGCTGTTGAGCTGTCCTTTGTGAGAGCTCATGGAGTGTCTGGTCTGTTTTCCCAGGAGGCTGTCCAGCACCCAGCCATGTGCTTGGGGACAGGGTAGCACAGCTCACCTCCCTGTCCATGGCCTCAGACTGCAAGGGTAGGATTTGACTAAGGCAAAGGGCTCAGTGCCTGAGATCCCTTTCTTTAAGGTAAAGGGTTCCCAGGGGAGTGTAGGGTTTGCAGACAGGTCTGCCTTCAGAATTGGGACAAGTATATGAGGCAGAGGGCCTGGGTCTGGGGTCGAAGTGTTAGCTGTCCCTGACTAGCATGACTCTGACTGGGCTGCATGCTGTGCATGATCCAGGCTTGCTGTCTGGCTGCGCCCAAGGCTGGGGGATGGCCAGGGAGTAGCTCTACTCCTTAATGTCTGGCTCAGGCTGTTGTGCTTTGGCAAGTGGCAGTTAGTCCCTTTCCTAGGTGCTCCCAGAGCTATGGCGTGGAGTGTAAGAGAGTCTCTCCACACCCAACATGGAAGGAATAGGGTGGGTGTCAGCTTCCTGGGTTGGTGCAGGGTATCATCACCCTCTCTATCCTGTGCACTGCAGTGAGACCCCGATTTCCCCTCCCTTCCGTGCTAGGGGCCCATTCCAGCCCTAAAAACTCACCCCTGAGAATGGTCCTTCCATCCCCCAGTACCTCATTATGCCAGCCCAGGAGAGGCTTATGCCACAGCTCAGCTGTCTATGGGTGCCCCTGCTTTGGGGTTAGTGAACACTGCAGCACGGTGCCAGCTGGAGGTTTATAGCGCCCTTGTTAATGTGCTGTCTTGCTCTCTTCAGAGTCGACATTGGGGAGAGCCTGACTCTCCCGCCTGTTCTCTCTGGACCTGTGGGTTGATGGTCACTGTAGGGCTGGGGAGTGCATAAACCCTCAGGCAGTGGCTGGAGGCATCAGGTTGTGGGAGGAGGCATAAGGGGTGAGACAGGCACCTCACAGACAGGATGGGAAGGTTGCTCCTGCATATCCCTGTCCCTCCTAGCAGGAGAGTGAGAGCCTCTGGGCACTTTGTCTGCCCCAGCTATAGGGAGACACTTTCCACTCTGAGCAAGGCTGGATTGGGAGCCTGGGATTCCACAGACAGCTGGGCCGAGGGGGAAGAGGGCCAGGTGGGTGCTGGGAGTTTGCTGTGGGACCAGTGTCAGAGGGATGCACCCCATTTTCTTAGACTATTCAGATTTAACCCACTCCAAACATGGGGCCTGGCTTCCCAACCCAGCCCCTTCTGTGTCTCTTGGCTGAACGGGAAGCTGATGTTGTGCCCTTGCCCCTGGCAGTCTGGTCCCCAGAATGAGAGGGAGGTGGTTCTGAAAGCACCTACAGCTCTGTGAATCCACAGCAGCGGAGCACAGGAATGTCTGGGGCAGTCCAGCTTGGTTGGGGCTCTGCCTGAGCCAAAGGCCAGGCTGTCCTTGGGCCTGGACATCCACCCCCAATATTATTAATCATCTGTGCTATAGTAATCCCTCAGGACTAAGCAAGAATGGGGGCTGCTGAGCTAGGTGTCAGAGCCTGGCAGGCTGCCCTTGCCCCCCCCTTGTGAATGCTTCTGGTGGCCAGCGCAGTGCAAGGGGCCATGAGGTGCCTGGTGCAGGCTTCCCAGGGTAAGGCTATGGAGGGGGCAGCCAGGCACTAGGTTCCTGAGGTGACTATCCCCCTCTTTTATCCAGGGCCTTTCTGTCTGAGGCCATCCCCTCTGTTTCCCCCAACAGGGAGCTGACCTGGCCCACAGGTGGAGCCCACACTCACCCCTCTCTTGAATGTCCTTTGCCCCCTGCAGTGCTTGCCCCCTGGGTCTCCCAGCCTGTCTCAGCCTCTCCCAGCCCAGTCAGGTCAGGATCATCAACCGCCATTGCACCCATGGGGAGACGGAGGCACAGGGAGGGTGTATATCTTGCCAAAGGTCATGCAGCATGTCAGTGGCACAGCTGGGAATAGAACCCAGGTGTCCTGATACAACTGGGTGTCCTGACTCTGTCCTGTGTTATAACCACAAGACCATAATTCTCCTCACCCAGGCTCAGAGGAGGATGGGGGATCCTTTCTCCCAGGCTCCATCTGGCTGGGGTGGGGGAGGGAGTCCTGTTTACTCAGAACTGACTCAGGTTGGAGCTGCAGTTTGCACTCAGACTGCCTGATTCACCGTCCAGAAATAGCGCTGTGTAGTGTGCGTGGAGAGCCATGCGGCTCTCCAGCCTGGGGCTGTAGTCTATGTAATTAGTCTATCTCTGACTCCCAGCCGGTCACGTGTCTCCTGCGGGGCAGCGGGTTGGCACCCTGCATGGGGTGGTGCTGAATCCAGGTGGGCGAGAGGGTGAAGGTGAATTGCTTCCCTGGAGGAACATCTGACGGACCATGAAAGTGGGGCTGGATCCCTCTGTGAGTATGTGGACCTGGGGGGAGGAAGTTATGTGGGGGTGGGGCTAGCAGGAGCAGCTGTGAGCTGGGTGCTGAATCCATCCCTTTGAGCCATGGGGAGCACTTCTTTTGTGGCTGCTGCAGTTCACCCCCTCAGTCTCTAGCCAGGGTCAGTGCAGGTTGGAAAGGCTGCTGCAAGGCTTTTTGTGCACCACTACCCCAGGCTTTCCTTTGTTTCCCTCCCTTTCGTTGCTCTGCCCAGACCTTTGCCCTGTTCTCCTCCCTCGCTCTACCTGGGCTGGGAATGCACCTGGAGCGGAGTGGGTGCTTGCGCGGCTGTGCTATTTCAAAACTAAACTCACTCTGCTCTGTGGTCTGTCAGTCATTGTTCAACAATGGCCCAGGACTGGAATAGCAGGGGGCTGCAGGTTTGTACTGAGGGCGCTGGCAGAGCTGTGGGACGGAGGTCGGTCTTCATTGTCCCTCTGATGCTATGTGTGGTGCCTGCTGCTGTACAATCAGTCCCTGATTTTCATCCCTTTCCCAAAAGCTGTCAAGGCCCAGTGTCTGCCATCTGGGCTCTTCAGATTCTTCATCTCAACTTGCAGAGCTGTTTAATTGTTGGCAGCACCCTTTGTGGCATGTGACCCGTATCTCTGTGGGTCCATCAAGTCACTGGCTTCCCAGACCAGTTGAGATTGGCTGTGAGACTGAGCTGGTCAGGGTTGTGAGTTTGTATCTGCATATGTGTGTGTGCACACAGCTATTCTTGCTTCCTTAGCAGTCTCCTGCCACTGATTCACAGGACAGCACTGGCATCTGCAAAGCTGGTGGTCACTCATGCGCCCAGGCAGGTGATGGGAGCAGCCTGTTGGGAAGGAGTAGAGGCTGAAAACTTTTTGGAATAAATTCCTGGGATTGGGATTGTCAGGCCTTGGGGAGTGGTAACAAGGGGTTGCAGGCACTTTTGGTTGGGTAGGGCTGCTTGGGAAAGCAACTCAAGGGGTAGCCTGGTCCCCTGCATACCAGACAAGTGCTGTGTGGCTGGTGGTTCCTTGCAGTGGGGATGGGTACCAGTTAGGGAGAGAACATGGATTAGTGGTTACAGCAGGGCACTTAGAACCTGGAGTTCTGGGATCATCTTCCTAGATTTTCCTTGGACCTGGTGTGTGGCCATGTTAACCTGTATGAAACAAGTGATTCAAACAAACCCTTCCTCGTCCCTCCCCTTCCTGTACATTGGAGTGAGTAATAGCACTGTACTCTGGCCCAGAGTCAGGAGTGTCAGTGAGCAACATCTGGCAGAGGGCATGGGCGGGGCCAGGAATGTGTTAGGACAGGTTGTGTTGTGTGCACACTGTGTAACTAATGAGTGACGGGGGCCACTTGTTCACTCAGGTAAACCTGGGGAGCTCTGCAGGCTTTTAGATAGACATGTGTGTCCTCTCACCTCCCAGGAGTGTGTTAATGAATGAGAACCAAGTCCCTCGGCACCAGGTGGGGATTCGTGGAGCCTTGGAGAGGCACAGTCCTGCCCCTCATGATCTACCAGGAGTTGAACACTTCACTATGATTAGGAAATGACTGGTCTTGGCATGTCTGTTTTGTCTCTGTGCTGCTTCTCCTTTGGGGGGAGGGGATTGCTTGCCTTTTGTAAACAGGTGGTCCCATCTGGGGTGTGATTTGCAGCAGTGTACTAGAGCTTGAGACGCTGTAGGTAACCTTGGACACTGCAGAGAGAGGTGGGGAAGGGGATGGGCCCATGCATTCTGCTCCCCAGGGTGACTAGCAATGTAGATAAATCCCTGCTGTGTGAGTATGACTTTTGTCCTGAGAACATCCCCTTAATAATACGGCACCAGCTTCTGCTTGGTTTCCTACCCCGGTGGGAAGCAAATGCTGCCAGACCCTGGGGGCTCAGATCATGGGAGGGAGAGTGCTGTGGAATCAGTGATTCTGGAGGGAGCTGGCAGAAACAAACCCTTCCTCTGGTTGTTGCAGAAGCAGCTGCCCCAGAAGCATGTGGGATGCTGTGTCGGGGTTGATTTGCTGGTGGGATTCTAAGAGGATGAGACATTTGTTGGGGTTCCCTTGTTTTCCTTTTCCCCTCCTCAAATGTCCTGGAGCAGCTGGATGGGCTCCACTGAAAGCAGTGTAGGCTGCTCCTATATCTCCTTCAATCCCCACTCCAGAGATAGGCAGTCTGGCTCCACACCCATCCAGTGGAGAGGAGGACTCTAGGTGCCTCCCTCTGGGCTATGTGGAGCTGTGCTGCTGAGCTGTCTCAGTGGCCAAGGCATGAAGCTCAGATTGAGCTTCACAGCTCATCCAACATCTCCAGGTGCCCTTCTGCAAATGCCTTGATACAAATCCAAGTCCTGGGAGAAGCCCTGCTCTTGAAACAGCCCCTGGCACCAACAGGCAATTGTCTCAGGTCCCTGGTTCAACTGAAGAAGTGCTTTAGTCTTATTTTGGCTTTAAACCAAACTTAGTTCTGTTTAGCTTTAGTTGCTTAGGAATCAGTTTAAGCTAAATGGCACTCAGAGCATCCACACTGGCCTGCTCCAGTTCAACTAAATGGGTTTAACAAACAATTTAAGCTAACCCAGTACCACTTTCTCATGTATGCCCAGACTCTGCCCCATGCCCTTGCAGCAGCCTGGGGAGGTTTCTTCCAAGCCATTCCCTTATGCTGGGGCCCCTTGTCTCTGGTTCTGAGCATAGTCAGAGTGACTCCTCAAGCCGGCAGTTCAGGTCTGTGAATGCAGCACCGAGCTGCCTAAGCCCAGGGGGTTACGGTGTCTTGGTGCACCCTGCCTGTTTGTCTGCAGCTGGGCACTCCCTTCTGTGTGGTCGAATGGTCTGAGCATCAGGCATGGAGAGGGAGCTCCTGGAGTTGCAGAGTCCACTGAGTTCCTCATCCTCCTAGGTACCAGCCTGCAGCTACACAACATACATCTACACTGGAGTAAGAGACCTGTGGCACAGCTGCAGCTGGGCCTGATCAGCTAATTTGGGCATGTGGGGCTTGGGCTAAACATTACTGTGCAGATGTTCAAGCTCAGGTGGGAGTCTGGCCCCGGAACTCTCCCACCTCGCAGAGTCCCAGAGCTCGGGCTCCAGCCTGAGCCTGGACATCTAGGCAGCAGTTTTACAGCCCTGCAGCCCGAGACCCATGAGCCCGAGTCAGCTGACCTGGGCCAGCCACAGGTGCTTAATTGCTGTGTACATGTACTCAGAGGGTCTTTCAGCCACGGCTTTTAAACCCAACCTCCTGTCTGCTCTCCATGGACATTACAGATCCCCTCAGCACAACTGGCAGCAAGAGAGGTTCATCCCCACGCACCGGAGCCAGAATTTCTCCTCCCATCATTTGTGGGCTGGTTAATGTCATCTGCCCCAAAGGCGGCTGCAATTCAGTGGGACTGCACATGCATCCTGGAGGATCCCAGACTCCCTGGGTGAAGCCCTGTTAGCGAGATGCAGCTGGATGCCTCTGTGTTGAGGATCCCCTGAGAATGCATGGGGATACACTTTCCCCATGTTGGCCAGGCTAGAGATGGGGAGGCTTTGGAACGAGCTTCCCTTCCTTATCTGGCTCACTGCCATGTGATCCAGGCCCGGTTATGCATGCTAGAAATGACATGGCAGCAGGAGATGGGAGAGATGAATGTTCATGATGTCTGGGCACTTTAGTGGGAGAGCTGTATTAAGGCTTGGTCCAAGTAGGTGTCTGTGTCCCCTGTTTCTTCCCCCCAGGACTCAATCCCATCTGTCAGGCCCAAAAGAACAAGGCCAGTATGCGGGGGAGCAAGGGGAGGGGGATCAGTGTTTTAGTCCAACACAAGTGTCACTTCAGGAAGTTTGATGTCACAGGGTGATGCAGGGATGGAGTGCAAGGGGGGAAAGCCCAGGGCAGTGGGGCCTGGGTTCACATGCCTTCCAGTTCCTGCTTGCTTGGCCCCCCATATCTGTGTGAGGACCCATCCCAGCAGGCAACCCACCCACCCCTTCCTCCCTGTAACCCTTGCCCAGGAGCGCCAGCGCCTGGAGACCATCCTGAACCTGTGTGCGGAATACACCAGAACTGATGGCATCACAGACACAGGCAACTTGCACCAGCACTTCCCAAGTGACGGAGATGCCACCACCAACATCCTGACAGCCAGGAGGCACTCCAAGGGCTCAGCCAGCCTGGCTGCCTTGGGCCTTGGCAAGGCCATAGTGGAGACTGGAGAGGTCACAGGGCCCCAGCAGAGGGAGAGCCTGGAGAAATCAGATGAGGAGAATCTGAAGGAGGAAAGTAGCAGCACGGAGAGCACACACCACGAGGTGAGGGGAGACAGGGCCCAGTGCATGGAGAGCACCCACCATGAGGGATGGGGGGTCAGGGCCTCCCCAGCATGGAGAGCACCCACCATGAGATGGGGGGGTCCCCACATGGCACAGAGCACACACCACAAGGTGCGTGTGGGCGGGGCCCACAGCACAAGAGAGCACCTGCCCTGAGGTGAGGGGGTGGAGGTTGTTGGGTTTTTTTTGGGGGGGGGGGAGGGAAGGAATGTCCTGCAGGGGACCCTACTGCTGCTGGACTCAGATGTGCTTATGACCCGATCTGGGCATGGGCAGTGGTGGGTTTCTGGGTGTATCAACACAAAACCCCATGTATGAGACTGCAAGGTTGACTGGTGGTACAGCAGAATCCCATGGGGGCACTGGTAGCAGGCGCTGGGTGGAGGGGGCTGTCACTGTGCATGCTCCCCTCCCTTCATTGAGAGTCACACATTGTGCCTGATGCATCCTCATCTCTGCCCTACCTTGGAGGGCTGTCGCTGGTGGGCTGATGGGGGTTGGAGTGGCTGTGAGCTCTGGGGCAGGGCCCTCTTTTTGCTGAAGTGTTGTGTGAACTCCCTACTCTGCAAATAGCAAATAAGCAGTCCCCCAGTGATGTCGCCGTTTCTCCCAAGCAGCACGAGGACTCAACGGGCTCCAAGACCAAGGAGGCTGCCCTGCTGGAGGAGGAGTGGGTGCGGGTGCTGGGCCATGTGGATGAGCTCAAGAGCCATGTCAAGGAGCTGGAGCAGCAGCTGCAGGAGTCATCCCATGAGGTGGAGGGAAACCCTTTCTACTGCTCCTGGGGTGGGGGAAGGGTGCAGGACACTCACTGGGGGCCAAGGTGGAGCCCGGCCCGGCTCTGCTCCCCTTAGACTGGGGAAGGCAGGGAAGGGAACCCGGACCAGAGCCTTAAATCTGACCCCTTCAAAGTTTTGTTTGTTTGGTGGGGGAGGGAAGAATGGAGGGTCAGAACTAACCCTGACAGGTTGGGTCTGGCTCTGACTTGAGGCTTCATGGGGCCTGTCTCTAATTCCCATGTTTGATGGAGCCGAGATCTCATGGGGAGAGCATGTGAAGTCTGAGAACCATTGAACCTGAGCCATTAGCCTCAGCGCTGACCTCCATCTGGGCCTGACCCAAAACCAGTTGCCCTCCTTGGCTTATCTCTGCCAGCAGAGCCATGTCCCACCCAAGCGTTGCTGTGCCTCTGGGGGGCCTGCGATGAGGCTGGGAGATGAGGGCTGGCGGGGGCAGCACTGCTGTGACATGGCTGTGTCTGCCTAGGCGGAGATGGAGCGGGCACTGCTGCAAGGGGAGCAGGAGTCGGAAGTGATACAGCTGCAGCAGGAACAGAAGATCGTGCAGCAGCTGCAAGAGAAACTATGCGAGCTGGACTCCAGCATCCAGAAGGAGCGGGACAAGGTAAACCCCAGAGCTGAGAGTTCCCCTGTCTGTGCCTTGGAGCAATGGGTGCAGGGTGCACCCCCAGAGACCCCCCAAGGGGCTGCTGAATCCCAGGTCTCCTCCCTGCTGGAAAGTGTTGTTCCTGCGCACATACTTCTGGCTCCGATGCCAAAGAGACTGACCTATCTGGTCATCTGCTGATCTTGGGGGAGAATGGCATAGGTTCTGTGCACTGCACACACCGGCCATCCGTCCCCAAGAAAGCCTGTGTCATCTGCCTCTGGGCCCCCCTTCTCAAAGGGTTTGCCATCACCTGGTGGGCATCTAAAGTGCCATTTCCATGAGGAGGGGGCTGCCCCAGGCATGTTCGCCCCCAAATAGGAGGTGCTGGATTTATTGCAGCCAGCTTGAGACAGCACTTCCTCTACTCAGAGCATTTCCCTTCTCTCTGCCATTGTCTGGGATCCTGGTGTGGACTGGCCACTGGCTTGGGAGTTTTGTCAGCCTGTCTGGGGTTGGAACTGTCCATTCTTGGGGCTCTGGTGGGGGAGGGCAGCTCCTTTCGGTGCTTGGGGTGCACTTTGGGAGTCACCTTTGCACTCATTGAACCTTTCCACAAGATGCCAATCTCTGGAGCTTTCTCTGTTGGCCTCAGCCTTCACCTGGGCAGCACATGGGTTACTTGTCCGTCATGCCCTCTTGCTTCCTGCACTGGCCTTGGTGTATAAGGTTTTGCAGTGAGTTTGTCAGTTCTCTATATGCCCCACCAATCGACAGCTCCAGGTGCTTGTGTGCAAGTGGTGATGACAGCTGCAGTGCTTAGCTTGCTGGAGACTCTCGTGTCACTCCATTTAAAGCATCATTCAGCTTTGACCATGATGCCACCAAGAGGTCATTAATTTCCCAGCTTGTTGCCTGAGACGTGGTTCCCAGAATGCTGGAGAGAAGGGGGACAAGAAGAGCCAGAATGCACCTTCCAAAGACCATTATCTCAGCCTCCCTTCCAGTTCTGGGGTCTTGCTTGCTGTATGCTTCTTAACAGGGGAAACAACACCTACACACCCATGCAGAAACGCGCACAACTCCAGAAAGACATCTGAATGCAGCTTCCTCTGTGGTACCCATTGCAACCTTCCAACACTCAACCCTGAATGTCCCCTGCAATAACCTCTGCAGGACAAACTGTACCCCCATTCCCATCAGAAACTGCACCAAAACCGCCTTTCCTGCTGATGATTTCTGCCCTTCTCAGCAACAGAACCCTCTGCTGGTGCCCCCTCAGAACTGCATATCCACACAGGGACCTATCTCAAGGAGTCTTGTTGGAGACGATCCATTCCCATGCAGGAAGGTAACTGACTGCACTGGAGTGCAATCCCAGGCTTGCCCGGAATGCGTCACTCTGTGGAGCAAGGATCAGTGGGAGCTGAGCACATTCCCAACAGTGAGATCAACTTTCACTCTCGTCCAGCTCTCTTAGAACCTTTGCCCTTGTCCCTCCAGGGATTCCATACTGTCCCACACAGTGAATGGATGTTTGTGCGGTCCTTGCCCTCTCCATGGCAACCCAGTGGGGTGTAGCCATGCTGGCACCAAGGCTAGAAATGCACCAGGTCCTGATTCATTTCATTGGTGACTATTTCTGAGGCTGGACGAGGTGAAGCCTCTGAGTGGCAGGATGCAGGCAGCCCCTCCTGCACAGATGCAATGTGCTGGGATTGGTTTTTTTTAAATTTTACAGCCCTTTTGCAAACCATGCCTAGTGAAACAACCAGCTCCATATGGAGTCAGGAGAGGGACTAAAAGAAACCACACTCCCAAAGTCTCTGCCGTCTTAACCCTTCGCTTTCCTAATCAGTCAGCACTAACTCTTTCTAATGGCGCCCGCTCTGAAATGTGTCTCTAATCCCTCATGCCTCTGCATGCTATGGGGCCCCCATAACCTCCAGCACTTGTGCACACTGCAAACACCTGGGCCTAACTTGGGTAGCTGTTCTTTAGCAATGCTGGTTCCTTGAGACACGTACTCTGAGCTGCCCTGGGACAGGAATTGGTGCTTCTGGACTAGCACCTAAATCCACCTGTTAGTATAAATTCAGATCTCCATTAACCCTGTGGGAGCATGTGAGAGAGAGAGAGACATGGGTCACTGTTTGTAATGTTCCTGGTTTTTAAATTTCCTTCCCAACATTTAACCACATGGTGCAGACAGAGGAGAAGGTGCAGGGGGCACTTTAGGGACAGTCAGAGTAACCGCAGCTGGACATGTGCCTCTGGGAATATTGTTTGCTTTACACAAAATATGATGAAAAATCAAAGCTAATAGACTTTGATATTTGACTTGGGTTGAGAATTCAAGCTTTCTTACATGATCTTTATTCACCCTGGTTTGAGTGAGCAGCATGAAAATCAATTTGGCTGCTCCTCTGACCAATTAGACCCTCTCTGTGACAGCTGTGTGACTGCTTACCAATTGTTAGTGGCATAACATCCCTGGATCCAGGTTAATTTGGGGACACAGTTGCCCATTCTAGCCTTGCTGTAACCAGCTCCTATGACCCACTTCTGGTTGTAGTGTAGATGGGTTCCTGGTGTATCTAGTAGCCTACCCTGTGGGGCACTGATATGCACAGAGAGAATGGATTCTCATGTTGATAGGGTCTCATGCTCTGACTCTTTTGGTTACAGTGGAGTGTTTCCTGGCCTCTTGCTAGGAGTTGGCAGAGGGAGAGGGGGATTGGGTTAGCTCCTCGGAAGATGTTACTCCTACGTTTTTTTGCATCGTGATTCTGATGGTTTAACCCCCAACCCAAGGTGAAGGAAATATCCTGCGTGGCATTCTGGCTCTGCAGGTATTCTTGGGTGCTTTCATGGGGCTAACTGGGGTGATGTGAGCTTCAGCATGGAGAGCTAGTTGGAGGCAGAGCACCTTGGGGAGCAGGGATGGATTTGCTACCAAGAGGCTTGTTGGTAGCCACAAGGTATAGAGATGAAGGGCAGGGCATAGTTCCATTCTGTCAGACCTGGTGTAAATTTGGGGTGACAGTGATGTAAAACTGGTGTGAGTGAGGGGAGAGTCAGGCCTGGAACTCTCTAGGTCACCACTTCCCTCCCCTCTGGCTACTGCAGGAGCATTCATTATGGTCTGTCTGTTCTGTGGAGATGCCCCTGTGTGCCGCACCCGGTATGCCCCACTTCATACTGGGAGCTGCATATGTAATGTTTCCTGGGAGCTCCTTAATTCTAAGGAGGATTTTGCCTGTGGCTTTGATGTGGTGACTCTGCTTGCAATGGGGGGGTGAGTCTGCCCCAGCTTGCAGTGCAGAGCAATGAGGCATCTCTGATTAAAGCGAGCCTCCTGGCTTTCACACTGAAGTGCAGTAGACACCTTGAGTGCATGGGGGTTTCTTGCCAGTCTGGAGACGTGACTCACTCCGCAGCACTTTGTCAAGTTAAAGAAGCCATCTGGCATGAGGATGCTGGCATGCTTGCGGATTGCTAAAAGGCAGCAGACTACTGCAGGGATGAGGAGGTGGCAGGATACTTGATGGGAATTCTATTGTCACTGAGAAGCAACTGACTTTAGTGGATGTAACTAGCTGGGGCTTGTATGGCAAATTCTATTCTGTTAGAAATGAATTGTGTGATCTCATCCATGCGCATGTGTAGATAGGTATTATAGTGTTGTCTGAAATGCTGGGTGGTCATGAACCTTACTCACATCAGTCTAGTAGTGCAGGACATCTGCCGATGTTTGGCACTGGAAATTTGGACCCCAAAAGCATAGCATTAGTGGTTAAAGATTTCCTAGAAAACTGCAGGAGTTTGTTTGGATGAGTCCAAACCCTCCATTTAGCAGCCTCTGAGTGTGATGGGGAGAGCGTGGATCTCTTGTTTTGGAGACAGCCTACAGCCTTCCAAGGCCTGTGCCCATGTTACTGTATGGAGGGGTGGCACTCAAGTTATAAGGTGCAGATACTCTGAGGGATTGCTTTCTGGTGCTTAGAGTATGGGTCAGGGAGTCTGGACTGCTGAGTTCTATTCATGGCTCAACCACTGACTTCTTTGTGTTCTGAAACAAGTCACTTCACTTGTTAGTGCCTCAGCTTACCTAGCCATAAAGTGGGTTTCATAACACTTCCCCTCACTAAAGTGTTGGTAGGGGTAATCAGCTTCTGTTTCTGACTCTTCAGATAAGAGATTCCTAGAAGCCACAGAACATTGTGCCATATGTAGGTAGATGTTGTAAATGCTTGTGGTCACAGGTTCATACTTCTTTTAAAAAACAATTGCCCAGGTAGCCAGCACTCGGTGCTGAAAACCAGAAATAATAAATTCTAGAGCTGAGCCCAAACTAGTCCCCAGATCTTTCATTCATAGATTTTAAGACCAGAAAGGACCATTAAATCATCTAGTCTGACCTCCTATATAATACAAGCCTGATAATTTTATCCAGTTACTGCTGTACTGAGCCCAATACTCATATGATATAATATACTGCAATAATCTGAACATAGAATCATAGAATATCAGGGTTGGAAGGGACCTCAGGAGGTCATCTAGTCCAACCCCCAATCCCAACATCCCAAACTTCTCAGCAGTTTAGATCCAAACTTGGGTCCAAACTTAATGGTTCAAACCATTTGTAACATATTCCGTACTGCCCTGCTGGTGCCACCCTGTAAATAAAGACACTTGTGCCTTGTCCAAGCCAATTACTGCCACTGTTGTTATCTCATTCAGTCGCAAACTTCTCAGCGACTCCCAGGGTTTGTCTCATGTAACTATGGATTTGAAAACAATGCAGGGATTGGAGGGAATATTCCTATTTCCTCTTTCTAATTTGTACTAACTGGTCTCATCATTCTGGGTTGGTATGAGAGAGAGTCTCACGTTAGAGGGTTTTGATGCAGATTTACCCCAAATTAGGGGTAATCCAGTCTGGGGTTTCTCCCATTCAATTAGTTACTTATTCCTGTAGGTGGAGGTAAAATGGGCAGGATGGGAGGAAGGATTGTCATGGGGCTATTGCTAGGGAAAGGGAGTCGAGAGTGTCCTGGTTCTCCAACTGTCTCACTATGTGACATTAAGCAAATCACTTGCTGTCTGTCTGCCTCAGTTTCCCCACCTGTAAAATAAGTATAAAATCCCCTGGACGTCTTGAGACCAAAGTGTTGCTTTCGCTGGTTGCAATGCATTGCTTTGTTAATCCAGGGTTCCTGGACACATGAACAGTGGGTTTTATCATAAATCTTTATGCTGGCAGAACCCCCAAAAGAACCCTAGGAACTGCAGGGGGCTCAGCTCCTCTGAAAATGCAGCATGTTGATGCAGGACTGAAGCCAACTACATATTTCAACTGGGTGGGAGAGTGGGGTGGTGAACCTATTTCTTCCTCTCTTTAGACCAGGAACAAGTGTTCTCTTTATATCCTCTCCATCACTAACTCACTTAAATAAAACCTGAAATGTTCCTGAGGACCCAGGGAGTTAACCTGTATTAACTGAGCAGAGATTGGATCTTAGTCTCTTGTTTTTCATGTTGTCCATAAGGAAACCAGAACGCCAGGACATCCCTGTCTATGGAACAGGACGTTTGACTGGTAGTGTAGTCTCCACATTTGACCTGCTTTACAATTATTTGATGGTGTCCTGGATTTGAAATATCTGTTATAAAATGATGTTCCTGAGACTTACTTAAAATAAAATGTAGGGCCTATGAAAATGCCTCTGATGACTGATTGTGCAGAACACCTAATTGACAACGCCATTCCCAGTGCTGTGCTGACATCATCCCCGATGATTGAAGGCGTGTTAACATTAATCTGCTCAAGACCTAGAGGTGGCCTGGTATGTGCTTTCTGTAAAGCCTTTGTCTTGAGACATGAGACTGAGGTCCAGTCCTGAGCAATAACTGTTCTAATCCAGTCCAGCCCTGGATGCCAACTGCTTTTGCTTTTTAAATCTTTTTGAAAATGCCTCTTTGACATGCCCCTCCCCTGTGCCCCTTCTCTCTCTGGCTTGAGCCACTGTCTAATTCTCCAGCTTCTGCATGGCGCGGATTTGAGAAGTGTGTTTTCTCTCTTTTTTTTGTTTTGTTTTGTTGTTTTTTCCCTGATTCAGGAAAGGGCAAAGGTTGATGCTGAAAGGAAGGAGCTAGAGAAACTCCAGGCGCTTTACAATGAGTCGAAGAGCCAGCTTGATAACTGCCCTGAGTCAATGCGGGAGCAGTTACAGGACCAGTTGAGAAGGGTCAGTGTTTAACCCCCACCCTCCTGGATCACTGCCCACTCCCCCTCACCTCCATGCCCACAGTTCCAGCCTGAGCCAGCACTCCACTGGTGCCATGTGCCAAACTGAATGCAGTACACCAAGGGCTGGAGGAGGCTGACATCCAGGTGCCATGGTATTGGTAAGTTTACCACCCAGGATGTAGCCTGGCTAGTGCACCAGCAGATTGCAGAGCGACTCTCCCCTGCTGTTGATACCGTAAGCAGCTCCAGTTCCACATGTCCCTGTCTCCGAATGCCATAACGCCTCATTGCAGCCTCTCCTCTTGGCAGCAAGTGAGGAGGGGGAAGGTTTCTTTCCCTAGTGCTCTCCTCCTTTTCCACCGGCCGCTTCTCTGGTCACTGCTACTGTTCTCTGGGGGGTGCTAATGTAGCAAGTGCTGCAAGCTCCCTTCCCGCCCCCCCCCCCCCTTGTATTAGTGCCTGGAGGGGGAATTCTGAGCACTGGAGCAATGTAGTACAAATTCCCCTGTCCCCAGATGTGAATTCAGTCCCATTCTCCCCCCACCCACCAACAGAAACCAGCAATTTGGCTGCTTGGCCAGCTCTGATTTTGACTACAGACTCCTGTCAAGCATGGAAAATGGGCAACCCCCGCAACACTTGTCTCCTTGAGCTAAATCCTCCACCTAGGTGCTGCTCCTAAGCACCTGCCTCTGCCAGGGACAACTCCTGTGTGGCTGGAGGCCAAGAGATGTAAGGTGGGGTTTCTGTTCAGGCAGTTTTTGTAGAGGAGTCTGCACCAGGGTGCAAAGGAATGAATGTCTAATTCAGAGACCCCAGGCCTGATTACTTAGATTGGACCTGCCAAGACTCTTGCTCTGCCCCTTGAACTGCAGTGCAGCAAGGATACTCGGCATTGGTAGAGATGGAAGAGGCCTATTGAAAATGCAGGTGCAGTCAGCCCCTGGGTGCTGTACTGATACTGGACACAACTTTAGCCTTAATCCAGCTTCTGTGAAACGAGAGGCCGGCAAGCCTCAGGGGACTAAACTCTATATCAGTTTTCAGCTGTTTCCTGTGGACATGTATGTATACAATCCAGGCCAGATAATATCAATATCGCAGTGCTGCAGCATTTTTTCCCATTAGCTGGGATTTTCCAGGAGCGCCTGGGAATGGAATATCATCCTTTTATTATGTCCAACTCTTTTAGTGCAATAAATTAAAGCATTTTTCCTGGTCCCCGCAGGAGTCACAGCTAATCCCAGCCTCAAAACCTATGTCCAGTTTAAAATGGAACTCAACAGATGTCTAATGCATTGAGTGACATGTAGAGATATGTAGAGCAGGAAAACAGTGTCTCCCCATTGACACTGAACAGGCACGTTTCAACTAAATAGATGCTAAACGGTTTGCATGGAAAAATTCTTCACTGAAATGGGGCACGGTCAGGCTGAAAAATATGTATTTTAAATAAAATGCAAAAATCCCAACCAAGCTAAAACCTAACCCTAACTTCTGCAGCTTGTTACTAACCGACAGAGTGACTGGAATGTAAAGCATTTAAAACATCAGATGCACTGTTCCCGCAAGGCAGTGTTTGCCTCTTGCTTCCTACACAGCAAAGCTAGCCTGGTCAGTTTCTTTTTTGAGTTCCTATGCTCCAGCTCCTGTTGGATTTGCAAGAGTTGCAGAGGGATGTTTACATGCAAACAAAATCTTGTTTAATTAATAAAAAATACATTAATAACTAAATAAAAATACATGACTAAAGGCTCTTGCTGTTAGTGTAGAATTTACAAACCCTGAATTTTATCCACACTTGCCCAAGAGATGCCGTCGTCATTTAAAACTAAATAAAACAAATGGTTTTTACACCAAGCTCAGTCCTGCACTGTCCAGGAGGTGATCTAGCTCAAACCCTGGGAGTCTCGTCCATCTCTGGGCTATGTGGTCACATCCCTGGAGCACACTAACATGTTGGCTTGGCCATACTAATTATATTAGCGAAAGACCTTCATGTGACCCCAGCTCGACAGCCCCACTAAACTATGCCCACAGAGTGCCCAGCTGGCATCTTTCATAGAAGTAACTTTTAAGGAAAAAAAAAAGAGGGAACAAATCTGCTGTTTGAATCTCTGCTGCCAAGGATTGGTGGCTGTGGAGAGCCCCCGCCAAGACTGCTTTGCCCTGACCCTCTTTCTAGCAGATCACAAGTCCCCGTTGTCCTATGGTGCACATCATCCCCTACCCCAAGCTATTATCTCTTTTTCTCTGCTGTAGTCGGCAGGGAACTCTCTGGGCTGGACCTCTCTCTGCTGATCTGTGAGCATCACATAGGTTTGCAGCACTGTGGGAGGATGGGTCGGGCCAGTGAGACTGGTGGGGAGAGTGCATTTCTTGTCTAGAGTTTGTGCGTGTGGAGCAGGAGACCTTGCCTGGGTAGGTCCCTCGGCTGGGCATGATTGCAGGTCCCTGTTGAGCAGGAGGTCCATGTCTCACTCAGTCAGAGCCACCAGCTATGCACTGCCCCGTGCCTCCCAACAAGCAACAGGGACGTGTAGAGCTTCCCCCCTGCTGCAGCAAATGGAGCTTTGCCCCTTGCTTTCTCAGTGACCTGCTCTCCTGTCAGAGCAGTCCCTGCCTGGTACATCTGTGTGCCATGGGGGCAGAGGGGAGGCATCTCTGTTTCAGAGGGAGCTGAGCAACCATGGTTGTGTGTTTGAAGGAGGCAGAGGCCCTGGAGACGGAAACCAAGCTGTTTGAGGACTTGGAGTTCCAGCAGCTGGAAAAGGAGAGTCGCCTGGAGGAGGAGCGTGAGACCGTGAGCCAGCAGCTCCTGCAGAGCAAGGCTGAGTGCCACCGCAGTATCGCCAAGAGGAAGGTGGGGAGAGGATCCTGGACCCCTGGGCAAAGATTATGGAGCCTGGGCTCTCCCTTGTCCCAGAAGTGTCCACTGCAGTGAGGGGGAAACTGACTCATCTGTAATCCCCTCCCAGCCCACCTTAGCCTAGGACTCCCCAGCCCAGCTTTGCTCTGGTCTAATCTCCTCTCCTAGCCCCTTCCTGTAATGCCCTCGGCCCTGTGGTGTCCCTGTGCTCACAACAGCCCTTTGGCTCTCAAGCACCATCCCCTCCCACAGTTCTCTCTCTGCCCCAAGCCAGCCGTATGCCTGTTCTGGGAGTGGATGGAGGGGCTCCAAATAGCTGCCCAGACTGGTAAGGCGTCTTCCTCCCTCCCGGTCAACTACTTCTTCCCAAGCTGTCCTGCAGGGCCTGGTGCCAGCTCACCCTTGCCTTATTTTCTTTAAGGAGCGGGTGGCTGCATTGGAAAGTCAGGCCAATCACATCCGGCTCCAGGCTGCCCAGGAGTCTGAGCGCCTTGCCAAGGAGAAGAATACCGTGCTCCAGCTGCTGCAGAAGGTAACATCCTGGAACCATGCTGGATGGAGATGGGGAACGGGGTTCACTGGGGTAGTGTGTGCCAGGCCAGGCAAACTTAGTAATACAGAGTGCACTGCCTTGGGGGACTGGACCCTGTCTCTGCAGTGCTGTGTCCCTCAAGTCCAAATGAGTCCATGTAGCATACGTGCTCTGCTCTCCAGCAATGGGGTCACGTTACACATTGCCTGTTGGAAATGGAGAGGGCTGCGCTGTCCTGGCTCGGCTTGTCATGTCCCTCCCACCGTGAGGGAGACGGACCTGGTACTGAGCCCAGACTTCTCAGCTGGCCTGTATCCAAACACTGCTCCCCCTGTCCTGGGGAGAGGTTCCAGTTGGGAGCCCAGCTGTACACCCTGACTCAGGCTCACCTAGTGATAGGGAAAGGGCTGAGAACCCCTTTGCCTGAGGCTGGGCTAATGCCACTTGTGTGACTGTCACTAGCTGCCTCTGCTTGTGGCTGGGAGAAGAACGGATCTGAGCAGGAACCTCAACGACATGGTCTCTGTCAATGTGGGTGCTGGCAGGAAGGGCCCGAGATGTTTCTGTGGCTGCCCTGGTGTTGGCCTCACTTTGGGATGCTTTTCAGGACAGTCACTAACTCTCTTGCTCTCCCCCTTTTTCTCCTTGTTGCTGTGCGCTCAGGAGAAAGAGAAGCTTGTCTCCCTGGAGAGACGGTACCATCTTGTTACCGGCGGCAGGAGCTTCCCCAAAACATCATCTGCACTCAGAGAGGTAACTAGGGGGAAGAGGGATGATTAGTCACTAGAACTGCCCTCCCTCCACAGTGCCATGCCTTCCTGGGACTCCGGCTACCTTGATGGCTGGGCCCCTGCCTCTGGACCCCAAGAGGTGTAAACAGTGCTCAGATTTGTGTGATTTTTGGCACAAATGCCTGAAAGTCCCAGTGCCCTGACAATGAAAATGCCTCTCAGCTGGAGAGGGCTCGCTCTCTCTCTCATTGCAGCAGGGATCCTGTATCCCTTTGACAAACCCTCCCGGGGGCAGAGCCACCAACACCATGGAACCAGAGTTTAACCTCCACGTTTGGAGCTGTTCCTTCACACATGGGTTTGCCGTTAGCTGGGTGTCCTAGTCATGCCATGCAGCATGGAGCTTAGAGACTGGTTCTTACCTGGTTGGCCCCAAACACTGACAGGGAAAGGAACCTGATCCAACTTTGGGAGCAGAGCATCATTCCCCGGGTATGTGTTGCTTTGGACACCTGAAAGGGGGGTGGCCTTGGCTAACCCACCACAGCCCCCAGACCAGTCCGTGCTGTTAGGGTCTGGCTAGCATCCTGTAGCCCAAGAGTGCATGGCATGTGTGAGGATGGGGGTTCGAATGGAAATCTTGCATGGCTGCAGGAGCATTTCTCAGTACATCCCATTGCTCAGTGGGGACTGCAAGCACCAGCTGCATCAGCTAGGGCCGGAATCCTTGTTCCATGTGCCAGGGGAAGAGCATGGCACTGGCTCTGTGCAGATCATACATACCAAGGTGTTCAGCATGGGAGGAGGGGATTAGCCCGTTACCCCCTCCCCCACCAACGTTATTAAGTACCTTTATTCTGGGGAGGGGCAAAGTGAGCTAGTGGCCGGCTGGCCCTTCCACAGACTCTGCCGTACTGTGTGCGTGATTGGAATTGGCAGCCAGGTGGGCATAAGGTGTGAGTGTGTTGATGTAGAGACTAGGAGCATCTCCAGGGAGGGTTGGCTCTACACTGGAGGGCACAGACCCTTTTCCTCCCTCCTGTGGTTAGAACTCCCAAGGGCAGAGCTGTGACAATCCAGCCATGGGATATGTGATGCCTGGTGCCTTCAGTCCTGTTACTGAGATGGTCTGCAAGGTGAAATCTTCCCTAAGACTGTGCCATGAAGCTGCAGTGCTGTCAGCTGGGACTGGCTGGCTGGAGGCTCCATTAGGCGATGTCCCTGCTTTATGCCTGAGGCTGTTCAGTTGGGAAGGGATTCCTCTGTGCTGTTTTGATCTCGCTGTTTCTGTGCCTGCTTTGCCCTTATGACCTTTACCCTCCAACAGGAAACACTTCATATCTCAGAGCCTTATGACCTGTTAGAGGAAACTAAGCCCCAGAAACCCCTGCCAGGGGCAAGTGCTTCCTTAGGTCCTTTCTCCGCCCACTCTTACCCCAAGATGCAAGAGGTAACGGGACTAACTGCATGTGTTCGCTTGCTTACTGCTTCCGCTCCTCTGCCCAGAGTGGGGCCAGACTGCTATGTGCAGCCGTCTTATCAGGGTCTTGTAAATAATTCAGTCGACAGGCAGGCCAGCAGCTCTTAAATGGGCTTGTGTTGCCATCAGTGACTTAGGCCCTCTCAGATAGGCGTTGAAAAGGCTCACTAACAGGGCACCATCAGATTAACAATCACATATTTCTCACGCACCTTTGAAACACCTGGGATTAACAAGAACACTTGATGCTCTTTGAACTTCATTCAGCTGTACAGCTCTCGTTTCTAGCCAGTTTGGCTTCCTGGTTCACTTGCATTGGCACCATACTGCAGTGTGGCTTAAATCCCAACAAAATGCCTTGTATGTGTTTTTCCCTCCCATTTCGCAGACTGCAAGCCTAAAGCTCCCCAACAACATCCCTTTAATTTCTTCTGTTTGCCTGTTTGTTTTCTATTTCTTTTAAATAGCATCAAAATCTTTGATTTAGAAATAGTGAGAGAGCTGGGAACCAGTTCCAAACCAACTGGCAGGAGAGGTTGGGATTCTTAATTGCACATTGCTGCCAGTGTCTAAACAGTTTGGGGCTTTAGCAAACATTTCTATTAATGATGCTTGACAACAGATGCCAGATGCTGCGATGTCTGGCTGGCGACAGCAGGGGGCACTATGGATGGGTCTCGGGGTCTGCCCTGACCCACCTATCCCCTTTGCTGTGTTACTTGGTAAAGGGGGAGCTTGTTCCAATACCACATGCCAATTCCTATCCATCAATTGCTCTTAATTTAGTTGCTTTCCTTGGGCCAGTATCCCATGTGCTGTGTTTCCTATTGCTGCTATCTCCCCTTGGTGCTGGAATGGAGCATGTTGGGCCCTTCTGATGGTGGGGTTGCACTGGATGTTTTGTGTGGTGTGTGCAGTAAAGCTCCATTATAGGCTGAGTACTGCAGCAGCATGCGGTCCCTTCTCCCACCCGCCTACCACATGTTCTGAAGCAGGCCAGCTGAATCCATTTCCATCCATCGATCCCTCTGGATCAGATGCTAATTCAGATGCCAAAGGAGGTCCAGATTCCCTGTCTCAAACTGTCTCAGGTGTGTATATTGCAACCAGGTGGCAGTAAATGCAGCCAAGCTGCGGTTGGCCCAGTCCTCCAAGTTCCAGGAGAGATAGAACAGGAGGGCTGGCGACCAACGGGTGACACTAGGGAATCCTCAAGCTCTAGGCCAGTGGAAATAAAACAGCAGCCTAAAGGTGAATGGCTGTGTGTGCCATGGTGGTGTCCTATTCCATGGACAGCCAGACCACCTAAGATAAAGCCAATTACACAGTGGTGTAACCTTCAGAGACTACAAGTCCCAGCATGCTCTGTCCCCATCCAAGTGGCACACCTGGGGTGACAAGTCCTGCCCTGCAGTGCTCCTCCTTCAGGATGAAAGGTTTCAGAGTAGCAGCCGTGTTAGTCTGTATTCACAAAAAGAAAAGGAGTACTTGTGGCACCTTAGAAACTAACCAATTTATTTCAGCATAAGCAACATCTGATGAAGTGAGCTGTAGCTCACGAAAGCTTATGCTCAAATAAATCTCTAAGTGCCTATAAATTTAATCTATAAATCTAATAAGTCTCTAAGGTGCCACAAGTACTCCTTTTCTTCAGGATGAAGTGTTCCATGCTAGGACTTGTAGTCCCCACAGGCTGCACCTCTCTATGGAAGAGGAAGTCGGTATGTAAAAGAGATCAGCCAGCTGCACTATGGAGCCCAGGCAGCACTGTGGAGCTTTACTGCTGTGTTGTGGTCGGTGCCATGGGACCGGTGCATGAGTCTAATTCTCCTCCTTCTTCATCGTGGATTTCTAGGAATACATGAGGCTGTCTGACGTTTTCAGATTCTACTGCAATGTGTACGGCCCTGGCCAGGACACTAAAGCTTCTGCTGCTGCCCCTGCTGCTGCTGCTCCACTCTCTTGCTTGCCTGCTGTACCTCCTGCAACCAATGAGGTACCTGCTCCTGAGCACGCTGAGTTTTGCTTACAGTGTTTCTGGCTGGGTAGTAAAATCTGTACTCTAGTAGCTGACACCGAGAGCAAGGTTGCCTTATTGCTCAAGATGGGTCAGGCTGGTGCAAGGGATGGAGCCACCTTGCCATCACCGGTTCCCTCAATGCGCCTTCCTGGAGCAGGTTGGTTTTGGCTTGGTGCAGCCCCCTGGCCTGCAGCTGATCAGGCAGTGAATTCATGCTGACTGGTGAGAGAGGCTGAAATGGTCATTTCTCGTGACTAGGGATCTCTCTCCCCTTGTGCTGTAAAATAGAGAGCTTTAGACTCGTAGACAGCACTGGTGGGCTAAGTTCCTTCTAAGCTGAGTGGCTGCACAGCAGGCTATCAAGGGCGATGCAGGTAGGGAGAGATGCCTCTTCCCCAGCCCCAGTCTCGGAGCTGCTGGGGAGAGGCGCCTCTCCCCTGGTCCTGGGCTGCTGCGCTGAGAGAGGGCTGGGGAGAGTCCTCTCTCACCGCCGCAGCCCTGAGACAGCCTGCACCCCAAACCTCGCATCCCTGGCCCCACCCCAGAGCCTGCAGCCTCAGCCAGAGCCCTCTTCCCCTGCACCCCAAACCCCTCTGCCCCAACCCTGAGCCTCCTCCAGCACCCCAAGCCCCTCATCCCCGGCCCCATCCCAGAGCCCGTACCCCCAGCCAGAGCCCTCACCCCCACACACCCCAACCCTCTGGCCCTGAGTCCCCTCCTGCACCCCAAACACCTCATCCCCGACCCCACCCCAGAGCCTGCACCCCCAGCGAGAGCCCTCACCCCCCCCCCCACACACAACAACCTTCTGGCCCTGAGCCCCCTCCAGCACCCCAAGCCCCTCATCCCCAGCCCCATCCCAGAGCCCATACCCCCAGCCAGAGCCCCCAACCCTCTGGCCCCGAGTCCCCTCCTGCACCCCAAACGCCTTATCCCTGACCCCACCCCAGAGCCTGCACCCCCAGCGAGAGCCCTCAACCCCCCCCCCCCCCCCGCACACACAACAACCTTCTGGCCCAGAGCCCCCTCCCGCATCCCAAACCCCTCAGCCCCACCCAAGAGCCCGCACCCCCAGCCAGAGCCCGCACCCCTCTGCATCCCAACCCTCTGCCCCAGGGCTGAGCCCCCTCCCTCCGAACCCGCTCAGCCCCTCACCACACCTCACCTCCATATTGGTGCACATAACAAAGTTAATTCCGCACATGGATGTAAAAAATTAGAGGGAACATTGCTGGGGGTGGGGTGAATGAGTTAATTCTTTAGTCCTCTGAAGTTGGCTACCTGGGGCAAGTTCCCTCCCTTTCTCAGTGGAATTCCCTTAAGGAGAATTTGGCTGCTGGGGTCTGCAGGTGAGATATGTGGGATCAGCTTTAGGTTGAATTAGATCTTTGTTACAAAACTGCCATTCAGCTTGGCATAGACAGTCTCAGCTGAACGGCTGCAGTAGCTTTGGGGCTGCAGGTCAGGATTGAGGGGCATCGGCATAGCTGTGTGGGGGGAGCCCAACACTGAGGTAACTAAGGATGGAGGTGACTTGGCAGAGCAGCATGGAGAACCTGACATGCTACCAGCCTGGCCTCTCTCTGGCTCAAGCGGGTGCTTATCAGTCCCAGGAGCAATAATAGTTCCCACAAAAATTAAAAAGTAAAGTGAATCCCCCAGCAGAGCTTATGCAGATGCCACTTCTGATGTGCTGCGAGACCTTCGGGCGAGTGGGTGACAGCTGGGCTCAATGCAAATAGCAGCTGTTCCTGATGCTGCTCTGTGGAGCTGAGCCAAAAACCTTTCCAGCTTGTCAGGAAGTTAAACTCTCCTGTTGTAATGACCTCCCCTGGGATGGGCTTTGGGGCTGCTGAGGTCCTTGCCTTTTCACCTCTCTGCCTGTCTGGCTCTCATTGCTCTGGTCCTGTTTCCGCTTTTCACTCTGCTGCTTCTCTCTGCCCCAGTACGTGACTGTTGACCAGCTCTCAGGGATTCTGGGCAATGTCAGAGCTGACCTAGGGCTAGCCCCTCCTGCTTCCCCATTGGGCCATCCCACTTCAGGTTTCGCCCCTCAAGCTGCTTCGTCTGCAGGCTGCCTTCCTTCTCCTGTGCCACCTCTCTCCTCTTCCTTCATCTCTGCTGAGGTTTGTGTCCATTGCATTTCCCTCTTGCCACCCCTTGCACTTTCCAGGGGAACAATAGTGGCTAGCTGGAAGGAGGGCTTGTAAAACCTCAGAGGTCCCAAGCTGGGCGTCAGCACCCCCACACAATGTGCCTGGGATGGGTCCCAGAGAGAGGCTACCAGGCAATAGGGATCCCTTCTGGCCTGGGATGCAGTCTGAATCCTAGCAGGTAGGCATGCCCAGCACAGACACCACTAGCATCATCAGCACACCACCCCAGAGCCTGCAGCCTCAGCCAGAGCCCTCTTCCCCTGCACCCCAAACCCCCCTGCCCCCAGCCCCATTAGCTTGCCTTGGCGACCCTGGCAAACACTGAATCATCCATGGAGGCTGATCCCTCGCAGTGCAGAACACCCACATGGGGCAGAGGAAGAGCTGGTCCTGCTGCATGATCCCTCCACAGTGCCACACCAGCCCCTCTCGCCACCTCTAAAGCCTCCAGACTGATTTAATGTTGAGCTCTCATTTGGCTGTGATGAGGGAGCAGCATGGCTCATCCCTGGGGCAAGGTGCCCTGTGTGGGTGTGTCTGGCCACAGAAGGGAAGGCAGATGTGGGGCTCCAGGGCCTCTGACCCACAAGCAAGTAGGGAATTTTGTTTGCTCTGGATTCAGATGTGCAGCTGCCCTAGGGGCTGAATCCTTTTGCCAGGGACCCTTGTACTGCTCGGTCCACTGAACTGTCTGAATGAGCGCCCTCTGCTGGGCACTGCCATGCAGCCTTGAGGGGAGCTTGTTTCCCAGGAAAGGGGTGTCCACCTGGCCCTGGGAAGGTCCATCTTTGGAGTCTGCGGTGGGACCTGTGTTCCAGAATTCAGAGCTGAATTTCCGCAGAGCCTGGAGTTCAGGGCTGTCTGCGCTAGGGGCCAAGCATCCCGCACTGCCATGTCAGTCCACAGGGTGAGGGAGACGGGCTGGGATCCCCAGGTTCCTTCTCTCACTGCAAAGCAGAGTTGTGTGCTGCTCCCCTGCCCAGTGCCCTCATCACAACACTCAGCTGGAGGAGGAGCTAGGACTGGCAGCAAAGGGGAGCAGACCCAGCAAGAGGACTGGTAAGTGGTGAGAGTTCATGGCCTAGGACTGAGTTTATGCCAGGGATGTCTGACATCTTCCTGTGTGTGCAGGGTCCCTTGTGAGCCTTGCAGCATACCATAGGTGGAGGGGGAAGGAATGACACCCTTTTGAGCCCCAAGCCATGGGCATCTACTCAGAACAATCTGTCCCAACACTCCTGGGTTCAAAAGGGGTTTGAGAACACAGTGTCTCCGTCCCAGCCAGCCCGACCTCGACCCTGCTGCACTGTTGCCCCGCTTTGCTGCAGCTCCAGGGTGAAGCAGGAGTAGCTGTCTGCACACCAACACATTGCAAGTGTTGGTGCCTGTGTCCCCCCTCCCTGCCTGTGTCCCCTGCTGCCTTTCATTTATCTCAGCCCCTCTGTGAGGACTCACAGTGCTCCCACAGGGCTTCCGTGCCACATCCAGTTGGTTTTGCTCTAAGCCATGCAGACTCGGGTTGAGTGTCTGTGGCTTTCCAGTGCTCGCGGTAGCGCCTGTTGCTCTGGCTCCTTGATGATGGGGTTGCGGGTGGAAGATCCTGGAGCTGTTGTCAGCACAATGCTGGGATTTGGCTGCAGATGAAGGGTCCCATGTTTTTAATTCCCAGGAAGAAAGGGATGGCGCCAGTTGGGGCCCCTGGTGGGCTGTAGGGAGCTCTAGGTTCTGTTTCCCTCTCCCCACATCCAGGTCCCTGGTGTGAGCATGCAGGGATGGTGCAGGGTTTCTCTTACTGTTTCATCCTCCATCTCTCCCCTCCTGTCTCTCACACCCTCTCTCTTTAGATGGAGAAGCAGCTTCAGGGGGGCCCAGTGCAGCTTTCTGCCCTGGATTTAGAGAAGTGGTACATGGCTGGCTTCGAGGCCTCCTCCCCTGCCTCTCCTCACTCTTCCCCTCCTCCTCTTCCTGCTAAAGCTCACTCTTCTCGAAAGCTGTTCCAGGTAATTGCCCCACCCACTCCCCATCTCCAGGCCCTGCAGGGGTGGACAGTTATGGCCTTTTGGGTGCTCACAGGCTGCAGGGTTGGGATCACAGAGATGCCTGGGGAGGGAGCTCTTGGCAGCAAGGCCAGCTGCAGCTGGACTCAGCTAGTTAGATTAGTGAGACTGGTCACCCCATGAGGGAGTTTCCGAGCTAGAGATGTTCTGAGTCCCTTCCCAAAGCCAGCTGGGATGGAGGGAAGACAGAGGTAGGGTGACCCAGATTGCCAGTTAGTGTCAATTGACTCCGCTCCCATGAATCAATGGAGCCAATTTGCTCCCTTAGTGGATTTGACCCAGAATTTGGTTGTTGCTTTGATTTCCCACTGCCCGGCTGGGTCCGTTACTCTCACAATGTTGCAACTGGCGATTTTGGGGGGGGGGGAATTATTCGCTCAGGGAAGTATTTATTATTATTTATGCCATGTCATGCCAGCACACGGTGCTCAACAGACACATTAAAGAGCCACTCCCTGCCCTGTCTTGTGTAATTTAGGGTTCGTCTCCACAGAACACAGAATCAAAGTAATGAAATGATTTGTAGTTCACTTTTAGTTACTCCACTGCAAGTCTGTGAGCCCCAGTGCCAAGTGAGAGTGAATTAAATAGATTATTTATCAGTGTAAGACCTGTTGCAATAGCTGCTCATGCAGATTTTCCCTTGGGGAGCTGATGGTTCAGGTTACAGCCCCTTTCGTTAATTGGGTTCCAGACCAGCCCTTGATCTCAGCTGAGGAACAATAACCTGTTGAATGACATTAATGAGTGTGGAGAGGAGAGAAGTACCCGCAGTAAAAGGCCCCATCAGTATACCACAAGTCCCAGGCACCAAACCCCAGGAAGTAAGAGCTGACCCTCTCATGTCCAAGTCCGCTGCATGCAGCAGCAAGCTTCTTTAGTGCCTGGGGCTCTTCAGAGGAACCAGAGCAGCAGCAGTGGGAAGGTCTGAGCCCTCAATCTGTACCAGTGCATGTGCCATTCCATCTTCGTGGAGGTTGTACTGAGGTTTGTAGAGGTGACTAAGCACAACCTTATGGGCTCTGTGCTCACTCTCAATGAGTCCAGCTCACAGGAGCTCAGCTGCTGAGTCCAAAAGTTGCTTTTTCTCCAGGTTGGGACCCATCTCCTCACCAGGGGTAAAGGCTCTGCTATTGGAATAGAGTGTAAGGCAACCTAGAGGCCAGTTTGCTCTCACTGTCTAAGCCCTTGAAAGCAAGTGTGAGTCACAGACACTGCATCTGGAATGAAACACAATCTCACTGTAACAAGGTCTCTTCTCAATTTAACAGTGGGAGTTGGTTTTCAGAAGGGCAGGTGTTTGCTCAGAGAGGGCACGTTTCTGGGCCTGGGTATTTTGTACCCTGTGGAGCAGCTGGCCAGCATGGGGCACATTCAGACAAGATGGAGCAAAGCTATGGGGAATATCCTGTAGGGAAGGAGCCTGTGCTGAAGGACTGGGGCTGAAGGAGGGACGTAACTGAGATTAGCATTACCTCTGCTGCTGTTAACAAGCTGGGCTCTCAGGCAGCTGCTGTCTGCACGTGTCTTATATGTTGAAAAGATGCAGATCCTTCAGGTAGATCCAGGTTGCCATCGTATCAGAATCCCATTTTATCCTCCTGTTGCTACCTAGGCTCCTTTCCCCTCTCTCTGCCTCTTTCGGGGTTGGAGTGGTTCAAATGCCATGAATCTCTGTTACGGGTGCTGATGGCTATGGTAACCATCAACTCTCCCTAAGCCTCAGCCAGTCCACAGGGTCCTGTGCTGTGGCCTTCATCTGCCCTTCTTAGTCATGTCTGGGTTTGTGTCCAGGTCTATCGTGCTAAGATGGACAGCGACACCGGCAGCACCCTCCCACACACAAAGAGCGGGTCTGCATCATCCTCACAGCTCAGTGTGGCCACGCTGGGACGTAGCTCCTCCCCAAAGGTATGTGCTGAGGGGCGCTGCAGTACCAGCATTGTCACTCACTTCCCAAAGGAGGGGCTTGTTCCAATCCATTGACCCTGGGGCGCCCGGGCTCTGGGGCTCTTGGTCTGCAGGAAGATAGTTGGGGGGCACAGCCTGGAACCCTGACTTGATGCCCTTTCACAGCAGTACAGCAGGTAGATCTATTAATATCTCCATCAGCCAGACTGTGTATAACTAAGGCCCTTTACTGCAGTTTGAGCCCATGAGCCAGGGACTTGGCATCCCACGGGGGCTTCCTCATCCTTGTCTTTTCACATCCCTAGGGTCCCCTGCACCCACAGAATGGCACAGGTAGCCTGCCACGGAACCTGGCAGCCACACTGCAGGACATCGAGACCAAACGCCAGCTGGCCCTGCAGCAGAAGGGTAAGTGCCTGCTCCAAGGGCATCCCACAGCAGGGTGGGATTCAGTCTGCCCAGGGAGTGATAAAGGAGATGCTCCAAACTGCGGTGAGTGGTTTCTCTGGGAGCTGGGGTTGCTCTGCCCCTCCCAGGATGTTACTGCCCTTGCTTGTGCCATGTGTCCTGCACAAATATCTCTGCTCATTATGTGTTACTGCCGGCTGTGGTTCATTAGACATCCCACCTGGGGAACTCCCAGTGCCTTTCTCATGCAGTGGTAGGAGGAGAAACACCCACTTCCTAAGCTGGCGGCAAACAGTCTCTTTGCCTGGAGCTTTTACTACTCTGCCCTCCTGAATGATGCAGGCCCAGACCATGCTCTAGTCTGGCTGTGTGTCACAAACACATGAGGCTCTGGTGATGCTCACAATCGAGAGACGGGGAACGAGGGTTACCACCGATCTGCCTGTGGAGGGAGGGTTGGCTTGAAGAGAAGTTGTCTCTTTGTGAGAATGGTCCTGGGTCTCTTGCTCCCTGGGCTGGAGTTACCAGAAACTCAGCAAGTACCCAGCCCAGGTTGGGGAAATCCAAATCCACTGGGGAAAGATGCCCAAGCCTCTGCAACTTGGGCTGAGCTGAGCCTATGGTTTCTCCTCATGTACTGCACCTGCCTCCCAGGTGCTGGGGGATCAGTAACTGTTTGTGTTAGGAGGGGGGCCTGAGAACACCTGGGGGCCACAATTGAAACAGAACAACCATCTAGGTTGCTATAAGCCCCTCTCACTCCAAGGGGTGTGTCAGGCTGCTGCCTATGCCACTGGCTTTGGAGTCTGGAGCAGTAGCTGGGCCTGTCTTCAGAAGGGTGAAGGGCTGAGTTGACCCAGCTGGGATCTGAACCCATTTCCCGGGAGTCAGGGTGTCTTAGCTGATGCTTGGCCCCTGAGGCCATCCACTGGAGCCATAAACATGCCCACCATGAGGTGGTCTCTTCTAATGGGGGAGAGAAAATGAAGGAGTAAGGATCCACATCAGACCTTTTGACAGTCTTTTGACTTTAATATGACTGATCAAGTCAGCTGGAGTAGACCACGAGGATCATGGGAAGGGGAGAGGTCAGGACTCTCGCAGGTGGGTGGGGGGATGTCATCACTGAGTTGTCACATGCTGCTTTGCTGCACGTGAACAGCATTGGCCTGTCTAGCCCCAAGCGCTCAGCTCAGCTGGCAATTCCCAGACTCTGTCCATGCTTGGCCCTGGTCATGCTCCAGTGTGGCTGTTGCTAGCAGTTGCTGTGACCCATGTGCACAAGGCTGTCTTGCCGGAGAGCCCAGCTAGGCCTTTAGCAGTTTGGCAGGATTCTCGGAGGAAGAACTCCCATCAGTGATAGACCCAGCAGTGCTCCCAACAGGTTTCATCTTGCGACTCGGTTGCAATCCCTCTGACCCTTGTGAGATCTGTTCATTGGCAAGACAATAGCATGGTCCTACAACACAATGAAATGTGGCAGGTCCCATCTGCCCACAGTAACTGTGCTGGGCGGCAGCATGGCTGATCTAACACTGTAGATGAGACTAAAACCTTAGCTAACCCTGCACAAGGGCACCCTTCCCAGCAGCAGCCACAGGGAGAAGGCAATGCCCAGAGGAAGAGGAAGAAACCAGGAGCCTACCAGGTTTGGTTTGGCTCTGACACAGACATTATGGCTCTCTCATGATCTCTTGCTTTTCCCCTCACTCCCAGCTCCACACAGTGCATCTCCAGCTGTTACACTCCCAAGAGAGCCATTGCAGCCAGGCGATGTGTCAGTTAGAGAGTTGGAAAGGCTAGGACTCCTAGATCAGCCCTAGGACTTGGAAAGGCTAGGACTCCTAGGCAGCAGCATGGCTGTGTGGTTCAAGAAGACACCTGATGCCATCTGCCAAGGGTGGGGAGGAGGTACAGACCCAAGCCCAAGGTGTCAGTGTGTCTGTGAGTCCGTCTGCTTGCAGTGCTGGACAAACTGGCCAGATGCTTCCGGGGCATCTTCCCCCAAGAGCATCTCCAGCTTGCACTTGGGAACCAGCTTATTTTCCCCTGGCATTAGGGGCTGGTGCTGACTGACGCAGATGGCTTGTTCTGACCAGCTCAGGTTTCCCCTGGATCAGAGAGCACAGCCTGGAGGGAAGCCCTGAGCATTTTTCTCCCCCATAGGCCATGTCAGCCAACACCTTTCCTACTTCGGTCAAATGAGCTCTGCAGGATCCTGCCTGCCTCCTCTTCCTGCACAGCAGCATTTCCAGTGACAGCAGCTCAGTTTGAGCCTTTCGGTGCCTGTGCCTGCCAAGCAAAGTGCCGAAAGCTGGAGATCCTTCAGGAACCTGCTGCCTAGTCCTTCTGCCTCCCTGCATCCCCCCCTCTCCCTGCTACACCCCCCAAAGCCCCACTGAGCACGCAAACCTAGTATCAGGCTGCCTGGTCTATGAATGCTTTGCCCAGCCCTGCCAGAATGAAGCATGCGCCCTCCCCTTGCTGTCTCTGCTCTGAGTGTCTGAGGGGATGGGCTGGAGGCCAGGGGAAAGTAGAGGCCCAGCTGGGATGGTCCATGCAAGCTGGGAACCTTGAAGGTTGGATCTGGCTATGTGCATTTTTGGCAGGAGGGAGGAGTGGGGGTAACTGATCTAAATGGGTCTGGAAAAGGTGAGGAGCCCCTTATGGAGTCACATTGGGAGCTTCCAGTGCATCCACCCAGTGATCCAAGAACACAGCATGGCAGTGGGGTGTGCCGTCGGTGGCCAGTATCATCCAGGCAGTTGGGTCAGACCTGCCTGATTCCTGTCTCACTGCCAGCTCCCAGATGGGAATTAGAGCTGGGTAAAGTCGCCATGCGGCAGTGCTGCTGCAGCTGCACAGTAGTGGCAGTGGCTCCAACTCCTCAGGGTGAGTGACTTTCCAGGGAAGCCCTGGTTTCTTGGCTGCTGCATGGCAGTAATGTGCATCCTGCCCAGAGACCAGGCTTATCCCTGGCTCCTCACATGCACAGCAGGGAATTCCCTTTGCCTTCAGACTCAGTCACAGCTGCGGTTTGAATCCACATTTATCTCTATCCCACTTACTCTGCATTCCCACAGTGCTGGATAGGGGCTGCCACAGGAGCTGTAAAGAGGTTTGGCCATGGGTGAGGGAGTTCTCTGAAGACTTAGTGTGCTGCTTCCCCTTTGGCTGAACAGGCAGACATGAGGAGACAGGGGCATGTTTGTCCTGGGAAATGGATGGGCATGCACAGTGTTTAGCAGGGTGGGTATTCTCGCACTTGCATGGATATTATAGGAGTCTCTCTGCTCACCGTCATTAATGCTCTGATAGGTGTAGACATATTTATGGACACTTAGACAGCCACATACTTGTAAGTCCAATCACGCACTATGTGGACTTAGTCCATGACAGCTGGATGCACTGGGCAATTCAGACTCGTGCCTTCCTGGCCAGAGATGGCACAGTAGCAGAAGCTCTGTGTGAGCCATGAGCCCCAGGCAGTCATGGCGCTGGGCACAGAGTGCAGGCTGCTTGAAGGCTGCCTGCCAGTGCCCAGGCCATAGCTACAGTAGCCAGTCAGGCCCCCTCCTTGCCCCTGGTGATCTGCCCTCTGTTCTTCTTCCCTTGGGGTACAGGGCAGCAGGTGATTGAGGAGCAGAAGCGGCGCCTGGCGGAGCTGAAGCAGAAAGCAGCTGCTGAGGCGCAGTCCCAGTGGGAAGCCCTGCACGGGCAGCCTCACTACCCCCCTTCTTCCTACCCTCCGCTCATGCATCACTCCATTCTCCATCATCATCCTCCCCATGGCATCGGGCACCGGGCCGAGGACATGGACCACGCCTATGACACACTCAGCCTGGAGAGCTCAGACAGCATGGAAACCAGTATCTCCACTGGTGGCAACTCAGCCTGCTCGCCTGATAACATGTCCAGGTAATCCGGGCGCCTGCTCCAAGCCTCCATGGGCAGTGTAATACCTGCCCTCTGGGCAGCCTGCAGAGGGGAGGGGTGCACATGGGCTGGTCCCTGTCCTGACAACAGGTGATGTGGAGAGAATCCGGCCCGTTCAGGAGAGACGTCAGCACATTCCAGATGCCTGGCCTGACCTAAGGGAGTAGCCAGCTGGTTTGGGACTGAAAGCCTTTCACCAGAGGGCCGCCAGGTTGGTAATGAGCAAAGCGTGTCCAGTGGCCTCTGTATGGGGTGAACTGGGAGGGGCTCAGTGAGCCTAAGGTACCTGAGGTCTCTGATGGGCGTTTACTCCGGGCAGCATCTGCCACAGTTCACATGGCCGTGGCAACACTATTTTTAGCAAACTTGCTAGATGAGAGTTAGCACAGGTGCATCTACATGAGCTGAGAATCACCCCGCCCCCACAGCTGAGGGCAGGAGCCTGGTCATTCAGGGCAGGGGGAGAAGGGACCTGGTCACTAGCAGGAGGGAGGGCTAGTTAATAAGTGCAGGGGCCTACAGAGTTTCACTGGGTTGACAGATGAGCCATTTGTGAGCATTTCTGACAACTTCATTGCAGCCACCTTCCATCATCCATCCCACACACCCCAACCCCGCTCCCCTGCTCTGAGACTCCCCAAACTCCTCAGCACTCGTCTCAGAATCCTTGGGCAATAACAGCCCCCGCCCCCAGCTGATTGTTGGAGGGCTGGATGAACCCGGTGAAGCTTGAGGCGGCTCCCCTTGCTCTGCCCAACATGAGAGCCTGACTGTCAGGCTCTAAGCGCAGGGTGTTGGGAAGTTACTGTGCTGGGCTGTGCACAGCAGCCATGCAAGTTGGGGATTTACTGGCTTGTGTATGCTCTTTGGGAAGGAATCCAGAGCTCAGGCGTGTCAGTAAAATCATGAATTCTGTCTGTCTGGAGGTCCATCCTGGCTCTGTCTGCTCTGCAGCAGGGTGTTGGCAGAAAAAAAAGCCCATAGAGCTTGTTCATGTTAATTCTGTCGGTGTCTGTGGTGATTGGTGGTGTGAGACAATCCTGTGGCAGATGCAGTGTTTAGAGGCAGCTCTAGATGTATGAGAGGCATTGGGCTGGGGCAGAGCAGGCTGTGTGGCCCCATTTGATTCTCCAGGTTACCTACCCTCTACAATGACAGGTTTCAGAGTAACAGCTGTGTTAGTCTGTATTCACAAAAAGAAAAGGAGTACTTGTGGCACCTTAAATTGGTTAGTCTCTAAGGTGCCACAAGTACTCCTTTTCTTTTTGCCTCTACAATGAATCCCTGACTGCAAACAGATCCCAATAAAACCCATGGTTGGCATCATGGCTTGGACCCACAGTGTTCTGCATCCCAGATCCAGGTCCCTCCCCCTCAAGCGAATGGAGAATTTCCATTAGCTGTTCCAGGGCCTTTATATTCTAGCCCTTTGGGACAGGAGTTGTCTTCCTTCAGGCAGCACCACAGTACACTCATACAGATTTCCCTGGATGTCAAGTGAACGATCCATGTGTGGGTGTCTCCCTGAGGGGGACACATGCTCCCAAAATGTGTTTGTGGGCCCCTGCTGGGCTGAGACAGAGAGGGGGGTGCAGTGTCCAAGTGCAGAGGGACTCATCATACCTCCTCCACAGAGTAGATGCCACTGCCAGTTAATCCCTGGGAGCCCTTTCTGTGAAAAATCATTCCCTCACCGAGGTCTGGCTCACTAATCTTGACCCTGAACTCTCAGGGAACTGGGAGTTTGCTTGGCCCTGCTGCCTAACTAGTGCCCAGGGGTGAGCGAGCATGGGATTCCTAACTGCTATCCTTTCCGGACACACTCTCCACCTGTGTGGAGCAGCCAGGCTCCTGGCCCAAGCGGGGATTGCAGGCTGTGATGGTATCAGCTTTGTCTTGCAGTGCCAGTGGGGTGGAGGCAGTGAAGATCGAGGAGATGGAGAAGATGCTGAAAGAGGCCCATGCAGAGAAATCTCGCCTGATGGAGTCACGGGTGAGTTGGGTCTGTATGCCAATGCTAGGGAGCTACACTCAGGAGCATTCTCACCCTCTGTTTATGGGGACGAGGAAACTTGCATGGAGAGGGGATCCAGTCTCCAGGGTTGCCAGCCATCCACTGTCACACCCACAAGTCCTGCGTCATTGAGTAGTGCCTGTGGTAGCTAATGCCAGGCATGAGGTAGGCAGGGCAGAGAGGGGATCTTGCCATGTCCTTTACTTGGCAGGAGCGCGAGATGGAGCTGCGGCGACAGGCCCTGGAGGACGAGCGCAGGCGACGGGAGCAGCTGGAGCGGAGGCTGCAGGATGAGACGGCTCATCGGCAGAAGCTGATAGAGAAGGAGGTCAAGATGCGAGAGAAGCACTTCTCCCAGGTGAGGGGAGGGCTGTGGAGCAGAGAGGAGGACAGAGCAGGGAATCAGGGGGCAGTCCTTTTCCATCTGTCTCTGGTGTTAAGGAGGCTGCATAGTGCCGTTTCAGCCATAGACCTAGCATCCATGCATGCATGGAAGGTGCCACCTGGCATGCAGTTCTCTTGGTCTGATGTTGGAGCATCTGGGGCTGAAGGGTAGGGAAAGGGTCAGGGTCTCTTGTCCCCTTTTGAGACTTAGCCAGCACAGGCCCCATGGCACTCCTAGCATCCAAGATGCTGCCACCAGTTGTGTCACCCTCCTAAGTGCTCAACTCTCCCACTTCCTTTACTCTCAAGGGCGGCGACTGCCATTGGGGTGGCACTGACGAGGCTGCGTTGCTTCTCCAGGCACGGCCATTGACCAGGTATCTCCCCATCCGCAAGGAGGATTTCGACTTGAAGACACATATTGAGTCCTCAGGCCACAATGTGGACACCTGCTATCATGTCATCCTGACCGAGAAGATGTGCAAGGGGTACCTGGTCAAGATGGGCGGCAAGATCAAGTCCTGGAAGAAGCGTTGGTTCGTCTTCGACCGTATGAAACGCACAGTCTCCTACTATGTTGGTAAGAGCGCCCCACTGTTGCCCTACTTTCCCCCAGTCTCTGTACAAATACCCCACCCAACTGCCACCAAAGGTGTATTTAACCCTCAGGAGGACTCATCACATCCATGTCACTGACGGTGTCTCAGGGATGTCTCTCCTGCTGTGGCTGCCAGAATCCCTGGCTCTAGCTAACCCATGTGAAGTCTGGCTCAGTTCCAGCTGGGAGCCAGCCTCCACGCTCTTGTCTTGCTGCCTCCTTCTCTGTGAAGCCTGGTGCTGACAGTGCCTTGCCTTTCTCTCTCATGCAGATAAACATGAGACGAAGCTCAAGGGAGTGATCTATTTCCAAGCCATAGAGGAGGTTTATTATGACCATCTCCGCAGTGCTGCTAAGGTGAGGCCTGGGCCCTGCCCTGGGTGTGGGCTGGGGAAGGGGAAGGGCTGGCTGGTTAATGCTGTTCCTGGGAGGATAGGGGGGGTCCTCAAGTGCAATGGTGCAAGCACAGCCTTACAGCACCGGGCCGCAGGAAGCAACATTCTGGGGAAGCAGGGCTTCATGAAGAAGCCCATTTGCATCACTATGCCCACCCCAGTGACAAGTTGCAGCACTGTGATGTGTCATGGGCCCCTGGGAGCCACAGATGTCCCACAAACTCGAGAATTGCCCCACTGTAGCCAGCAGGGCCCAGGCCCTTGGCACCAGAAAGTGTGCCATTCTGGGCCAACAGGGACAGTGCAGGGCCTGTGCTATAGAGCCTCTCTCCCACCCCAAGGGATGGGTGGGATTAGTTACTGCCAAGGCTTCCTGGAGTCCAAATCAGGTTGTGGCCAGTGGCCCAGATGCCAGAAATGGCCTTAGTGCTGCCCATTGTCCAGGTCACTGCTGCGCTCTCCACCCAGGGGTGGGTGACTGTGACCTTGCCAGAGGTTCAATTGGCATGGGGGTGGATGTGGCTGGGAAGGGGTGTTATCTCCAGGCACCTGGAGGGCGACACTGCGGCAGCTTGCCCAGCACTGTGCGCTGAATCCTGTGGTACTGCCTGAGCCACCTCCTCATATCTGCAGGGGGAACTCCAGCAAGCACTCACTGTCTGTCTGCTGGGAGATACAAATCCAGCATGTCGGGGGGGGCAGACAGTACGATGCCTGCACTTGGGCCACTAGCATGTCCCTGGACATCACAGAGTCTTGGCCCTACAGGAATGAGTGGGAGACAGGCCGAACTACCTCTGGGACCTCATTTCCTGCAGCTTTCCCCAGAGCAATACTACTGACTGGAGACCTCTGCATGCATAGGCCTGTGCTCACAAATCATACTGCATGGTCAGCTGGACAAGCGTAACAGTATCTGAACCCAGGGCAGGCTGAGCTCTTTGTCTATTTCTCTCTCTTTTTTCCCCCTCCTCCTTCCTATTCAGAAAGGACTTTTCAACCTCAGCCTAGCAAATGTATGTATCCTGCCCTCTGGGCTCTGCTGTGCCAAGCACTAACCCTGCTTTCACAACGGGTTCCCATTAACCCTTTGCTGCCAGGAGTGCTCTAACCCGTTTTGTGTTGGTACTAACAGCAGAACTCTCAGGCTGCCAGTCCTGGGACCAGGGGACCCTGGGGTTCAGGTGCAGCCAGAACCAGCCTTGTTCCTTCAGAAAGCGGGGTGCGCTCAGCCACCTGTCTCTCTAACCTAACCACACCAGCCCCCCTTCCCTCATTCCCATCCCAAAACCCCTCTTCCTGGGGGATGGGTGCCTTGAGGCAATAAAGTAGCTGAAGTTGCAAGTGCCCTTGGAGTCCCTGGGGAGTGATGATGCAGGCTTTGCAGGGGTGAAGGCCCTTTCCATTCCTGGAACCTTGCAGCAGCTAGCAATGCTCCATCAGCACTGAACAAGCTGCAAGGCCCCAGCGCATGAGGTGCCTGGTCCCCTCTTGCCATAAACATAGCTGAGCTCTGGGGCCCCCAGTCACTGGACGAGCAAGGGCCAAACTCAGTGTGTTTTTAACATGTGACTTTCACCCAAGGGGAGAGATTTCTCAGTTTAAAACCAAGGTTTTGAAAGCTGCTAGTGGCACAGTGATGAAGCAGGGCTGCACTGCTCTCTCTGTGCGGCCAGGAGACAGCAGGTGTTAAACCCAAACATTACAGTTTTGCTGGCTGGCTTTAAAATTAATAACAAAGTGTGGAAAAATAGCTACCAGTGTACACCTCTGAATCCCAGCAGCCTTCATATGGCACCAGAGGAGAAATTTCAGCTGGAATCTGCTACGGGGAAATGAGGAAAACGGATCTAAAGTATCTGGGAGCACATCGCGGAGGGGCAGTAGCACGAGCCAGCACGATTTTATCTGAAGATAATGCAGCCTGCTGCTGGAACCAGCATGTGACCCCTTGAAGGTCAAGAAGCTGCCACCGCTGTTGGGCTGAAGGGAGAGCAGTGTGACTCCAGGAGCAGGCATGACTAGGCCCTGAGCTGCCTGCCAGTGGAATTGATTGAAAAGTCTTGTTGGCCTTTGACAGAGCTGGAGAGTCCCATATGCTGCAGAAGGGGAACGTCTCTTTACTTGCACTGTAATTCCATGCTGGCATCATGGGGGGAAACCCTTTCCAGCACTGTCTTCCCTGAGGCTGCCTATAGCTGCAGTGGGAGTGTCTGGCTGATGTTGACAGCTTTCTGAATGAAATGAGAGTGACTTTTCAGACCCCTGGTGCAGTGGAGCAGGGTTCAGATGCTCAAGGCTGGGGTCACAGAAGAATCACATCCAAACCTGAGGGACAACCATCATGTATCAGGCCCTTGCATCGCTGTGAAACACTCAGACTTTGAAATCCCACAGGACTGGCTCCAGGTCTTCATTCTTCTGAGTTCCATGCAGGTCACTCCATGGGGGTGTGTGTCTTGGATGAGATCTTGAAGCCCAAGAGCCATTCCATTCTGCCTGGACCTACATCTGCAAACATCATGCCTACAGTTTCTGCCTTCTTATCTCTGCCTCATTGCAGAGAACAAGGGAAATCAGGGCAGGGATGAGCCCAGAAGACAGCAAAGCCATGTCTGAGGAGAGCATGGTAGCAAGGAACTGCTATGGCAACAACCCAGAGGAATATGGACGTCCCTGCTTCTCCCTGTGGAGCCTGAACAGCATTTCCCCAGCTGGAGAAGACAGGACTAGGGAGGTGGCAATAAGAACTGGCTGGTGGAAGGAGTCGGGGCTCTCACCTGGAGCCCAAGGAAGGAAGTCAAACGGAGGGAGACAAGAGTTTGAACCCAGGGTTCACTACAGCCTGCCTAGGCTCGGGGCTTACCAGAATGGGCTGTTCTTCAGGTCTCTGTACGGCCTTCAGGGCTGCCTATGTGGAGTTCCAGCTGACTAATCAAGCCAACAGTTTGGACAACGCTATGGGAGTGTCAGTGCAAATGCTTGGCGAGGTACCGCGAGGTACATTCATCCCTGAGGAGCCTATGAGTCTCTGGCAAGGCTCCCCGTGGAGAAGCGGTTTGGAGAGAGCTCTCCAGTAGCCCAGATATGGGCCCTGGTCTTTGGTGTAGGTAGTGCTCATGGGCTTCCTCATTCCTGCCTCTTGAAGTTGTTCCACTTGATTTGACTATTCTTCTGGCCAGGCCAAAAGCCAGAGTTACTCTATAGTCCAGTAGTTAGGGTACTAGCTTGGGTCTTGGAGAGCCTGGTTCAAATGTTTAGCAGGAGTTTGCATAGGGATTTCCTGCCTCCTCGGTGATTGCCCTTTAGGGTGGAACATCCATGTCTGAACCCCCTCCCTTTCTCAGGAGGCCATTCCCACCTTGGGACAGGGAGGGGATTTGGACAGGGCTTGCCCACCTCTGACTCTCCCTGGGAGGTGGGAGCTCCCTGTTCACATCCCTCAGCAGCGAAGGGGAGTGACCTGGGTCTGCCACAGCCTGGGTGTGTATCCTAGCTGCTGGGGACAAGAGTGATTTGGGTCTTTTGTATGGCCACAATTACTCATTAAACCAGCTAAGAGCTGCTCTGTATAGTCCAGTCAATTTACAAGGCCCTGCACCTCAGGCACCACATCCCCTCCACTGAGGCAGAGGGGAAATTTGAACCAGGGTCACTCACATCCCAGAGAAGTGCTCTAACCCCCATACCATCAAGAACTGTGGAGGTAGACTTTGGCCCAGTTATGATGTAAAGTGGACCAGTGTCAATAGAAAAGACTGAGGGAACCCTATGTCAGAATGCCTTCCAGTCCAGCATTTAGGCCCTTCACTTGAGAGATAAGGGAGCCTGCTTCAAATCCCATCTCAACCAGCAGAAAAGGGATTTGAACCAGCAATTCACCACCCTGTTGGGGGAAGAATCCAACCACTGGATTACAGCAGGATTCAATGTAGGTTCTAGCCAAATTACTATTGAGTAGGGCTGTCCTACTCAACTCAAAAAAATTAATTGTGATTAATTGCACTTATAACAAATTGAAATTTATTAAATATTTTTGGATGTTTTTCCTACATTTTCAGTATTGATTTCAATTACAACACAATACAAAGTGCACAGGGCTCGCTTTATATTATTATTATAGATTACAAATATATGTACTGTAAAAATGATTTTTAAAAGTATTTTTCAATTCACCTCATACAAGTACTGAAGTGCAATCTCTTTATTGTGAAAGTGTAATTTACAAATGCAGATTTTTTTGTTTTGTTACATAACTGCACTCAAAACCAAAACAGTGTAAAACTTTAGAGCCTACAAGTCCACTCAGTCCTACTTCTTATTCTGCCAAATCGCTAAGACAAATAAGTTTGTTTACATTGACGGGAGATAATGCTGCCTGCTTCTTATTTACAATGTCACCAGAAAGTGAGAACAGGTGTTCGCATGGCACTTTTATAGCCGGCGTTGCAAGGTATTTACATGCCAAATATGCTAAACATTTGTATGCCCCTTCATGCTTCGGCCACCATTCCAGAGGACATGCTTACATGCTGATGATGCTCGTTAAAAAAAAAATGCGTCAATTAAATTTGTCACTGAACTCCTTGAGGGGAGAATTGTATCTCTCCTGCTCTGTTTTACCCGCATTCTGCATATATTTCATGTTATAGCAGTCTCGGATGATGACCCAGCACACGTTCATTTTAAGAACACTTTCACAGCAGATTTGACAAAACGCAAAGAAGATACCGATGTGAGATTTCTAAAAAAAGCTACAGCACTCGACTCAAGATTTAAAAATCTGAAGTGCCATCCAAAATCTGAGAGGGACAAGGTGGGGAGCATGCTTTTAGAAGTCATAAAAGAGCAACACTCTGATGTGGATACTACAGAACCCAAACCACCAAAAAAGAAAATCTTCTGCTTGTGGCATCTGACTCAGATGATGAAAATGAACATGCGTCGGTCCGCACTGCTTTGCATTGTTATCAAGCAGAACCCATCATTAGCACGGAAGCATGTCCTCTGGAATGGTGGTTGAAGCATGAAGGACCACATGAATCTTTTGTGCATCTGGCACGTAAATATCTTGCAACGCCAGCTACAACAGTGCCATGCAAACGCCTGTTCTCACTTTCAGGTGATATTGTAAACAAGAAGCAGGCAGCATTATCTCCTGCAAATTGTAATCAACCTTGTTTGAGTGATTGGCTGACCAAGACGTAGGACTGAGTGGACTTGTAGGCTCTAAAATTTTACATTGTTTTATTTTTTAATTGAGTTTGGTTTTTTCTACATAATTCTACATTTGTAAGTTCAACTTTCATGATAAAGAGATTGCACTACAGTACTTGTATGAGGTGAATTGAAAAATACATTTTTTTTGTTTTTTACAGTGCAAATATTTGTAATAAAAAATAAAGTGAGCACTGTACACTTTGTATTCTGTGTTGTAATTGAAATTACTATACCTGAAAATGTAGTAAACATCCAAAGATAATTAAAATAAATGGTATTCTATTATTGTTTAACAGCGCAATTAATTGTGATTAATTTTTTTTAATTGCTTGACAGCCCTACTATTGAGTTATTTAATGAAGGGGGACCAGCTTCAATAGGGAAGAGTAAAGGCCCTCCCTCCTCCATTGGAATACCACCTGTCCTGCACTTAGGCCATACACTTAGCATTTGAACCGTTTACCTCTTAATACTTTTGCCTAACAGAGTGCTTTCCTTGCCCTAATGGAGCCAACTGATTTTCTGAATGCTTCCTAGGGTGCATAATTAACATGGGGAGAGGGTTTCAGTCACTGCAACAGATGCTCCAATGGGAGCAAGGCTACAGAACTGTTCTAACTGCATTTGTCTTTATTTTCTTCTAGCAACTAGCAGATATTCTCCCCATTCACTTCCGAAGAGAGGTTTGTCTCAGTGCACTTGTCTCTCTGCCTCTCACTCTTTCCTCTTGTTTTGTGGGGTGGTGTGACCTTGCCTGACTGGTTGGGTCCCCAGCCTGTTTGTAGCAGTCTGTGTGCTCATTTGTTTTTAACTGGCAATGCAGAGTCTTGCTCAACCCAGCAGTCTCTGACCTCCCTGCACAAAAGGCAGTTTCACTAGGAATACACTCTGCAATGGGCTCTATTTCTGTATTGCACTTGGTGTTTCTGGACCAGCAGCCTAAGGCTCCTTCCCTCTGCCTCTGAGCCTCACCCTCTCTCTGCAATGGGGTGGGGGGTTCCTTTACAAGATTGACTGGGTGTATGGTGTGCATGGCCAATACAGTCTCGCCCTAGAGTGCTTTGGGCCTGCTCCCAGAGGAGAGAGAGAGGAAGTTTTCCCTTCAACTTTGATAGGAGCAGGATCAGGTACTGTGGAAAAAATAGTGACTAGGGTGAATGAGCATCCCTCGCATTTGCCATTGGGGTTTCATGCAGGAGAGATCAAAGTGTGGGTTGGAACCACAAGCACTTGGGGGCTGTGATGGGGCTGGGCTGAACAAAATGGGGAGAGCATTTTAGGTGGCTGGACTCTGGGTTGCAGAGATAGGGGAGAGTAGGAGGTATCACCACCTCCTTTGACCAGGTCCAGCAAAGTGCCATATATCTGTCTCCTACTGACTCCAGGGACAACTGAGGCCCCTGCAGCAGGCTTCAAGACTAAGGCTCCACCTCTGCACCCACCCAGCTTCTCAAGTATCTTTCCCAAATGGCAGCAGCTTGGGTGGAGCTGAGGGCGGGTTGGATTTTCCTTAAGCAGTAGGGTGTTGAGAAATATCCTCAAGGTATCTGGGGCATGCATGCATGGAATGAGTTTGTGTGATCAGAATCTGCTCAGCATGTGGTCTCCCCAAACAAGTAGTAGCCTTGACTCTAAGCAGCCTCTGCAACAGACTGAGAGCTGTGAATGTAACATCCCCATTAAATTGTTGGGGTAGCTCCAGGGCTGAGATCAATGAATACGGCTGTTTCTAGCATTCAGCTGCCAATTTCAGTTGGTACCACATGTAAACTCTGCCCCTATCTAGCATGACTCAGAGTATGCCCTGGGTATTTGTATCCTATGCGAGTTGCCTAATGCTGGCCACAGAATCTGCCAGTGCACGGAAGCCAGACCTGCAGCTCCCTTCTGCCCTTGGTAAGGTTCATATGCCAAGGTCTGAGCCTCTTTTATACTGCCATTCTGTGCTGGCCTGAGCCTGGCTGGGGGTTAATCTGTGCGTGCTGATTGGCTGCTCAGGAATGTGCTGTGTGATTGGTCTGATTCTAGCAGCACCACCCTGCCTGAGTGGATGGCTTACTTACCAGATTTGTAGGAAAGATGTATTATCAGATGGGAAGTCATGGCACAGAGCTGATCTGACTTGGCTATGGCCATGTTTGCACTAGTAGAGCCAGAGATAGACTCCCCAGGGTCCTGACTCTCTTCAGTAAGGTCACAGTGGCTCTCAGATTGGCTGGTTGTTAGACACAGTAGTGGAACCTTTAATCCTGTGTAAGCTCCATCCTCCACAACCCTGGTGTCCCCAGTGCTGTTCTGGTCTGACAACACAGTTGGATTGGAATGATGAGTCAGTACAGTAGCTTCAGCTTTTGGGTTTCTCTCCATGTGCTGAGAGGTCTCTATCCTGTTTCAGCCATTCCTCCTCTAGTGTTGTGTCTGCAGATCTCAAGTGCCTGGATTTCCATCATCTCAGGACATCCTATACTTCATCTTCCCCTTCTCCATTCATTCAAGCTGCTGCCTCATTCTTCAGGCCAAATACTACTTCTATTAGGCAAAGCTTTCATTGACTTCACTGTGACTAGGATCTGTCTTTACGGGTAGAAGCGCACTCAGTGTCTGACACATCCCTTACACAAGGGCCTGCCCCAGGAGGTGGACATATCAAAGGCAGAGGAGCCTCAGGCAGGTTGGCACTAGGGGCTCCCCCCCCCACTCCCCCTCTGCCCAGCAGACAGTCTTCCTCTCTCTGAGATTGGTGGAGCTGGGCAACAGCATGACAGGCAGCTGTACAGCCTTGAGCCTCTGCTGGAGCACTAGCTGTAGTTAGAAAAGTCCTCAGCAGCCCTTAGGTGGAATGGGTTCTATCACTGAGGGAAGAGCTGGCTCCCTAGTTACTGCAAGAACAAGCTCCTCATGTTTTTCTTTCACCTCTGCAGAGTCCCAACCCAGCTCTTACCTTCTGCGTCAAGACCCATGACCGCCTCTATTACATGGTGGCACCATCAGCTGAGGCCATGAGGATCTGGATGGATGTCATTGTGACTGGAGCAGAAGGCTACACCCAGTTCATGAATTGATGGGGACCAGGGGTGCTTAAGGTGGAGCTGTTCCAGACCTGCCTTCTCCTCTTCTCCCAGATGGATTTGCCATTGACAGTCCAAGATAACCTAGAGGCCCCACCACCACCTGGTACAGCAGACAGCCATTTCCATCTCCTGCCACCTGGGGTGTTTATCCCACAGCAAGAAGATCTTGAATATAAGGGTTGGTTAAACATGCAGATGTTGGCTGTATCATGCCCTTTGGGCCCTGGTTGGTTAAACCTCCCTGCTGACTAGAGGGGCCTGGCTCCAGGCCCAGCACTCTTGCCATCTTGCCATTTTCCCAAGAGAGCTTTGGGATGTTGTTTGAATAAATGTGGGGTGGTTGTTTTTCCAGTGGGGGGATGTTAAAAAAAAAAAAAAAAACAACAGGGAAAAATCAGCTGTGTAAAGCCAGGATTTTTTGTTACAAAATCCTTATTTTTTCATATTGTAGCCATTCCTTGTGGAATAGTGGAATCGCTGTTGCGTTTCCCCTTCTGCCTGCACCAAATGCCCTGTGCTTTCTATTAAACACAGTGTAGGTGATAAGAGTGAAGGCACGGGCCTAGCTAGTGCACAGGTGTGGTGTAATCATTCTAACATGGAACAGAGGTGTTAAGCAAGGCTGGCACAGAGGCCCAGCCAAGAGGGTTTTTTATATATATAAAAAACAGTACAGAACAGGCTTTTTTATTCTTCAATGGAAACATATCAATGGGCTAAAAGGTACAAAACAGAAGAGCTGCCAAAGACCATCCCACCGGTACCAGTGCAAACTAGGCCTGAAGCTTTTGGATTAAGGAACTAAGCTATCTAAATGCTGCCACTTTTTAAAATTGGAGATTGTTGGGCATCACCATGACAACTGCATCACAGATGCATCTGGCGCATCCTACCAGCACCTGTGACCAGACCCCAGTTTGCTCCACTGTCTGCTTGACTTGTTTCCTTTTCTTGTGCCATTCTCACCAGTGCCAAGGCTGCTGCAGGTGCCAGCATGTGCACCATGACAGTCCTGCCAGATTTACTGCAGCTGCCTGTAACAGTGAGGGGTCTGTCTGTGTCAGACATCTCTCTGCTCTCCTGTGCCTTGACCACCTCTGAGGATCTGTGCATCAGCCCAGGCAAGGTGCCTGGCTGGAAGGTTCTGATGGGTTATGGTGTGGTGTAAAGGTGGAAGTACTGTGCCAGGTGTGCAAATGTTGTGGGATGAGGGGGAATATTTATGTCTGCCAGGGCTTTGATCTCTCTCATGCACTAGGCACGGAGGTGTAGTCTAATGGAACAAATGGCTTGTTCTGCTGACACTGTGAGCTTTAAAAAGTGCCTCGCCCAAAGGAGATACCAGGAGAGCAAGGTAAGAAGAATGCAAAGCCTACAGTTAACTGTCTGCACATGCCTCATGGGGTGTCAGAGCCTAAATTCACTTCTAAAGGCCAGATGGTGTGAGGTTCTGAGCCCCCTCAATGTCCCAGAGAGCTGAGGGGGCTCAGCCCGTTGTAGCATTTGGCCCATACTATCCAAGCCTAAAGCTGCTCCAACTGTAGAAGTGGAAGTGACAGCACTCAGTGCTTTGCTGACTGGCTAAAGAATTGGGCCCCTTGCCATCTTGTGCCCCTTTAAAGTGGCTAACTATACCTACCCCCATTAGCAAAATCCAGCTGAGAGCTAGGAATTTCCACAGCCTTCCTCTAGGCCTTAGTGAAGAGTTAAGTTTCACACAGCTGAAAATCCCTTGAAAGAACAAGAGTATTTAAATCCCACCTTGCTTTTATAACCTTGAAATCCTTATTTTCTAAATATCTTTTTTAACCCTAGGTATCTGAATTCCTAAAGTGCCACTGCTGTTAGGCCTAGCTCTCCTTTTGTCCAGTTTGTACCTCCCTCTGCTGACCTAGGCTGGGGGCAGGCAGCAGCCAATCCAGCCTCTCTCTTTTTTCAGTAGTTGTAGACAGACTGCAAACAATAAAGCCTTTTGAGTAACAGACTTGAGATTATTTCCACCTTCCCCGCTCTTGAGCCAAAGGGTTCTCAGTAGGCACTGTGCTGGGAAGACACCTGTCTTTGAAAGTGCTCTGCCCTACCCCTATGAAGTTTGGAATGGTGACAGCCTCAGTGACTATCCAGACAAAAGAAATAATTCAACAAACTCTACAAGTTTAACTATTTACACTTCTCTCTGAATGAGGAGGATGTGGAAGGGTGGCACAGAGGGAGCTTGGTGAGAATGAAGGGATAAAAGGATCTGTGGTAGGAAATGAGCTGGGCTCCCACAGTAAACTATGACCCTCTTATTACATTTTTATAACATGTTTATCTTTCATTCCATTCCAATTTTGACTAAAAATAACCCCACCTTTCAAAATTATGGAATTTCCTCCCACCTGCAAATGCAAGTTTCTGACTAGTTCTAGCTGGGCCTTAGCATATGGGGTCACTCAGCATGCAGTTGATGACTTTGAATGAAACCACTGTGTCCCATAGCCCCTTAAGAGTTTGCTAGTAGTAGCAGCCCATTCTACTCGTCATATTTCCCCTCTGTGCCCATGGCCGTGTTGCTCCTGTTCTGCTGTGGCTGGGAGAATTGAGGTGCAGAATCTGTACGGTAAGTGGTGCAAAAGCCCATCAGGCAGTGGAAGAGCAGCAGGTGACTGGCAGGTGCAATACAGCACTACTGTTTTCCTCATGTACAGGGGAGCTCCAGTCACTGTGCCAGGTGCTGCACAGACACACTGAACTGAGATGCAGGGGTATGATGGGAGCCCGCAGCCCAGGCCTGGGGTCACGTCACAGTTTGGAAAAGGCATTGTACGAGCTGTGGTTGGCAGTCAAAGGCACAACAAGCGCAAACAAGAACAGGTTCCCTTTCTGATGAGGCTGCATGCTGCAGTGGGAACCCTGACAGGGAAAGGGACCCAGGGAGCAGCACCATGCTTCAAGGTAACAGCACATTCCCTTGCTTGTAGCAGATGCACGTGTAATAGCCACAGTGGAGCCTGATCTAAGGTCCTCCAAAGATACAAGCATGAACTGTTACAGCTTCAGGACCTTAGCTCTAAGTTGTAACAACTCATCCTCTATGGAGGGGGGATACATAACACACTCCCTCAGGGATCTCACCTCTGCACTAGCTGTCAACACCGGGGGATCAGGGACCATTACTCTCAGGGCAGAGTCTATCTATAGGGGCTGAGATGCCTTAGCACAGACCTCCACAAGAATCAGGGCTCTACTTGTCCCAGTAGCCACCAAGGTAGGCATGGCAGCAGAGACCAGTTTGATAAACACTATTGAAACAGCAAGAGCATGAGAATTGCAGGTAGGGGGCTCAGCAAGGCTGCATGCACGGGGCTTTAGTCACAACTATTGTTCACCTGTGGCTGCTTTGCTGTCCCAGCAGGTATAGAAAGAGGTGGCTGCCCCAGGTGAGTGCACCCCCCCTTCCCTAACTGGCTATGAGGCCAGGGCACTGTTCCGTACACATGGGCTTGTCTCCTCTGGCCCTGCTGCTGGGAGCCCAAACCACTTTCCCTGTCATTTCAGATTAAGGAGGAAGATGCAAGCAGCAACAATCCAGGCCCCGAAGGGGTTGGAGGGGGAGCCAGAGGTCAGGCGGTCACCATAGAGATCCAGGAGCTGCAGGACAACACCATTGGTCCAGCCAAATCCCTCCTGGCGGGAGAGAATGCAGCATTAGCAAGGCACATGCTCCTGTTATCCAGGGCAGGAGCTTACACATGGCTGCAGCATCAGCTTCCAGCCCAGCAATTTGTCTGAAGGTAGAACAGGGGGCCTTCCCCCATAAGGAAAGCACATCCTCCCTGCCTAGTGAGAGATTGTAAGCACACATCCTGACCCTGTAGGCATTGAAGCATTTCAGTACATGCTCCTACCTGGACTTGGTACTCTCCTCCTGTCCCTGGCTTCCCATCTCCATCGACATTGTACTGGGGAGAAAGAAGATTATTCAGAAAGCCCCATTAGAGTGGGGGCTAGAGTGTTTCCCCCCCCCAGAGTCCAGGGAAGGAGGGGCAGGCACAGAATCCAGCTCTTCTGTGTTCACGAGCACAGGTGCTTAAGGCAGAGGAAGCTGTATATCAGGCAGGGGCAGAAAGCAGCATTGGAAGAGGGGGGAAGGGACAGAATGACAAAGACCAGCCAGCACAATAGGGAAGACCTAAGACTGACCAGCCACCCCCACCCCCACCCCCACATTGGACACATCTGCCCATGGTCAAGTCCACTCAGATGAACTGTCTGAGATAGGATCTGGTGTCTCTACACCTGGGGCCCTGCTCTGAATACAAACTGACAATGAAAGGGTTAAAACAAACCAAGGGTCCTTTAGGGTAGCAGCCCTGTCTCTTTCCATGCAGGCACTAGGCACTCTGAGGTAATCACCACCAGCTGCCCAGGATCACAGGGGAGGATGTGTGCATGAATTCCACTTGAAAAACTCCTACCCACAGGGGCTGCAGCCTGGCTGTCCAGGACCACCAATGGCTTTACCTTCTCAAACATGGCCTGGTACTTCTTATATAAGGCAAAGTTGGTTCTGACCCAGTACTGGGCCAAGGCAAAGGCAATTTCTTTGGCTCTCGAGGAGCTGGACTTGGCTAAACCTATGAACACAGATAAATGCCAGGTCAGGGACCTGGTCACAGCGGATGCTAGAGCTCCTGCAAACACTAGCCTGTCCATCCCTGCAAGAGGTGACAATAGAGCCCTCACTGGAGCTCAAGGCCACCCCAGGGAGCCTGGCAGGGGCTTTGTACAATTCTTCCACCCCCTCCTCCAAAAGCAGGCTTCCACAGGTTGGGACCAAACCATGTGGGTTTTGCTCAAGTGAAGGCCACAGATCAAGGCCCTAAGGGCTTATGGACTCTCAAGCAGCTGTGAGGAAGGTTACTGGAGCCACCTGGCTTTTCCACTGAGCAGTGTCAGTGGTTGGATGGCCCGCTGTAGCAGCAGTTTGGGAAAGGCCCAGGTGGGAGAGTCTCCCCCAAACCAAGATGGCACTGTGACACATGGGCTCACAGCCTGGCCTGCAGCTGCTGCACAGTCAGGAACCAAACCCATAGAAACAGGATCAATCAACAAGGCTACAAAGCAGCATCAGCGTGGAGGGCAGGGATTGAGAGAGGCATAATGCAATACCTAGAGCGGGAGCATGGCTGGGACAAGGTGCAAGGAAACAAGGGGCAGGTCCTAAAACAATTTGGAGGTCTGGTACCAAACAGCAAATTCTCCAATGGGCTTCCTGTCCTGAAAACTAGGTAAGAGCACAGCAACATCCTTACCTGCAATCACCATATGCTGCAGTGGAGGCCAAGCATTGGGCAGGTCCCACTGCTCCCCAGTCCTGGCAAGTGAGGTAGGGAGCCCATTCTTGTAGGACAGCACTGTGCTCCCCTGCAAATGTAGACAACATATTGAGTGGGGGTACTGGGGTCCCCAGTGAGTCACCATCCAGGACACAGAAGGCTGCAGAGGGGATCTAGGGAGAGAGGATTTCGTTGGCTAACCTGGTCAGCTACTCCTAGCCCAGCCAAGCTCCTGAGATGGGAACAGGCATGGCCCAGTGCAGGAAGCGGGCTCTAGGAGTCACTAGTGGGTTGAGCTGGAGGAGCAAGTCCTGGGAATCTCCTGGCAAACACTTGGGATGGGGCTACATGAGAACTGGGCTCCAGCTCCACCTTGCTCTTCTCTGTGCAGACAGCACATGCCAGGCTCAGTAGGAAGGTATGTGGTACCCACCACTATCTGCAAGGAACACTCCCCACGTCATGGGCTAATGGAGACTGACTGGTCTGTTGAGGTGAGGAATCTTACCCACATGAACCCAGCTCACCTCTAAGTACTGCACTGCCCTCTCAGCTGCAGCCTGGTCTGAGAAGCAGTCAGTCCACAGGGGTGCCAGGTTGGAGGGGTAGAAGGCTGGGTTTGGCTGCTTCTTCAGGAGGTTGAAGTCCAGCCAGACTCCAGCAGCCTCATTCCAGAAGACAGCTTGGACAGCCTCGAGCCTGCGCTCCAGAGCAGCCTGGAACTGGGCAGCCTTGGTGGTGTTTCCTTCGAGCGAGAGAGAGAATGGCTGATTACACTAGTGAGGGGCTTGCGAAGCATCCACAGATTAACTACAGCCCAGCCTCAATGTTTGCCATGGTCCACGGCAGCGCTCACTGCAGACTCTACAGTCCCAGTGCACTCCGAGCAGCATGGCCTGTGGCCACTGCTCAGTATTCGAGAGGAGGAAGCTGAAACCCACTCCAGCTCAGGCAGAGTCAGCTGCAGTCTTCCAGCTTCTATTTGCTGACACAGCCCAAGATGGGGAAAGGCAGGTGCCCTAGACAAGACTGATCATTACAATGCCCATCCCCTATACACCTGATACCCTCCCTAGGCTCCCAGCACCTGAGAATTAAATAAACACACAAATAAATGAAGCGAGCAGCAAAGTGGCTTTACCTGGGGCAGAGAAAAGTTAAACTGCTTCCTGCTCCCACTTGCAGAAAGATGCAACTGGGCTGCACTGCTGTTTACACAAGTTGCTCTGCGAGTAGCAATGCTACTGGATGCTGGGCCCTTTCCCCACACAGGGGATGTTGCCCCAATAACAACATCTTGTGTCCCTAGCTCATGGAGGGGGAAGAGATTCAACAAGCATCAGTATCTCCAAGGGAGGCACTTCCCAACAGTCTCTTTACCCAATATCCTGTAGAATGAAGCCAGCAGGTGCTCGGTCTTGCACAGAAAGGCATTCAGATCCACTGGCACTACAGCCCTGGCTTTGGTATCCTTCAGTTTTGCAGGGAGTGGGGGAGGCCAGGAGAGGAACCAGCGAGAGGAAAAGTCCCAGCCTGACTCTGCCGCAGATTTTAGCTCTGCCCAGAGCTCCTGCCTGGCATCTACAAGACACACACAGACTGGAACAGATACTACTCAATGTCCCCTTTGGCAGAAGATTTAGTACCTCTGCCCAGGGTGACCACTGGCAGGAAACAGCAGAGAAGGGAACACAGGTTCTGATGGGATGTGAGTCAGTGCAGCTGGAACCAGGTCCCCAGACTGGGGCAATGAGGATAGAACCATGTGTTAGAGCAGGGACCCTAGGCCAGAGCACTGACCCCCAAGCAGACAGACAGACATAAGGGCTATGCTGGTTCAGCTGGAGCAGGGGTTAAGCAGCTTCTAACACACTTTCTTAGCTCCATCCCAAGGCTCCTTAGAGAGAAGGAACTGTTAGAGCACAAATCCTGGGGAGCCCCAACAAATCCTGTCCTGCAGAATTGACACATGATGTTTCCCTGTCTGAATCATGGGAACATGTAGGAGCCTGAACCCATGCAGTCCAAGGAGAGTGAAACCATCTGGTGGGCATGATCCCACCACCCAGCTTCCCAAGAAGGACACCAGGATTCTGTGCAGAGAGCTCCAGCAGTGATCACAAGAATCCATGGCTAAAAGGAGCTTAACCCCCAACGCCACCACATCTGTGCCATGGCCTCACCTCCCACATATGGGAATTCCATATCCAAGCCCCTTCCCAACTCTCAGGAATCTCTCCCTGCCTCCCACCCCGCTGTTCTGCCTCCCCCTGGTACATGGGTGCCCGCATTTAGGTGCAGTCAGTGAAAAGCAGCACAGGCTGTTCTGTTCTAGTGGGCATTAGAGGGACAGCATCTGTCACATCACAGAAATATCTCTTTACCTTCATTTAAGTCAGTTACCAACTCCCAGTCTTTGCTGTAGGATTCTGGTCTGCAGGGGAGGGTGGACAGGGGATGGGAGGCAGAGAGATCACCAGGTCAGTCCCGTTCTTAGTAATTTCCTGGCCCTAAGCAGGCAAAGGCTGGGATGCCTGGCATGCAGAGCCAGATCTCGCAGTGGCTTTGCACAAGGGAAGCCAGAAGCTGAGCTTGTGGGCGAAATCCTATCAGTGGTCCTACAAGGACCAGCTGCCAGGCACTGCAGCATGATGACCCTGTCGGACATTGAGGGCAGCACAAACCCCATAAAGCACTGCTCCACCCTCAGCAGTTCCAGATCTCAACCAGCAACCCAGCTGCTGGGCTGGAGAGCGCCTCCTCAAGCTGTCTGCACAGTGGACCTTCAAGTCTCCAAGGGACACATTCCTCAGGGTAACAAGAGGCCATGATACCTTTGCCTGCCGCTGCAGATCTTGCCTGTGCATGCTCTGGGACAGGCGCAGCTCTGTGCAGCAGCTTGTTTTCTGCAAGGGCTGGAGAAGGACAGCCCACTCTGCACTGTGACGTCAATGTCCTATCACAGGACAGGATTTGGAAGAGACAACAACACAGCCATGCCCATTGGCACCTGTCTCCACCACAGGACGGGGAATGGTCTGTGGAACATACTCAGTGCCACTGTAGAGCTTTGCTAGAGACCTGCATGTGCAATAGCCCCCAAAAGAGGGGGGCAGGAGGATTATCCCCCTCTGTTGCTGGGGAAACTGAGGCATGGGAGGGACGGGTGAGTCACTTGCCCAAAGCCAAACAGTGAGTCAGCAGCAGAGCTGGGAATAGAACCCAGGAGTCCTGACTCCCCCTCTAGTGTAACTCCATTAGATGGTGCTTGTTGGGATGGTACCTGGGCTCCCCAATCTGAACGCTGTAGTAGTTCAGAGTGTGATTCCTGTCCCCAACTGTGAGGCTCACAGAGCGATTCCTCTGCCAGAACTCGTACTCCACCTCCAGCAGATGGATATTCTCCCTGGGAATCAGACCACAGGCATGGTCAGTGCCTCCTCACGGAGCAGTCTCTTTCCATGAGGAACAAATCACCCAGTCATGGGTCTGCCCAGGAACTGGGGGGACAGAAAGCCCAGTAGGGAATGAACCGCTCCAGGGAACTTCCCAGTGGGTGTTGCTCAGTGTATACTTTGAAGGGCATACACAGCACAGACCATGACCTGGAGCAATGCTCCTCCTGCCTCCAAACCGTTGGCCAAGCAGAGTGCAGACCACGCTGGCCCTGGGACCAGTCAGTAGATGGTGCACATGGCAATGCTGTACCCAATATTACAGCAATGGGCTCTTGATGAGACTAGCCAGGCTCATAGGGGCCTGGGGTATGCTTGGAAATCTCAGAGGAGGAGAGGGCATAGGCAGGGGCATGTGTGCACCCACAGAGGGGGCTCTGCCAATTGTGAAAGGGGGACAGGGGTAAGAGTCACAGACACCTGGAATACGGAGCACCCAATGGACAGGCTCATGGTCACTCCAGGTCCCACCCTGTCTGCGCATTTGCAGCCAGTCCCCACCCTCAAAGCTATGCAAGATCCTTATTGGTACCATAGGAGATGGGGGAGCTTTATTATCTTAGGTTACAGGGTGCCAACCCATGTCCTCTGCAGCCATCTCGACCTGATCCTGAGGGGGAGCCCAAGGGATCAGCACCAGCCATGGGGGAGGGAGGGAGGGAGGAAGAGGTAAGGAGAATCTACCCCTGCCCCCTGGTACATGCAGGGTACTGGTGACGCGTAGCAGAACTTCATGCCCACCTGAGAAACTCTGTGTCATTGGCGTGGGCCAGGTAGGCATCCATCATCAGCGTGAGGAAAGGTGGCTGGCTCCGGCGCAGGTAATAGACTCGGCCTCCATTTGGGATGTGCCCATACCTGCTCATCAGGGGAGAGACCATGTGTTACACAGCCCCTGGGGAGGAAGATGAAGGGCCCTGCAGAAGCCGCCCCACTTCCCACACTGCACTCTGAGCAGGGCCCTGCAACTGTGACAAGATGGCAAAAGTTGGGAGGACAAGATGACGTATGCCCCTCATGACAACTGTCTCCACCCAAGCATCCTCAAAGTGACACCCTGTCAGCATAGGGCACTGCCAGAGCTAGGGTTGTGTCACTTGGTCAGCTCCTCATGCTTGGACAGGGATGGAGTGGCTTCAGAGCTGAGGAAGGAAGGTAGCAAGCTGCCAGCCAGCCTCTTCTCTCTACCTGCCTTAGGTCAGGGTCTCACCTTTCCACCAGGTACAGGAAGTTCTGTATCATCCCCTTGGCTGTGACTGCCATTTCAGAGAGGAGCAGCCCTTCAATCACCCAGTAGGAATCCCTGCAGCACAAAAGCAGCAGCTGCATGAGCGATACCAGATGCTTTGGGCTTGTGGCCCTGCATGAACCAAATGTAAGCTGTAATGGTCCATGCTCACACCCAATACCCTCCTGAGGCATGGGGTTCAGGCCGGGGCTGAGGACAGTCTGTCCGCACTCACACCTTACAGTCATGGCCGCACTTAGTGTGCGACAGGACAGCTTGTCACATAATTTCAGCAAGTACAATTATTTGAAACAACCCCCATGCATACTGGCCAGGTGAACAGTACCAGTGACAGCCAAGCCTAGCAAAACTCACCAGCTCAACTGGCATGGGTCAGAGCCAGGGTTCCAGCTGTGGCTGCAGCTAAGTCAGTTTGAGGTGTAACCAGGACAAGGCTCCAACACACCAGCTGTTACTCACCAGTAGTAATATTCAATGAACCTGCCACCAGGCACCATCAGAGGGTACGGCACATAAATCTGAGAGTAAAACATCGGGTGAGTCCTTACGTCATCTTTGATCTGAAAAAGAGATGATCCAAGTTGGTCACCACTCCCCACAACCCTTTCCCACAACCCCCAGCTCCCTAAACCAGTTGCCCCTCCTCCAGCCCCCCCAACTAGCCTGGGCCGAATCTTCACCGCACTCTTTTCAAACACAGTGCACAGAAACATGGTCACCCCCCACCAGCATATCTCTACCTTTCTCCCCAGGGATTTCCACTTGGCATTCAGATCTGATGCCCATGCCTGGAGTTTCTGGTCAGAAATCTTGGCTAAAATCTGGGGGCTGGAAGATAAAGAAGAAAACACACTCAAGAGAGGAGACAGCTACAACCAAGCACCTAGTCACCACAGGCAAGGGTTGCTTCCAGAAACTGCATGTGACATACTCTGCCTGATATAATGCAGCAATCTATGGGTCACAGCACCCTTCTTGGCTCCCACTCCCCGCAATGCACAGGTCAGAATGTGGCTAAATCAGCAATTTAGCTCTAGAGACCTAAGCTTCAATCCTCAGATGATCACAGCTGGATTTGGAGGCATGAGGGTGTTAGCCTGAAAAAACAATCTCACGTTCTAGTCCATTTCATCACAACTGGTAGCCTCTGCTCAAGCCAAGCCAAGCCGAAGACTGGACTATCAGCAAGGTCTGCAGGTCAGGATGGAGGGGCATTGGCAGAGATGAAACAGCCGGGAGGCTGCAGGTCAGGGTGAGGTGCATTGGCAGAACTGTGAATGGGGAACACTGATTACACCTTGCACTGATTACAGCTACCACATCCCCCAAGTACTAAAAACAAAAAAGACAGCTGTAGTCAGCCCCCGTCTCCAGAGTGGGACAGAGCCCAGCACAGTGCAGTCTGGCTCCCTTACTCCCATCACCAGGGCAGACCGCAGCCCATGGAACTGTGAAGAAAATTCCCTGAGGCTCGTCTCCACACTCACTCTTGCAGGGGCCCCTTTGTGTTCCATTTTGTACCTGCTTGTCCAGTCCTGAGGTTCCCATTGCTCAAACTCCTGTCCAGGGTCACTGAAGGATGAGCTAACAAACTGTTGTAGCTGCTCTTTGGACAATATCCCCCCTGGAGTCACATTCACTAGCTGCTGAAACTTCTTCAGAACTAGTTCTGGGGAAAATAAAAGAGCAATCACTATCTACTGCCTTGGCTGAGGTTCTGCCAAATCTGCCAACACGAAGACCATCAGTGGTGAAGGCATAGTGACTACTTGCTGTAGTATGTACCAGGGCACAGTGCCACTATTCCCGCTAATACCCCTGGGGCACAGCACACACCTGTGCATTAGTATCAGAATTCCTAATCATCCTGTACGAGTGTGGTAGGATGGGCACAGGGCCCAGCTGGCACCAAACAGGCATGTGTGGGGTTAGACTGCAGGTGTCTGGCAGGAGGGAAAAGGGTAAACAGCTCTGTGTCCCTAGCCATACTCCATTGCTGACCTGGAGACTCCCGCAACGGCATGTCAACAAAGTGTTTGTCATCAGAGAAGAGCCTGGCCAGCTGGACCTGCTTCAGGAGGTCCCCAGTGCAGTAAATCTGGCTGAGGAGAGAGAGAGAGAAAAAAAAAGGGGGGGGGAGTGAAATTCAGACACATCCAGGCATGTCCTAACCCATGCGGTCCAGCCAATTCCTCAGGAAGCAACCAGCTTATTTCTGCTAGATACAACCTGCTTCATTAATTGCAGAATGATACAGGCTTGTTAACATGGACAGCAACCTTAAGGCAGGGGCCAATCCACACACCTACAGCTCCAAGCAGTGTTCAACGAGGGGGAAGAAAGGGGCAAGTAACCAGTTATACAGTCAGCCAGCCAAGGCCTGTTAAACCCACTTATCTATAGGAGTTTAAATGTGGTCCCTTAACTCTGTTTGAACCCCCAGCATGGATGGTGCCTAAGAGACCATTTACACTGCAAAATCAATTATGACTTGGTCTCACCTGCCAAACAGAACCAAAAACATATTACAACCATTTACAGAACCACATAACAGACCTGTAAAAGTGCCTGGCTAGAGCATGGCTCTGACACATGCAGAGCAGGCCATATGCACCAGCCAGGCACTACCCCAGCTGTGTCTGAAGGGACATTGCCAACGTGGAACTCTAACAATGTTAATTAGGGTTTAAAGTACTTCCATATCCTGCCTTCGACTCCCTGCCACTCTCTGGGATTGTTCTATCACATTTTCCTTTTTTTTTAAACCTATGCAAACAGTACAGGAAGCTGAAAGACTCTGCACAGAGTAATCACACTGAAATGAGAGAAGAATATTGTTATAGGTTGGGTTAAACTACTTTGAAACTGATGAGTGTAAACTTCATTCAAAATAAGCCTAAGAAACAGGGCCTCAAATTAAAAAACAGACTCGTGTCACCATTCAGTGTGGGCGGGGGGCTTTGCTGGGGATTGTTTGGTAGAGTAGTGTGTTTCTCTCCCACACAGACACAAGAGAGACACAGAAGTAGCAGAAAGCTAGATGCAGCCTGAACAACCACAGAGAGCATGACCCTAATGTGATGATCGGGCCTACAAATTTATTCTAATTCTGAGCTCAACAGTAAAAAGTATGTGAAAGTTCACGAAGTGTCACATTAACCTGGAACAAATGTTTATGGAAGGGAGACTGACTGATCTAAACAAAAAGGCCTAATGATATAAAAGACGGTTACTCACCTTTGTAACTGTTGTTCTTCAAGATGTGTTGCTCATATCGATTCCAATTAGGTGTGCGTGCGCCATGTGCACCATCGTCGGAGAATTTTTACCCTAGCAACACCCGGTGGGTTGGCTGTGGAGCCCCCTGGAGTGGCGCCTTCACGGCGCGAGATATATACCCTAGCCGACCCAGCGCCCCCTCGGTTCCTTCTTGCCGGTTTCTCCGACAGGGGAAGGAGGGCGGGTTTGGAATGGATATGAGCAACACATCTCAAAGAACAACAGTTACAAAGGTGAGTAACCATCTTTTCTTCTTCGAGTGCTTGCTCATATCGATTCCAATTAGGTGACTCCCAAGCATTACCTAGGCGGTGGGGTCAGAGTGAGATATCGCTGAGTGCAGCACCGCTGAACCAAATGCCGCATCGTCTCTGGATTGCTGGACTATTGCATAGTGAGAGGCAAAAGTATGCACTGAAAACCAAGTGGCAGCTCTACAGATCTCCTATATTGGAACCTGTGCCAGGAAAGCTGCCGACGAGGCTTGAGGCCTTGTGGAATGGGCAGTGAGGGGCTTGGCAGGGATGCCGGCCAGGTCATAGCAAGCACGGATACAGGACGTGATCCAAGCAGAGATGCGCTGTGAAGAGACCGGGAAGCCTTTCATCCGGTTGGCCACGGCGACGAAGAGCTGGGTCGTTTTCCTGAACGCCTTTGTATGCTCATTATAGAAGGCAAGGGCCATACAAACGTCGAGAGGGTGCAGCCATTGCTCTCGCCTAGTAGCATGATAGAAGACCGGGAGGAAAATGTTCTGGCTGACGTGAAAAGTTGATACCACTTTGGGAAGGAAAGCCGAGTGAGGGCGTAGCTGCACCTTGTCCTTATGGAAAGACCGTGTATGGTGGTTCCGAAGTGAGGGCTCTGATCTCAGGTACGCGCCTTGCTGAAGTGATAGTCACGAGGAAGGCTGTCTTCCAAGAGAGGTACAGAAGTGAGCAGGTGGCCGTCGGCTCCAACGGGGCCCCTTTAAGTCTGAAGAGGACCAGGTTAAGGTCCCACGTGGGAACCGGTTGCCGCACCTGCGGATAGAGACGGTCCAGGCCCTTAAGAAACCTACTGACCATTAAGGTTGGAGAAAACAGAGCGTCCACTTTCTCCTGGGTGGAAAGCCGAGATGGCTGCCATGTGCACTCTAACAGATGATATTGCCAGACCTTGCCATTTTAGGGACAGGGATAGTCCAAGATGAGAGGCACGGACGTTTGCAGGGGGGGCGTGCCGCGTTGAGCACACCAGCAGGAGAAACGCTTCCATTTGGCCAGGTACGTGGCTCGAGTGGAGGGCTTCCTGCTACCTAGCAGGACCTGCTGCACCGAATGGGAGCAGAGAAGCTCTGAGTGAGTTAGCCATGCAGCATCCACGCCATAAGGTGGAGGGATTGCAGGTCGGGGTGACAGAGGCGGCCGTGGTCTTGTGAGATCAGGTCCGGCCAAAGCGGGAGTGGAATCGGGGCATCTACTGATATCTCCAATAGTGTGGTGTGCTAGTGCTGCCTGGGCGACCAGGATCAGACATGTTCTGTCCCTGCACACCTTGAGTAGGACTATGTGAACCAGAGGGAACGGAGGGAAGGCGTAGAACAACTGGCCCTTCCACGGGAGTAGGAAGGCATCTGTGAGAGAATCCAGGGAGCGTCCCTGGAGAGCAAAATATCTGGCACTTCCGATTGCTGCGCAAGGCAAACAGGTCGACCTGGGGAATCCCCCACCTCAGGAAGATGGAGTGGATGACATCGGGACGGATCGACCACTTCTGGGACTGGAAGGACCTGCTGAGGTGGTCCACCAATGTGTTCTGGACCCCTGGGAGAAAGGACGCCATCAGGTGGATGGAGTGGGCTATACAAAACTCCCACAGACAAATGGCTTCCCAACAAAGGGGGGATGAGCGAGCTCCCTCTTGCTTGTTGATGTAGAACATGCCCGTGGTGTTGTCTGTGAGGACCGCCACGCGACGGCCATGTAGATGCTCCCGGAATGCTTGACACATCAGGCGCACCGCCATCAGCTCCCGTACGTTGATGCGTAGAGAGAGTTCGGCTGTGGTCCATAGACCCTGCGTCTGGCCATCCCCCGAGATGGGTGCCCCATCCAACGGATGATGCGTCTGTGACTAGAGACAATGAGGGTGTATGGAATGGGACTCCTTCGCATACTGCCCTGGGGTCTAACCACCAGCGAAGAGAGGCTAACACCGTTTCCGGGACAGTGACCACCATGTTTAGACTGTCTCGACTTAGGGGATAGACTGTTGTCAGCCAGGCCTGAAGTGGGCGAGGCCACAGTCTGGCATGCCTGGTCAAGTAGGTGCAGGAGGCCATGTGCCCTAGAAGGCTTAAGCACGTCCTTGCCGTTGAGGTAAGAAAACTTTGGAGGCTCCGGATGAGACTTGCCAAAGACTGGAAGCGGGCGTCCGGTAGAAGAGCTCGGGCAAGTCTGGAATCTAAGATGCCCCAGTGAACTCTATTCTCTGGGTTGGATCCAGAGTTGACTTTTCCATATTGAGGAGGAGGCCTAATAGACGAAACATGGCCATGGTCGCTTGGACGTGGGACTGCACCTGTTCCCTGGTGCGACCTCGGATAAGCCAATTGTCGAGATACGGGAATACTTGGATTCGTTGCCAATGGAGGGAGGCTGCCACGACAGCTATACATTTGGTAAATACCTGGGGGGCTGTAGAAAGACTGAATGGAAGGACCGTGAACTGATAGTGTTCGCAGTTGACCACAAAGCAAAGGAAACGTCTGTGCGCTGGATGAATCGCTATGAATCGCTATGTGGAAATATGTGTCCTTCATGTCAAGGGCAGCGTACCAGTCTCCAGGAAAGGTATGATGGTCCCCAAGGACACCATGTGGAACCTCAACTTTAGCATGAATCTGTTGAGTCCGCGCAGGTCCAGAATAGGCCGAAGCCCACCCTTTGCTTTGGGGATTAGGAAGTAACAGGAGTAAAAACCCCTGCCTCTTAACTCCCTTGGAACCTCCTCGATCACTCTCATGGTTAGGAGCGTCTGCACTTCCTGCATAAGGAGTTGCTTGTGAGAAGGGTCCCTGAAGAGGGACGGGGAGGGAGGGTGGGGAGAAAGAAAATTGGACAGAATATCCCTTTTCCATCGTGCAAAGAACCCAACAGTCCGTAGTTATGAGGGACCATGCACAGTGAAACGGGATAAACAATTCCGGAACAGTGGGGAAGGATCCTGACTGATGTCCGGTACGCCGTCCTTGGGCGCACCTTCAAAAGTTTTGTTTGGGCCCCGCCGGAGGTTTAGCTGGGCCTTGGTTCTGCCCTGGCTGGTGGCTGGTGGACTTCTTACACCACATCTCCTACAAAAGTCCTGCCTTGGCCGAGGAGGGGGATAGGATCGTTGAGGCTGGGGTTTTAAGGGCCTCCGTTGTGTGACCAGTGTGTGCATCCCCAGGGAGCGCATTATGGCCCTAGAATCTTTAAGGCTTTGGAGCCTGGAATCGGTCTTATCCGAAAACAGGCCTCGTCCTTCAAAGGGAAGGTCCTGTAGGGTTTGCTGCAGTTCTGGCGGCAGGCCGGACACCTGCAGCCAGGATATGTGCCGCATGGCTATTCCCGACTCAAGGGTCCGGGCAACGGAGTCCGTGGCATCTAATGAGGCCTGTAAAGAGGTCCTGGCCACCTTTTTGCCGTCCTCTACCAGGGCCCCAAACTCATCTCTGGACTCCGGAGGTACTAGCTCCTTGAATTTTAACATAGAGTTCCACGAATTGTAGTCATAGCAGCTCAGGAGTGCCTGCTGGTTCATGACCCTGAGCTGCAGCCCCCCTGAGAAATAGATTTTGTGCCCGAACAAAATAGAGACACCTGGCGTCTTTCGACTTGGGCGCTGGAGCCTGTTGCCCGTGCCACTCCCTCTCATTCACCGAGGCCACCACTAGTGAACACGGCTGAGGGTGAGCATAGAGGTACTCATAATCTTTGGAGGGGACAAAATATTTCCTCTCCACCCCTTTAGCAGTTGGAGGGATGGATGCAGGCGTTTGCCAGATTGTTCTGGCCGTGGTCTGTATGGTGCGAATGAGTGGTAAAGCTACTCGAGACGGGGCCTCCGCTGACAAAATGTCCACCACCTGGTCCTCCAAATCCACCACCTCCTCCACTTGGAGGTTCACGTTCCGTGCCACCCTATGCAGGAGGTCCTGGTGGGCATGGAGGTCTACTGGAAGGGGACCCGAGACCATTGTCCCAGCCACCGCCTTGTCTGGGGAGCATGAGGACGACGCCACGGGAGCCAGGGGGTCCAGTGGTGTTTCCTGCTGGGTCAGGTCTTGTCGTCCGGGGTCCACAACTCCGGAGTCTGGACCCTGCCCTGGAGTTGAGGCTGTGGTTTCCATGCCCCCCGGAGCAGGATGGCTTATGGTTGCCTCTGGCACCTGAAGCTCTGAGTGGGCTGAGCGGGAGGCCCCGGATGGGGTGCCCTGGGCTTGGTGGTAAGCCCACAGTGTCCAAAAGGGCCACTGGGCAGACCCTTGGACGGGATCATGGTCTTCCTCTTGCCAATGGGCAGCATCACCCTCGCCGAGGCTATGAGCTGTGTGGCTGGGTCGTGAGCCCACATCGGACTGCGATGAATGTGAGGCAGATCGCGAAGGCCAAGGCAGTGCCGAACGTGTCTGCGTCGAGTCACCCGGACACGGTAGAAACTGGTACCGGGCGCCCGGGGATCGGTGCCACGACTGCGGGGAGCAGCGCTACAAACCTGGGGTGCAGTGCCGGGACCGAGACCGGTGCCGAGGTCTGGACCGGTGCCGCGATCTGGATCTTGACCGCGACGATGATCGTCTCCGAGAGTAGCACCAAGACCTGCTCCGGGACGGTGACCAATGTGTAGAGCGGTGCCATGAGCGGTGCCGGGAGTCTGACCGGCCCTGCGAGTCGGATCGGTGCCATGAGTACGACTGGCATTGCGAGTACGACCGGCGCCGCGAGAGGGAGCGGCGTCAGGACTGTGAGCGTCGCAGGGACTGAGAACGACGTTGGGAGCAGGAACGGATCCAAGAACGGGACCGGTGCCGTAGTTCCAAACGAGGAGCCGATGGCCGGATCAGGGATGGTTTGCCCCGGGACGGTACCACACGAACAGGAGCCAGTGCCACTGTTTGTGGTGATGTCGACTCTGTCATCGCAATGAGGTCCCTTGCCGCCGCAAAGGTATCCAGCGTTGATAGGAGCTGGGGCTCGACCACGCTACGAGTCGGGGAGCCCGTGTGCGCCGGACTCAATGGCTCTTCCCTCGGTGCCAGAGTCAGCGGCGCCAACGTTGGCACTTGAACCCTCGGTTGCTCCACTACCGGATGCAACTGCGAGGGCGGTCCCAGGGGCGCTGGCGACTGCTGCGGTGGAGCAGCTATCTCTGGCCTGCGGTGCTGCTTTTGGCCAGGCAAATGAGAACAGTGCCGGACTGACTGCACCGGTTGCGGTGCTGGGGAACTTCGGTGCCGCGGTCTCTGCCAGAGTCCAATTGCGGTGCAGTACCTACTGCGGCCGCTGGGGCACTGCGCACCGAGGCGGTCGGCACTGGGTCTCGGCTTGCTGCTGGGGGATCTGGGCGAAGAGCCGCCTCCATCAGGAGCTGTTTTAATCTAAAGTCCCACTCCTTCTCAGTCCTGGGCCAAAATCCCTTGCAAATTTTGCACTTGTCTGCCTGGTGGGATTCCCCCAGACACTTCAGGCAGGAGTCGTGGGGGTCTCCCGTTGGCATGGGATTAGCACAAGATGAACAAGGTTTAAAGCCCGGAGCCTTGGGCATGAGCCCAAGCGGCAGGCGGAGAGGAGATCCCTTCTAACCCACTACTATAACTACACTAAAACCTCAACAACTATAACAATTAACAAACTGTGAAGACAGTATCGCTAGTGTGGAAGTAGATAAAGGGAATTTGAATGCAGGCCTCTGAAATGAGCAGGAGTCAGGCTCACGCCAGCTTTAATAACGAGAGATTTGTAGAAGCGGGGATAGTGCGAAGCGAGTGGAAAACAACTGTGAAAGAGGCTGTTGTGACCTTGTATTAGATAAGAATAGAATGCAGACTATAAGAGAAATGGTAAGAAAAATAAAATATCATGAAGGAATACGTATAAACAATATGCAGTTGTTGCTTATTATTGTCTGTAATAAAGGTATAAATACTTGCTCAAATTGTTTATCTGGGAGAGACCTGCCTAGGTAGGGGAAAACCCTGTGTCCTAGTGCACTCTCTACCTCTGTGCAATTGCTTGAGGTAATAAAGCGTATCTGATTTGCTGCACCCAACCTGAGAGTGAGAACTGTGTTTTTCTCTGATGCTAGGGAGAGTGGAGAGCCGCAAAGCCGAGCTCCACAGTTCCAACGACCTTCACGAGCAGCAAGAAGGAACTGAGGGGGCGCTGGGTCAGCTAGGGTATATATCTAGCGCCATGAAGGCGCCACTCCAGGGGGCTCCACAGCCGACCCACCGGGTATTGCTAGGGTAAAAATTCTCTGACAATCGTGCACGCGGCGCACGCACACCTAATTGGAATGGATATGAGCAAGCACTCGAAGAAGGAGGAGAAGGGCCCATAGAAGGGTTGGGGAGAGGAAGGGAAAAGAGTAAAGATCTTAGAGAGTGTACACACACGTCTTATATGCCGCTCTCAGCATATTCTTATTGATCCCCCAATCTTCTACCAGCACTGTGCGTCTAAACAACTCTTATTTGTATAGCACAGTCCAGGACACTTTATTAGAAAAATAATTAGACATGTCCCTGCCCCAAGATCAGTCACCAGGAGACCCACCAACCCCTCGGGGACCCAGGAAGTAGTTACCTCTCACAAGGAGGTGGGAGCCCATAGACCAGTCCTTGCCACCCTAGCACAGAAACAGAGATGCCGACAAAAAAGCACCAGGCTGTCACCAAAATCCTTGCAGAGCAAGCCATTTGAGAGGAGAAGAATGAAGTGTTTGCTGTTCTGCTGAATCATTAAGTTAGTTGCACCAGATTCCACCCACCTGTGCAAAGGTCTGTGAAGCAAAGTCTGAGATAAACTGCATGCATTAAGGGGGGCTAGCATTAGATTTCAAAAGGTGTGGCTGCTTCTTCAATCCTTGGCAAAGAAAATTATTTGGAACTATTTGCAGTAGCTTTATCTCTCAGAGACACAGCCTGAAAATTCGGTCTTTCTTGATACTAACCCATTAATAACAGTCTAAGTCTCTAGCACAGGGTGGGGTAGCTCCAGTGGCTCTTATGGCACCATATGGCAGTAGTGCACCCCATCATGGGGTGAGGAGGGGAGGAAAGGAAGGGAGTTCAGTAACAGAACAAACACGTCCAAGTACACTGTACGCTACAGAAAAAGGCCTGTGTTAAGGGACTTGAACTCCAAGCCCCAACATCAGGCACCTCATGAGGGCACAGAGAAGGCCAGAAAAAGAAAAGAGCAGGGAGCGAGTGAGGAGGGACCCATGGATGGATAGAGGAAACAGAAGGAACCAGGGTAAATAAAAATCAATGATTAAAAAAAAATCGTTGGGTTTTTTTTTTTTTTTAATACTTTTTAAAATTTAAATTGGATTTTTTTGATAAAATGCTTTTTGAGGAAAAAACCTATCTAAAGATAGCTATAATTAAGATGCATTATAGCTCAAAGATATCTCATCATGGAATAGAGATTTTAAAGTCCAATTCTATAGTACGAGACAATATATTCATGTAATGTTTAAGAAAAGTTTTGTAAAGGAGTTCCAATAGTTCACGGATTAGAGACCCAATTTTATGGGGTTCCAGGGGCTTCTGTACAGATTATTTAGGTTAATCTTTCTATCTACCCAATGGGACTCAGTGCTCAGTCTAGAAGATACCATCAGAGATGCTTAGTTTTGCAGTTCTCAAACTGTGGATTTGTGTCTCCAGAGATAACATGCTTTTTAACAGCAAAAATGTTTTAAAATAAATAATATAGAGAGGGGAGAAACAACAGATCTCAATCCTACTGTCCCTCTGCAAAATTGTGTACACAGAGTAAATCCCTTACCTCTCTCTAAAAGTGCAAAGTTTCAAAAAGTTCAATGAATAGAAGATTGTTGGGGCGGAATAGATCTGGTCAAGGAGAAGAAGTCTGGAGATAAATGTGAGAAGGGAAGGACAAGACCCAAGAACCTCTTAAAGCCAACTGGCAAGGAGGTTATAGAAATGTCCTAATTCTGATTCACCAAAGAATGTCATGTGAAATCTTAAATAAAGCCAGGGTCACACTGATCATTAATATCATTGTGAAATGTATGTACAGATACCAGATATGGAGTTATGTATATATACTGGAAATACCTTGATACATGATCTAAGAATGCAGGAGTCACCAGCAGAGGGAGAGAAACAAGTTTTCTTTCAGACAAAAGATGTTTATCAGTCTCTCTCTGTTGGATGTAAATTAAGCATTGTAAACTAACACAATGATGCCCCTTTACATACAAAGGTTTAAAGAAATGTGAAGTCAACAAGGCTGCAGCACACTTGAAAAACAATCCATGGGATGGTTATGCCTCCCTTACCCTGCACCTAGGAAGGAAACAGGAAGTCCATTTACGGATTCTCAATCAACCTTGGTTGAAGATGCTGCAAAAGTCTTTGTGTGAGAAACTTCTTTAGACTCCAGGTTAACTTATTACTTAAGTTTAGTCTCTAGAAATCATGTAATTTTGATTTATATGTAACCTTTTGTTCCCAATATCTTTACTGTCTCCTGAATCTGTAATCCTTAATAATAAACTTATTTTTGTTTTCACTATAAAGATATATAAGTGCTGTGATATTAAGTCAGGTGCTGATCCTAAGTTGACTCACACAAGCTAGCGTGTACACTGTTCCATTGAGGATAGCAGACCTGGTATTTCTGCGAGTCTTCAGTGGATAAGGGGCTTGACGCTGCAGGGAATGCTTCAAAGGGGCTCAAGGACTGGGGTGCACCTATTGCTAACCTGCAAGGCAAAGTAATGGTTGGCATAGTCCAGAGGTGTGTGCTTGGGTGGCTAATAGACTAGCGGTATCAGGGAGCTGACAATCAGTTAAGCACAAGCAAATGTCCCTCATGCTAGAGCCAGGAGAGTAACAAGGTGATTCTCAGTCCTGGGTACCCCAAGAACCATCAGTGTTCTCCATAGCCCAGGCAACAATAGAACTCAGTCCTTTTACCATGTGGGCCTCTTGCATTTCCCCTGAGATTCTGTGAATATGCAGGGGGCAACTTCACTTTGCAACAAGCTCCTGCAAGAGTCTGGTTTGTTTTAAAGCTCTGAGTTTCGCGCTGATGAAAGTTGCCAGCTTACCAATGCTGGAGACTGACTTTACTATTCACCCACTCCACACAGCAGGGTCAGTAAGGCAGGCTTCCACCGGATGCACTGCCAGCATGCCTCCAGCTTGACCTGGAGGAAGCCCCAATAAGGGAGTTCCATCTCCTAGACCAGAGGTGGGCAAACTACAGCCCGTGGGCCACATCTGGCTTACAGGACCCTCCTGCCCGGCTCCTAAGCTCCTGTCCGGGGAGGCTAGCCCCCGGCCCCTCTCCTGCTGTTCCCCCCCCTCGGCAGCCTCAGCTCACTGCGCCACTGGCACAATGCTCTGGGCGACAGGGCTGTGAGGTCTTACCGGGCAGCGCAGCGGCAGAGCCTGGGGCTCTCGGCGGCACAGCTGTCACACCGCCAGCCATTGGTGCTCCAGGCAGCATGGTAAGGGGGAAGGGGGGGGTTGGATAGAGGGCAGTGGAGTTCGGGGTGGTGGTCAGGGGGCGGGTGTGGATATGGGTTGGGGCGGTCAGAGGGCGGGGAACAGGGGGGTTGAATGGAGGCAGGGGTCCGGGGGGGGGGGGGGAAGTCAGGAAGGAGTGGGGGTTGGATGGGGCGGTGGGAGGTCTGGGGGTGGTCAGGGAGGGGTGGATGGGGCAGGGAACAGGTGGGGTTGGATAGGGCAAGAGTCCCGGGGGGGCCATCAGGGAGTGAGAAGCGTGGGGGGACATCAGCTGGGGGTGGGCCACGCCTGGCTGTTTGGGGAGGCACAGCCTCCCCTAACCGGCCCTCCATGCAATTTCAGAAACCCCATGTGGCCCTCAGGCCAAAAAGTTTGCCCGCCCCTGTCCTAGACCCAGCTAGGCATTGCCCTCACAAGGAGCCAGTTAGTGTAAGAGGAACAAAATGGAGACCTGTCTCCTAGCAACTTGATTGAGACCTACCAATTTGTTTCATAAAAGCTACCAAACAGCCTCAGATGGGGACAACTTTTGGTCCTTAACATCCTTGCCCTAGATTTTGGCAACAAAGACTCCAGTGCTGGTGTGTCTGCCCCACCCCCAAACTCTCAAGCCCATTAAGTCCATCATTATTTTAAATTATCGTTTTTGCCAATATCACTGGAAGATACAAATCTCACTCCCTCCCTCTTGACATTTTCCATTTGGCAAGCAGTGATCCCTATCCTTTCCCCTCCCACCCTACATTTAGAATGGCATTTTAAGATAACTGCTGCTTCATTTTATTTCACTAACAGTCAGGACAGATTTTATATCAGTGCTAGCTATACGAAGACAAAAGCCACTTCCCTTCTGGTCCGCCCCACAAATTCTGGCAGCTACTTGTAGAGGGGGACCTGCATTTCAATAGAATGGGGGATGTTTCTTTTAACCCTATGCTGCACTGAGATTTTTTTAAACTGAGTGGAATACTCTGCATCAAGTTATTCTAGGGCAGGCTGATATTGAGAGTCCTCTTCAGAATGATACAAACACACATAACAGGCAGTAAAAACAATGACCCATGCCTTGCAGTATTCAGGAAATGCTTGAATGCAAAGAACATCCTCTTTGCAAAACCTCTAAAATACTCCAGCAAGTTTAGCACCCCATGTGTCCAGTTGCTCTAGACAAGACTTTGGGTATATCTACACTTCAATCAGAGCTATCTCTGCAGATGCAGAAACATACCGAGTCTTCCCAGCCTCAAGAGACGTAAATCATGAGTTGGGCACCAAAATGTCTGAGGTTTTTCTCTCTCTCTCTCACACACACACACACGGGGGGGGGGGGGGGGGGTTGGTTTCACACACACGCACACACACAGAGGGGGGTTTTTTGGTTTTACACACACCCACACCCACGAGGGGTTTTTTTTTTGGTTTTACACACACACACCCACCCACGAGGGGTTTTTTTTTTTGGTTCTACACACACACCCGGGGGGGGGGGGGTTGGTTTTATACACACCCGGGGGGGGGGGTTGGTTTTATACATACATATATACACACACACACACACACGGAGGGGTTTTTTTTTTTGGTTTTACACACACACACACACACACACACACAGGTTTCAGAGTAACAGCCGTGTTAGTCTGTATTCGCAAAAAGAAAAGGAGTACTTGTGGCACCTTAGAGACTAACCAATTTATTTGAGCATAAGCTTTCGTGAGTTACAGCTCATTTCATCCAACGAAGTGAGCTGTAGCTCACGAAAGCTTATGCTCAAATAAATTGGTTAGTCTCTAAGGTGCCACAAGTACTCCTTTTCTTTTTGCGAATACAGACTAACACGGCTGTTACTCTGAAACCTCTCCTTACAATGTGTATGATAATCAAGTTGAGCCATTTCCAGCACAAATCCAGGGTTTAACAAGAACGTCGGGGGGGGGGGGTTAGGAAAAAACAAGGGGAAATAGGTTACCTTGCATAATGACTTAGCCACTCCCAGTCTCTATTCAAGCCTAAGTTAATTGTATCCAATTTGCAAATGAATACCAATTCAACAGTCTCTCGCTGGAGTCTGATTTTGAAGTCTTTTTGTTGTAATATCGCAACTTTCATGTCTGTAATTGCGTGACCGGAGAGATTGAAGTGTTTTCCGACTGGTTTATGAATGTTATAATTCTTGACATCTGATTTGTGTCCATTTATTCTTTTACGTAGAGACTGTCCAGTTTGACCAATGTACATGGCAGAAGGGCATTGCCGGCACATGATGGCATATATCACATTGGTGGATGTGCAGGTGAACGAGCCTCTGATAGTGTGGCTGATGTGATTAGGCCCTGTGATGATGTCCCCTGAATAGATATGTGGGCACAGTTGGCAACGGGCTTTGTTGCAAGGATAGGTTCCTGGGTTAGTGGTTCTGTTGTGTGGTATGTGGTTGCTGGTGAGTATTTGCTTCAGGTTGGGGGGCTGTCTGTAGGCAAGGACTGGCCTGTCTCCCAAGATTTGTGAGAGTGTTGGGTCATCCTTCAGGATAGGTTGTAGATCCTTAATAATGCGTTGGAGGGGTTTTAGTTGGGGGCTGAAGGTGACGGCTAGTGGCGTTCTGTTATTTTCTTTGTTAGGCCTGTCCTGTAGTAGGTGACTTCTGGGAACTCTTCTGGCTCTATCAATCTGTTTCTTCACTTCCACAGGTGGGTATTGTAGTTGTAAGAATGCTTGATAGAGATCTTGTAGGTGTTTGTCTCTGTCTGAGGGGTTGGAGCAAATGCGGTTATATCGCAGAGCTTGGCTGTAGACGATGGAGCGTGTGGTGTGGTCAGGGTGAAAGCTGGAGGCATGTAGGTAGGAATAGCGGCCAGTAGGTTTCCGGTATAGGGTGGTGTTTATGTGACCATCGTTTATTAGCACCGTAGTGTCCAGGAAGTGGATCTCTTGTGTGGACTGGACCAGGCTGAGGCTGATGGTGAAGGGTTTTTTTTTTTGGTTTTACACACACACACACACACACAGACGGGGGGGGGGGGGTTGCTTTTACACACACACACACACACACACACACACACACACACACACACAGACGGGGGGTTGCTTTTACACACACGCACGGGGGGGGGGGTTTGCTTTTACACACACGGGGGGAGGGTTGGTCTGCTTTTTGATGTTTGAACTCCCCTTGCCCACCCCCAGTGCAGGTAAGAGAGAGACACGGAACTGGGCTCCCCCAGGCACCCTGGCGCGGGGACTCTGGGCCCGGCGGCAGGAGCTCTCGCCCCCCATCCGCCGTCCCAGCAATTAAAGCAAATCCGCCCCCTCGCCCCAAAGAGCCTCAGCCCCGCCCCCGGGAGCTCAGCAGCCCGCGGGGAAGCCGCGCTCCGCCTCACCTCCGCTCCTTCTGCGGCTCTTCCCCGGCCTCCGGGGCGGCCGCAGGGGCTCCCCGCGAGCCCCGGGCGCTCCCCAGGCCGGCTGCGGCAGCGAGGCGGGGAGGAGCAGATCCGCCATCTTCTCGCGGTTGCTCGGAGGCGGGCGCAAGACAGGCCCCGCTTCACCCCCTCAGCGGCGGCTTGCGTCGCTGAGGGGCGAGAGAACGAGAGCGCGCCCTACCTTGCGTAGCTTTGATTGGTTATTCTCCCAGGGGCAGCCGGCCAATCAGAGGGCGCTCACTCCCGCGAGGCCTGGTCACGGGCAGGCCAGTGCTCTCGGGGCCTGCTGCCGCTGGGCAGTTACCCTTTCCCTGCACGATAGACAAGCCCTTCCCTCTGCCCCAACAGACATGCTAGCCCGAAGCCGGAGCCTCCGCCCCTGTCCACCTCCAACACGCTGGCTGCCATGCAGTCAGCATTTACTTCTTTGCTCCGGTCGTTAGGCTGGCAGAGCCTGCCTCAACCCACAGAGTCCCATAAATGCTTTCCAGGGTCTGCCTATAGATTAGCAGCAATCTTACTTCTATTACCAAAGGCCTCATGAGACTAAGAGACCATATTGTAATAGCTAGGGAACAGGAAGATGGCTGCCTTAGAGAAGAGTGAGAATAGGCACAGAACTGGCCACCACAAAGCAGCATTATCTATGCATTCATCATGCTGATAACTAGACATGGAAACCTCAAAAGTACTTTGCTTGCACAAATAAGTTTATAGGTGCCCACATCCCAGAAAGGTACCCGAAGGGATAGCAAACTGAATGATACTATTTCATCACTTCCATCTCTGAAGGAAATTTGGAAAATTTCACTCAGTGCAAGGAAGTTGTGTTGTAAGAGAGAGAGAAAAAAAGTAAAAGGTTACCAAACAAATTTTCCCATCAGTCAGTGTGGTTTTGAAGGTGAACTAACCCTATTCTTTAGAGTTCAGATGAGACAGAAGATTTGGTACAGTGAACTTTCAGGTGCTATTGTGCTTTTTCCTCACTCTCCACTACTGGCACAGCACACAAAAATAAACTCAAGTCCTGTCCATGCTACAACTTCTGCCATTGCTAGTGGTAGCGGCATGGGTCATAAATTTGCAAGTATAACTGCAGTGTTATAGAATACCCATAAAAACAGAACACGCAGCTGTACCAAAACTCAAGACATTTGGATAAGTATTAGACCTCTGTACTGTAAGACTGCCATGTCAGACACATCAATACCCAAGTTCAGGAGAGACAAAGTTGATGTGCTTTTTTTTTTTTTTTTAGTAACAGCACATCACTGATTGCTATCAAACCACTTCAGACAGTTGATATGAACATAAGATTTTCTATTCCAGATTGCCAGAAGCCTGTACCTGTTTCAGAAGGCTAACACCACCCCTACTGTAATTGATCAAGTTTCATAATTAAGTACCGCACATTGGTAAGGTGTAGCAGCTAGTTTATGAGATAGAAAAGGTGTTATAGAGTTAAGTGCCAAATAACTTAATCCCTAAAATAACAAAAAAAGTCTAGAGAAATGTAAGAAAAAAAGATATGACTAAAATTTGACCCAATGCCAATCCGGGGTGGGAACCCCCCCACACACACACACACACTATTTTAGGCACCTGAGATTTTTATCATAAGTTGGGGATACCATGATCAAAGACAAGCAAGAAGTTGTAACTAAATGTTTGAGTTTTTCCTTTTCCTGTACTGCAAGCAGTAAATGGGGGCTTTTCGGTAAATGGTTGGAGAGTGATTCCTCCCTAGGTCAGGCTTCTCTTCTCTTGGTAACTTAAGACCAAACTATATTATTTCCCCTGTCTTCGTGTATGAGATAACTAAAAAACAGTTTATAGATGGGCAAATGACTTTCATCTAAGGGTTGGTAGATTCTGTTTGGTATATCATGGATCACAAAATCATTTCTAAACAGGTAGAGCTAAGTGATCTTAACTAAGTCCTATGAAACTGAAATATGTACTTAATTCAATTACTTAGAAGAAGCCTTTTAAAAGTTACTCAACTGAAATAATGTTTCTTATAAACCCACATCACCACTTTCAGGACCATTCCTTAGACAAGCAAATTAATGAATATTAGGAATCTTAAATTCAAAGTAAGTCCCATTAGTTGTTTTCCACAGTTAGCTTACTTTCAGTCTGAACAATCTAGTGTTAACTGAAGTTATTAGTTCTTTAAGTTAAAACATACAATTTCAATATGCCATTACAATTATTACAAGAACAGTTTATTCCCTTGGGAGTGCTTTTGCAAACATCTCACCAATGATGCTGAAGTCTTGGTGGTATCGCATTGCAGAAGCAGTGCTGGAATAACAAGTTGGTTCTTCTTAATTGTGTGTGATGGCGTGTTTACCTTTTGTTTGTTTGGAGATGAGATGAACAGGAGTGTGGTGAGCTGGTATCTGAATTCAGAGATATTTATACTCTTCTTCCATAGTCTCATTGAAGGTGGAGTCTTTTTAGTCTCTCTTTCAGGGGCTTGACAGGATCCAAATATCAGCTGCTGTTACTTTTACTGGCTCAACACCTTTATAGGATGGTCCTAGTAGCATCTTCAGTTCATGAATATGCAGCCTGCTAATACATACAGAGCAAAGTTGTAAATCTTCAATATCCTGGTCATATTGCTGGTCTCTCTGATGGAAAACAGTGCCATTTACAGTCAACTATTTAGTTCATTTGGAGATATTTATTCATCAAGGTTTAACACCTGAATTTATTTCAAATTACTCCAAACACATTTCTATTTAAAATTTGCTCTCCTTTTAAGTAGTCATTTTAAATTTTGGTAATTCTTAAACCGAGTCAAAGGCAGTGTAGTCTAAATACTTGAAGATGTGGTTCTTTTTTCAGACATTGGTAAGAAAGTTTCTTAAGCACTACCAGATACCTAATTAATTCCCCAATTAATATAAACATTCTATAGTGAAATTGCTTCTTGTAGTAGTAACCAGTTATAACAAGGTCACTTGATTTTATATTCGTACATGAATAGTGAGATGTTATGTAACAGTGCTATAAGGAAGTTACTGCATTATATATTTGCGTATAGATACAAAGTGTTTGCAAATGACCATCACAAAAGAAACTTATACCACCTTAGGCATTTAAGGAATTAGAAAGGTTCTCGCCATTATAGTGGAAACATGTAGAAGTAATCAACATAATTCCCACTTTTATGTATTTCCTTAACATTAAACAGACTTTAGGGTGCCTATATATATATATATAAAAATAAAAACCACCTTTCAACTAGAGTATGTCTAGCATTCTTTGTGCAAGGTTAAAACTGAAGTCTCTTTCTGGAGAAAGGGGTGATAAAAGATTCCTGGCCTAGCTTCTGTGGCCTTGATAAACCAGGTGCTCATATCCCTTAAAGAGAGGGTCCTGCTCTTTGAGAAGACACTCCTGTTGGCTATTTTACTTTTAACCAAACAAACAGTTCCCAACATTACTAATCTACAGTAGCTTCACCCACAATTCACAATTAAAAAGTTCTTACCAAATGCTATGCAAGACAGCGGTCATTTATATTGCTAGAAAGATGCTTAAAACAAAAACTAGGTACAGTATTACAGCAAAACAGAAGAGTGGTAAAGGCAAAGTGTTATTTGAAAAGATGGCCCCAAAACACTGCTCTTCTGTACCAACGTGGACACAGCAATACCAATCTATAGAGCTTCCATATTATAATGGAAAGAACTATTCTTTTTACAGAAGACACTAGTCAGACTTATGGACTTATTTCACACACAGAACATTTCCAGCTAAAGAGGTAGTGTTGCCTAGTGGACAGCTCTGGTTTCTATTCCCAATTAGCCAGTAGCCTGCTGGGTGACCTTGGGCAAGTTACTTCACCTCTGATCTCCTTTGTAAAGGATTTTGAAATCTACTGATAAAAGCCCTATGTAAGAGCTAGGGCTTATTATATACCCTCCCTATAATTACTCAATTAGTATAATCACAGTAGAGAATATCCATTTGATAAATGCTTCAGCAAACACTCAACTGTGGTAAGTATGGTATGGCCAGCCTGAAAACAAAGGTGTGGCATGATAATTCATTAACAATGAATCAATTGTTCAAATCAATTTGCAAAAATTGTACTGGTTAGCCAGGTCTGTGGGCAGGTGCTTTGCAAGCTAATGTACCCTCCTGCTGAGGACTGGTATTATGTGGAGTGCTTTATTTCCTCCTCACATGGCTGTCAATACCCTAAAATCCTGACTTGCAACAGCCCATGCTGTCCGAGCCCTATGCCTCTCCTAAGCATCCTGTCAATTGTAAAGTGGTTTTGCGATATGCACAAAAACACACAGAACTGTGCAGAGACAAGACTTTTTACTCTGATTTAAGCTAAACAGAAACTCAGGTTTTCACTGAACAGGCACTGTAGTAACTGAATGTGTCACTAGCACATTTCCAGTGGTTTCAGAAGGCTAGTTAAAATTTGTAGTCCAAGGCCACTATTAAAACTACTGGCCCATTAACAAAAATAAAATAAAAAAATCTACACACATCTCGGATGGGCAATTCGTTCGAGGTAGGTGTCCTGCACAGTAAGTGCTATTGCCATCCAGCCTAGCCCCTTCAATAGAAGTTAGTTTGTACACAAGACAGCCCTGCTAACAGGTAAGAAATTATCTTGCAGGTGTCACTATTCTGTTATTTGCTTCAGCTGTAATACTGCTGCTGAGCTTGTAGAATTCTTCTGCTATACAGAAAGATTGACACTCCCTTCTGCAATCATTGCTTTATTTCTCAGGCCAGCCTGAAGCGTGCACGCTCACAGCAACAACATGTATGCAGAATTTGGATGGAGGAAGAAAATAGGAATGAAACTTATAGAATCATAGAATATCAGGGTTGGAAGGGACCCCAGAAGGTCATCTAGTCCAACCCCCTGCTCGAAGCAGGACCAATTCCCAGTTAAATCATCCCAGCCTGGGCTTTGTCAAGCCTGACCTTAAAAACCTCTAAGGAAGGAGATTCTGCACAGTAGTACAGAAAACTTGTCTGCAGGACAAAAGCAAAAGGAAACAGACACCAAGACAAATCTGGAGTTCCAGTGAGCATTTATTGAGCTTAATCAACAAAATCAGGATTTTACCATTCATCTTTTCTGTACTCTGAACTCAGTGAAGATTTTCACATAGTCACAGCCTTCCATCACACGCATGTACATACAGATATACACATTCCCAAGGAAAACTCAGCTCCACTGGACAGTTTGCCAATTAAACAAAAAGCCAATTTTTCCCCTCCCTCCCTTGAATGTTCCAAGTTCTAGTCCACCCTGTTCACTTATCAGTGGAACACAGCCCTTTTAACAGGGGACCAATGGATCATAAACTTATTTGAATTGCAAACAAAAAACTTTTCTTTTAAATAAGTTCCAGTTTGTTTCAATAAAGGGAACAGTGACTATTTTTCTCCAGACACCCCTTCCCCACAATTAATGGTTAAAATACAGCAAGCCTGTATCTTAGTATACCCTATCCCTCCCCACTCCCATCCCCATTTCTGTCTACACAAGAATTTAACAATGCTTCAAATAGGGGAACACTTTAAGCTGCAGAACAGTGAAGGGAGCAAAGCTATAAGGCATACTACCCTCCTCATGTACCGATTTTTCATCGGTCTGACATACTTTTCACTCCAGAGACCATGTATTTGTTGTAAAGAGAAGTGTTGGTTTAAAATTGGACAAAGGGTCATGGCATCCAAATGTTCTTGGCTTGGACTAATTTTACCAAACTTTTGCCGTGGCAGCAACACTATTCTAGTCCCTGAGACCAGAGTTCACTCTGTTCCCATGAACCAATAAGCTCCTTGGCACCGGCAGCATTATCAAGTCCATTGCCGGCAATGGATAGTACACCAATAGAATCAAACTCCTAGCATTAAGAGACAGAAGTTCATATGTTTGTAAAAAACTAACTAGAACAGTGCTTTAAACACAAAGGCTGAATGATGGTCTCTTCATGGCAGCATTATGTCAGTCACTGATGGAATACGACCATCTGAAACATTTCTAAATCCTTGGTGCAGACACCCTCCCCACCACTAAAATAAAGAACAAAGTTAGTCAGAATGAGATGATTTGATGCCAACATATGTAAGGTCTTTGTGTCAAGCTTTCATGTTCTCACCCTGCTCCATATAAAGACACAAAGCAGAAGGCAAAGGAAAGATGCTCCCATCTCATTCTGGAAATGAAAATATTTAAGACCAACCCACCCCCCCTCCCCTTGGCGAAACCCTCCAGCTACAGCAGTGCATTTGTACAATACACTTTGAAAAGCCAGTCTAGATTTTTAGTCACAATTCAACTGGCTACAGACTTGTGCCCCCATTTCACTACCACCTCCTTCCACTTGTGGGATTTAAGATACAGGATCTAATATCAGATTTATAGGTTAACAATGTATTTTTTTGCCTTCTTGGGGGAAAAAAAATATGGAAAAGCATGTAAAATTCTCAATATCCCATTAAGAACTTGATCACAGAACAAATGTTTGACCTGGGGATTATTAAAAGCAGGTATTTGCTCTGAAATAATGAATATATGGAAATGTTGGCAAGTAGTCTGTAAAAATAAGAAGCCAGAAGAAACCTGACGGTCAAGTTTTACACACTCCTTCATGAGGGAGAAATAAAGACTAGGATTTGCCTAGTCATTTGGAGCATCTTTCCTTTTGCAAGTTCATATACATTTTAGAGATAGCCTATTAGCACCAGAATCAGACTGCTTCCTTCTTCTAGAGAAAGCCACCTAAAAATGGTGCCCCTGATAGTCTAGGTAAGTGCCAATCCTCAGAGGCAGACTGTAATACTTTCAATTTAAAAATTCTGTGCTTCAAGAGGGACCATCAGAACATGGCACCAGGCTAACCTACCACAAATCCAGGCAGAGCACGCACTTTTGACTCTCAGCATGGCTATCCTTTTCTCGTTGCATGTGCATGCTCTGTCATAAGATAATTTTTATTTACACTTTTCTTTTTAAATTTGTTGCACTAAAATGATCCCTCTTCTGTCTCACTGAAAGAAAAAAAAAATCATACACTGGCTGCAGTACAAGAGCAAGATTTTACTTTTGGTCAAAATTTACCACCCACAAACTCCCTCCCTCCGCCAAAAAGCACCCCAAAACTACTTGTTTACATTTGGTACCTGCCAACTTAATAAGTGGCTCACAGAGTGCCTGTGACCAAGCTCTTGAGTTTGTACTTTAGTGCAGCTTTTGCTACAGTTATTACAGAGTCACTGTAGATTAGGGAAAAAAAACAAAAAAAAAACAACCCCACACTTTTCACCTTGAAAGTTGTCACCAGGAGGCACCTGGCTCTATTTCTGATCCTCAAGGAGTTGGATGGATAAATCTGCCCCCCCCCACCCCAAACCCCAACAAAAAGCAATTTCACTTTTTATAGTCAAAATGGGGAGAAATTATTAATTCCCATATCCATATTCAGGTAAACAAGCACGGTGTGAGTACAGCATCGGTATATGCAAAGTACAACTGACCAAAAGGGATTGCTTTCATCCAGGTGCCTCCTGACAAACTGTAGTTGAACAGGCTAAAAGGAAATTTAAAAAAAAAGTTTACTGGTTTTGATTTGTCTCACTCCTTTTGCCTGTAGATCAGGCCAAACATCAAGCATGTTGGGAGGGGCACAATTTAAAGCAACACTACTTGACCATAAAGCATTCTCCAGTAATATACAACGCAGAATGACAGACAGCAGTTCATGCCAAAAAACAGAAGATGGCAAGCAGCTTTCTGTGCCTTCAAAGTTAACAAGTTAAAGAATTTGCTTTTTCCTGCTCAAATCTATATAAAGGTTGTTCTGGGCAGAGTATGCACAATGCTGCAGGAGGTGAAACACCCCAAGAGAGCTCCAGAACTGTCAGTTTATGCATGTAAGTTGGTTTTGTATTGTTTCTTTTAAACCCAAATTCACACCTATGTTCTGCTCAGCTACACTAATAGCTACTGGATTTCCCTCATGCCAAGGTGGAACACAGGTCTTTGCCCTCATCAGAGCTTGTAAAGTTCCTGGAATTTTAAGAGGGAAATCAAAGAGTACCTCAAACAAGTTAAGCTATGGAGTTTGAGGCTTTTCCAACCCAACAAGTAATCTTTTCCAAAAAGAGCGGCACAAGACAATATTGCAAGCACCAGAGCAAACCCACCCTGACAAGGGACACTTGTCTAGGCCTGCTCTTCATAGCAGTCAGAGCACTTTTCAGATGTTTAGTGTTGCAGAAAACTGAGCCCCTCTCACCTTTAGCTGCTCCCATAATCAGTCTAATCCCTTTAGCCCCAGCAACTTTCATTAAAAAAAAAGTTATATATGAACCCAAAACAGAAAAAACGTATTTACAAGTTTATACAAGTATACACATCCAATTTTCAATGGGACACTGTGCCAGAGGAAAGAGGGCCATGGTTCTGAAATAAGTCTACATATCAAGTGCTATAACTACTAATGGAGACTTATGGAAACCAGTCTTTAGTGTTCTGCTAGAGCATACGAGCTTTTCATATGGCTCCTGCAAAAGATGATAGGCTGCTCTTTCCTTCTAGAGCTATGATGTTGCACTTAATCAGCCCAGATTTTTAGCGGTTTTTGTTTTAAATACATGTATTTACAGTGTGGGTGAACTGCAGTTGCATATCAACTCCTCCAATTTAACAAAAAGTTAAACAAAAAAAAAGTGTTACATTACATTACTGATAGTTTCATCTCGCAGCCCTGGGCTTGAATATTGTGGGGGAGGGCAAGAGACGGGTTGGGAACTTTTGACCTGGAAAGAAAAAAAGCTGTTGATTCCACGGGCTGTATCTGAAAGGTGATATTCTGAATGGTCTCATAGCATAAGGCACTTTGCACGAATAAGTAACAAGCTGTTTAGCTTAAAAACGGATGAGTAACCAGGGAGAAGTTGAAATGCACTCAGTGAGCTGTTGGAGAATTTGAAATTGCAGACAAACTTCTGTTCATCAAGTTTCTTCTCTTTTCAGGGTTTCTCTTCTTCCCTTGCTGCCGCTGCCCCTGCACCCCCCCCCCCCAAAGAAAAATTTTTAAAACCAGCAGTTTAGTGCAACTAATGTTCAATCAGCACACAGTGCAAACAAGTGAAAAAACAAAAAAGTATTCCTTCTTTTATCTTCTTTCTTCCTTGTTGCCAAATTTAAAAAAGAAAAGAAAAGAAAATATGTCTGAGCTCTTTAGTCTTCATAGTTCCAAAATGAAAAGAAGACGAAAAACCCAAAAAGAGAAGGATATCCCCAAAGAAACGATGTGTCACAGATCTGGATCAAGGGGCTTCAGCTTCTGGTGTTTGTAATCAAAGCCTAAAAACCAAAGATCCTGCAGTTAGTTTTCTCTAAAATTGTTTTAAAAAAGCTAGGAAGAAAATACAGAAAAGTAATTCAGTTTTTATGATTTAGCAGCTTTTAAAGCTAACTGAAGTTCTGGTCACTTTGCTTGAAAGTTATACAAGCCTAACATTCCCTACTAAATGAAAGGCTATAGCATGATATATGTTGATGACTGCTTTTATAGCAAACATAAGTGTCGAATAAAGTAACAAAACAGGAAGCTGCCACTCATACTGGGTGATGGAAAGGGAACAGCCCAAAAGATGAATGCATGGAAAAAAGGAACTTTCCTTTAAAAAAAATAGGAAGCCATCGTTTGGTTAAGTGGCTAAGCTCTTTAATCAAAGATTTCAGAATAATTTATTTACAACTCTGAAAGCCTCCTGTATCTCAAGCACCCAAATCACAAGTGCAGGCTACACTTCCATGCCTCAGACTACCCACAATACAGGCTTTCCGCAGTCAGTGGCTCTCAATGGCAGCTCTACGAGGTATGCTAGCACCACACTCCCTTCTGAAGGCATTCTAAAATTAACCAATTCCTGTATGCTAAATCTCTAAGTTACAGTATTACCATTAGCCACCAACTTTTTCCTTCAAAAAGGAGTCTGCTCTGCCAGCCACACAGCGGGTACAAGTTAGCCTGGCTTGATTAGAATTATTAGTTTCCCCTTCAATATTTCCAGTGAGGAAACAAATGGTTAATTTTTCCTTGGCGTAGTTTAATGAAGTTAAATAGTCTCCTCCTATATCTAGTTTCAGGGTGCAGCTCTTTCTAGAACAAACAGATTATGCATTGTTTCAGAGATCCATTAAAATTCCTGATCAATGTTTTGGTTCCTGCTTCCAGAAACAAAAGAATTGACTCTCTCCTTTTCTATCATCTATAGGAAACATAGTACAATGACTGAGGAGGTGGAATCAAGTATCCACAAAATCTCTGAAGGTCTATGCTGCTGAATTATAACCTCAGGGTACGTTAACTAGCACTACAATTCCAAACAACAAACATGAGGGATTTACCTCATCAACTGCAAACATTTTTGCTGGGTAGGCTGAAGCATAAGCAGGAGACTCTCACTCTGTGGTGCTGGGAAGTGAGACTAGAGTTTTGGATTTTTTTTTTTTAAAAGCCATTTCAGAGAGACATCTAGTGGCAACCAAAGTGAATTACAGAAATAAACCATCCTTAACATACACAGCTTCTCTCTCCTTCAAGGAGCCTACACAAGCAAATACTGCATCTCCAATAGATCAGGAAATGGGAAAGACTGTAGGCTCCTGGGTGTCTAAATCTGTTCATTTTAATAGGTGAAGTGCTTGGCTCACTGTTTCTCTAACAGAATGCATCTTTCCTCCACACTCCCCACTTTCTCATTGCAGACATCAGCCCATCCTTCCTATACTCCTATTACTCCATAACCCAAGGATCATCTTTGGCATCTCTCTCCCCCTTGCCTAATACATCCCAGACAACATCCAAGTCCTGCCATTTCTTCATTCATAACGTTGCTAAAACTCTAGTTCACGCCCTCCTTTTCCATCTTGCCTACTCTAACCTCCTCCTATTTGACCCCATTAATACTAGCAATGTAAATATCCGTTAAAAAAGTGAACCGGTTAAACTATTTAAATTATATAACTGAACTAGTTAACCAAGGTTGCTCCGGCCCAGCCAGAGCCAGGGGCCCTGCCAGCATGGTGGGGGTCCTTCCCACCAGCTCAGCGCTGGGGTTCCTCCAGCTGGCACGGGGCCACCAGGTTAACGGTTAAGGTCGGTTAACAGTAAGTCTAATTCTTACCGGTTAACCTTTTACACCCCCTAATTAATACACCCATTGCCCCTCACAAATCCATTCAAAACAGCTGCTCAGACATTTTTCTTACCCATCACACTCCCTTTGAGCCCTTGTGTTAGTACTCCATTTCATACAAAGTTAAAATTTTGTCCTCACACTCAAGGCTCTTCACAACTCTGCCCCTCCCTACTCATTTAAATAGCCTTATTGCATCAGCCTTTCAACTTTCTCCACTCCAGTAATGCTAGCCTCATCCACTTGTTTCTCAGCTTCTCCCACAGCCATTTCTGCACTTTCTTTCTTGCTGAACCTCATGCATGCAACAGCCTCCTCAAACTGATCCATAAGGCCACTACCAGCTCCCTCATCACCCACCTCTGCTGTAATGCCTGTAAGAAGTCAGTTAACCAACAGTGGCTGTTTCAGTTGGGAAGAACCAGTTTCTAAAAAGAAACTGAAATCAAGACCCATAAATTTTCTGCAATAGCTAATCTATGCAATGAGGTGTATTTACTTTCATCCCCTCATCTCTTGTGTCCCACTCCCTTGTTAGCTCTTTGGAGCAGAGACTCTCTTACTGTATTGCCTATACCAGTGGTTTTCAACCTGTGGTCCACAGACACCTGGGGGTTTGCAGACTAGATCTAAGATTTCCAAAGGGGTCTGCACCGCCATTCAAAATTCTGAAGTTAAAAAAAAAAAGCGGCCTGTACAAAGCCTAATACAATGGTGTCTTGATCAGGGCCTCTGGGTGTTACCAATACTAATAAATCAATGAGGATAAGAGTCCAAAATTCAGCAGAGAGCCACGTTTATTGCCTCTTCCCTTCTCAGAGTTTCTTGTGTCCAGGCAATAAACTCTTATCTTACCTCGAAAAGACACACAAAAAAGTCAGCAACTCAAGTGAGGAAAAGGCTGCTTCATATATTAATAAATCGTAAGTATGCCATGCCCATTCATTAATTAGTTTATCCATTGAGTTCACAACACCTGTTCACACATTTTGGCACAACATTACTGAACAAGAGGGTATGCAGGAGAATGACACAGTTCAGATACTGGATTAGGTCAAAACAGCTAGTCTGCAGGCTACCTCCTTATTTAGTGCAGCTCACCATGCAGAGTGGAATGGACAAATCAAAAATCAAAGGGGAAGGAAAGGTAAGAAAAAAGTGAAGTGAAGTGATCCATACAATCAACTTATTCTATCTGCCTCAATTTATTTCCCCACTGCCACACACCCAGCCTTCAATTCAGTGGCTTTCTGAGCAATCATATACGCACATGGTTAAGGTTTCTCATCATCTACAGGTTCAGTGTGGTATTCTGCCACATACAGGCTCTTGTCAATGTTGCTTGGGATGGGTTTAATTTCAGTTCCCAACTGCTCCTCAATACTTTTCAGGTTGAATCGATCATCATAGGTGATCAAGTTGATGGCCAGGCCCAGGTGACCAAAGCGACCTTCACAAAAAAGAAAGGCTAAAGTAGTAACAGTTTTATCACACAAGTCTGTAGGTTGTCACATGACCAGCTTACACGTGATCATGCAGTAATAAAAAGGTAGTTTCAGACAAGACTGACCAATCCAAACCCTCAAGCACATCAGTACAGTAGCTATTTCAAGTTTCACATCCCCATTTATTGCTGTATTTTTTAGTATTGCTTCAGAAAAGAAAAAAAGTGACATTTCTGCTCCTCAAAGGAGAAGAACCATGTTAAAATACACCAATTAAACTCTACAGATTTCTGAACAGTCTCCTTTCAGGCTATTGTCCCGTCTGATGTCTGCCCAATGACAACATTTTATTGAAAAGTTAAGCCAATAACTGTGTGCAGAGGTTTTTGTTTAAAAAAAAGAGGGGGGTGGGGCGAGCACACAAAATTCAGTGTTTTTTATTTTCCCTCACCCTGATAACTCAAACACAACTGAATTCAAACTTTACAGATTGAGTCCTCTCTGATGTGCCTTTGCTAGCTAGGAATGAATAATTTTAAGTTTCAATCCACTGACATTCAGACATCTGACAAAAATCTTTGGAGTATACATAGAAGAAAAAAGTGGCATGGTTACAAGTGTGTGTTTACCAGCGGTTAATAACTGAACTACATCATCTTCCTCTCCCCCCTTGACTTTCCTTTCTTTCTATTCTCTTGAAACTTCCTTCTCACCACAATCCCCAAAAACATTCAGCTTCTCCCCAAAAAAACCAAAAAAGTTGGTATGTCTGTATAACTATTCATACTAAGTTATGGTTGTGTTTGAACTATTTTGATAAAAGGGAAATGTTAATTTACAATATATTGCTATTGTTGATCCTGTATTAAGATTTACATGCACATACATGTGTCAAGACATTAATTGTAATGTCTTATTGTTAATGACCCCAAGTATCAACAAAAATCCTCTCCCCCTCCCCGCAGAAAAGCGTGTGTTTAAAATGCACATGCACACAGCTATTTGAGTAGTTTTCTTAGATTGCCACGAGAAGGAACCTGTCTTAGGAGGCTGAAAGTATATTTTGATTAAAATATTTAAAAATTAACAGATATTTGGGCCAATTTCAATAACCTAACCATTTAATCCTGTTTTGTATAATGTTCCAACACACCTTAAAAGAGAAGGTCTTTACACAGCTTTTCCTTGGTGAAAAAGGAATGAAGTTTATCTTTGTACAGGCCATTTTAATTAAATTAAAACAACCCACCAACTCGCTTCAAGCCATTTGAGAGATACCCACAATACTTCAGAATAAAAAGCAGAAGTAAATCTGAGCAGTAGCAAATTATACTTATTTATTTGCACAGCTTTCCTGAAGAACACTTCCCTTCCCTCACCTGATCTGCCAATACGATGGAGATACGTCTCTGCCAGCTTTGGAAAATCAAAGTTTATCACCACATTCACAGCTTGGATATCAATACCTCGGGTAAACAGATCTGAAACAGAATTCCATTTAATTAATGGATTTTATTTCACCAAAAACCACTACACTAGCTGGAATGGGAGGGTACAACAGGAGCTAGGGGAAAAGGCTACCTAGGATGGAGAGGTTACTTGAGCATGATAAAATACCCTTAAAACATGGTTAGTATATTTAAGAAACTGGATGGTGAATCTCTCCTGTGAGAACTGCTTATTTTGTATTTAAATTTTGTTCAAAAAATCTTCCCCTCACCCATTTTGGGCCTGGATAACATTGTGAAGAACCATCAAGACACGAGCTTTCCAGACTTGCTATTGAGGATCCTTCATATGAGGAACAACTCCTCTAACATTTTGCCTACGTCTGAGCATCCATTTCACAACACCCTTTTCCCTTGAAGGGAAAGTACACTATTTTCAACTGAGTCTCTAAAGGCTTATACAACTTGTTTTCCAGCTAATTTAACTATTTTGCCTTTCTTCTGATGCATTTTGGAGAAGTTACTATTCTTAGAATACAAGCTTCCAATCAGGTACTGAATTGATGAAGTCAGCAACACCACTCGTCAGCAACTACTGCAGTGTGGAATCCTGACAACAGGCTGAATGAAGGCAGCACTGCAGTTTCACACAGTTCTCTAAGTGTGAGATTAAAACAGAACACTTTAAAAACTTGTTTTTTTTCAAAATAAGAAATCAACAATTTACCTTAATTTTGTTATCTAAACCCCCCCCCACAAAAATGTAACAGAACAAAATTAGTGCACATAGAGTACCTACATACTTTTTCAACTAATTAATATTTTACTTGTATAAATGTTAAAAATACTAAGGTTGTGGCAAAAGCTAAATTACCAGAAGGATTCATAGGCAAGTTTGATCCTCAGTAGTTGACATAATAATGTGCAAAAGTAAGCTATACCTCTTTATGTAGAAATTACTTTAAGTTAGTCATGACTCATGCACTCTGGTAGTTGTTATCCTTTCAAAAACTAAACACCAATTTATGATGAAGTAAGGTAATGACTGCTACCTACAACATATGGGGATGCTCTGCAGGACACTAGGAGCTTGGCCAGACTTTGTAACAGATAAAGTAAGAGGCCCCAAAGGAAGATGCTACAGTTATTAAAAAGGTTAAACTAGTTTTTTCTGGTTTCAGAGTAGCAGCCGTGTTAGTCTGTATTCACAAAAAGAAAAGGAGTGGCACCTTAGAGACTAACCAATTTATTTGAGCATAAGCTTTCGTGAGCTACAGCTCACTTCATCGGATGCATTCAGTGGAAAACACAGTTTTTTCTGTTATACTTCAGCTGCTTCTAAAATTATCCTATGTAAAGAAGTATGTCTTAAAAAGAAGTCCATGTGTCAAATGCAAGACTAATTAAAGGGCAGTTTTATAAATTACTCTTATACAATCATTTAGGTGGGACATGAGTAAAACTCAGCATAACAGGAAGGATGCTACATGGTTCATGATAATATGCAAATAATGAATGCCTCAAAAACATTCCAAGTCAGTGTTGGGGGAGGAGGGCAGGAGAATTTAACATTTGCCTTTTGTCCTTATTTAACCACAGTCTGCATATATATATGCCTGAAATCTCATCTTAGGCGTTCTTGCACAATCTTACTGTAACATTTAAACAGTAATGTTACATAACAGAGATACAAACTGATTGTTTAATAATTTGTTAAACTAAGCTCCTAGGACAATAAAACACAGTGTTATAAGAAATAGCCAGCATGGATTGGTCAACAAATCATGTCAAATTTAATTCTTTGTCTGGGTTACTGGCCTTGATTTTAATAATGCTTTTGATACAGTTCCACATGCTTCTCATAAGCAAATTAAGGAAACATAGTCTAGATTGAATTACTATGAGGGTGTGCACAACTGGCTGAAAGATTGTACTCAAAGAGTAGTTCAACAGTTCACTGTCAAACCTGGACAATCTAGTGGGATCCCACCGGGGGTCAGTCCTAGGCCCGGTACTGTTCAATAGTTTCATTAAAAATTTGGGTAATGGCAAGGAGAGTAAGCATATAAAATTTGCAGAGGACGTCAAGCTTGGAGGGGTTGCAAGCACTCTGGAGAACAGGATTAGAATTCAACATGATCTTGACAAATGGGAGAATTGGTCTGAAATAAAAAAGATCAAATTCAATAAAGATAAATGTGAAGTAGTACATTTAGGAAGGAAATATCAAATGCATAACTACAAAATAGGGAATAACTGGGTAGGTGGTAGTACTGCTGAAGATAATCTGGGAGTTATAGTGGATCACAAATTGAATGAGTCAATGCAGTTGTGAAAAAGGCTGTGAAAAAGGCTAATAATCTGGAGTGTGTTAACGGGGAGCCCTGTATTAAGACATAGGAGGCAATTGTCCTGCTGTGCTTGGCACTGGTGAGGCCTCAGCTGGAGACCAGTGTCCAATTCTGGAGACCAAACTTTAGGAGAGATGTGGACAAACTGAATAGAGTCCAGACAACAGCAACAAAAGTGACGAAAGCTTTAGAAAAACTGACCTTTAAGGAAAGGTTAAAACAACTAAACGTGTTTAGTCTTGATAAAAGAAGACGGAGTGAGGACTTAACAACTGTCTTGAACTATGTTAAAGGCTGTTATAAAGAGGACAGTGATCAACTGTTCCCCACATCCACTGAAGGCAGGACAAGTAGTAATAGGCTTAATCTGCAGCAAGGGAGATTTAGGTTAGGGATCAGGAAAAAAACGTTCTAACTATAAGGGAAGTTAAGCTCTGGGAATAGACTCTGGCATTCCCTCCATTGAAGGTTTTGAGAAGGCTTGAGAAACACCTGTCAGGTGGCCTAGGTTTACTTGGTCCTGAATCAGCACTCGGGGGCTGGACTCAAGGTCCCTTCCAGCCTGACATCTCTTATAGTCTTGAAAGATTCTGATCACTGAAGGTAAGTATAGTTTTCTTCATTATGATAAAAAGCAGGTGAATTGATTGCATCTATAGTCTGGTTCCAGTTGCAACCTCTAGAAGAGAAATGATCTGTGTTTACTACTAAAACTGAAAAAGGATTAAACAAAAGAAAGGAAACGCTTACCAGTGCAAACAAGATTCCGGCATAAGCCATTTCGGAAATCGTGGAACACACGATTACGGTGTTCCTGGGAGAGCAGAAAAAAATATCAGCAGCTTTTACAAACTGAAACATGGGTCCTACTACTTCTCTCCCCCATGAGCCGGAATAAACAATGGAAAAATGAAAACTGAACACACTCTTTAAGAATAATACTGAGCACTTCTTGTGCTTTCATCCATGTTATAAAGTGCTTCAACAAAAGAGGCTTTTGGTACAACTTTTGGGTACAGATATTTAACTAAACTAGTCAGAAACTGATGCAATTCCTGTGGATGGACAATCTGTTTAAGAGTGCCTCTTAAAGTAAACAAATTTAAAGCACTCTAACTGAAGAGTGTCTATCCAAAGGGCTTGTATGAATTTAACTACATCAGCTTCCGTACTGAAAAGCTACACAAAGTTGTATTTAGAGAAGGCCTGAAGCAGATAAATTAAGTGATTTGCCAGAAGTCACAATAAATCAACTGGGATTAGAAATCAGGTCTCCTAGTAGTACACTTGGATTACAGCTGTCCTAAAGAAAATCTAAAATTTGAAAAGTTACTTATTTGCATTCCAGATATTTTGACTATCAAGTCTTTTTCAAGACATTCTGTTATTTGTTGAGTAAAAATATTCAAATTTACTTTATTGCTTAGAGATCTATTAATAATTTATGTTATAAATCAATGCACGACAAGTCAGTCTCTTTCTGCTAACTCAAGTCTTCACTCACTACTCATTTTATTTTTAGTGTATGTATTTTTACATATCAATAACCATGGCACCATCTTGGCAGCACTGAAAAAATTCAAGCAGTATCAATCTTAATCAACCAGTTTAAATAAATGATAGGCCTGAGATGCATAAACAAATATGCACTGCATTGTGCTGTGAAGATCAGCTAGTTGGAAGTCTGATTTGTGCCACTAAAAAACAACTTTTTATTCAGATTTCAATGAACAGTCAATATTGAGAGCAACCAGAAAACACATTAAAGTTTGTTTTCCGCCCGGGGAGTATTTGGATTAGTCGTCTTACCAGTGAGTAGCAGCTGAAAAGTTCTAACATCCATTTATAAAAAACAAATGTGAATCAAAAGGTTTTAAAATGAAATTTGGTTACAAACGGCATCTGAGCCTACCACCAATGTTTGCTAGTTTGCGGAGACAAGATCAGTATTGAAGTCTGGAGCTAACCCATGATGAGAACTGACCTAAAATTGTGAAACATATCAATGGAATCACATAAGACAACTAAAATGTAAGACATGAAATGTGTATCAAAACTGGTTTTAATTAAGGTGCTTTTGATCATGTGACTGAGTTGCTGTGCTAAGAAATAGGATCACAATTTCTTTTATTAAGCAGTACAACACTTTTGAGTTACAGTTCTTGAAGGACTAAATATTACAATTCTAATTCACACCTGTATTAAGTTTTTATCAGTTGCTTTCATACTAACTGGTATAGCTTCACACTCACCTGCCTCATTTTAGCATGGATATAGAAGCAGGAATAGCCCAGCTGGGAGATCTTCTTGGCTAGCAGTTCAACCCGTTGTGAGGAGTTGCAGAAAATGATTGACTGGTTAATCTGGAGCTGAATAGAGAGAGAGGCGTTAAACAGCAGCAGCATTTTACTTACAAAGCTTTGAAATCTGAGGAGAATGCATCCCTTTCAGGACTGCAAAACATGTATCTGGGATTCCAGCTAGAAGAAGTCACTCATTCTTCTGGCTGCAAAGAGAAGATAATGAGAGTTCTCCTATCGGGAGGTCTGCAGTTTAATAGTACAGCAAGAGAATATGCATTTTCAGAAAAGATCCTGGGCTTCAAATTTCAAAGCTACAGCATCAAAGTAAATAGTCCAAGATATCACTGTTCATTTAAAGAAAGCCACTTTTTAAACAACAAAAACACTAGGTTAAGGAAAATCTCCTTTCTTGCTAGAATGCATATCTTTGCCATTAAGTTATGTTCTGAAGGATAAATGAAGTGGTTCAGACTGGTGTTCTAGTTGCATCACACTGCCCAGTAGCATACTTACCCTGGAGAATAGCGTATTCAGGCAGTGTACTTTCTGCCGCTCAGTTACATAGGCATAGTACTGGGTAACTCCCTTCAAGGTCAATTCCTCCATCAGGTTAATCTCATAGGGTTTCTGCAAATGGGAATTCTGAAATAAAGAGGCATTTCAAATTAAATTAAGGTAGAAAAGACATGCCTGTCTACTCACAAAAATTAAGTATTTTCTTACCTAACCTACTATCCTACCATTTGAGATGCATCACCTGTCAGTTATGCTAGCACAACCCCGACAGATAAAGCCAAACAGGAGTGTGCATCCCAAGACTGCAGTTGCAGATAGTGGCTATGTACAATGGATGTTTATTTAATATTCCCATTTAATGTTTTTTAGGATACAAAAAAACTAAATCCAGAATGCAACTTAGAATACCCATGCATAAATCACATCAAGAAAAAAAAAAAACACTACCACCACCACCCTGTTTACATGATGCACATTTACCTATGTGCATGAGGGCAAAGTCCCCACACATCCATGCACTCCATACCCAAATGGACATGAAGAGGCCACTTACCATGAACTTCTGTACACTAAGTGGGAAAGTGGCTGAGTAGAGCAAAATCTGCCTGTTTTTAGGTAGCGTAAGAATAATGTCCTCCATTATTTGAACAAAATCCTGAGACAGCAATTTATCTGCCTGCGATGAGAAGAAAAAAATATATATACCAGTGCTGCACATTCTGGATGTTTTTTATTAATGTTAAGTTAGAAGAACATGAAATATAACTAATGTTATAACTAATGTTCTCCTCAACTGGTGAGGTAGAAAGCTTGCTTTGGAGTATACTGCTTCATGGACAGCTTTATTTACCTACTAGGAAAAAGCTTTACTTCAACTGCAGAGACACCGAGAAATGCAATTTATGCTGCCTCACTTCCAACTCTTCCAATTTAAGAGCCATACCAGACTGAGGAAGGAAGAGCAGAAGAGATTTCCCATTCCTTAACTGGAATTCATAGATTCTAAAGCCAGAAGGGACCCTTGTGATCATCTAGTCAGACCGCAACTCAGGTCACAGAACTTACACAAAATAATTCCTAGATTCTATATATCTTTCAGAAAACATCTGATCTTGATTTAAAAATGGTCAATGATAGAGAATCTACCAGCACTCTTGGTAACTCTTGTTCCAACGGTTAATTGCTCATTGTTTAAAATGTACACCATATTCCTAATCTGAATCAGACTTGCTTCAGCTTCCATCCACTGGATCATGTTACACCTCTCTCAGCTAGAATGAAGAGACCATTATTTAATATTTGTTCCCCATGTACATACTTACAGACTGATCAATTCCCCACATTAACAGAAGAGCAGCCATACTAGGTCAGATGACTGATCTAGCTTAGTATTGTCTGTCTGTCTGACAGCAGCCAGTACCAGATGCTTCAGAGGGCAATTTCAAGTGATCCACCCCTATTGTCCAGTCCCAGCTTCACACAGTTGGGAGGCCTAGGGACACATGGAGCACAGGGTTGTGACCTTGAGTATCTTGTCTAACAGCCACTGATAGACTTTATTTCCCCTCCCTCTCCCCCATGAACTTATCTAATTCCTTTCTGAATCCAGTTATACTTTTGGCCTTCACAACATCCCACAGCAACAAGTTACACAGGTTGACTGTGTGAAATACTTCTTTTTGTTTTAAACATGCTGCCTAGGAGTTTGATCTTGTGTTACACATTACCCTTCGGGTAAATAATGTTGTCCCATTCACTTTCTCCACACCATTCATGATTTGATAGACCTCTATCACATCCCCCCCCCCCGCCCCCAGTCATCTCTTTTCTAAAGTGATCAGTCCCAGTCTTACTGTCTTCTCATACAGAAGCTGTTCCACACTCCTAATAATTTTTGTTGCCCTTCTCTGCATCTATTCCAATTCTAATGTATCTTTTTTGAGATGGAACAACCAGAACTGCATGCAGTATACTAGGTGTGGGCGTACCATCAAATGTATATAGTGACATTATGATTTTTATCTTTTATTATTTATCCGCTTCTTAATGGGTCTTAACATTGCCAGGTTTTTTGACTGTCACTGTAAATGGGGTAGATGTTTTCAGAGATATCTCCACAATAACTCCAAGGTCGCTTTCCTGAGTGGTAACATCTAATTTAGACCATATTTTGTCTGTATAGTTGGGATTACGTTTTCCCAATGTGCATTACTTCGAAATTCGACGTTATTAAGTCCATCTGCCGTTTTATTGCCCAGTCACCCAATTTTGTGAGATCTCTTTGTAACTCTTCGCAGTCAGCTATTTGTTAAGTGACACAGATTAAGCTCCTTGAGTCTATCATCATAAGGCAGGTTTTCTAATCCTTTAATAATTCTCATGGCTCTTCTCTGAACCCTCTCCAAGTTTTCAACATATTTCTTGAACTGGAGACCCCAGAACAGGACAAACTTTTCCAGCAGCAGCCACACCAGTGCCAAACAAAGATAAAATAATCTCTACTTCTACTCAAGATTCCCCTGTTTATGCATCCAAGGATCGCATTAGCCTTTTTGGCCACAGCATCACACTAGGAGATCAAGTTCAGCCGATTATCCAGTATGAACCCAATGTCTATTGGATGTAGCAAACTATTTCTCACATCCCCACTCTCCCAGCCTCTGACTCAGATTCAGTTGTTTCAAGAGAAGTTAGAAGGAATGCTGCTTTTACTCTACTGGAGAACAAATATTTAGTAACACACTCTTCAATCTAGCAGAAAAAGCCAGAACATGATCCAATGGCTGGAAGCTGAAGATAGACAAATTCAGACTGGAAATTATGCATATATTTTTTTAATGGTGAGAATAGCTAGCCATTTGAACAGTTTACCAAAGGTCGTGGTGGATTTTTTAAATCAAGATCAGATGTTTTTAAAAAAAGATACGCTCTAGGAATTATTTTGGGGAAGTTCTATGGCATATGTTGTACAGGAGGTCAGACACCTTGGAATCTATGAATCTACTGGATCTTTGTATATCAGTTTATACTGAAAGGTTTGTATTACAACAGTCATTTTAAATGGAAGAGTAAGAGCTACCCATTTCAGAAGAGAGATTGTTAACCTAACGCTCAGTGGTCCTACCAATTAAAGGGAAAGCAAACTTTCCCTATCAGTTTGCTTTTAACAGTCTCTGAGAAAAGTACATGCTGAAAACTCTTCCCCCCAGGCTACTTCCCCACCCCGAAAAAAATGCAGAAATGGATCAATCTCAGCTTTATGATGTCGACAGAAAGTCTGAAAATTTTACTGGCCAGCAATGCTCAATGAGCAGGCCTGCCGAGATGTGTCATTGTTTTAACTTCCTGTTAATGATCTGCAAAACATTGAAAGATATTTAAGACAGCGACTTGCCTCATCCAATACTATCATCTGGACATGTTCAACTTTTGCTACTCCTTTCTTGATGAGATCCAAAATTCTTCCAGGGGTAGCTATCACCACATGCACTGTAAATTTTATAAAAATACGCATTTAGGTGAATTTTTGCTTGGATACGACAATTACATTAAATCAACTTTAAGGGCCTGTATGTACCAACAGTTTGTGGAAAATTGGTGTGTAAAATCTACCTCAAGGTAGCTTGACATGCACTAATCTACGTGGCCCCTGTTCCCACACGCTATAAGTTATGTAGTATGCTCGGAGGTATTCTGGTTTCAAAGCGGTGTAGACTGAAGTGCACTACAGAACTTACAGTGCACTGAAGTAGTGTCCACCTGGACAGTTGGCACATGACATATTCACACCCCAGTTTCTTGCAAACTAGATGCTTGCATAGACCAGTCCTTAGAGATGAATATAGAAGGGATGCATAAAACTTCATCCTGGCTCATAAAAGGCCAATGCTAGTATAACAGTAGCTGAAAGGGAGATATTTTAATGCTGTGTTTTGCAGTACTGTGCAAGCCACTAAGGAGCAGCAACCTTAATTGGGAAGTGTCCTTACCTGTATCATCAAGCCTCATTATGTCATCACGCAGATTGGTTCCTCCTGTTGTTGCCATCACTTTGGCACCTCCCATGTGTTTGCTAACCTGGATACAGATCTGACTGACCTGCAATGCTAGTTCTCGAGTGGGAACAATCACCATTGCTGAAAGAGAAGATGCACAAAATCCTCAGCACAAAGGATGCATTTTATCTTTTAATACTGCCTTCCTCCCAGTTCAAAAAGGCACTAAAGAATGACATCCTTATGAACACACGTACTCAAACTCTATGATGGCTAAACTTTTAAGAATTTTCATAAACCTTCTTAAACCTGTTAATGAGTCGTCATGGAAACTACATGGGTATTCTTCATGACAAGGAAATACCACTGTGTTGAAGCACTGTAAGTTAACTGGCATTCCTTGTGTAGGATTAAATAGTGCCAGACACAACTTATACCCCCAGCCACCTGTACACCACACTTCTTTTTCAGGGCATATAAGCAAGGATGATGAGAAATTTGTAATAGCTGAGATTTTCAAAGCAGTCTTGGGGATTAATTTTAATTGAAAGTGTGTCCAAATCCCCAGGTTGCTTTGAAAAATTCAACCACCAATTTTAGGTATAAATCTGCAGGCCATCAAGCTACACTGATACCTACAATCTTCTAATGTCCCATCCCACCAATACTGGTGTGCAGCAACCGGGCTACTCATGTTAGTTCCTAGATGGAGCTTTATGTAAACCTGTCTTCAACTCACCTTGTATATTGTCCTTCTTTAAGTCTAGCCGTTCAAGTAAGGGAATGAGGTAGGCTCCGCTCTTGCCAGTTCCATTTTTAGCTCTAGCCAAAATATCCCTACCAGATAAAGCAATGGGAATACTCTCCTCCTGAAAAGCAAGCACAGGGCAATGCAACAGTAAAATAACCTCAACTACAACTTTAAAAAAATAGGCCCTGTTTAACACTGACCCTGATAAGGGACAGGAGAATTTTCCAGTGCAACACTGAGTTATAAGACCCTATATATGAAAGTACACCAACCTCATCACAAAGACAACAAACTGATCAGGAAAGAGCATTTCAGCATCCCACTTGTGAGAAAACTGCCCCCAGTATCCCATTTATCAATGCCCTACTACTCTAGCCTGGTCATAGGCAGAGTGAATGGACCAGCTACCACAGGAATGATTCTAATGTGCAGAGTACATACATAAAGTACAACAAAGGAGATGGGGGAGAGGTGCTATCGAACTATACCATGGGGAGAGAAAGGCTCTCCACCATAACCCCCATTCCAGACACCGATTAGGCCAGGAAAAGTAGTAGGGAAAACTGCCTGTGTGACTTCAAGATCGTATATATATTTTACCATTACATCATGAAAACAGAGGGCTTATTAGCTTTTGAAATTTAAGACATCCTTTATGGAGCCAGCTCCAGACTCAAAGACCAGAAGTATTTTTCTTTCTGCTGTTCAGTAAAAAGTATAAAACCATTCTTTAACACTTAGACAAAGTAACAGAGATAATAGAGCCCAAGTTAAGATAAGTGTTCAGAATGCCTTGTATCATATTCTCCACTGATGAGGTGAAATGGACCAGTTGTGTGTACTTTAATTCTTCTCCAGTGCTCAATTAAAAAGCCACCACACACACACACACTCCACCACCCACTAAAAATAATTTGCAGATCATAAAACAAGAGAAACATCAGAACAAGAGAGTGAGAGGACTTTACTGGGGGGTTGTACTAGCTTCCATCGAAGTACATCTCAGTCACCTTTTGCCCCACCTCTGCTGAGAGGTTTGTGATTAGACTGGCACAGCGCTGCAACTAAGGGGTGAGATGAACTGCGGTAAGATTCTACAGAGATTTTTTGTGATGATTACCTCTGTGGTGCTCAGATCAACTCAGAGCTATTAAGTTTGTCCATAAAAAAAGAACAAAGAAGATTGTTGATGTCCACAGGACTACTTACACATTTGAAGCATCTTAGCAAATTGGGGCCTACAACCCCCTAACCTCTCTACGATAAACAGAATCATATGTCAAGCCTTTAAAAGGTAAAAAAGCCGAATTTCTATGTTACTAGGTATTTTTTAGTTTAGTATGAAGTAAGTTTTTCAGAAATTATACAGTCAAAGCCTTAGTGTCAAAACCTCAAGTATGCCCAAAAGCTTTCAATGACTGACTAGGAGATATCTAAGATGAAAAAATCCGCATGTGGCACAAAAAATCTGTTCTGTACTAACCTGAATAGGAGATGGCTTTTCCCAGCCCATTTCAAAAATTCCCATCAGCAACTCCCGTTTCAGACAGTAATCTTCAAACTCATTTCCTTTTGTGGAGGTCACATCCTGAGCAATTAAGAAAGTAGAACAGTAACACCAGTTCATACAAATTATCCCCATAAATTGGTCTGACTGAATTAACTTACATAGATTATAAAACCAGGACAAAGACAAGGCAAAATGCAGTAACAAGCCCTTTCCCACCCTCCATCATCATACAGTAGATCACAAAAATCTGTGTAGTGCAACCATGGATAATTAGGTAGTATTCGTTACTGGGGAACCAAGCAAAGTAATCTGCATACACACTTAAAACATATCCGTTTTGAAGCAAAAGCACTAATAGACTTCATCCTGTAGTATTCTTAAAGTAAAAATATATCCCGAGTTTCAACATATTTGCCAAGTATATCTCCTTTTAATTAAGTTTTAAAAATAGATCAGAAATGAATTTTCTCACTGCTAGCACACTGTCACTGCAATTTATCTCACACTCACAACCCATTGCTTGTAGTGACCTTTAAAACATCCTTACCGAAGTTTTGATTCTCAGATCTTTTGGAGGGAGTTTTAAAGTCTTCTTCCAGTCATCACCAGGTCTGCAATGTGAAAGCACTAGTTAATAACCGTAAATAATTCTATTCTGTTTTAGTAACAATTAGTACTTTGCACAAACTAACAAAACGTTAACCTGCCTGTGAGGTAATTATTTCCCCAGTTTTACAAATGTGGAAACTGAAGTACAGAGATTAAACTGTTTACCCAAGGCAAGGACCACCATGACAAAACAAGAATTAGAACTCAGAAGTCCCTGAATTCAAGTCCCAAACCCAGAGCATTATACTTCTTTCTGAACAGCATCCACTTAAATGGTGCAATGTAGTAAATGCACCAAAGAACCTGGCATAATTATGTCACCCAGAAATGCTGCTCTTATCTTAGACAATTTTAAGAGAAGAGTCTCTCAAGCACACATTATCTACTCGCTCGTACAACCATTAGCAAATATGATCAACAACTGTTCACCTCATCAAGTTCCCCTCACTATTTCAGAGCCAAACATGATAAGTAACATAATGGAAAAGAAAAGAGTACTTGTGACACCTTAGAGACTAACATTTATTTGAGCATAAGCTTTCGTGAACTACAGCTGACTTCATTTGATGAAGTGAGCTGTAGCTCACGAAAGCTTATGCTCAAATAAATGTTAGTCTCTAAGGTGCCACAAGTACTCCTTTTCTTTTTGCGAATACAGACTAACACAGCTGCTACTCTGAAACCTGTCATAATGGAAAAGGTTAGTTTCCTTAATATTAGCCAACCATATCTTTGGAAAAAGATATGACAGTTCTTATAATCCTATGACAACACAGTACTGGTCCATCATAACCTGTATCTGCTCCAAACAGTGTCAAGTGCTCATATCTAATGTCTTGAAAGACAGTAAGAACCCATAATTCATAATTGTCTAATTTGCACAATGCTAAACCATGAGGGGGGAAAAGGAGAAAAGTTCTCTTCCCATCCCCAGCTGATAGTCTGGCTAACAGGACATGGTGAGCTGATTATCAGCAACTCATAAGATTTTTTACTATTTAAACCAAAACTATATGTTGGACCACTTTTGTGAATTGCATTCTCTTCATCTGGCAGGCAGTTTCTTCAAAATTACTAAAGCAGTTAAAAGCATAAAGATGTTTATAATTTTCATTCATGCACTACGGAAGAAAAATAATTATCCATACACAAGTCTCTAGTTCTTATACAGACCAAAACTTGAAACTGGATCTGGAACAGTTCTTTACTCCAATTTCCAACTCCCAAATCCACATTTTATAATGCATTTTCAGAAATTCCTAAATTGGGAAGGGGGAATGGGGGAGGGGTTTAGTGTTGCACTTGTTCCAGGTACACTTTATTCAAACCTGTACTGGTATAAAAAAGTGTTAAACTGAGCGATCAGACATTTTTTAAATCATGTTTTGCAAATCATTCAGGAAAGAAAATGAGTGGTTTAAGGTCAATGAAAAACTGGCATTCCCAGTTTTAAAATATTTAGCTCTAGTTCTAGCATTTAATGAAAAATATCTACTAAATGTCATGTAATTGACCTGTGTGTGTGTGTATATATATATGAGTGGCGTGGGGGACAGGGATACAAGACAGTACTCTGAACAAAGTGACTTTAAGGTCCATTATGTCACAACTTGCCACCTGTATTAAAAGCTATAATCATACACACTCTTATTAAACTACAATAGACTCCACATCTTCCCCTCACCCCTAGCATCAATCCTGAACAAGGGATCAGGATGAGAAGATGTTTCTGGGGGAAGAGCTAAGAAGAAAAGGAATTAAGGTAGGCCATCAACCTTTGCTTTTCAATCGTATACAACTTGACAAAATGCCTTAACTATTAATTCTCACAACTGATAAATAAGCAGGATCTGTCAGAGAAAGTCTATTAATTTCACATTTATTTTCTCAATTATCAGTACTTCATATTCCTCATTTGACAGCCTACACTGAATTTTAAAGTAACAATAGGACATAAAACTTAAACAACAACACAAGAATCTTAAATTCTCTCCAATGCCTGGTAGCTCAAACAAGTGTTTCAGATGCTGCTTAACATTTATGCAAATACTTACTTAATAGCGGTGGTCATACTCTGTGCTTGCTGTTGAGTGCCATTATTGATTGTGTTGGTGTTTTTCAGCTGATTCATCTGTTGCTGAGTCTGTGTCCCCCCACCTCCTGGGCCCCCACTTGGTTTTACAGGGCCTCTCAGCTGCCCATTCTGACTGGATAGACCCATTATAACAGGGTTCTCTGTTCTGGCCGTGCTCATGTTTTTATTTGTAAAGATGTCTTTTTAGACTTCAAAACTTTGAAAGTCAGTACAGAAACTGTAATAACAGTTTATTAGACTCTCCAAAATGAAGAGATAAATAAGTCTTGCTCAATATATGAGTCCTTTATTGCAATGCAGGCAAGCACCTGTAAGTCACTCAACAGTAAAGTAGTAACTTGCTCTGATGCACCGTGGAACAACTTTTTTTGTTTTTAAAAAAAGCCCTCTAACAAAGCTGAATTATATCTGAATTCACTCACTTCAGTCTGAAAAAGATGCAGAAAAAAACAATTAATACATGAATTTAGGGTGTAAAAATATATCACATTACTATGATCATTACAAACTATTTTGATACTTTAACTGAAGCATCACCAGAGCAAGCATCCAAATCCTCAGTACTTTAAACAAAGGCACCCAGAAGATCAAGTGTCACGAATAAACCAAAAGTTAACTTCCCTACTTAAAACTGAATACACAACTATCGTTTTATGGCATCATGTGGAACTCTGTGAAAATGTGCACTCTTGACATCTTTTATGTGATGAAATGCTTTACAAATATTAACTACACCCCAGGAACATAGGTATGAGTCAGAGATTATTTCATCCAAGCTTGAAGTGCAGCCAAGGGGCAGAACACAGCAGCTGTTTACCACCACAAAGCAATGGTGCACATGAATTAAGGACAGGAGATGAAGAATAGGACTGTATTATCTCGGCTCTATGAGCTAAGATCAAGTGTAAGTAGTCTCTTGGCCTATCCAAGGCCGTGATCAAGTATCTTGATGTTTTTGGTCTTTTGGCCTTGAGATGAAAACCTTGCCTGTGTCTCTTGGACCTTGAAGTGAAAAAATTATCTAAATTATAGGGAGAATTGGGGGTGGGCGCACTATGCAATTACTTCAATATCTCAATTGGAGGAGTAGGGGAGAGAGAGTGTGGGTGGGCTTACTAATACGGTAAGCAAGATGAAAATCATCTGAAGTAATCAGAAAAACACTAGAAATCCGAAAGTTATAAATTCTATTTCTGTTTAAGTAGAGGTTTAATTTTAACAGCTGGTTTAACAGGTAAACTACAATTTAAAAAACAATAAAACTTCAATTTCAAATAGCGAAACCAAGTCCTTCACTCTCAGTGAATCAAAACAGCTTCCTGTTTTATTACATTCACAAATTAAAAAAATGCTTGCAGTGGTTAAGTTTTCTAATTAGAGATAGTAATTCAGATACAAATGTATCATTAGAGATTTCCCTCTTAATTTTTTAATTGAGCTAACACCCTTTGAGTTACGTTCAAAATAAGTTTGTCACTGGAAAACCTGCCTGGTGCTCTCAGAAAACAGCTACATACAGAACAAATTTAAAGTTAGTGGCAGGAGTATTGAAAAAGTAACTATAGCTGACTGTTTGGCTAACAAGATATCAAACACACACACAACCTGTACTCTTCATAGAAAGTTACCAAAGTACAAAATTGTAAGATTAATTTGTTTGAAGTAACCCTAGAATTGTTACTAACAAGTAAAGTCTACAGGCCTATCAATAGCAGTTTCAAAAAAGGATTTATAGGCTTGACATATAGTAAGTATCATTATCTCAAAGCAGCTGCATTTTACACAATAAATGTAAAACAAAGGCAGCACTGGTTGATTACTGCACTCTTACACAAATGTTGTTTATAAAATACCTCTCCCCATACCCAGGTAAAATCCACCCACAGAATTCGAATACTAACATTCCTTAAAGGGACACCAATATCTAGTCACTTTAAAAACAGTTAAAAGTAGTTTCAGGTACTACAACCTGGTTCTGAATATTTCTGCCAACTTTTATGGTTTTACAATCAAGTTTTTATTTTTTTTCCAAACATTCCCCTTTTCCTTTATTTATTTATTTATTTATTTGTGTTTCAAAGTAAAGACAGAGCAAATGACTTACTATGGAAGGGAAACAATTAGTATATGAAGTACTGCCAACTGCACAAAGCAATCTTAAAAAAAAATACTTTCCTCCAATCTCTGTCAGTCAGTCATTTTAGATGGTACTCTTGTTATGAGTAGGTGAAATATTTTTGGATGGATGTCATTTTCAAGTACCTTTAATTTACAGGGACACTGTCATAGTAAAAATACTTTTATTTTTAAGAAGTCAAGAGAAACACTATTTGGATTTACACATTTCCCTTTTGTGTTACAACTCAAATATCAAGCATATAGCTAGGACAGTAGAACAAAAAAGATAAACAGCAGAGAGATACAGCAAGAGGTAAACTCAACTTTAAACTTTTTTAATAATGTGTTGTTAGTAACCCACTTTCCTTTTTATTTTACCTGGCAAAGTGCCTTTAAATATCTTAACCCACACCCACAGTAGGATCCCAAAACTTTAAAGTATAACATGTAAGAAAGTAAAACGATATTTTAGAAATCTGAACCAACCTAAAATTTCAGGGACAAGCAACACCACCATTTTGAAAGCTAGTGCCCTCTACTAGCAAAGCTCACCACCCCCAGTCTAAGCATTTCCTTTCTTGATTTTGACCACGTATGCAGACTATGGAAGCCGCTGCCACTACACATTTCCACTGCCCTTTTGCAGTAAACATCCTCCTTTCCCTGAGGAACTTTGATTTTTACCTAAAAAGAGCACACAATGCTACATGAAGAAACACAAAATTGGGGGGTGCTTTTTAAGTGACCCCAGGAACCACGTCTTCCATTGTTTGCTAGGGTTCAAGCAAATAGTCCTACAGAATCCTGAGGCCGAGGTGAGCTGCTCCAGAACCGACCTACATTTTCTCTAATGTAAGGACCTCACTGCAGCTTCAATCAGTTTAGAAATTTCAACCATATGCTCATCCTTCTCCCCACCTCCCCGCAAAAAAATAACGGAACGTTTCTTTTTCAGAAACAAACAATGGAGCGCAGCGGCTTAAGCACTTTTTATTGATTCACTCCCACATCGCCATGGGCCTCTGCCTGCGACTGACAAGAGCTTTAGTTTGAGTGTCCGGAGAAGTTTGTGCAAAGCTTGGGGAAGGGGGCGATTTCACCAGGCAAAAACAGGAGCAGCCCGGCTCCCCCACAACCGAGGGGCGCCCCGGTTTAACAACAAACGTACATAAGCCGCGTTTATTTGCGGCCAGACTGGAGCAGCCTGTAGGAACAGGCACAACCCTAAAAATTTATCTGCGCAACATCAGCGGGCACCCGACTCCAGCAACATCCGTCGGGGAAACAAAAGATCATTCCCGCCCCCTCCGGGACCCAGGCACCGAGGGGGGCGGTGCTCCCCAGATACACCAACCCCGCAGGCTAGTCTAGGGTCCCCCACCAGAAACACCAAGCGCCCCCGCACCCCTCAAGGTCAGGCTACCAGATACACGCCTCCCCCCACTTCACGGCCTCCCGCCCCGCTCCTCCACCACCACCCACCCACCCACGCCGCAGCGCCGCCCCCTCGCGAACCGCTTGCTCCCACCCCCGGTGCCCTAACACGCCTGCAGACCCCCCCATGAGACACCGACCCCAAGCGGGCGGGCGAGACGAGACCCGCCAAGTCCCTCCGCAGCGTTCCCCCGCCCCCAGTCCGAAGTGGCCGCCCGCTAGGCCCGGCCCAGCCCAGGCCCTTCTCCAGAGCAGGCCGCAGGCCTCACCAAAGTACAGGCAGTCGATGCCCGCGCGCCCCCATGCCCAGCCCCGAAAGCCGCATCCCCGGCAACCTCCTCACCACCGCCGCCGCCGGCTGCGCTCCCCCGGGTATAAAAGTCCTCGCACTCGCCCGCTTGGTGCCTTGTTATGGCGATTCGACGCTCCAAGATGGCGGCTTCCTTCTTCCTCCCGTGTGCCCTCCCCCTCCTGGCCTGGTAAGCAGGCAGGCCCGGCCCCTCGGCCCGCCTCCGTTACCTCAGCGCTAGCCTCGAAGCGGCCTCCTGGCGGAGCCGGTGCGCCCCCGCAGCACACGCCAGCTCTTCACACCGGTAACCCACAGGCGGCAGCAGCCCCGCGCCGCCAGCCACGCCCCCCCCGGGCCCCTCACCAGCCCTCCAGCGCGCCCCACCTACCCCAGCTCCCACGTCGCTGCCACCGCCCCACGCGGAGCCACCCAGAACCCGCCGTCACCTGCTGTTCGGCGCTTCTAGGCTCGGCCGGCCGAAAGCGCACTCCGCGAGAAGCCGCGTGTCCCTTTCCGCCGCGCCCCGCCGGGCCCGCCTCTGGCTGCCCCGCGGCGGGGACGCCCGCCTCAGTCAGGCTTTTACCCACCTCACCCTCCCGCCTCAGCTCAGCCTCGGCCATTTCCACGCCACGCTCATCCGCGCTTCTTTTAAAGGGGACAGTCATAATCTGCGTTCGGCATCTCCTGCTCCCTCCAGGCCTGCCCGAGCCCCGCCAGCTCCTCCTCCTCGCGTCACTTAAGCCTCCCCTGCCCTGGACAGCCTGGGCTCCCTCCCTGCCTCGCGGGCCGGAGCCGCGGCGGGGGGCGGGCTGGGTTGTGCGCGGTTTCTTCGCGCACACGCGCCGCCATCTCTCCAGCCGCGAGGCTGGGCGCGCGGTTTCTAATCGGCATGAAACGAGGCTTCGCGTGTCCCTGAGGCGCCCCAGACCCGCTGCGAAACGCGGCCGCGGAGCAGCAGCCGCTTTCCCGCCCTGGCGAGGGCTGGGCACGCGCTCACGTGGGCGGGTGAAAAACCGCCTCACACCGAGTGTGAGTGAAGTGGGGTGAGAGGGAGTTTTACAACGAGGGAAGCGAGACTGTGCGGGTCGTAACAGCGCCCAGCCAGCCTCCTTCTGTTGCATTAAAAAATAAATGAAGTAGCATTAAACAGCTGCTTTAAAGAAGTCTCCGCGGCCCTCCTTCTTCCATCAGCGATTCACTGAAGGAGATGTCAACATCCCTGTGAAACCCCCATTTAAAATCAGTCCTGAAAGAGAGAGAGAGACTGAGACTTTAAACAGCTGCCTTGACATGAATCCAAGACGAGGGAGCGAGTGGCCCTCCAGGTGAGAGGGTGACTTGGTACATCTTCTCAGTTAAGCTTCCCCCTCTTCATTAATTTTACTTTAATTACATGTGCAGAAATAGAACAATGCTTTTTTTTTTTAAATAATCTTTTCATCTAAATCCGAACTACTGGCACTATTCCAACAGATTTAGAGTCAGATATAGTATAGTTGTTTCCTCCCCGGTGATGAGGTTTTAAAATTAGCGACTTTAAAAATTAAAGCAGAGTTAAAAGTCTCATTTCTACACCAATAGTAATTACGAGATTGTGAAACTATTCCTGGCCAGCATGAAATAATTCTATTAAAGTAACTTTAAAGTGAGTCAAATTGAAGTAAGAGTCAGACAGCAAAACCATTGGTGATATTGGTTGAGACTACTCAAATTAATAGTACAGTAAGTTATTTTCTCAGTTATAAGGATCAGCTGACCAAGACTTTCCTTTCATCCTTAATTAGAAATGAACAATTATCCTATATTTTACAAAGGACAAAAATATTTCAGCTTTGCTGCCCCCACAATATACACAGTCTATTTAATCTCAGCTGGAAAAAATATCGAATGCTAATGAAAAAAAATAATTAGAGAACTAAAGTTGACTCTTGAACACGAAGGAAAAAAAATCTCTTTTAAAAATTAGGTTATTTAAAAGGAAAACTTGTCTTAATAGTTGCAAAACTTAGTTGTAAAATAGAAAGGAAACAGTAATTTATTAAGCAAAATATTTTGGATATATTCCTAAAGTATTTAAATTTAGTACACAGGTTTATATGTCCATCACTCTCACTACTTAATTTGTTATAACTATTGCAACAAACCACTTTAGAATTCAAGGTTATCTTTATTTATTCTGACATCAGTCAGCACCAGCACAAACTTTTTATTAATGCCTTATGCCTTCCTTTTATGCTCTCCCACTTAACCAATTAGCACTTTAATTACTTTGCTGCACTGTGGCTTTTAAACCATTAGTTACTAAGACACCATCACATCATTAGTCAATTAAGTACCAAAAAATTAACATTCACATGACAAATGTTTAATTTTGTATGGCAGGGCCAGGAAGAAACCTCTGAAGACATCAGGGAACACAGGAAAAGCAGATTTGTAAATTCTATCAGGGCCAAATTTAGGGGCAGGTGACCCAGGTGGCTGCTGGGGTGCCAGGCTTGGGGTGCTGTTTTTGTTGTTAGTGACAAAAGGGAAAATAGAATGCTAGAAGTAAAATGTGTCAGGTATTCTGTAGATAGATTCATTTTTCACTAACCTCCTAGAATGTTCTGGACCTTTGTAGAATCTCGTCGAACCTTCTAGACTTTCAGAGAACTACCTTTTCCCTAAACCTCCTAGAATGTTGTCAGCCATGCCTTTGTGGATATATAAGGGGCGGGGCATCACTGCTCAATCTTATATGACAGGGAGTATAAATCATGCATCAAACTCATGAAATGGGCTACAAATGCAATAAAAAATAAGGTATTCAAAAGTTTAACAAATGGAGTTGGGGGGAGGGCGCTGGAGACGTTACTCGCCTGGGCACCATTTGGTCAAGGGCTGACCCTGAGTACTATATTTGAAACTTTCACCCACAGAGCCTTGTATATGTTAAGGGATGACCTCAGGCATAAGTACGGTAGGTGCTGGAGGGCCTTGCAGTTCTATGCCAGTGATGTGCTGGAGGAAACTCTTGGGACCCCTTTCTATTATTCTGATGCCAAAGTGCATGGAGAGTTGATTTTTCCTGCCTCGGAGGGAGTCATCCCCTCTCTGGATACTGCTAACGTATCCCTGCCAGGGATTATTTATTTCCATGTATTGTGTTCTGCTAATCAACATAGTATGTTTTTTCAGAAAGAGAATATGTTTCTAGCTAAATGCACTTCATACACATTTGATGCCCAGTAGTCCTGCCTTCTTCATCAGCTTTATTTAAATGAGAATATAAATGGATTCACCAAGTCTGTCCATTGGCTCATCCTGGTACATGCGGGGAAAAAAATGTGGGAATCCCTTGTTAAAATAATCGGTAGTATAGCGTTCTCTGCTGACTCCAAAATTGACGGGCCATCTCAGCCTTTCCCCCTGGCAGTGGGGTTGGTGAGTCCGGAAACTCACTGTTACACCAGCCAGTCTCTGGTGATGGAACAAGAAGGTGAAAATATCGCTTAACCTTTTTTTTCTTTTTACTGAGGTCCTGCAGGCCAAAAGGCTAACCCTGTAGTAGATGTCTGGTGGAGCCTGGTAGCTGGGGTATTGATTAACTTAACTGTGAGAACTTCAGTGGATAATTCAGAGTGCAAATGGGATGTACAGATGTGACAATTTGGGAATCTGTCAGTACAAATTTATGAATTCTGGATGATATTATTAATTGTTACTATGAAAGATGCTGTATCATGAATGCCTAGATGTATGTGTATCCATCATGTCTTACCAGCATGACAGCATGTCTTCCTCATACTGAGGACAGTAGGAAATACTTAAAGTTAATGACAATACTTTGGTCACAATATTATTCTAGAAAGTAAAAACTAGCTGCATCCTTGGGAGACCAGTTTTATTTTCCCCTCTGAAGGGAGTAGGGAAAGAGAGGAGCAGACCAAAAAATGGCCGAGTGTCCAGGAGAGGTTTAATAAACACATAGGAACAGAGGAACCAGACAGGAAGAGGAAGTGTGGGGGTAGGAAAGAGTAAGGTGGTCATGCAAGCTGGGCAACGACTTCATGAGGGAGAAACCACACAACAGGTAAAAAGTCTGCATGAGGCAGGGGTCATTCTGCCTGCCTTCTTGGCCGCAAATGGTCCCCCCCAAGGACTCACAAAGGAAGAGCTAGTGACGGATATTGCAATTTAAGAGGTTTATTGTTTGGTATGATCTGTACTCTGCTTCGTTTGAAGAGCATTAAGGTGTTTGTCTCTGTGCAGTGTGTCTCTGTATGTGTGCTACGTGCTTCACAGTTACTGTGTCTCCAGAGACAATTAAACCATAACCAGAAGCTTCACACCTTTTGCAGTGTGAAGGAGGGAGAGGGTGTGTTTAAGCAACTGGGCTCTCTTGGGTGTCAGCACTTGTCCTGGGGGCCTAGGGCAGGTGGGCTGAAGAGCTCCATTTCTGTGAAGGGATAACAAACTGAGAGCCAATGCCCAGACAATGTGCCAGAGACACCAGGGAGGACAAAGTTCTGCAGCCTGGTGAGACCCAGAGAAGCTTAAAACACCCAGGAAGTCAGAGGCTAGATTACCCTCACAGCTTGTCTGGGGATCCAGTCACTTTTGTGAGTTGCCCACCTATTGTCTTGCCTGTGGACTACACGACCTGCCCATCTCTGCTTTGCATCGTACGTTGCCTGCATTACATCGGTCACCTCGGTGTGCCATCTGATCTCATTCGGTAAATTTCTTCTGCCAAACAAGCCACACAAAGCAGAATAAACCGGGGAACTACCTTTAAAGAACAAAAACAAAACAAAACCCTCTTATATAAGCAGCTAACAACTATTTAATAACGCATCCATTGAATTCTCAACCCAACTAGTACATTTCCATAAACTATGATCCATATACCCAATGTATCCGCTACCAAGAGAGAAGCTATCAGCACATCACTCTGGAGTAAGTCTTTAACACTCACATTCCTCAAATACAGGTTTCAGAGTAACAGCCGTGTTAGTCTGTATTCGTAAAAAGAAAAGGAGTACTTGTGGCACCTTAGAGACTAACCAGTTTATTTGAGCATGAGCTTTCGTGAGCTACAGCTCACTTCATCGGATGCATAGCATATTGTGGAAACTGCAGAAGACATTATATACACACAGAGACCATGAAACAAAACTTCCTCCCACCCCACTGTCCTGCTCGTAACAGCTTATCTAAAGTGATCATCAAGGGAGGGCCATTTCCAGCACAAATCCAGGTTTTCTCACCCTTCCCCCCGCCCCCGCCCCACAGACACACATACAAACTCACTCTCCTGCTGGTAATAGCCCATCCCTCTTTGAAACCTCTCTTTATAATGCGCATGATAATCAAGGTGGGCCATTTCCAGCACTAATCCAGGTTTTCTCACCACCGCCACCCCACACACACACACACACCCCCGTCCAAAAACCACACACACAAACTCACTCTCCTGCTGGCAATAGCTCATCTTACAATGTGCACAGCAATAATCCAAGTTTAACCAGAACGTCTTGGGGGGGGGGGGGGGTTGTAGGAAAAAAACAAGGGGAGATAGGCTACCTTGCATAATGACTTAGCCACTCCCAGTCTCTATTCAAGCCCAAATTAATAGTATCCAATTTGCAAATGAATTCCAATTCAGCAGTTTCTCGCTGGAGTCTGGATTTGAAGTTTTTTTGCTTTAAGATAGCGACCCTCATGTCTGTGATTGCGTGACCAGAGAGATTGAAGTGTTCTCCGACTGGTTTATGAATGTTATAATTCTTAACATCTGATTTGTGTCCATTTATTCTTTTACGTAGAGACTGTCCAGTTTGACCAATGTACATGGCAGAGGGGCATTGCTGGCACATGATGGCATATATCACATTGGTGGATGTGCAGGTGAACGAGCCTCTGATAGTGTGGCTGATGTTGTTAGGCCCTGTGATGGTGTTCCCTGAATAGATATGTGGGCACAGTTGGCAACGGGCTTTGTTGCAAGGATAGGTTCCTGGGTTAGTGGTCCTCAAATACCCCTTCTCTAGGCAGGCTAGTCTTTCAGGACATTTAATCTCCCTCTCTGATCTTCAGTATCTCACCCTTTCATTAGAGTCTGAGTTCTCTTGTTGCTTGTTTCTCCTTTGTCCATTCATAATAATCAGTAGATTGGTAAATGCCAGAGTCCATATCTCCTGTCAATGTTTTTTAACTTTCTGGGATTACTCTTAGATCCCTTCAGTGATGCCAGTATTTGTGCCTTTGGTCTGTCTGGATTACATAAATTCTTGGGTGCAGCTGTTCTTTAACGGTATCCCTTTAGCCCCAAGTATTAGAGGTGTGACTCCTCAGGTACACTCTATCACCTGGGCTAAGAGATGGGAGATCATGGGCCCTTTTGTCAAAATATTATTTCTGCTTCCACTTCTGATTTTCTTTCATCTTCTGTATGATTTCATTGTCATGAGATTTCAGCACATTATCATTCTCTGTCTGTGCATATCTGGTTTCTGCATCAGTCAGTGGTTTGGATGTATATTCTGCTGGTTGCCAGCAATCATTGTGTTTCTGTAAAATCACTGTACCTAACTCAGATTGTGAAGCATCTGCTGAAAATTTTAATATGCCTGTTTGGTGCGTAGTACTTCAACTGGCTTTTGTATCAGTTTTGGTATCAAACTTTCCCATGATTCCTCCTGTTCTGCACACCAGTACCATTAATTTTTACTTCTAGGAGTTTCCTTTCTACATGGATGGATACCTGAAAGGACTTGCTTGTTTTTCTGGATTGTCTGTTCACCCTGCAAGCAACTGAACTCTTGAAACAGATCATGATACTCCCAAATGAGTGCCTCATAGTCCGGTTTAGTATGATCTTGTAGTAAGAACACCTATTTTACCAGATTTTCACAAGCTGCCAAAATTTGTGTCACCTCCTTTGGTACTATAATGAACAGGAAAGAGCCTGTACGTGATGTTCTTATATTAGATGCTAGCGATGCATATCTCCTTCACTGGTATATTTGTTGCAGAATAACCAGTTACTTTTATTTTTGTTGGTCTCGGTTTCAGTTTCTTATTAACCTGTGCTTCTGTGTCCAGTTTGAGTGGAATAATTATTTCATCCACTTTCATTGGTAATATGCAGTCCCTCTCATCAGTTTTGCTTGATCCCAGCACATCTACATAAAACTCCTCAACCAGCTTGTCTTCAACTGCATGCATTTGACTTTTCTGCCTTTGGGATCTACAGCATTTTGCAAAAAAAAAAATAATTTTTTTTTCTGCACATTTATAACAGTTTCCCAAAGGCACAACGCTCTTTTTTGGGCCATGCTGCAATCCACACCTTCCACATAGCTGTCTGTACCCAGTCTACCTGCAGTAGTGGTTTTCATAGTGTGTGGTTCCACTTTTTGATTTGACCTTTTCTGGCTATACTCTTTTTGTTGTTGTTGTTGTTGTTGTTTTTAGTACATGTATAATCTTTGCTGGTGAAGTCAGCTCTTTGGCTTGTGCTTTCACAGTTTCTTCTGCCCTGCATATCTGGAAAGTTTTTTCTAAATTTAAATCTCCTTCATGGAGTAGTCTATTTCTTAACATATTGTCTTTAATGCCACAAATTATTCTGTCTCTGACCAGAGAATCTGTCAGCTCACCAAAGTTACAGGTTTTACTGAGGTTTCTTAATTCCATGACACATTGCTCTATGGTGTCATCAGTTTATTGCATGAATGTAAAAAAATTCTCTCTCTTAAAGATCTCATTCCTGTTTGTCATGCAGTGGTCCTCAAATTTAGTCAGTATTTTACTTAACTTCATACATTCACCTTCAGCAAACTTAAAGTTCTTCTATATATCCAATGCTACCTCCCCAGCAACATGCAAAAAGATTGATGATTTCACTTAATCATTTTGCTCCTTTGCCCCTGTGGCTACTAAATACAATTAAAATCTCTGTTGGAATTTTTTCCAATTCTCTGCAACATTGCCTGACAGTTGCAGACTGGATGGAGGTTGCAACACATTCATTTTTGGCTTTTTTCCTTCTAAAGCTAGCCAAGCTACTATTGTGCTCATAGAATACATACAAAAGCTTTTGTTCATCTCTGTTTGTTGCTCCACATGCTTCTCTTGCCTCTGCTTTCAGTTTTAAATACAGCAGTTAACTTCAAAATTACTGCAGTCTCCTTCTCATTCTGCACTTCTGACACCATGTAATGATATTGGGTTATTAAATAACAAACCAGTGTATGAGAAATAAACACAACTTTTATTTAAATAATAGAGAATATCTGTGGTGAGCTGCTGTATACATCTACACTGTGTTCTCAATCCCCGTTTCCAGAGCATATCTCAAAATTCTTATATTCATAATACTGTCCCTTATGAGTGAGCCTCTCTATATTATAATCTTGAACAAACATCTCTCTATAGACTCTATATTAGGAGGTTTCCCAAATGTATCAAATACTGCAGTGCTCTGTCCCAGTGAAGAAAAGGGAAGCTGTTTAATTTGCATTGTCATGATTTTGTTAGGTCTGATGCAAAATAACAAATATATATATTCATAGAAATGTAGGGCTGGAAGGGATCTTGAGAGGTCATCAAATTGAGCTTGCTGTGCTGAGACAGAACCAAGTAAACCTTGACCTAGATCATCTCTGACAGAGTTTGTTTAATCTGTTCTTAAAAACCTTCAATGATGGGGATTCCACAACCTCCCTTGGAAGCCTGTTCCATAGCTTAATTACAGAGTTAGGTTAGATATTAGGAAAAACTTTCTAAGTCTTCCTTGCTGCAGATTAAGCCCTTTACTTCTTGTCCTACCTCCAGTGGACATGGAGAACAATTAATCCCTGTCCTCTTTTTAACAGACCTTAACATATCTGAAGATGATCAGGTTCCCCCTCAGTCGTCTTTTTCTCAAGACTAAGCATGTTTAGTTTCAGAGTAACAGCCGTGTTAGTCTGTATTCGCAAAAAGAAAAGGAGTACTTGTGGCACCTTAGCGACTAACCAATTTATTTGAGCATACGCTTTCATGAGCTACAGCTGTAGCTCACGAAAGCTCATGCTCAAATAAATTGGTTAGTCTCTAAGGTGCCACAAGTACTCCTTTTCTTTAAGCATGTTTAGTTGTTTTAACCTTTCCTTATAGGTCAGGTTTTCTAAACCTTTTATCTTTTTTTTGTGGCTCTCCTCTGGACTCTCTCTAATTTGTCCACATCTTTCCTAAAGTGTGGTTTCTAGAATTGGACACAGTACTCCAGCTGAGGCCTCATCAGTGTTGAGTAGAGTGGGACAATTACCTTCCATGTCTTACATACAGCGGTCCTGTTAATCTCCCCCAGAATATTAGCCTTTTTTGCAACTTCATCACATTGTTGACTCATATTAAATTTGTAATCCACTGTAACCCCCAGATCCTTTTCAGCAGTACTACCATCTAGCCAATTATTCCCCATTTTGTAGTTGTGCATTTGATTTTTCCTTCCTAAGTGTAGTACTCTGCACTTCTTCTTGTTCCCCCCCATCCACTAGTCAATAACCCTGTCAAAGAAGGAAATTAGGTTGGTTTGGCATGATTTGATTTTATTCCTTATAACTCTGATATCCTCTAGGTACTTACAAATTGATTGTTTAATAATTTGTTCCATATCTTTCCAGGTATCAAAGGTTAGGCTGACTGATCTATAATTCCCTGGGTACTCTTTGTTCCCCTTTTTAAAGATAGCTACTAACTTTCGCCCTTTTCTAGTCCTCTGGAACTCACCTATCCTCCATGAATTCTCAAAGATAATTGCTTACAGTTCTGAGATGGCTTCAGCTAGTTCCTTAAGTACCCTAAGATAAATTTCATCAGGCCCTGCCAACTTGAATACATCTAACTTATCTAAAGATTCTTTAACCCATTCTTTCCCTATTATGGCTTGTTTTCCTTCCCCCTTGTTGCTAATATTAGTTGTGTTGAGTGACAGTCACCATTAACGTTTTTAGTGATGCTGAAGCAAAATAGGCATTAAACACCTCAGCCCTCTTCATGTTATCAGTTCTTAGCTCCCCTTCCCCACTAAGCAGAGGACCTATACTTTCCTTCATCTTTCTCTTGCTCCTAATGTATGAAGAACCCCTTTTTATTGCCTTTGATGTCCCTTGCTAGGTGTAATGCATTTTATGCCTTAGACTTTCTGATTTTTCCCTACATACAAGCCTCATCCTACTCCCACCATTTACCTATCTACCCACCTCACCCACTCTAGCCATCTCTTACCTGCCTGCAAAACTCTAACTGAGCCACCACACTGTGGCAAACCCCCCTTCACATTTGTGAGACCTCTCGTAATCCTCCTTCCCTGGACTGGGGTTGATCTGAGCAATGGAGAGTGATGGACAGGTGTGACCAGATTTTCAAAAGAGCCCAGCATGCAGTAGTTTCTAATGCAGTCAGTAAGAACCATTGGGTGCCTGGCTCTTTTTTTAAAAATCTGTCCCTTAGGGGTTTTACTTTCTGCCATGGCCCAGCAGAACAAGCTAAATGACATTGGGGCTAGTGTCTAGACAGGTGGTTTAGGAGTGTACAGGCTGTGCTGGCCTTATGGTTGCAAGCAGTTCATCTTAGGGTCTTCTTACTAATTTTTTAATTTCCTTCAGGCTGGTCCTTTTAAAAGCTATTCAGACTGAAAGTCATCTCTGTTTTGCATCTGTCTCTATTCCACTTTCAGTTCTTGTTTTGATGCAAAGATTCATAAAGTCTCCTTTCAAGGGAATACCCCAAATGTCGTCATCCTGCCACCTCTTCACCATTAACTCTCCACCAGAACTACCCAGATAGTCACGTGGCTCCAATGACAGACTGAAATTCCCTAGGGGAGGGAGGCTTTTCCTAATGTCAGAATTACCAGGAATCTCCCTTCCCTCCAGCTGCTGCAGGGTCAGGTTTCTCAGCTCTTCCTCACAGGAGAAGAGCAGCTTGGCTTGGCCTGTTGAATCAGAATTTCTATTAATCATGGATGATAAAACAAAGATTATATTTGCTAGGTGGTCCTGCAGTTAAGTAGGGGACTGGGAGTCAGGATTTTATTTCCAACTCTACCCGCTGACTCACTTTCTAACTCTGAGGAATGAGTCACTTCATTTCTCTGTGCTTCTCTGTACTTATCTGTAATACTGAGATGATGTTACTGACCTACCCATGTGAGGCTTCATTAATTATTCAAAATAATCTGAAAGGCACAATATGGGCCTACTTCTATGAGATAGTGAGCACTTCCTAAGCCGTGCAACAGTGACATTTGGTCTCCTGACAGCGTCATGGTTTTACTCTGGAGTAGTGCTGTCTCCTTAGAAGGACTGTTGGGTGAAAACCTTGGCACTGGACCCTTTGAATTCTCTTGCAAATAATTAAAGATCCATGGCCCTCTTTGCAAGAGTAAGGGTATTACCCCGAGTGTCTTGATCAGGCTAAGTCTGGGCAAGTGCATGCTGCCTACTGTCAGCTCTTGCTTTAATTTTATAAGGTATGGTTATTCACCTAAAGCCAGTAAGTTGGTAGGTGTTGGACATCTGGGCTGGTCTGAAAGAACTTGGTCACAAAGAGACTATGATAGCTGAGGCAGGAAGAAGAGCAGAAGATAGATCAGCTCTGTCTCTCTTCTTCCCTTCATCCCCTGGAAGGCATGGCCTAGGTCTAGGGCAGGAGATGGCTGTAGTGCCCCAGGGCAATTAAGCACTAAGGAGAGTGGCTGTTGCATGTAGTTCCTGGGGAAGGAGGCCAGCAGCACCCACCTGAAAGGCAGCCATACAAAGGGTTGGAGGTGAGAGGCTGTAGCAGTCCAGTGGCCTGGCAAGATGGAGGCTGGGAAGAGACAGCCCAGTAGGAATCTGCCATGGAGATATGCGGCTTCATGGGAAAAGCAGGGGCCAGGGAGCAGAGTGGGCCCAAGAGAAGCTGCTCCAGGGTCTCAAAATATTAAGGCGAAGCTGGCTTGCAACAGGTGTGAAAGCTGCCAGGGAGCATGGACGTTGGCAGATCAAACTGACAGGCAGCCCACAGATGCAGCGTGAACCAGGAATGGAAGGGGCAGTCCATTAGATGCTGTGGAAAGAGGACGCAGCTAGGCTGAGGGGAAGTCTCCCCAGGGAAGGGATAGGTGTAAGGAAGCTGTTGCGTGCTGAGCCAGATGCAGCATTACAAACCTGCTCTCTCGGAAAATGCTTGCTTTAGGGGAGAGGAGTGGGGTTCAGAGTGAGACCAGTAGGGGTGCAGCTACCTACTACAGCAAAGTAACACATGATAAATGGAGAACTGAGCCAGTGTGTACAGGAGAGCAGGACAAGATAAGTCTGAGGAGGGGCTTTGCATTGTGATGCCCAAAGCTGAAGACTGTTGAGCAGAGAACATGTACCTGCCAATAGGGAGATGATGCAAACGGTGTCCCATGAGACCAATACCACCACCAGGGTCAGGCCCTGTCTTGCAAGCCCTAGGAACTGATTTGTCCTCCCAGGAAGGAATAGCGTTGAAGGTGCCTGATGAACCATGACAGGTTAGCCTTTCCCCTGCTATTGCCCAGCCCTGAAAGGCAGAGTTAACTTTTCACCGGCACAGGTTTTGCCCCTAGGGTATCTGCTTCCTTTCCTTTTAGCCAGCCAGCCATATCAGATAGTCTTTTCCTGTTAGCTGTATGTGTGTGCGTGCACATGCATGCTGGGGACTCACGGTGTTACAGTCCAGCCTTTGAAGTACCTACAGCCCTTGCGTTTGAACTTTTGGCACAGTGTCTGGAAAGGCTGGTGTGCCGTGGTATCCATGGAATCCCCAATAGATTGGCGGTGCTGCAGTTTTTGAGGTCTACTCTTTTGTCCCCAACTCTGCTTGATGCATTTCCTCCTGAGAGAGACGCAGCGTTTTGGCAGTGGCTATAGGGAAGGCCTCTCTCAGCCGATCTCCTTTGTAATTTTGTACAGTGCCTGGGTGCGTGCAAAGACGTTTAGTCACTAAATAATAGGGGGGTTGGGGGGGATCCTGGTTTATCTTAACTGGCTGGATGCATCAGTTTCTTCAGGCTCCCAGCAAACTCGGCTTGAGAGTCTGGGAAAGGAAGAGTGGGACACTATCGGGGTGTCATCAGACGTCACCGGTGTGGTGCTCTGCTCTGTTCAATGATGATAACAGTCGGCTGCATGTGTGTGTGTGTGTGTTCCCTCTGTGTGCTGCCCCGGCTCTGCAGATAGCTGGCACAGCAGATCTCATGAGGAAAAACCCAATGACCACGGACTCTGATAAGGTATGAAGGCACCCGGCCAGGTTTATTGCCAAACAAAACACAGTCTCTAGCTCCCCGGATCAGAGGTCTACAGTTCTGCTAGTACATATGTGCTCCCTGACACTGGACTGGCTCAGTCAGTGGCGGTATTTACCATTGCCCCCTAGGCCAGACAAAGACAACCACTCGGATGCATTCTTATACAGAGGTACAAACACATTACACGTCACTCCTGATGTATTGAGGTACAACCCCTCTATGTAGTAAGGTCCCGCCTCTCTTCTTGTACATGTTGGTTCAAACAAAACAACTCAAGCCATCATATTATCCTTCTGCCTGTCTTTAGGATGGGTCAGCCTGTTCCTTGTTATGTGTGGAATGTGCAAGTATCGGAGTGTTCTTGGTACCATCCTGGCACGTTTATATCTTTAGTGTCCAGTACCTTTTAGGTATGTGTATTTTTGCAACATCAGCCCTTTCCTTGCCAGCTTCTGTGAGCAGGGCCTGCCTCTGGTTCAAAGTTTAATTTTGCTTTATGTTAACAAAGTCTTGACCATTACTTTAGTTCAGGCCTTAGGCCTCATACCAGGCCTCTGATATAAGGTTTTATGTTTCAGGGCCTCCTCTTACTACAAGGGGCAGGCTGTCATTACGCAGCTCCAGCTCCGTGCAATAGCAGAGAGTTGCTGGACCTGTTTGGAGGTAATTCTACCTCCATGCTTTGCTGCAGAAAGCTTAAAGGTCAGAGGCCTGTTCCTAAATAGAGGCATCTTGTTACTCCCTCGTGTGTCTCTGTATTTGTAAGGCTCATGCCTAGCAGGGTTATACCAGATACATGCAGGGTTTCTGGGCAGACTGGCCCATAGTTCACACCCTTGGATGATGTTTCCACCTTACGGTTCCCACTGCCCAGTTTCATCCCATTTGCTTCTAGTTACACCCCATGTACGATAATAATAGTGTGTTCTCTGCTGACTCCAGAATTGACAGGCCATCTCAGCCTTTCTCCCTGGCAGAGGGGTTGGTGAGTCCAGAAACTCACTGTTACACCAGCCAGTCTCTGGTGATGGAACAAGAAGGTGAAAATATCACTTAACCTTTTTTTTCTTTTTACTGAGGTCCTGCAGGCCAAAAGGCTAACCCTGTAGTAGATGTCTGGTGGAGCCTGGTAGCTGGGGTATTGATTAACTTAACTGTGAGAACTTCAGTGGATAATTCAGAGTGCAAATGGGATGTACAGATGTGACAATTTGGGAATCTGTCAGTACAAATTTATGAATTCTGGATGATATTATTAATTGTTACTATGAAAGATGCTGTATCATGAATGCCTAGATGTATGTGTATCCATCATGTCTTACCAGCATGACAGCATGTCGTCCTCATACTGAGGACAGTAGGAAATACTTAAAGTTAATGACAATACTTTGGTCACAATATTATTCTAGAAAGTAAAAACTAGCTGCATCCTTGGGAGACCAGTTTTATTTTCCCCTCTGAAGGGAGTAGGGAAAGAGAGGAGCAGACCAAAAAAATGGCCGAGTGTCCAGGAGAGGTTTAATAAACACATAGGAACAGAGGAACCAGACAGGAAGAGGAAGTGTGGGGGTAGGAAAGAGTAAGGTGGTCATGCAAGCTGGGCAACGACTTCATGAGGGAGAAACCACACAACAGGTAAAAAGTCTGCATGAGGCAGGGGTCATTCTGCCTGCCTTCTTGGCCGCAAATGGTCCCCCCCAAGGACTCACAAAGGAAGAGCTAGTGACGGATATTGCAGTTTAAGAGGTTTATTGTTTGGTATGATCTGTACTCTGCTTCATTTGAAGAGCATTAAGGTGTTTGTCTCTGTGCAGTGTGTCTCTGTATGTGTGCTACGTGCTTCACGGTTACTGTGTCTCCAGAGACAATTAAACCATAACCAGAAGCTTCACACCTTTTGCAGTGTGAAGGAGGGAGAGGGTGTGTTTAAGCAACTGGGCTCTCTTGGGTGTCAGCACTTGTCCTGGGGGCCTAGGGCAGGTGGGCTGAAGAGCTCCATTTCTGTGAAGGGTTAACAAACTGAGAGCCAATGCCCAGACAATGTGCCAGAGATACCAAGGAGGACAAAGTTCTGCAGCCTGGTGAGACCCAGAGAAGCTTAAAACACCCAGGAAGTCAGAGGCTAGATTACCCTCACAGCTTGTCTGGGGATCCAGTCACTTTTGTGGGTTGCCCACCTATTGTTTTGCCTGTGGACTACATGACCCGCCCATCTCTGCTTTGTAAGGCTCATGCCTAGAAGGGTTATACGAGATACATGCAGGGTTTCTGGGCAGACTGGCCCATAGTTCACACCCTTGGAAGATGTTTCCAGCCTACAATTCCTACTGCCCCATTTCATCCCATTTGCTTCTAGTTACACCCAATGTACCATAATAATAGTGTGCTCCTTGGTAGAACTTTTCATCTGTAGATTTCAAAGCACTTCACTAAGGTCGTTAGTATCATTATCCCCATTTTGCTGATGGGGAAACTGAGGTATAGGGAGGGGCTGTGACTTGCCTGTGGTCACCCAGCTGGTCAGTGACAGAGCTGGGAATAGAACCCAGGTCTACAGAATCATAGTCCAGGGGGCTACCCTGCCTCTCTAAATAATGCCCCTCTCTTTCTTAACGCTTATGTCCTTCAAGTACCTGTAGCTATCCGCCCTCCTGTGGGCGTTTAGCCAAATTTGGTTCTTTAGCTCTCAGTCCTTCCAGCCTCTAAATACTGTGTGTTGCTCTTCCCAGTACCGTACTACATGGCTCTGGTACTGCAGTGTCCCAGGCAATTGCATTCTGGTGCTCATGAGTCTACATAGGGCCTTGCGCTGTCAGTGTACCAGCCAAAGTGCCATGTCCTATTCCCCTGGCAACAACATGCCCTAGCAGAGTGTGAACTCTCCGCCTCTTGTTTGGATAGCTGCTTTTCAGCGTTACCTCCTGGGGCATGAAGGCGAGTCCACACAGGCCACAAGGGGGTGTGTATGTGTGTGTCTGTCTCTGTCAGACAGGGTGGGTAAGGTAATATCTTTTATTGGAGCAACTTCTCTGGTTGGCTGTCTCTCTCCACTTTGGCAGGCAGGAAGTGGCAGGGTGGGTGCGGAAGAACAGTATAATACTTTCCGTAGGACCAGCCATGTGTCCAGAACTGAATGCAGCATCTTAGGGGCAGAGGTGCTTCTCATCACAGCTGCCTGCTTTTCTTCAAGCTGATTGTCTTACAGGCAAGGGGATGCAGACTGACTGAAGCCAGTGCAGTGGTTTGCTGCTCCTATGATGAATGGCATAAAAGCCAGTGAAAGCAAGGATTGTGCCCCCCCACTTCCTCTGCATGACTGCCATTCAGACATCCTCTCCAGCATGGCGGCCTCAGTGCCAATGCACTCTGCCTTGCAGAGATCAGGCATTACCCTGGACAGAGCTTCACACCTCTGCACTATGGTATCTGTCAAAACAAGGATGAAGAAAAGAAGGCCAGGATACCATGCTGCTCTGTCCTGCTGAGCTAATGGTTAGGTTTGGGCACCATGAATTTGCCCTTCCCTCTCCCACTGACACTGCAACGTTTTTGGACAAGGCAACAGACAACCCCTGCACACCAGCAGAGACTTCATCCTTCTTAATGGGAATTTGAGTAATGCAGTAGCTACAAGGGGACTGTATAATCAAATGGACTCTTACTTTACACAGAGTGTTGTACAAATATTAATTAATTAATAATCTGTTCCCCCATCCCTGCTCCAGCCATTCTGCCAATGCCCTTCTGGAGCAAACTGTTCGGTTACTTTGGATAATGGTGAGAGCTGAAACAGAGGGAAGAAGAGAAAAACTGAGGGCTTAAAGCAGCTGGTGCTATTAGATTAGAGGGCCATGTCTTAATCCAGTCCATACCTAATCCAGGGCATTTTTGGAGTTAGAAATAAACTTTTCCCATGAGTAGAACATGTCTTAAAATCTTAGATATTTTTTGTACATTGCCCAAACCCAGTGCAGTGTCTTCTATAAAAGCCTCTGGACTCTGTACTGGATTAAGGATTTGGGAAGGGACTTGGGGGCTTTGCTCTGTGGCAGATTATGGGAGCTTTTGATTATTCAAAACCATACTTTAAAAAACAGTTTAAAGCCAAGATGATAGAGCAAGATTCTAATCTGACGCTCAAATAGGTCATTCTGAGCATTGAGCTCATTTGCCTTGCAAAGCTGAAAAGCGCAATACTTTGTTGATGAGAACTAGATTCCCCGCCCCATTCAGTTAAATTATTAAGCCCTCATCAAAAAGGGAAGTTGGTTGATATTCTCTGTCAGAGCCTCTACCCAAACCACTGGAGGAGAAAAACAGTGCCTCCCAAATAATGGGGCCCTACAGCATCTCTATGAAGGGCTATGACATGGTAAGTCATGCACGACTCTTTGTTTTTGCAATGTCCACGTGTTTAGGTTGAGGATTCTGGGGGGGTGACGGGTCTTATATCTGGGCTGAGGAGCTTGGCTTTTAATCTCTCCCACCCACAAACACATACTTTCTCCCTTTTGTTTAGATACATTTGGTCTCAAGCTAAAATTTTAAACCAATGTAGTTGGACCCCAAAGCACCTATTTAGGGATGTTTTTGTCAGCTGCAGGCGGTGCAGACGAGAATGCTAGCCCTTCTCACATGCTGTGATTACTGGTGCCATATCTTTAAATTGTTTTCTTCAGTGGTTGGCTCTATAATTCTTTTGCTTGGGTGCTGGGATTGCAGCCTCTGTTCTTGTGGCCGAAAGGCTCGTTCTGAGATGGTCGGAATCAGATGCGTCTCCTTCCTAGGTTAACTTGCTTAGAGAGAAGCCCACCTTGTGTAATCATTTAAACAAGCAGAGAGTGGGTTTAAAACACGTATTCTGACTTGACAGTATTTTACACCACTGTGCACTGGTGTAAATGAGTGCACAAAGTGCCGTTCCATAGGAAATCAAACCCACTAACTTTAACAAACAGGAGTAACTGGATAAGCTACAATAACATTGGGAAATGTGAAAGACCTACATCCCACAATAACATAATTGTATACTCACACCCCTGCCTGCATTTTATCCTTTCCTATGTGTGGGTCGGCTTGCAGAGCCTGCCTGAGGGCAGTTCTGTAGCATATTTATATTAGAGTTTTTTTACTGGGAGAGAAGCTATACTACAAATATCCTAGGTTTGAATTATGACACAGTATATTCCATCCTCTAATTAGCCTTGTAAATTGAAAACAATAATATCTTTAAAAAGATGATTGTTCCATGCTAAGGAAAGCTCACATCAGATTTGCCACAAAGCCTGGCTTTTAAATAGAGTGACTCAGAAGTTTTTCAACCTTTTTTTTTAATTTAAAGATGACTTTTCTAAGGAAATTGTTTTGTTTCTGTTCAAATCAAAACATATTAATTCCATTTTGGTTTAATTTTTCTCCTTACCTTTTTCTCCCTTGTTTCCTTTGGGGAGGGGGGGAGTGAGAAAAGCAGCCCTCACCTCCCCCCAAAAAACAACAACCCCCAGAACAATTTTTGATTTGTTTAGTTGAAAAATCCTGTGAAAACTTTAAAACAAAATGAACCATTATTTTTGTCATAATTTTTTTGCAAAGGATACTTCCCATTCTTTGATCACCCTGACCCCTCCTTTTAAATGAAAGGCTCAAGCAGGAGAATCGTGGTGGTAGAGTTTAGCTGGGGGTAAAGCAGAGCTCACTCCCTAATGAAAAAAGTGAAAAGTGGGAGCTGCAGCAGCACTGGCTGGGTGCAGGGGCAAAGCCCGGGGGGCGGTGGTCAAGGTTCAGAATCCAGTGGGGAAGCTCTGCAGAACAACTCTTAGTGGAATCTTAGACCAATTCTGATTTTTTTTTTCCACTCTCCTCCCAGTTATATGCCTGATATATAAATTATCCTATTGGCAGAAAAACAGCTAAGATTGGTGTCGTGTCCTTACTGCTTAACCTGCCCAGGTCCAGATAGGGGATGTAGTCTGAAACAGACACAAAATTATTCATGCAAGGAAATTAAAATGCTGTGGGATTTGTTCCTTGGTTGTGAATAACTTTCCAGAACTTCAGCTCCATGACTTTATCTCAGCTGTAAATGATATTCAACTGTGAGGGGATCACCAGATCTGTGTAGAACATGGATGACTTTGGGACTGAAGAGATGGGCAGTTGTGAGGTAGAGTAGAATTAGTTTAATGTCCTCCTAGGAGTTGAGGGAGGCTGAACTTGATGAACTAATAGGGGGATGTTTTTTCCATCTCTATTTTCTAGGAGCCTCTTAAGCAGAAAGCTTGAGGGATTGCATTAAATAAATGTAATCTATCTATCTTCCTGCAAGGGAAGATACACACACAATTAGTGCCATGTTTGGCTTGCCAGTTCTGTTTTATTTTACATGTAATTCCCTATCATTACACACAAATACCCACAGCAGTGACAAACAGAAAATATTACATAATCCTCCTGTTCTATTCCTTCCTCCTTCCTTATTTTTAGGTCCCTTTTTTCCGCTACTGGAGCAGTGGTTCTCAAACTTTTGTACTGGGGACCCCTTTCACACAGCAAGCCTCTGAGTGTGACTCCCCTCCCTCCCCCCTTATAAAATAAAACCACTTTTTTATATATTTAACACCATTATAAATGCTGGAGGCAAAGTGGAGTTTGAGGTAGAGGCTGACAGCTTGCGGCCCCCCCCCCCATGTAATAACCTTGTGACCCCCTGAGGGGTCCCGACCCCCAGTTTGAGAGCTCCTGTACTACAGGCTTTTGTGCGTGCACGTTTTCCCAGCAAATCCATCCTTAAAGCAAAATTTTGAGTCCCTGGCCAAGTGGCAGGAGTTGGAGAGAGCATATTGCCACTATGAGTCATGGGGACTAATCTCTGCCCCTACCATACTGAACGCTGCAAGGTCCCTCACATCTTTGTTCTAATAGCCCTAGTGTGTCACACTCTATGCAACTCTTGTAGCTGCGCTCCAACCCCTTTCTGCTTCAGCTTGGATTCGCAATACATAAGTGCTTTGTCTCTTTGACTCATCTCTGTCTGCTTCCACCCACACTCGCTACTCTCTCCCAGCCTGAGATGTACATGAGAGGACGGCTCAGTCACTGCACTGTGCACATTTCCCAAGCCAGAGGCGAGTGGCTTACAGTAAAAAACAAACAATACCTTACCTGTCACCTTATCAGAGATGAGATGGTGGCAGATAGTGGTGCTCGAGTGCAGCATCTTCTGTTGTAAATGCAAGGTGATACTGACAGCCACTCGCTGCAGTTAAAACGGTTTAGCACTGCACAGTCACTGCCCATGTTTTGAAGGGTTGCTGTCCTTTTGTTTTGACACCATGCTGCGCTCTTGTGATTAACCCTGCATTCCCAAATTGTTCTGCACATCTCCTCCTCCCTCTGATGCTTGGAACCCCTCCAACCCTTTCCTGGTTCTTGGGGAGCCTGTTTTCTTTTGCTAAGGGAAACTGTAACTTTTTAGAGAAGGAACCTTGTATGCATTTAATGAGATGCTGTGCACATTCACAGTCCACGTTAATAGTACAAAGAAAAGGAGTACTTGTGGCACCTTAGAGACTAACAAATTTATTTGAGCATAAGCTTTCGTGAGCTACAGCTCACTTCATCGGATCTGATGAAGTGAGCTGTAGCTCATGAAAGCTTATGCTCAAATAAATTTGAGCTGTAGCTCACGAAAGCGTATGCGCAAATAAATTTGTTAATCTCTAAGGTGCCACAAGTACTCCTTTTTGTGAATACAGACTAACACGGCTGCTACTCTGAAACCTGTTAATAGTACAGCAGCTGGTGGGCTGCAGATGGCATAGATACTGAGGGCCCTTTGAAACAAGAACCCCTTAATGATGTATTTGTCAGGCAGGAGGTTATATAACCACCCCAGCATTGGGTTAGCTCTTGGGCATTGACCCTTGCCATAGTCAATGCTATTAGCACAAGTTCCATGGGCATCATTAACTCCTGGTATGTACGCGAGATAGGCAGTTGCTAGGGCATATTTTTAGGAACAGAAAAATTTGAAATTGAGGGTAGTTTAAAGACTCCCTTTGCCATATCTCCTCCTTCACAGCTATTTGTTTTGCAGAGTTTTAGTTAGTGGAGGTGAGCGTTGGTCCCTCCAGACTGGTGCCCTGCTGTTGCTTTAGATGAAGGCAGAAAACCCGACCAATTGTGTGGACTGGATTGGGGGTGTTTGTGGTTTCTTTCCTGACCTTTCGGCCTATTGGCTAACTCCCAGAAGCATCTCCCAAGAGGAGGCACTGGGGAGACAAGAGTAAAGCAGCACCATCACCCTGCTATTTTCCAAAACTGCACTTTAAAGATTCGCGTGAGTGCACAGCAGCTACAGCTCTCTGCCACAGTGCAACGTCCCATGGGTTGCTCTCTACGGGTGAGAAGCTAACAACATGCCATTGCCTTAAGTGAGGCCTTCACTTGCTACAGCCAGAGATAGCTTGTGTGTGTTTCAGGGGGGTGCCCCAATCAGGGAGCTTTCTGCCTCTGCCATATGGCCTTGTGGCTCGTGACTGGGGGGATTCACACTCACTGTATTTCACAGGACAGTTGAGATGTTTCTTAAAAAAAAAAAAGCAACCAAAAAAAGAAAATAGCTCTGAAAACAGCTCAAGCAGCACTGGTATTTAGCTAATGGGGGAAGGTGCAGCAGGTGCAGGCAGCTACAGCTGGCAGTGAAAGGTATGAAAACAGCGAGCAGAAACTTCCGCTGTGGTCAGTGCAAGAGTCTGTCTCCAGAGAAGGTGGTTGGGAGGGGTAGAGCGCTCAGTGTGACTGCAGGGGAACCCTTACCATCTTCTAGTTAGTATTTGTTGAGCTGTCTGACATTTTTGCCATGAGCCTTTGCTCTGCCCTTTGTTCCTCTTCTCCTCATTGATTTCTACCCTCCCCTTTTCTCCTCCTCTTTTTCTGAGCACTCTTGTTTTGGCTAGCATTAGGCTCTGTCCATTGCCTGCCTGGAGCAGCACAGGACAGTCAGAGCATATGCTCCACGGTGGTGGTGGGCTTTGCCAGAGCTGCCAGCTTTCTAGTGCTAAGGTTTTGATTTGATTTCTGCTTTGAATAAAAAACTTGGTGTGTGATACAGCTCTGTGGGTGCCAAAAGGACTATAAAAGCGAGGAGGGCAAGCCCCCCCCACCTGCAGGATCTTCTTTAAGTCCCTGCCCTCCCTCACTCCTTACCCTCCTTGCTGGCAAGCCCGAGGCCTTTGGGTAGTGGGTCTGTCCTGCTTCCCAAACCTGGCTAGGCCCTGGCCCCTAGAAGCCAGTGCTGTGGTTTCAGCCACCAACAGGTGAGGGGCCAGCTGCAGGCATGCAAGACAACACACAACAGGACCTGACCAGCTGCTGCACGTGCCACAAGGCAGAGCAGAACCCAGCTGCCGCTAGCCAGGCACAGTGTGCTCCCTCTCAGCCAGGTTCTTAAAAAGTAGGAGGCAATGTCCCTCCCGTCTCCAGAGCCTACGTATAGCTCACTCCACTGGCCAGCTGCTGCATTGTTCCCAGTGCAAATCTCACTTTGTGTGGCAGCATCACAGCCTGCATATTGGGCGTGGACCTGATATCACAAACTCCCAGCAGTAGTTCAGCCCAAGGAGCTCAGACAGACATGGTGTCACACTGCGGGACAGTACTGAGTCAAGAGGAGTGGCAATACATCCTCTGTCTCAAGACGCAGCATGCTTTGTAATAGCTCTACAGACAAATCAGAGAAAGTCCTTGCCTGGGGCCAGTGTGTGAAGGTAGTTTTGGGAACAGAATATGGAATTAACGTGGTAGAAAATGACAGAAAAATTAATTAGAGGGACACAACCAAGCCAGGTGAAATGGGCAACACAATGGTGACTAAAGTTCAGTGTTGATAAGTACAAAGTAATGCACATAGGAGGGGAAAATGTACTATTCATAGACCGTACAGGGTTCTGAATTAACTGCATCAACTCAGGAAAGGGTGTGAGGGTGGCCAGCTCGATGGAGGGCTCTGCCCAGTGTGCAGCAGTGGTCAGAAAGCAAACAACCTGTGAGTGTCGACAAGGAATAGGGTGGAGAATAATATGGAGAATATTCTAATGCCTCTATATAAACCAACAAGATATCCTCCTCCAGACTAGGGTCTAATCTCGTCTGGCATTTCCTATGTAATGGTTGGGCTTTCTCCTGGGAAATGGCTGTACAGAAACTGAAGCCTGTAATGGGATTCTCCTCCTGTTCTGCAGAATTTGCTGGGGGAATTCAGTGACTATGACAATGACAACACCACAAGATCCTATGAGGACTACTTCTGTCCAGATACAGTCTTGTCTCCGGCTGGCGATCCCACACATCCTTTCAAGAAGATCTTTGTGCCCTTAGTCTACCTTCTGATATTTCTTCTGGGGACCTTGGGCAATGCCCTGGTATTGATCATCCTGGAGCGTTACAAGCGTGCCCGCACTACCACCGAGAACTTCCTCTTTCATCTAGCCCTGGCCAATCTGGTGCTAGTGCTCACCTTGCCTTTTGGTGTGGCCGAGAGCTTGACTGGCTGGATCTTCGGCACTTTCCTCTGCAAAGTCCTCAGCGCTGTTCATAAGATCAACTTCTACTGCAGCAGCATGCTTCTAGGCTGCATCAGTGTGGATCGCTACCTGGCCATAGTGTATGCTATCCACACCTACAGGAAGCGCAGAGTCAGGTCCATCCATCTCACTTGCCTGGCCATTTGGTTCATCTCCCTGGTGCTGACCTTGCCCGATCTAGTGCTCATGGAGGTCTGGTCAGACAAGAGCAACCACAGTGTCTGCAATTTCCAGCAAGTTGGGATTCATGGCAGCAACATGTGGCTGGCAACCCGCTTCCTGTATCACATTGTGGGTTTCTTCGTGCCCCTGCTGGTCATGTGCTACTGCTATACAGCCATTGTGAGGACCCTGTGCCAGTCCCAGCGGCTGCAGAGGCAGAAGGCCGTGAGAGTGGCCATTCTGGTCACAGGGGTGTTCTTACTCTGTTGGAGCCCTTACCACATGGTCATCTTTTTGGACACGCTAGACAAGCTGGAAACCTTACCGAGCGATTGTGCCTTGGCGGACCAGTTGGCCACCAGCATCATGGTGACAGAGGTGATTGGCTTCACACACTGCTGTCTCAACCCCATCCTCTATGCCTTTGTCGGAGTCAAGTTCCGCAACGACTTCTTCCGGATTCTCCGTGACCTGGGCTGCATAAGCCAAGAGACCCTGCAGGAGATCCTTGATGTGACGAGGAAGAGCAGTGGGATTGAGTCGGACACCATCACTTCTGTCAGCACTTTCTAGTGGGGAAAGAACTGGGCACGGGGCTGAGATAGACCTTGGTGTTCCTGGCCAGCAGAGCATGTAATGCCCTTGGTACAGGACTCAGCTCTGCGCCTCAGTATCATCCCTACCACTTCCCTCCTTTCCACAAGAAACTGAGGTCTAAAGGGCACCATTAAAACAGCACATACTTGCCAGCCGTTACCACATATTTACTTCCTGTGCTAAATATGTGGAGAAATGGTTTGTGGTAGCCCTTGGCAAATACTGACTTTACATAGCAACCACTGCAAAGGGGCTGGCTGGGACCCTAGCAAGTTAGCTCTGATACTGCATCCTCCCCACTGGAGGAGCCCCAGTGTGCAGAGCCAACCACAGAATTGGGCCCTTAGAAAGTGACAAACAGGAAATTCCAGATGATGGAGAGATTTTTATCAGAGAAATGGAAGAGCATGATTTAGTCTGTGCTGCTTATTAAGGTGCTCAGAAGAAAGTGATATAGCCCAATTATTGCTTTTAATTAGAAACAGTTCTATGTTTAATGAAAGTTATGTAAAATATGAAGAAGTTTAGAGTATGTTTCAGTTACTTGGGCACATAGCTGCATGTTACTCACCATTCTGGTCAATACAAAGGTTTGGACACTGTTCTTCTGACTGCATCACAGAATCTGGAAGTAGAAGAGGCCTGTGAGGCAGCCAGCCCATCTCCTCCAGCAAACGTGGGGTTGTCTCCTGTTGTGCCTTTCCTGGGACTTTTGGGCAGGTTGGGTGCCTTGATCCCAAATGGTGGTGTTTCTGCGACTCACATTGGGAGACTCTTCCATAGGCCCAAAGACTTTACTGTCAGGAATTTTTTTCCTGCCCATGAGCTGCACACTTTCTCTCTCACTTTCAATCCATTTTATTGCTGTTAATAATTCCAATTACTGACTAACTGGAACTAATTGATTTCCTTTGAGGGTGAATATTCTCTGAGCAGGCCCTGTCCAGCCTTGTAACTGAATGGTGGCACAGACCTCTCCTACTTTGATTACTAGGGTGGGGGAGGAGGGAAAGAAGGCTGAATGTGTTACTGATTTGCTTTGGGGTTCAGTTGCTGTATTTCTTGGGTGTTGAGAGCAAGAATTCCCGTTATTCCAGAGTAAAACAGAACATGGAAGGAGAAGAGTTGTTGGGGGGCGGGGGGAGGGTTTGTGGGTTTTTTTTTCAGGGGCAGACAAGGGAAAGTTTTTTTTGCTATGCTTTGTACTGTGCTTTCAGGCATTCTAGCTCTACCTGCATCGATGGTGTTTTAAAAAATTTCACTTATTAGATTTTAGGGAGAAAAGATCTGAACTTTGACTTCATACCAGAGTTGTGGGTACCCAGCAGCTCTCAGGATCAGGCCTACTCCACACAGACATGCACCAAACTAACAGCAGCAGCTTTAACCCACAGCTGGGGTTATTTCAGTGCAAGTCTGTGTGTAGAGCAGCCATAAGGGACTCTGTCCCTGTTGATGTGATAACAGCTAATGGAAAACAGCACAGTTAAACAATGTGTAGGCAATGCTGCTGCTTTCTTTGTTTTTCTTAATAGGTAAAGTGTTACTTTGGCTTGAAATGTATGTTATAGTTCTGTCTAAGGAGCCACTGGCCACCATTCATCCCAGGCACAACCTAACCACAAATACATTTGTAAAAATTTGCTCCAAAATTAACCTGCTTTGCTAGGCAAAACTAAAACTATTTCTGCTGATCAATATTAATTTTAGTGTTGTCAAACTGCCCATGTGGCAGGGTGGATGTTTGAGCTTTGTGCTAGGGTCACTAGTAGCAGTCACCCAATAACAAAGAGACCAACTTCAATTCACTCACCCCTTTCCAGAAAAATGATCTGTCGGAAGAAGAATCTGTAGGGGAATGATCCATATTTAAAGGATCACCTCTGGGCTAAATTCAGCCCAAAATGGAGGATCGGTGAAGCCTTTTACTAACTCTAACCCCAACAGGAAAAGTCCAAGGTTTAGAGGGTTTTTTTTAAATTCCAAGGGATGTAACTTTAACAAAAATAAAAAACAATCAAACATTCCCTGCGGTGTTCACAGCACAGCCATTGAGGACCCCAGTGAAGCTGATGAGGTTATTCTTATTGTCCAAGCAGGGAGAAATGCCGAAAAGTTTGTTTAAACTGTGCTACTGGGGCAAAATCTAGCTAGAGTTCATACATTATTTCAGTGTTCATAACTGAAAGGGGATATTTTGAGAGGCTTTATTTTTTTTTACGATCGCTTATATCTTGTGTCCCTATAAACTCACCATAAATTTTGTCTGCTTTTTTTTAAATGAACTATAATGATTAATTAAATAAAGTACTTTTTCCACCTTGCATGTCTCATGCTTCTGCAGAAAGTCAGCTGTAGTTTTCAATATTCTGAAACACAGACAGATCAGAGAGACCAATTGATAGCTGCTGGCTGGTCAGACGTCTTTCTGACAAGTTCTGCATGGAGATAAAAGGAGCCTTTCATGTGTTGCTTATGAGGCTCACTGGAATTTGTTCTTTTCACTAGTGCTGCAGAAGGATCTCTTATTTTAGGGCATGTGTAAGATCCAGGTTTAGCTCAGTTTTTTTTACCAAGGCCTGCCTAGAGCACCCATCACCACAGTACTGAGACATCAGCTAACCCTAATAGGTTACCATAATCTACTTTATTCAAGTTTCAGATCTGCCAACCCATAGCAGAGTTAGACTCAAAGCTCAGCTGCTTTAATTAAGAAAAAAAAACCTGGAGGTTGTTTCATAGGAGAGGTCTTATTAAAGTGCTCACAGTGCATTAGGCCCAGGGAGAGTTGGTGCTCCCAGGTTTCCATAATCGCTATAAGAGCTGCCTGGTGGCCTTGGTCACGTCACGTAGCCTTTCTGCCTTTGTTGACCATCTCCAAAATAGGGATAATACACTGCACTGCAGCCCAGTCTTGCAGACCCATGGCTATCTTGTGACAACTCAGATCAAGGAAAGAGTGAGACAAAGAAAGAGGGGCTTCACCAGGGCTTAAATTCAGCTGGAGCCACCAGAGTGGAGCTCTGGTAAATATTTTCAAACCTGCAGAGGCACCAGGGCTAAAGCCCCAAGCCCTGGTGCCCCTTCTCCTCCCTGCCACTACCAAGCTAAAGCCTGGAGCCCCTAATGGGGTGGGGTGCTCCAGGAAATAATCTTTGAGAATTTAAGCCCTGGGCTTCACCAAAACACACAGGAAGCTGGACATCGAATGCAGCAAAGTCTGTAACAGATGTTAGTCTGTTACATGCCCGAATCTCTGAGCAGCTCCAAACAGGGCAGAGGAGCAGTGATCATGTAGGAAATAGCTTCTCTAGACTGAGAGCTGGACCTGCCCCTAGCCCATACCTGAACAACTGGGATAGATGGGCCTCTGGGTCTTTTCCCAGATAGAATCCAAGGCTCAACCTGGCAGCACACATTGATTGGCAGCTCTCAAAAGGACACTGTTACCAAAGTTTGCCAATCAACAGCACAGGGACACAAGTGTACATACAGCAGAGCACCCACAGGGACATGTATCTTGAAGACTGAGCGTTACTGTACAAGGTAACTTCTTTCTGCATGCCAACTGATAATACCATGGGCCCCTGTAACAGGGTTGGCACCTGCCCTCTGGTTGGGTGTGTCAGTGGTCTTTAAACCAGTCCAGCCCTGATGTTGGGCTGTATTCCCCAGGTCTTCCTCCCTGGAGACACTATCTATCTTCCCAGGCTCAGTCCCTACTCAGTGTCCGCAGCCAGTCTGGAGCTCCTTCATTGAGCCACCAGGCCCTGCTAGCAAACTGTCTTTGGCTCAGTCCTAGCAGCCAGCCAGGAGCCTCTCGCACCCCCGTTCCCTGCCCCCACTTTGCTGTCCATTGTGCTGTAGATCCCTCAGCTAGACAGGCATGCAGTCCTTTCTTCTCCAGCTTCCAGCAGCAACTAACTGCTGCGCTGGTCTGCAGCTTTTTTTATATGGCCCTCCTGGGCCCTGGGTGGCTGCTTTCCCTGCAGCCACTCTAGCCTGCTTGGGGGACTGCTCCACTGCTCCTTAGCTGGGATGTGTGTGGCAGGACCCTGAGGCCACCAACAAGGGGCCTCTGGGCCTAGTCCACCCCATCACAGCCACAGAAAGGGGGCAGGGGGTTTCCTCATGTTGTTTCACTTGACTTAACTATTCTAGGGGCCAGTGAGTGGGTGAGACTCCTTCTCTAGGCCAGTGGTTCAGTGACTCCTGTAGATTGTGGGAAATGCTGGGTCAGAACATCCACACAGGTCTGTTAAGGGAAGGCTTGACTAACCCTTTCCTGTAGCCCACGTCTGCACCCTAAACTTTGGGCTATCATGATGAGGTTGTTCCTCATTGTTGCCCCTTGAAGCTGTTCCACTTGAATTAACTATTCTTTGGGCTAGCCCATGGGCAAGACTCCCTCTGCAACCTGGTGATTAGGTTACATGCCTGGCCTGTGGGAGATGCTGGTTCAAATTATCCCTGGGCCTGTGGAGAAGCAGTTTGAAGAGGGTTCTCCTGCAGCCATGGTGTGTGGCCTGGGCTTTGAAGGATAGTGATAAGGGACTCCCTCACTCTTGCCTTCTGAAGCTATTCCAATTGATTTAACAATTCTTCAGGCCAGGCCAAAAGTCAGAATCACGCTATAGTCTGGTATTTAGGGTATTCACAGCTGGGTTGGTAGAGATCCTGGTTCAAATCTCCATTGTGCCTGTTCAGCCGGGGATTGAATTTCCTCCCTCCCAGGTGATTGCCCTTTGCAGTGGGACATCCTTGTCTGAACCCCCTCCCTTTCTCAGGAGGCCATTCCCACCTTGGGACAGGGAGAGGATTTGGACAGGGCTTGCCCACATCTGACTCTCCCTGGAAGGTGGGAGCCCCCAGTTCACACCCCTCAGCAGAGAAGGGGAGTCACCTAGGGTCTGCCACAGCCTGGCTGTATATCCTAGCCCCTGGGGATAAAAGTTATTTAGGTCTTTTGTATGGCCCCCAATTTCTCATTAATTAAACCAGCACAACCTGCTCTGTTTAGTTCAGAGTCAATATTGCCTGCACCTCAGGCACCACATCCCCTCCCCTGAGGCAGAGGGGGGATTTGAACAAGGGTCACTCACATCCCAGAGAAGTGCTCTAACTGCCATACCATCAAGAACTATGGCGGCAGACTTTGGCCCAGTTATTATGTAGTTAAAGTTGACCAGTGTCAATAGAAAAGACTAAGGGAACCCCATCTCAGAATACCTCCCAGTCCAGCACTTAGGTCCTTCACGTGAGAGGTAAGAGAGTCTGTTTCAAATTCCATCTCAACAAGCACAAAAGGGATTTGAACCAGGAACTCACCCATTCTGGAGCACATACCAAAACCACTGGACTATCAAAAGATTCACAGCCTGAGTTTGACCCAATTATTTAGTGGTAGCAGACCAGCTTCACCAGGAAAGACCAAGGGAGCTCCCACATCAAAACACCTCCCACTCTGGCACTTAAGCCATTCACTGGAGCTAAGAGAATAAAGTTCAAATCCCAGCTCAGCAAGCAGAAAGGGGGTTTGAATCAGCAACTCCTATGTTCTTAGCCAGGAATGTAATGCATAACTTGTGTCTCAATATATCGAAGTCTGCTGCACTAGCTCTGTGTGCAGAGTTGGGACAGCACATGGAAAGAACACACGCACGTCTGCCAACTGACATCATTTGCAATCAGAGAGTGAAGATTATTTTGTAGCCTTTGACTACTAGCTCCAATGTAGCAGCCAGAGAATAAAGCCAACACTGCTCCTTTCCTTCACTGCTTCTGCCCAGCAGGAGCATGAGGGAGACTGGCTCAGGAACATCCATGGCTCTCTGCAGTTCTGAGAGAGCAGAGAGCTTAGACACACATGATTTATGGTGCAGAGAGCTGGGCTGACAGCAGGCCAGGGAGGTAATGGGCTCTTTTATTGCCTCATGGTAGCTGTTTCAAAGTGAATGGAGAGGATGGTCTACCCAAAAAGCAGCAGCAGAGGGTTAGCCAGTGGCCCAGCTCAGCAGAACTCTGACATATAGCTGCTAGTTGCTGTTTGGTAGAGCCCCAGCGAAGAATTGGCTTGGACACATGCTTTTCTTCTGGTTGTTTTCTCCAAATTATGTTTGTTGAGCTCCAGATTATGTTTGAAGGAATGAGGATGAATGAGAATGAGGAATGCCGTGTGAAGGGCAGAGATGTTGTTAATACCCAGATTATCCAAACTACAAGTCAAATCTGAGCTTTTAACTGCAATCCTTTCCAATGACCTCAACAGCAGTTTTCTGCTCCTAGCAGGAGCTGATGCTGTAGTAGCACCTATGATCAACAAACATAATTTGGAGAAAACAACCAGAAGAAAAGCAGGTGTCCAGGCCAGTTCTTCGCTGGGGCTCTACCAAACAGCAACTAGCAGCTATATGTGATTTGATATGAGCCTCCAGCTACAATGGGCCACACAAGCTAATGTTGAAGAAACTCAGACCAGTGAAGACAGGCTCCAAGGATCAGGTTTTGAAATTTCTTTTTAATAAAAAGGCACCTATAAAACAGGTCAATACATTACAGGCAGCACAGATACCCAAAAAACAAGCCTAAAAATTGTTTCAAAATAAAAACCAATAAGATGTCTTCACATATTGTATTTATATATTTATATTTTTATATATATATTTATATAATGGTACAAAATGACTGGGGAAGTTTCTCCATGGGATGACAGAGAAAGGGGGTCAGTCACTGTTACCTTGACATGAAAGCTAATTCTGGACATGTGATTGCTTAAAACTGCATTGGAAAGACATGTTTTCCTTTGTTTGGAGCAGCAAAAAACATTGACATATCATAGTTAGAAACACAGGGGCATCCGTAACCATGATAGGGTAGAAGTCAGCACACAAAACTCAAGCCAATAAATCAAGCAATAAACCACAAGACGAGACAAGACCAGCGCACAGCAGAGGGTGACTGAGAGCAAACGCTCTGCTGAGGCCTAACAAGGGGTGGCTGCCATTCACCTCTGAAAGGCTCCCACCATATTGCTGATGAACTAGACCTGTTTGGGAGATGGTACCCGAAGCAAAAAAAGGCACCACTCAGCATTGCCGGCCTCCAGATTCAGAATCACGAAGACTGGCTGCTAGGGCAGTGGGGGTTGATTATGACATCCCAGTTGGCTGCTCTGAAGACCAAACAAAAAGTGCCCCAGGAGGGCCAACAGCCTTGCAAAGTACCAGAATTTCCCTTTTGTATTCAGGGCAGTTGGGCTGTAGGCCTTGCTCTTTCCCAACTGCCATGCAATCTAATGTGGAATAAACAACATCATTGCTGTCACCTTCCCTTTCTGTTACCTGGAGTGCCATCACCCCACCTGCATCTGCGAGCTGTCTCTCGCTCTTCTAGACAGTCGCATTGGCTTTCCTCACGCAGACATATTGCAACTTGCAGGCTCTGACTCGTGGGGACAATGCTGACAGAATAGAGACCCAACACCTCAGGACATTTCTCAGCTAGACCAGGTGGGTAGAGGGAAGTGTGGGAGGTCTACACACTGGAGCTTTTAATCACTCAGGCCAAAACTATGGCTGCCTGGAGACAAAGATGAATTTTATTTTAAAGAATATTATGGCTTCAAATAGACAGACTTGATGGTGGGGGGTGAAATGCCCGAGCGTACGGGGCCAGGGGCTTTTGTGGTGCATGGTGCTTGTGCTGGTCCTGAGCAACTCCCAATAGTGTTTACAAGGGAAATGCTAGCAGGCGTCACCCCCAAAAGCATTGCCAGGGGGCAACATGGATGTGGCCTTTCAGGCAGTTCAGGCAGAAATAGGGAAGATTTGTTTTACCCTTCCAGGCTCTGAAATGGGTAAACAACCACCCCAGTTAAAAAGCAAGGTGCCTGAGTGCACTTACTGAGAGTGGGAGGTGGAGGGGACATCCTCCTTGGCCCTTCGACAGGGCACTGTCCCAGACAGAGATGGGCAAAGCAATGGGTTGTTCCCATTTTACCAAATGGGACAGAGCTGGAAAAGTGGCTCTGGTTTTAGCTCATTGCTGTTCTGAGAGCCACACTCAGGGTCCCTAGACACAGGCCCAAAGCAAGAGACCAGAGCTCAACACCTATGTACCTAGTTTGGATCCAGACTTCCCAGCCAGCCCCACTCCCAACAAAAGACGCTCAAACTTGGGAATGTTTCTGTCTAAACTTTTTGGTTCCAGCCCACTGGGATCTGGCCCAAGAGACTGTTGGGCTGGTGGAGTTCAGCAGCCTTTGCTAACAGATTAACTTCTTGGTCAGCGGTGCAGAAGCTTTATTTCTCCTCCATTGTGGTGCTTAGGGAAGGGGCCTGTTTGCTATGAGAGGGGCAACAAAAAGGCTGGCTTTTCTGAGATAATCCTCAAATTGGTGGTAGGTTTGGATTTAAATGACCATGGGGCACCCTCTCTTTAGAATATTTTCCTGCAATCCACAGAGACTGCATGTACACATGGGTTATCTCCAACCTTCCTCCAAAAAGCTGTCATAGCACACTCCAAGGAGAACTCTCTGCAGGAAGGGGGTGCCAGACATGGGCACAAACCCCCCCCCCCCACACACACACATTAAACTTGTGCTTGCAGTGTATGCTTTAACCAGCCTAGAGTGGTGGCGGAAATGAAGTCCCAGCTGCTCCTATGAGTAACATGGAATGACCTGTGGAGGAGACATCTCCCAGCATAGATTCTAAGGCCAGATGAGATCATTGTGATCATCTAGTCTGGCTTCCTGCATAACACAAGCCATGGAACTTCCTTGAATAAATTACTCTTTGAACTAGAGCTTCGTTTAGAAAAACATCAGCTCAGTCTGAGCAGGAGACCTCTTGTATCCAGATGGAGTATTGCATGCAAGGACCTGATGTCTCTACAGGCTGCACATCCATAGTAGAGAGCAGGGCTGCTGCCGGTGGTTTCAGGGTATAAAGGTAGCCTTACAACTGTTGGCCAACTGCCTATAGGGCCTTTCATGGAGGAGTCTGGGATTCTCAGATCGAGAAAATGGAGTATCTTTACCATAAAATGTCTGCTTTTATGCATCAGGCTAGCTCTCCCACAGAAATGTGTGCACTTAGGAGGCAAAGGAGTGTAAAGAAGGCAAGGGGCATAGTGTGGCAGGGTGAGATGTGTGAACTCATGTAGGGGGTAAGCGGGAGCAGAGCCAACAAGGGGTAGGAGATGCTCTGTGGGGTGTGTGTCTTGAGTTCTCTCCTGGCCTCTGCACAACACACCAAGGAAGCACAGGATGGAATCAGCCAGTCAGAAATCCCAGCGTTCATTCTGCTATCTCCACTCCAGAGTGTCATGCACACATCACGCAGAGCATCTGGGGGTGAAGAGGGGAGCAGGGAGTGACATGATTGGGTGGAGGCCTCATGGTCCAGTTACTTGTTACTTGCAGGTTGGGATCACACCCCCACCCTTCCCTAAACTAAACAACTGGGCACTCTCCTGGCTCATGCTGCCAGCAGTTTCACCATGTAGCAGAGACAGACAAGAGACCACTATCAATCCCTACAACCAAACAGCGACTCCCACAACCAACACTGTTTTAGATACATCTCAGCAGCTCCAATCCTGCAGGTGGATCCACGTGACTGGGTGCACCCCTGAACCCAGTACAGGCCCAGATGGTCTGACTGCAGAATCAGGATCTAAGATGTGTACGTAGTCTCTCTTCGAAACCACCCATCCTCGCACACAACTGTTCTGATGCATGAATGATGTGGGGCTGGCAAAGAGGCTCTTTTGCAGAGAGCTCTCAATGCCCACTCACACCTCCTCCTGCTGCCCTAGAACCCCCTGTGCAAGCGTTTTAAACCCTTGTACATTGATTTTTTTTTAAAAAGTTTTGTTGTTTTAAAACAGAAAATTGAGGCTTCTATTAAAACACAGAAATACAGAACAATTTAAAACCAGCACAAGTTTCTGCCTTTCCCAGCCCTATTTACAGTTCATTCAAAATCTTGTAAATTTTGGTTGTTCTTTAAAACAAAACAAAAAATAAAGAAAACCCATACTACGAGGAAAAAATAAAGGAAGATTTTACAAACTGCCGGAGGGTCTGGAAGCCCCCGGTCACCACTTGGGTTTCAAAAATAATACCCCCGCCTCCCAAAAAGGATTCACATCAATTTTACTGCACATCTGGTTTTCCTTATAGAGGCAAATCAAATATGAAAAACATCCCCCCTCCGCACCCCCACAGGCCCCAGCCTCCCGACCCTAACCCAAATAAAGGTTTAAAAAAAGTTTCTACAATCGGCCCCAGCCCCTCAGGACATGATTAGAAAGGCAGGTTCGCCATGTTTCCAGGCCCCGAGATGTAGCTCATTTGGCTGTCCAGTGAAACACTCCTCTGCCTCATCTGGTGTGTGACCATAAGGTTCTGCTGAGGTGGAGGCCCCATGAGGGAGCCCTGAGGTGACATCATATGTCCCGTCTGGGCGTACATTTCCCCTGACACAGACATGCTCCTCTGCTTAGCCTGCATCAGCATGAAATTCTGCTGGGCCATCAGACTCTGCTGGGGGGACATCATGCCCTGGTGCATGCTGTTCCCCATCATGGCTTGCTGGGGTGGCATACCTGTCCTGCCCAGCATGGACACCTGTCCAGGGTGACACATAGAGATGTTGAGTCCCCGCTGCACGCCCTGCTGCCCTGGAAGGCTGGGGGCGCTCATGCCTGGCCGTGTGGGTGGCTGCTCAGCCATCATGTTCTGTAGGTTCATGAGATGGAGGTTGGAAGGCTGTGATTTCGGTGCTTGGCTGTCACTCTTGGGGAAATACTGCAAGGTGCTGCTCGGCTTCTCTGAGGGGATGATCCTGGAGAGGTCAAACTCAGGGATGCCCGTGGGTGTAGGGCGGATGACCTCACTGAGCTCAGGGTCATTCAGCACTGAAGCCACACCTGGAAGCACACTGGGGTAGGGATCTCCAATCCGAGGAGGGATGTTCTTGCCCATCATGTGCTGCTGGGGGGCCATCTGGCCAGGCTGCTGGGAGGGAAGGTCCTCTGGTGGCAAGGGCATCCCCGGCGGGTAATGTTGCTGCATCCCAGCCCCTCCCCCACCTCCCGGTGTCATAGGCATACCAGCAGCTGGAGACTGCATGGCATTGTGGGGCTGCTGCATGCGGGGGAACACCAGCTGGTTGGAAGGGATCATCTGAGAATTGTTTGGCAGAGGGCCACAGGGCTGGTTCAAGGAGTCCTGGGGTCCTGGAGGCAGCATCATGGGGTTTTGGGGGGGCACACCCGCCCCTTGCGCACCAGGGTGCATCGGAATGTTGGAGCCCAGGGGATTCGGCGAGGACATCATGGAAGTGGGGGGTTCGTGGGAGAGTGGCTGCTGACCAGGCAAGTTCATCCCCATGGGACTCTGTGAGGATGCAGGCCCCACTGAGTTCAAGTGCAGTTGATTTGGCTGATTTCCTGTGATACCTAATGAAGGGGAGAAGGAGAGTTAACTCAATGCCCATGCACCTCCTCCCACCACGTGCAGAGAGTATGCCCCTGGTGCTAGCAGCTCTCTCCATTGAAATCAGCATCTAAGCAGAGATCAGCTCCAGCCAGATTCCCTGGAGTGTTCAAACCTGGCCCAGCTCTGCTCTCACTGCTAGACCCATGGAGCAGGTCTGCCATGGAGGGTCCATCAGGGCAGTAAGGTCAGCAAAAGACAGATGTCCCCATCACAGCCTATGATCACCAAGCCTGGCAGCAGCACAGAAGGGGAGAGCACTGCAGCAAGCAGGCAGGGACCAGTCCAGTGATCTAATCCACCCTAAGCCCAGGGGACTCTGCTCTCAGGCTGCTGTCAGACCTGATACCTGCTCAGTACCCTCACCCAGCACTTCATTGCCATGGCAGCATCACACCCTGCCCCGTACCAGCCAGGTGCTAGGCTGCACAGGGGAGAGGTGAGCACCACAGAGCCACATCCTTGGGAGTCCAGCCCCTCCCTCTCTCACCAAGACAGTAAAGGCACGTCAGCACTGCATGTGGGAGCCAGGCTCTGGCCCGGGGCCACAGACTTGTGCTAGCATCCTAAAAATAGCAGTGTAGATGGTGCTTAGAAGTTGCAGCTGTGGCTGGAGCATGGGCTCTCAAGCCCATCCCAGGCACCAGAGCTTGAGCTCTAGCCCAAGCTGTAACGTCTACACAGGTGTTTTTAGAGTGCTAGCCTGAGTCTGTGAACCTGGGCTGCAAGGCTCACTCCCAGATGCAGTGCAGACATGCCGTAAGAGGGCCAGCTGGTAGGTGCTTCTACTTCTGCTGGCGAGAGCTGCTCCAGACCTCAGAGGTTGCCTGGTGCAGGCAGGGAATAGCTGGGGTTCAAGGGATGTCACCACAAGACTCAGTCGGTCATTAACCATACATGGGGCTTGTGGCTCTTACCAGCTCAGCCAATCCTGTGCCGCTCTGTTGCTACACAGGCTGGGACAGTACAGCACAGCAACCTCTCTACTGCGTTGAGCACAAGGAAGGATTGCCAAATAAACACCCTCAACAGCCATTAGTTGGCAACCTCTGTGCAGCTCCAATGTGCCACCCAGTGGTGGATACTGAGAAGGACAGCACAGCTACCACCTAGCGCACAGCCCTGCCTGGCTTACACAATGCTCACAGCCAGCATGGGAGGGAGGTGTGGCCCCTCGCTGTGGAGGTCAGAAAGACTTTCTGAAATTGGAACTAAGCAGTTCTCAGATTATGCCTCTCTCTCACAGCTCTGACTGTGCAGATTGGGACCCTGCATGGACTGGATAGCCCAGTCCCCGCTCAGGCTTTCCCATTCTACTGGGACATACCCTGCTGAGACCATCTAAGGTTTCCTACACAGCAGAGCTCTGGGCTGGAGACAGTGGACATCTCTGGTGGGAGTGGAAAATTCAGGGGCACACCAAAGGTCACAGCCCCCTCCCTCCTCCATGCAGGGCAAACATGGTTCCTGGAAACCTAGCTCTAGGACTCAAACAAGGGGAGTGGCCAAATAATAGAACATGGCCCTGCTATCCCAGAGACAACACTCAGGCAGATGGTTGAGGGAGGAACACTGGGCATGTGGAGGCAGAGAGGAGATGATAAAGAGGATAGAGAGATAAGTAAGATCTATGGGTTGTCACATCATTCCCACCGGGCATGGGGATGTACATGTAACCCACATGCACGCTGCATCTACCATAATCTGTTTTACCCCCAGCTGATCCTGGCTGTGTGCTGGGCTAGAAACTCTAGTGTCTCCTGGGCTTGCTGTGTTTGCCAGACAGATCAATGGCACATGGAGAAGGCAGCAGCTGGCCCTGGCCAGTCAGTAAGAAGCAGATGGCAGAACAGCACCGCACCTGCTAATGCCAAGCAAACAAACAACTGCCAGCTTCGCACAGGTTCTGGAAGCACCCAATGCCTTTGCAAAGCTGCGGCAAGCTGGGAAACCAGCCTGGGATGCCAGCACAGCTGTTCCATTTAAGGAGTTTAGTCAGCAGTATCCAGGGAGCTAGAGTTTCCCCAAGGCCTTTGGTTATACCTGAATGCAGGACAGCTGAACGGGCTCCATTGCTTTTACTTGTGCTAGTGAGAACACTGGGAGCCCAAGACACTCAGGACAGACTAAGACACCCACGCCTTAGACCTGACATCTCTATGTCTCACCTCAGGAGATGTAACCCTTGTAATAACCTGTACCCCTAGCATGCTGGTGGGACTTACAGTGACTACAGTTACCATTAATAACCCAACTGTATTATACTGCAATCAACTGGCTGGTGTGTATATGGCATTGTTGCCCTTTGCTGGCTGGAATCAGAATTGCTTGCTGTGTGTCAAGGCCACATACTGCTAACAGATGATAATTTTCCTTGAGCTCAGTTGGTCAGGCCAATGCTTTTGGAGTGGGCGATCCTGGGTTCTAACCTGCTGCCTCTATGACTTTCTGAGAGGCCACAACAAGGATACAGCCATGGAGTCTCTACTATATTAAGTCATACATTTGGAAAGGAGTGATCCTTCCACAGCATGGTCCACAACAAGGATTACACCCTGTCCTGTCCCTGCAGACGGTTCACTGAGTCTTCTCCCTTGTCCAACTTCTTCCCCAGGCTTCTCCGTGCCTGGAACAAACTCTTCTCTTCTCCACAGGATAAATGCTCTCATCTGACTCAATTAACCCTTTTGTTTGTCCTTGCTTTGCAACTCCAAATAGGTCTGCTCCTATTCTGGTGCTCAATTAGCGCACTTTTCTACAACACGCCCCCAGCCATGCCTCCCAGGTACTTTCTAGTCATCAATGCACTGAGCCCCATGCTCCAACAGAGGCAGGGAGGGATAGGGAAACAGGAACAGACAAGTTAAGTGACTTGTCCAAAGCCACAGAAGAAGTCAGTGACAGAGCTGGGAACAGAATTCCTGACCCCCATTCTGAGCATCAGAACCACACCCAGGTGTCCTGCCTCCCAGGCCTGTGTGTGAACCACAAGACCAGTCTTACCCCTATAAAGCCCAGCTCCAGCTTGCTCTCCCTGCTGGTGCAGACAGTCCCAGAAGAACGTACCTGGTATGCTTCCTGGTGGGAGCATAGGCCTGTCCGGGAGCAGCTCATCATCAGAGGTGGCGATGGTTTTGATGGCATTGTGGTAGAGTGGTGTGGAGCTGGGCATGGCATACTTGGACATCTGTGACATCATCAGCGAGAGGGGGTTCTGGGAGGGGGATGGATCTGGAGAGGAAGTAAAAGGTATGTTGGGATTCATGGTGCTAGAGGGATTACTGGCTGGCGCGGAGGAATTGCTCCTAGGCCCAGGAGGGAGCGAACCTGCAAGCAAGAGAGAGAGAGAGAGAGACCAGCTTAGTGCTCCCTGCAAGCTGCAGCCTGCTCCCATCGGGCAGCATCCCCAATTCTCCGCTTGGAACAGCGATAGACCCAAACCAGGCTGGCCCCCAACGAAAACCCTCTATGGACTCTGGGGAAGTTCTGTGCTGGGACCACCTGCTGTGGTTGGCACTGGAGCCAGACACCCCAAACTATGGGGGAGTTAGATCTGATCTAGTCCCAACTTCCGAGCTCTGGCCCATCCCTCATGAACTCAAGAAGGGGAAGGGTGGGTGCTGAGGGGAAGGCACTGAGTTGGAGGCCTTTTTCTAGACCTAGATACAGAAAACTTTGCCCCTTTCCCCTATTTGCTTTTTTTTAAAGTCCCTGCTGGATGCCTGGGGGCAAAATAGACACCAACTTCAAGAGCTAACACAGAGAAGTCAGAGACTGGAAACCTGGGGCACGTGTGTGCATGTCAAGTGCATGGGGGCTGAGTGAGAGTAAGAAAAATGCAGCGGTTGGTGGCCTGGCCTGGCCGACAATCCGCTCTGGATGGGAGTATGAGATGGGACTGATACACCACTGCGCTAAGTAGCTCTGAGCGCATGCTGCCTGCACCATGCAGGGCTACCTGGAACCGTTCTTCCAGCACTAGATACCTCAGGGGCCTCACCCTGACATCCCTTCCCTGGATATAGCTGTGGGCAGGTTTCTAGCATCCAGTGTGTCTTGTGAAGATGCAAATTACTCTGGTGGGCAATGGCTCTGCATTCACTCAAGGCCTCCTCAACCAAGTAGGTGTGGATGGGAACAGCCTATTTGTACAGGGGAATGGGGTGGGAGTTTGCTGGGGAGGGATGTTAACCTTGCTAGAAGGCACGGGTGGAGAGGTGAACCAGCTCCCTAGTACCTAGGAAGGAACCCTGCTTTCTAGTCCATCCTGTTACCCCTATATGAGTGGGCGCAGAAGAAAGAAAGTGGGGATGGGGAATCCTTGTCAACACCAGAGGGACAATGAAAGACTCAAGTCAGGGCCAGGGGAAACTGAAGCACTGAGAGGTGAAGGGACTTGCCCAAGGAGACAGTGGCAGAGCAAGGCTTAGAGTTCTGGATTCCTGACTCAGACTCTGGTTTGACCATTAGACAATGCTGCCTGCATAAATAAATGGACTAAATTCTGATCTACCTGCAAAAAGTCTCCCCAGACAACAGGACCTGGGGCCTGAGAAAAGAAACACAAGGAAATGCAGGGAGCTGGGCATTGGCCAGACACATCTTGCAATCTCCCCAACCCCTGGAATGCACCGAGACAGGTTTGCTCAGTGACACACACAGCCCCACTGTCCCCTCCTTTCAGGCACTTCTCCAAGTCAGGACACATGTTTAAGGACTCTGTCTCCCATCAATCCATTTTTCCATCCCTACCCAACCCCGGAGAGCATAAGCCGTTCAGCAGAGGAATTTGGGAATGCTGGTATCCTGGCTCCCCATTTCTAATTTGGTCCAGTGTCTCCCTCCAAACCTCTACAGTGCATGTTAGGCTGCCTACTGTTTTCCTCCTTGTGAATAAGAGAGCACAGCATCAGGGGGTGGGGTGGGACACAGCAAATCACTGGCATTAATCCCCAGAAGAAGCGAGTGCAGGCTTGTATGTATCGGGCAGGCCAAGCTCATTCAGCCCACCAGGAAATAGCAGTCCCTCTCCAGGCTGTATGCATTTCCCCTAATCTAGGCTCTTGCTCCCTTCTTCCCGATGCTGAGACACATTGCCCTGAGGCCTGGTGCATGGCACAGAAAGGGAGATGGTGTATTCTATCCCTTTGGAAAAGGAACTGGGCTGCTATTACAGCACTTTCAGTGCTGGGCCCTAGATGCCCACTCACCAACCCCAAATCCCAGCACAGGGAGAGCTGGCTATGGGCAGGCAGATTCCCACCACTGCCCTGCAGGGAAATAGCCACATAATCACTACTAGTCTGAGTATATGGAAAATATGGGTCTGGAAGCCACAGAATTATTGGGCTCCATGAGAGCGACCAGCTATGTGCAGAGCCCTTCAGAGCACCAGGCTTTAATTCTATGGCCCTATCCCACTCACACATCCACACCGTGTAACAGCTTACCCTGATCCAGCCCTCCCATGGAAGCTGACGAATTCATGCCGATAGGCTGCTTGCTCTGGCTGACTCCTGGACTTGGCAAGGTGGTTTTGGGAGATGGCACCCACCCAGGCGAAGGAACGGCCATGGAAGGGGACTTCAGGCGGCTTGGTGAGCTGGTGGGAGACCTGACATTGAGGGAGGAGCTCATCACCTGGGGCGACTTCAGGGGCCCGGACTGGTTGGAAGGTGGCATGCTGACCATCTGAGAGGGCGTCTGTGGGGACTTCAGGTTGGCAGATGGGGAGGGGACAAGCGGTGAGTGCACCTGGCTGAGCGTCGGGGACTTGAGGTGGGCCATGCCAGGGGAGTTCATCTGGGTGATGTTGATGGTGAGGTCAGAGGGCCTGCGGCCCAGGCCCCGTGAGGGTGCCGGGTGCATGTTGGCTAGGTTGCCCCCTTGGGTGGGAGGGGGATTGGAAGCTGGAGGCAAAGGGATGTGGCTGAGCCTGGTGGTGCCGCCGATGTTCCCAATGGACATGGCACCCTGTTCAGGGCTGAACATGTCTGGGGCACTGCCCATCTCCTGGGGCATGCTGGGATAGGGGCCCTGCGTGCCTGAGAAGCCTTGCTGCCCTTGGCTGGGGAACTGTGAGGGGATCATCATCTTCTGTGGCCCCCCCATCATTGTGCCACCACTGCCATTCTGAGCCCTCACCCTGGCCAGATCCTCAGGGCTGATGCCCTGGTGGCCTATCATGTCAGGACCCCTCATTTTCTGCGACATCATCATCTGCTGCTGTGGGGTCATCTGGACATTGAGGTTCATGTTCATGTTCATGTTGACATTCATGTTCATGTTGAGGTTCCCAGGTCCCATAGGTGCATCCATGTCTCGGAGACTCGACTGGCTCATGGGTGGGCTCAACATCCCCCGGGTACCCGTGAAGTCCATACCTATGGGTGCGCCACCTAGGCTCTCTCCTGGCATCTGTCCAGGGAACATGGATGGGTCGATCTGCCTGTGAGCCTGTATCATCCTCTCCATTTCCAAACCTTGGCTCATGGAGCTGCCAGACATCCCCATGGGCCTCTGCATCACCACCGGGCGCTTCTCCATCAGCTGGTGCCTCAGGATCTCCTCCCTGGCTCGGGGGTTCATGAACCGCTCAGGGTCCCCTTGCCCCGAAGGGTAGGGCAGGCTCCCTTGTGGAAAGTTCCCTGGGCCTCCTATTGGAGGCATATCATCATTCCATCCCATGCCAGGCCTGACTGGCCGCTGCATAGCATTCATGGGCCCAAGGGCATCCATGGGCACATTCTGCATCCCCCCAAAGCCAGTAACCCTCTGCATCTGATTTCCAGGGAACCTTGGCCCCGGGAATGGGGGCGCTCCCCTCAGCTGCATGGGGTCCTGGACCTCTATGGGTCCCCTTAGCTGGTTGCCCATGCCTGGAGGCCATGGCTCCCCAGGTTTGCTGTGATAGGGCGGTGGTGGCCCCCGGATCATCATGCCACCCATGGACTGGGGGATCAGCATCTCCTGCATAGGTCGACCATGGATGCTGATCTGCTCCTCCTTCCGCCGCTTTTCCTCATAATACTCCTCCTGCAGCTTCCTCCAGGCCACTTGCTCTGGCGTCAGGCTGTCCTGGTTCAGCCGCTGCATCATGATATTCATCTGCTGCCCCATGTCAGAACCTTGATGGTGGGAGACCTCGTGCTCCAAGTTGGGGCCCCCCAGATTCTGCGTCTGTGAAATCATGGACTGCAGGGGCTCTTCGTACTTCTTCATGCCCACAGACGGGAGGGGTGCCTGGGTGGGTGGGGGTTGCGGCTGGGGAGCAGGGCCACCCTCACCAGCACTTTGGTTGGACTTCAGGAAGGGCTCAGCCTCACTGCTGCGCAGCAGCAGGCGCTCAATGTCCCGCAGGGTCTGCAAGGAGCGTTCCCGGTGCTCCAGCTGCTCCTTAGAGAGCCCCTCCGAGTTCATGGGGTTCCTGGGGCCCAGCCCTACCTGCCCATTTCCAGCTGCCCCAGCACTGGCACCATCCCCCAGTAAGTTAGAGCTGGAAGCACTAGAAGAGTCCACCTGCCCGGGCTGCATCGGGTTGGTGGAGGCGTTGGGTGTGTTGGGGTGGTTGCTCCCTGGCTGGGTGCTGCCGCTGCTATTTCCCACAGAGTTGGGAGTCAGGTCCCGCCGAACGTCCTCTCCCGTCCCTTCCTGGGGTAGGGTGCTTGGTGCAGGCAGAGCTTGCTGACTGATGCTCTGGGGTGGAGGGGGCTGTGTTGGAGGGGGCTGAGGCTGTGCCTGGTTGCCCTGCGATGCCGGGGGCTGGGACTGCGGAGTGCTGGAGGCAGGTGGGTTAATTGGCAGTTGCTCGGCGACTCCCAGCATCTTGGGAGCTGGAGCCTGGGACAGAAAGGGGAAGCCAAAGTCAGCAAGAAACACGTAAGGCAGGTGTGTAGCCCCAGACCTTGTGTGGGCTTCGAGCCCTGTATCCACACAAGAGCCAACTGAGCCCATCTCCCTTGAAAGAATGTGAGCTGCAAACAGGGTCCAGTTGTGACTAGCCATGAGGACATTACCCAGCAGCATGCACAGACAGGACTGTCTGGCTCACACCCAGCCATACCTGGTCTAGCTTTGCTCGGGGAACATTCTGCTGATGATAGGTCAGGATGGAGTCTGCTCGCCCCTGCAAGACAGCTTCTGCAGCACTAAGAAAGAGAGCAGCCAGTCAAGAACAGCAAAGTGTCAAGCCAGAAATACTTAGCAATTCCCTGGGTCCATAGGTTCAGAACTCCCAGCAAGGCTACCTCTGCCCGTTGGCCCCCTAGGGGAATGCCCAAGCCCCCTGGGCTCATCGTGGGAATCTCACAGGAGAGCTGGCACTGAACTTCCACCTGTTCTGCACAGATCTCAGGGCATCTGTCTGACAGGAAAACATCTGCCTTGCAATTTCCCCTTCCCCACCTCCAGTATTGTGCACTGTGCTGGGCTCTTCACTGGTTGCTGTGTGCTGCCCCAGAGGGATATAGCATGGGAGGGAGACACTTTGGGATATGCTAGGACTAGAACCCCATATTCTTTGCAAATGTGAAATAACACAAAATAAAAGCAAAAACTATAAAATGAAAACTCACTGTACAGCAGTGGCTCCCGTCCCGCAGGGGGCTGGACCCAGCTCCTTGCACTGGACTTTGTGACCTGGCGCACAAGGTCACCATGCTGCTCAGGTTTAGCCTGGCAATCCCTCTGCCATCGTAACAGGAAGGGATGGGGGAGTGCAGACAGGCCAAATCTGAGTGAGTAGCATTGTGACCTGGCAGATGGTGTTGCAGCACCACTCACTCACATTTGGCCCAGCCACACCCCGGTCCTCATGATGGAGGGGCAGCCAGGCCAAACCTGAGCAGCACTGTGACTGTGTGTGCCAGGTCTCACCCTAACCCTAAGCTGCTGCAATGGCGTGAGTGTGGGGTCAGGCTCCCTCTGTGCTCCCTCACAGGGCCTCCCACTTCTCCTGGGGGCAAGACCTGGCCCCTCCCACATGGATAAAACAGCACAAAGTTCCCAAAAAAAACAAAACAAAAAATTATAAAAAATAAAAAAAAAATTTCATAGGACTCTAGCTATGACCTAAGTAGGCACTCTAAAGCTGTATGTTCCCCGAGAATCAGCAGCTGAGATACTGCAAAAGAATGAAGGGAGCAAGTTGAGGGCACTCAATAATCTGGACTGTTAGCACCCAGTGCCTCCCACTGCAATCTATTCTCCCAGGGCCCTTCCAGATCACACCACTAATCCATCTAACCAAGTATCCTGCCTCTGGCAGCAGCCAACACGTTTCAGTGTTCCGGTGACCCTTTATTATACATCTGGCCAAACACACTCCGTGGCTCCTGTTGCAGCTGGCAGCACTAGGGCACTACCAGGAGGCAGCTCGCATTTAAGATGAACTCTCTCCACCAGCACCTGACAACTACGCTAGGGAGAATGTGGATGGGGTGGGGGGAAGGTCATGCTAGGGGCAACCCAGGGAACCTCCAGTCCTCACCTTCTCCAGAGGCTGCAGTGCTAACTACAGCATGTAAGAGGCAGCTGTGGTAGACCACCCCAAGTGGCCAGAGCCAATGGGGAGGACTGGGGAAGACACAGGGGTTTACTGCTTACGTGTTAGCAAGGTGAGTGGTGAAGACATAAACAAACTGGGAAGGCTGCTTTCCGGCGCCACCACCTCCACTGCCCCCAGCATCGGGCCGCAGGCCAGGAGCAGCGCCATGTGGTGCATTGGAAGAACTGGTCTCATTCAGGCTCGGCAGCGGGTTGGACCCAGGACCAAGCTGCGGGGCTGTGGACATTGCAGGATCTGCTACATTACAGTCTGCAGAGGACACAGGAGAGAGCAGCTGTTACCAACAATCAGCGTAACACAGACTGCTGGGAAGCACCGCGCAGATTGCCAGAGCTAAACAGCACACACTAAATGTCTGGACTAAGGGCAATTACAGACTATGGTGGGTATAACAGAGGAGTTCTTGGGTTGGTGTAACAGAGGAGTTCAGGGCTGGAATAACAGGAGTCTGGGGGGTCAGGATTGAGGGGAACCGGCAAAGCTGCCTATGGTGTGGGGGAGCCTGGGGCTGGGATAGTGGGATCTGCAAGCTGGGAATGAGAGGCACTGGCAGAGCTGTGTGTGTCGGGGGAGCCCAGGACTGAAGCAGCAGGGAGTCTGACAGTCGGGATTGTGGGGCAGTGCCAGAGGTGCGTGGGAGGAGAGGATTCAGTGTCTTTAGCCCAACATTCTACCCTGGAGTTTATCCCCTTACAAAACACAGGAAAGAACAAAAATCACATGTGTTGGGGAGCAGGGCATCTCTCCTGCATCTTCCCGCCAGCAGGGCAGGGCTATGCATTCCCCCAACTTCCAGCAGATGGCAGCACACAGCAGGGATTTTTCTGGGCCTGGATGGCTACAGCCTCCCAGAGAGATGTGAGGAGCAGGGAGGGCTTAGTTCCACCTCTTCATTTTCCCTCCTGGTGAGTGATTGGCCCCAAACACCCCTAGCCTTCCCCTTCCAGGGCCATTTTCACAGACACACTCAGGGAACACTGCACACTGGAGCGATAATAATTAATCACTATCAATTATTTAATACTTCTACTTAATATTAATAACAATTGTAATTAACAACACCACTTAGTGCTTTGCATTTGCACAGCGCCCTATGGACAGCTGGAGGGTAGTTAGTAGATATTCTGCATTAGCACTTCCACCTACAGAAAGCCCCCTTGAAGCCAGAGCCACACACATTCCCCCCCCCCAGCCCTGAACTTGACTGGGAGTGCGAAGCTACTGTGCTTTCATGTGAACTACGAGGCTCTGGCATTAAATACAGGACAAGGCTGGAATGGGGGCAAGGCCAGGATTCACCCAGCGCTTCCTCTGCGCACTGTCCAGACTATGTGTCTCTAAGCAAGACTCCCTAGAGTCTCCGGGCTGGGAGGGGAATCAGGCTCTTGTCTCTGTCATGGGGGCAATCTGAGGAAGGCTCACTCCTCGCCAAGTCATGGCGATCATGGTGCCTGAGTTGGTAAAACTATGCAGAACTGTTAAAATCCAGCCATTTTAAACAGGAAAATGGCCATTTGTTCTCCAGCTGGATGCTCTCTTGTCACACACGGCAGCATCCTGACAATCTGCTCACAGCCAGCCTCAGAAACAACAGTTGGTCTTACTGTCACCTTTCACCCATGGATCACAGAGTGTTTTGTAAAGGGCAGGGCAGCATTATCCCTTTCTATTGAGACACAGAGGAGAAGTGACGTGTCAAAGGTCACCCAGTGAATCTGTGGCAGAGCCAAGAAGAGAACCCAGTAGTCCTGACTCCCAGCCTAGTGCCCTGGGCTATCCTGCCTCAAACCCAGTGATCTAAAGGGAGGAGCCTTGAACAACAACTTGCTGTAAGCCCTTGTCTGTTTGCACTGCACTGAGTCAGATGCAAGGGCAACTCTACAGCTCCTTGTATGCTTGTCCATTTTCTTTATACTGCCTGCCTGCCTTGCTCTGCACCCAGCTAGAGGCCTGCACAGCAGAAGGGAGGATCCTCTCTCTAGGGTGATGCAGAAATGCACATTTCCAGCTGGCAACTTCCCTGCAGCAAAGACAGCCAGACTCCCACACAACTTTATGAAGCATTAACATGGAATGGCAGCCTTGAAAGAGGACAGTGAAACAGCCAAATAAGTTCAGTTACTGTGTGTTGTGCTGCAACATTGCAAGTGGCTAAAACATCCAATTCTTGAACAGTCTTTGCCATAAATAATGCAGGCAGAAGGCACAAGGCCAGAAGAGGAAGCTAGTGCACTACTAAGTCTTTGAGGCCTGCTGTGCTTTGCTGTCTTCACTTTCCTCTCCCTCAACCACATCTCTTCAGCCTCTTTGACTCCCTGGTGCAGGGAAGCCCACCAATGTGGCCTGTTAATTGCATCGTCCCACCCTGGAGTGTCTATATTAAAAGTTTTGAAGTCACTCCTGGAAACATCCTTGAAACTGAGCCTAGGTTGGCACAGTGGCCTTGGAGCATCCACAAATTCTCCATACAGGAGATCCTTCAGAATGCGTCCATCACCTATCCATTGCAGATGACGAAGCCAGCAACTGTGTTTAAGAATAGTGATTAGACTTGGCAGTTTTGCTTTCTCAGATACTTTGGTTTCTCACTTGATATTTAGAATATGATGAAGACAATGGGTGTGGAAGGTGTTTAGCCTACTCATGTCCACTGTAGGTGGTCCAAATCTTGCCACTATACAGCAGTGTAATCAAAGTGCACAGCTGGTAGACCCATACCTTGGTGTGGGTCTGGTGGCTGCCTTTCCAATGTGAGAATTAAGCTCATCATCTAGAGGTAGGTTATCCAGAACAGTTGATCCTAGATAGCAGAGATTGTGACTAATTCTAGCATGGTACTAGCTATTAAAACTTCTGGTGCAGTCCACACATGTGTGCCATAATCATGGTCTTCTTTAGACCAATGATTAGTCCAAATTTGTCACAAGCTAGTGCAAAGCTACTATCAAGTTGCTAAAGGTCCTCTTCACTGTGTGCAACAGTGCGCCATCAGCACAAAAAAGTTCCCTTATTAGCAGGTATTTGACTTTGCTATTAGCTCTTATATGTGCAGTGTTTTCCATACACCCTCAGTGCTAGATGAGAAAGCATGACAAAGCAGCAGACAGAAGAATATATTGAAAAGTGTTAGTGCCAAAACACATCCCTGTGATACCACTGTGGATTACAAAGCAGTCAGCTTGATCATCATCATATTGGACTGTAGCCTTCATGCCATTGTGGAAGGATTGAATTAGACTGACGAGGACTGGGGGGAGGGGGGGTGACGCAACAAATTATCTTGCAATTGGAAAAGACCCATTCTGATGACCAGGTCAACAGCCTTTGTAAGATCTATGAAGGCCATGTAGAAAGGTTTTCCTTGTTTTTGACACTTTTCTTGTAGCTGCCTTAGTGAAGACTATGTGAATAGTTGATCTACTGACATAGAAGATACAGCGACTCTCTGAATATATGCATTCAACAAGAACTTGGAGTCTTTTGAGGTTGACCTGTGTGAATGCCTTACCAGCAATCCTACGGAAAGAGATTCCTCTGTAGTTGTTGCAATCACTCCATTCTCCTTTGTTTTTATACAGCATTATGATGTTGGCATCATTCATATTTTGCAATACCCCTCCTTCCCTCCACCAGGCAAACAAGACATTGGGCAGATGTTTAAGTCTTATTCCAGTACTTCAGCTGGAATTCCTTCTTTTCCTGTAGCCCTTCCTGGTGCTAGGGAGGTGATTGCCTTTTCAAGCTCATTTATAAATGGTTCTATATGAAACTCTTTGATAGTCTGAAGCCTGGGGACTGCATTTAGCGCTGCTTCAGAAAGACTGGTTTCATGTGACTAAAGCTTGTGATACTGCATCTGTTTGCTTCTGTTGATGATCACAGAATCATAGAATATCAGGGTTGGAAGGGACCTCAGGAGGTCATCTACTCCAATCCCCTGCTCAGAGCAGGACCAATCCCCAATTTTTGCCCCAGATTCCTAAATGGCCCCCTCAAGGATTGAACTCACAACCCTGGGTTTAGCAGGCCAATGCTCAAACCACTGAGCTAACCCTCCCCACAAGGGATGATGAGACACGATGATGTCTCCATTAAGAGATTTGAGTGGGGCAGTCTTCCTGGCTGAAGATACTATTGCTTTCTTGATTTGATCATCCCTTTAGATGATTCCATCATCCTCTTAGACCTCCATTCTCAAAGGACATTTGTATCTTTTCGCAGAGATAGAGCCAGTACGATTGAGCACGTTGCCTTATTGTTTGTTGTAACGTGCTCTTGGCCATTCTGAGGTTAGCACATATTTCAGGAGAGGGGTTCATGTTGTAGTGGATATATGGCATGCATTTTGCTTCAATAACTGGAAGCATACTTCAGAGTATGTGGCAAACCAGTCTTTATCCTGTGCAGTCTTTTTACCGAAAGCTAGGGTTGCAGCTATGTGGATGGAGAAGATAACAACATGAGTCCCTTATGTAAAATTGGGAGCGTGGGTTGGAAAGGGTGTGGGGGAGGTGTTCACGTCTAAAAGTGTTTGGACGTTTAAGAAATACAAACCATCATGAATATTGATCTAGGAAAAGCCTCTCTGTCATTTTAGGGGCAATTGCTCTGATTCACAAACTCTTAGCTTCACACTTTTCTTAATGACTTTACCATGTTCCATTTGCTGTGAGCAGAATTTTAAAAAACCACAACTCTGGAGAAAAAGGGAAGTGAATGGAAAGATCCAGGGAAACAAATCTAGCTTTTTCTTCCAGTAGCTGGGGAACTTGTCTGTTGGGAAAGCCATTGGCAGGATGAAGAGGAATGAGAATGTGAAAGGTGGACCCAAATGGACCTGACCCAGCTACCTCAAAAATATTTTCACTTCCACAGTTTGAAAATAGTTGAATTCAAGATGCAACAAATCAAAGGATTTTGCTGTTTCTGGAATGCAGGAGGGACCATCAGTTTGTTTACAACCCACCCCCCAGACAGACATGTCAGATCACTGTGCTATTTATTAGGCTGAGAGAAGTGCCTCAGCTTCCAGCTAAACACAAAGTGACACTCTTTTAACATATGAGATTCCAATGGGTGGGGAGGGAGGACCGAGATGGGGGAATGAGGGAGCGTAGGCTTAAGAGTCACATGAAACCTATTGATAAAACGTCACCATCCCCCAGAGACTTACAATAAAAACCATCAGGGCCTCAGAGCAAGCTTTTAACTTGATTTAAAGCCTGGATCAGAAATTAAGTCAGTGTGCAGTGCACTCTGGTTAACTCAGCCCTGTCCAGATTCTTGGCAGGCCCTGAGCATTTCCCTTGATGCCAGAGCACAACCGCCTCCAGACAGGGTTGTAGTGACTCCAGAGTGGATGGTCCAACAGTACAGTGTGAACAGGGATCTAAATCCATGCAGGATGCACTCTCTGCAGCACAGCGCTCACGAAACATGATGAACTCTGTGCATGCCCACTGGCCTGCAAAACAGCACTGAAGCCAAGTCAGTGCCAGCCACGCACAAGAGCCCACCGTGGCCAGCCCACCTGTCATGTGGGCTGGGGGGGGGGGAAATGTCCCCTCATGGAGATGGGGCCAAGAGGGCTGGGGGACTGATACAGTCCCATATCACACATCGACGACTCCTACCCTCACACTGCATTCAACAATCCTCCAGCACTCCACCGCCTAAACCATACTGCACAAAATCCACCTGCAGAGCACCACACCACACCACACCTCCCTCACAATACACACACAGTGTGTGCAATACCACAACCTTGTAGCATCAACACACGCCTCACCAAGTGCCCTATTAAGCCAGCAGACAGCTTCTTTTGGGAACCTTTGGTTGCCATCGCTGCCTTCTCTGACAGACTCCAGGGCAGGAACTGGGCATGCAGTGATCTCGGGGCTGTTTGGGGAGGGGATACTCACTGTGTGTGCTGCTGATGGGTTTGTCGTCCTCCTCGCTGTCCGGGCCTGAGCACCATTCGTCCCCACTGTATGGCTGTTTCCTCTCCAGCACACACCGACGTTTGCTGCGGGGAGCCACCTCACCTGCAGTGGGAAAGTACCTGTCAGAAAGCGGGGAGTGCCACGGCACAGCCATGGACTGAGTAGGCTGGGGCTCCGTCCCACCACCTCCTGGCACTTAGGGTCATGCTCGCAAAACCAGCCAGGAGAGTCCAATGAACAGAGGGGAAGATGTACAAGGGTTCAGCTCCCTGTGATAGGCCTCACCCTGGCCTTGACAGCCAGCCTCAGTCTGCTTCCTGCACTAAACCACAGCAATTCCCCCCAGCACGGAGCTATGTGGACTCCTGCCCAATGGCCGAACAGCCCGACTGTGGGTCAGAAGCCCTGCTATCCCCAGATAGCGCAGGACCTGCACCGAGTCTCCCTCCTACAGTGCACAACTTGGAAGCAGCATTTCCCTCTCTGCTCCGAGACCACTGGCTGAACTGTGATGTACCTGCAGCAAAGCCCTGGTTGCGCTGTGGGTGAGGCCCTGCTAGCATGTCTTTGCAAGGAAGCATTTAGCAGTCAGACCCCAGGCTGGGAGCCTGCTCCAGGACCCCTTCTCCAATGCAGTCATTCCTCACCTATGGGGGGATGGGATCACAGCCTGAGCTGGGTCCAAACAGCCACCACAGAACTGTTTACAACAGCGTGAGATTGTTTGTCAGAGATCCAGAAGCTTTTGCTGGAGCCCCAGAACCATCCTAGAGCTGCGACCCAGACGTTAGCCAGGGGAGGCAAAGCTCCTGCTGGAGCACTGAGCGGGAAAGCTCAGTCAATACCAGCCGTCTCTGCCATTCACAAGAGCTCAGTCTGGTGCAACAGACTGACATGGGAGCTCATTAGAGGCCTGTCAACTCCCATCTCCCTGCTGGCTGCAGCAGGATTGTTCCCAACAGGGTCCCACCCAGAGGTTTGCCCGGTAGCGGAAATGTTCCAAGCAATGGGGCTCCTACCCTCCCTTTGGGAGGCGATTCCCCAGCCTGAGCCATCACACTGCCGGGCAGCTTTCCTGGCATCCAGCCCAAATTTTCCCCTCTCAGTCTCAGCCAAGTTCTTCTCCCTCATTGCTCCTGCACTAACTCCCCTCCTTGCATGGGTTCACATTCCCCAGCTCTCCTCCCAGCCAGTCACAATGAGTGCTCTCCCTTGACATCTTGGCCTCAGCATTTAGACTCTCCCCAGAGGCCTGAATCTGCAGCTGTGGATGGTGACTGGCAGGGAGAGATGCACCATTGGTTTTCATACAAGAAAAATTACTAACCACCCCTTCCTGCCCCCAGAAAATGGCAACTAGTTCCAATCAGAGAAGAATTAAAGGGGAAGGCGCTGGGGGGGGACGGGGGACGACCCCCTAGGGACATGACTGCAAAAAAACAACCGTAGAAGCTCAGCTAGGCCAAAGCAACAGGCACATGCTGCACTGGGACAGGAATGAAGCTTTTGCCCCAGAGATGGCTTCCTGTCCAATGGATTCAATGGTCTCTCAACAAGGCAACAGGCAGGAGAGCAGTGTGTCCCCCTCCCAGGGCTTTGTCATGTTCAGAACCTGGCCTGTTCTGTCCCACCATCATCAGAACATAAGAACAGCCATACTGGGTCAGACCAAGTCCATCTAGCCCAGTATCCTGTAATCTGACAATGGCTAGTGCCAGGTGCTTCAGAGGCACAGAATGAACAGAATAGGCAATTATCAAATGATCCATCCCCTTGTCATCCAGTCCCAGCTTCTGGGAATCAAAGGGTTAGGGATACCCACAGCGTGGGGTTGTGACCCTGACCATCTTGGCTAATAGCCAGTTTTGGACCTATTCTCCATGAACGTATCTAATTCTTTTTTGAACCCAGTTATACTTTTGGCCTTCACAGCATCCCTGGAAATCAGTTCCACAGGTGTCCAGGACCACCCAGCATGCAGTAACATACAGCAAGGATCAGCATGGCCAACCCAGCATCCATGTTTTTTGTGTTGTTGGGTTTTTTGGGGGGTGGGGAGCCTTGTATCCACGGCGTGTGACCAGGAGAGAGAGGTCTGCACATATCTTTGCTAGTAAGCATCCTCGCCAACTGCCTCAGAGGATGAATCTCAGGCTGCAGCTCTATAAACACAAGCAGCTTGGAATAAGAGATACTTCATTATTATTTGAAAGGAATCCATATACCAAGGGCCCCACGAAATTCACGGCCATGAAAAACACATCATGGACCGCAAAAATCTGGCCATGAGTGAGCTCACCGTTATTCTAGTCCACCTGAAAGGAGAGAGCAGCCCAATGGTACAGGAGCACAGGCTGAGTAGGGGAGCTCCTAGCTAGCCCACCAGGGGCACTGCAGGATCACAGGCTGCAGGAAAGGCTCTTAGCTGCTCCACACCCAGTTCCCACTAGGATGCGAGGGGCAGTTCAGAGAAAATCTTTCCAAGGCAAAGGTTTTTGAGCATTACCTTTCGATTCCGTGTCCAGTGAGGGGGTGCTGGCTTCCCGCTGCTCTCCTGAGTCCACCGAGATGCTTCGTTCCCGTTTCACTTTGCCCTTCAAAGACCCAAAGTTTGGGACAGCGTTCTGGCTGTTTTTCAGTCCAGAGTTGCCAGGAGAAATCTGATTGGCTTTGCTGCCATGATTTCCCGCCCCTACGCCCTTAGACCCCAGGTTGCAGGTGGGTCCTTGGCTCACATTATGGTGCTGAGACTGGGTGCCGCTGTTACCTGTCTTTCCATGATTGGTCAGTTTATTGTCAGGGTGCATTTGATTGGCTAAAACTTCTGGCAGCGACAGTGGAGGGAGCTCTAAGTCCCTGCTGCTGCTTCCCTTTGGTCAAAACACCTGCAAAAAGAGAAAGCAACCAATAAACCTCTGTGCCCCACATGCCTCCCCCACCACGAGTACCCGTGGGCCTCCCCGCAAGCCATCCAGGGTGCCCACAGCCCAAGTGTCTCCTCCCCTCTTTCCATTGAGGGTGCTTGCACCCCTTGCGCCTGTCCCCAACCCTGACGGAAAGTGCCTGCACCCACACCTACCACGATGAGTAGAGTCATGTGCGGATACAAAGTTTGTATCCATATCTGATCTGCAATCCGCACACATGGTCCATGGGTATCCACATCCCCGCAGATTTGCAGGGTTCTAACTATTAGCAAAGCCCAGCATAGGGATGGACAAATGGGGGAGACTGGACACAAAATTCTACATTCTGGGTCATCCCATGACACCACCTCTTCACCCCCCCAAAATAAGTTTTGAAGGTCTTTTTGCCAGGAATAATGAGATTCACAGTAATATTTTCTAAGTTGCATATTTAAATGTTACACTGGGGACCCAGGAGATCACAGCTGTCACTGTGCTGCATATCTGGCTGTGTGGAACTTCAAGGTGGCAGGATAGAACCAGCCTTCCCAAAGGCAAAAATCAGGCCCTGACCACTTGAGCTAAAGGAGAAACCTCCTTTGCTAGAAGCGGTATAAGATCTATGACACACAGAAAAGCAATTCCACCAAGTAGAGGCATGTACATATACACACCAATTCAGTATGTTATGAATAAAATGGGGCTATTTTCACTCAAAGCTTGTCCTCTCTTGAATGGAAGGACACCCAGCACAATTCTTCCACGCTTTCAGACAGATGTGGACAAATTGGATAAAGTCCAGAGGAGAGCCTCAAAAATGATTAAAGGTCTCTAGAAAACATGCCCTACAAGGAAGGATTGGGGGTGGAAGGGGGGAGAGAGCTTTATTTAGTTTGGAGAAGAGACGACTGAGGGGGGACATGATTAGAGTCTTCAAGTAGGTAACAGGTTGTTATAAAGAGCAGGGTGATAAATTGCTCTCCTTAACCACTGAGGACAGGACAAACCACTGAGGACAGGACAAGAAGCAATGGGTTTAAATTGCACCAAGGGAGATTTAGGTTAGACATTAGGAAAAACTTTCTGTCAGGGTAGTTAAGCACTGTAACAAGTTACCTAGGGAGGCTGTGCATTCTCCGTCATTGGAGGTTTTTAAGAGCAGGTTAGACAAACACCTGTCAGGGATGGTCTACATAATACTTAGTCCTGCCTCAGTGCAGGGAACTGGACTAGACGACCTATCGAGGTCCCTTCCAGTCCTGCATTTCTAAGATTTTGCACGTGTTTCCCAGAGTACAGAACAACTTTGTACAGTGAACAGAAATACAGAGCCCTCAGGGCCTTAGCATCCCAAATTCTACTGCCCATTTCTCAGCCAGTCCCAGCTGTTGCTAGTACTGAAAGAGCCTTTCCGGTGCTTTGCAAAACACATGAGACATGGTGCCTACCAGTCAGCATGTGGTTCAACCTGATGGACAAGGTGTGACAACCCAGCCCACTGAGGGGAGGGATGCAGTGGGAGCAGGAGGTGAGAGGGGGCTGTTCTGAGCAGGAAATAATGAACAAGGCTGAGGGAAGGAGGGGATGGAGGCAGTGGGATGGATGGAGGAATGGGGGGCAGAGAGGTGAGAGACAGGCAGAAATGAGAGCAGGCAGGGGAACCAGCCAGCCAAGCAACAGTCACTGCTCTTGTAGGGGGCAAAGGAGTAGCTTTAGCACCTGCTACAATGGCCTGAGACAGGGATGCTTGATGGATGGGGAAAGCTCCATACCAGCCAGAACTTCCAGCTGGATGTTGTGGTGCAGCATGGGGCTGCCAGGGATAATGGGGTGAGGTCTTCACCAAACCAGACCTTGGGCACAGTTCTCTAGATAGCCCCACAGGATGCTCAGAGGGAAGATGGGAGCGAAGGGCACATATGGGAGGCTGGGGAGCGGTGTGAGAGTGGGGGGGGGTGTTTGTTCAGGAAATGCAGATTCAGCCTTTCAGCAGCATCTATTTGACTTAACAGAGGACTCTTCCCCCCCACACACACACGCACCCTCACCCCTTCGCTGGGGCTCTCCTGTGTCTCTGCCCTGGGATAAAGAGTCTCGCGGTGACTGGAATGAGATGCCAGCTATTTGCTGGGTCCATTATCTGCTCTGGGGAGCCACTGAGCACCACGCACAATTCAGTGGGCTGCCTGGGCAGCTGCAGCCTGCATCCCTCATGGCTTGTCACTGTTCCCTGCATGCAACAGCCAGCAGCTCACTTTAGCAGGGACCAATAACCCCAATGAGGCACATTGGCCATTCCAGCGTAAATGCAGTACCACAATGGGAGGAGAGGAAAAGGCAGGTGCACTCAGAGTCACCTGGGCAGAGGCAGGGGACGCAAGTGTAGGGGAGCGGTGTCTTCCCCTGCCCTGTGCTCCTGACAAACCACCAGCAGTGTGAGATGGCTCCTGCACTTGAGAAAGGAACAGGGCAAAGTGTGTCCAAACTCTCCATGAGAAGTACCCTGCATGCTGTGCCAGGATCTTCCAGAGACACACCCCATGTCCCTCTGCTGTGTTGGCCCTAAAGATACAGACACTCCCCTTCACTCCCTTTTTACTTCCTGGGGGGATCCTCCAGCCAGCTGTTTGTGGAAGCTGCTGTGTTGTTCTCTGCATGTTCAGCTCTGTTAAACTCTCTACCTTATAGAGACCACCCTGCCCACAAAGGAGCTTCCTCCCGCACATAGGCAAAGAGATCATCCCACCACACACAGGGTACCAGCCCTTCTGCCTGGGCTCTGCTGCATGATGCCGGACTGACCTATCCATACACTGAACACAGCTATTTCTGCCAGCCAGGGACCAGAAGCGCTGGGCACCAACCCAAACCCCAGGGCTCTAAATAGAACTCAATCAGCTCAGCAGTGGGATGGATGCCCTTTCTGACCTGCTCAGAGTGGACCTGGGGACACGCAATGGGGAAAAGCCAAGTCCCACTCCACTGCAGCAGGATGTTGGACCTTGAACAAGATGCAACAGAGCAGCCAGTCTGCCTGCTGCAGATCTGTGCTGTCAAAGAGACAGCAACAGCCTCAGGGTCAGGTCAGCCAGGACCCAAACTCAGGCAACCTGCACCAGTTTCCCCATAACCCCTACAAGTCCCGTCTCAGTGTTGTGCCTCAGTTTCCCAATCTGTAAAATGTGGGATCATAGCACCTGCCTTGCCAGTGGGTGTCAGACCAAGGCAGATGGGACTCAGCGCACAGCAGAGAGAGGCTGCAAGTGCAGTGCTGCCACACAACCCACCCAAGCATTTCTAGTTAGTGAAGTGGGATCCCTCCTGCACCAGTAGGCCTATCACTGCTTCCTAACTAGCAAGTCATTAGTGGCTCCCTCCTCCTCCTTATCCCCACACACCTAGCAGAGGGCTCTGCTTTAGCCTAGAGGAAGATGGTGAGCCATGGTGCTGATTAATTTTCACAGCACATAAGGGAGTAGCTAGCCCTTTAAGTGTCAGCCAGTCTTGCTTGCTTGCTCGCTCTCTCTCTCTCTCTCTCTCTCTAGGGACCTATTAATAGCAGCTGGAAAGATCACATCACTCTCTGGATATTTATACCCCTCATTCCACACCAGGAGAGATTTATGTCAGTGCTGCTGTCCCAGTGCCTGGCCAATTGCTCTATCTAACTGCTTCCAGGGGGAGGGGAGCAGAACAGGGAAGGAGACACTGGGAGGATGAGCGAAGAGGAGGAGAAGGTCCATATGGTGTAAACTGCAGCATTAAGCACACAGGCTGCCTGCAGGGAGCCCTCAGCCCCTCTGGAAGCTGCTGTTGCTGCCAGACAGACGGCATTCCAGAAAGCAAGCCCTGCAGCAGTTCCTGCTGCTGGTGGCCTGGAGCCTTTGCCTGCTGCTGTGAGATCCCAGAGAAGCCAGCAGTCTATGCAACAGATTGCACTATGGTCCTGAGGGTCACACACTTGACTTGAGGCTGGGGCTCCACTGGCAGGCAGAGAGATGATGCCATCCTTCCTCTCAGTAGCCATCCCCTCGTGCACAGTATGCAGGATGCTTTGAGATCAGCAGGGTGTCCGAAGTTTCACATAGACACAGCACCTCATTGAAATGGATCTCAAAGTGCTTCACCAAGTACACTCCCAGCAGCACCAGGATGCTGCCAGTTCAGGGAGGTGGGAGAGCACAGTACTGTATGCGTCAGTGATGGGGGAATCGTGGCCAAGGACTGGAGTGTAAACTCCTACTCCTAGGAAATGTGCCTACGCTAGGGGACACTTAATGACCATCCAGGGCAGACAAGAGGCCCTTGGGTTTAAGGCTGAGTACACAAATCACATCCACCAACTAAACTGCTTGTACTTTGCTGGGGGGAGGGGGGGTCTGAGTCAGCCTTGCCAGAACCCAAACCCATGGGTTCTAGAGAGTCTAGGTGCTTGAGACCCACTAACCATTCCATCCAGGCAGGCTTGAAAGTCCCTAGAGACAAGACAAGGAACACATCAAACTGGGAGATTCTCTCATAAAAGTCCCAATGCTTGGAACATTTCCATTGTCCATGGGTGACAAAATCAGTGAGCAGACTGACTTGATCACTATGGATTCTGCTGACAGGCTCCACAGGGGCTGGGGCCTGTGCTGCCAGCTCAAGGGCACAGCTGGCTAGAGAAATGCCCACTGTTCTCACTGCAGTCATTAACCCTCTGGCTGCCCCTCTGAACTGCACAGCACCAGGACAGTGCGCTCGTGATCTGGGCAAGAGTCATCTCTGCCAAGCACAGAAAAAAGGGGGACAGAGCTGCTTGCAAAGACTGGAGACACAGCACAACTACACCAGCACCATCACAGTGGTTACAGGGCTTCTGTGGGCGACGCAGTGAACCTGCTACACAGACAGCACTTTTAGCAATAATAAATCATTAAAATAGTGAAGGGGAAAAGTAATGTTTAAATTAAAAAGTTAACAAAAACTGTTTACATCCTGTATGCACAACAGAGATTCACATACCATGCCCCCCCTCTCCCCCCCGTAGAGGCACTCCAGCCAGGCACAGACAAAGACATTCCCCACAGACAGTGTCCATACCGTACTAAGACACAGAAATTGTCTAAGCAGTAGCCATGGTTTCCTTCCGAGTCTCCCACAGCTTGGACTGTGTGCTTGGAGGGGACCTATCTGCCGTGTTTGGCAGAGGAGTTAGAGAAGACTCTGTTTTCTGCTGTTTATTAGGCCATGCTGCCTTTGGGGCTGGGTTCTCTCTGATCTCAGTGGCATCGAGAGGCCTTTGGATATGAAGTACCCTGTAAATAAGATTTCTCCAGAGCAGAATCCTGGTTCCTCCCAGCCCAGCTCCATTCTAGGGCAATTAGCAAAGCCCCTTCTGGGCCATGCCTAAACTTGGAAAATAGGTCATATTTAGAAACAGGTTAGCTAACGTGTTAACATTAGTGTAGACTAGGCTGGAACAACCCTGGGGGGCCTAGTGACCACCATTGCCAGTGAGCTGCCCCTATTTGCCTAGTCAAGCCATAGCTTCAGAAGATTTCTCTTTAGATCAGGCATTTGTCTCAGTTCTCTCCCCCTTAGTTACAGAATCAGGTGAGTTTGGTGCTCATGAAAGGTTATTACCATCTCCCTCAGCCAAACACAGTACAGATAGCCACACAGCTCTCTGGCGCCTCCTCAATCCTGAAGAGCAGCCCCCCTACCAATTCCAGCCTTGGGCTACCCACACACCACTCTGTCAGTGCCCCTCAATACCAATCAGCAACCCCTGTTATTTCAGCCCCTGGCTCCTGCTTCCCTCAACACTGCCAATCCCCAATCCTGACTCAAGCCCCCCTGATAATCCAGGGTTTCTCTGGGGAGGTTCTCCTACTTACATTCTAACTAAATCTGGCCTCTCTTAGTTTGTGAGATCCAACAGAATTGCAGCCAGAAGTGACTGCTTGCAAGTTTTTACAGTGCCTTAGGCAATAGCAACAGTTGCATCCTGTTGAAGATACATAGAGAGATAAGCCCCTTCCCCCATCAGTCTCTCTGCAGTGAGATGATGGACTTCTCGGTGAAGGGGCAGATGAGAAGCTTAGGGAAATTGTCCAGCAGACATGTCAAAATCCGGGCCATGGAAGATCCATTGAGAAGTGCCTACATGGACCCAGGGAGACAAATGACCCAAAATATTCCTGGAGAGCACACATCAAAGAACGAGCCTGCATAGAAATGTGGCTCCCTTGACAACTAGTGACAAGACAGCAGGTTTAGCAGACACCTTACCCCTACCTGGCAGCTTTAAAGACATCAGCAACTTTTCATTCCTAGTTGTTAAAGCAAGGAGCCAGGACTCCTGGGTTCTATTCCTTGCTCTGCCACTGTCTCGTTGAGTGACCTTGACTAAGACACTTCATGTCTACGTGCCTCAGTGTCGCCATCAGTAAATGGAGATGATAACCTAGTGTGCTAAGGGATAAGTGAAGCTTAATTAATGCCTCTACAGCCTTTTGAGATGCTAAATGCAAAACATTGCAGGCAAGAATTTGGTGCTCTGCACATTCAACAAGCCGCAGATTTAAATCAAAAGACCTTTAGACAGGAAAAAAAAAATAAGCTGGTTTCAATAAGTCTCCTGCAGTCTCAGTCCGATCGATGGAGGAGGAGGAAACTCCAGGCTGAGGAGTGAACCTGACACACTCGAAGTCCCGGAATTGCTAGCTGATATTTCAAGCCACTTGAAACCCTGGTGCGTTCTCGGAGGAGTTTCTGGTGAATCATGCTCCTGCTCAAACTGAAAGGATGATAACACACAGATTCCTGACGCAGCCACAAGAATGCAGAGGCTCCCCTACCCCCTGCCTCCAGAAGGAGCAGGGAAACCACCCAGCAGCCAATCCGCCTGCCCTGCTACTTCCACATTTGAGTGCAGACTGACACCACTGCAGTGCAATCCTTCAGTCACACCAGCCAGCAAGAGGGGAGTGCACGGCACACTGACAGAGCAACAGCGAGAAAGGAAGCAGGGAAAACCAGAATCAAGACAATTAGAGAAGGAAGGAGATTGACCATGTCAGTGACACCTCTCTACCTGTCAGCAAGGAGACACTTGGTCAAGAACTCATAACAGGCCAGAGTAAATCTGGAGTTACATGGGCACAGGTGAAACCAGAACTGGGCTCTCTATGTGCTGTGCTGTCACGCCCCATAGAATGCAAATGCCCAATGAGTGCACACATGGAGAAACAACAAGGAGTCCCGTGGCACCTTAAAGACTAACAGATTTATTTAGAGAGTTCCACAGACTGATTGTGTGCTGTGTAAAAAAGTGCATCCATTTTAAATGTGCTACCTTCTCAATATCACTGATGTCCTTCATTCCTATATCACAAGGCAAGGGGAATAGAAGAGACTGACCTTCCTTCACTATCCATTCATTCTTAAATCTGACAGAATAATGGAAGTGTATTGGACTCACAAGCTCTATAGCAGGATTTAAACAGCCCTTCAGAAAGAACCTAATGCTCTGTTGGATCCTACAGGTTTTTAAGAGTAATTCTGACAGAATCCTATTACACCCATCAGGGCTTTTTCAAAGGGCAGGAACAATACTTTACTTTTCCACAGTGTTATCTGGCCAAGGATCTCAAACCATTTTAAAAGGGATGAACACTCAAACTTCCTCTTCCATCCCCTGCCTAGGGATACATATCCCCCACGTTATAGATTTGGAAACCAAGGCCCAGACAAACTGACAGATTTGTCTAAGAACAAAGGGAATCAGGACAGAGAAGGGACAGAACCTCCCCCTAAATACTGCTTTGCACCTTCCCCATTTCACTGCAGGTTGCTCATGCCATCTGCCCCCAGCAATGGCCAGTCAGCAAAGGAAGCTTCCCCTCTGTGGTTCTCTGACTATAGGAAATGCTACTTCCCTGCTAGAGCATGGCTCTGACCCCCAGGCAGGCAGCTCCCCTTCCTAGTGATTCCCGAAATCAGTTACCTGGTTTGCTGATTGCTTTGGGGTCTCAGCCCATTTGGCAAATCCTCCCTAGCCACCCCACACATGTAAGATGTATAGGGAAGAGTCAGTGCTCCATGCTGTACTCACACACATTGCCCAGCTATTCAATGGGACTTTTACAGGGGGTCATGCAGAGATCAGACAACCCGATTCCCAAAAGGGAGGAGAAGCCAGTAAGAAAGCTGTAGTGATCCCGTTGCCCCATGTATGAGATGCTGCAGCTACCCACTTCCCAGCACTACAGGCGTGCAGTGATAGGGAGCTCAGGCAAAAAAGCCATGAATATCTAAGGCACTTGCTGACTATTCAGGCCTGGGGAGCTTTGATTTCCTTTGAGGCAGGAGCTCTCCCGCAGTGTGTGTCGGAACAGGCCAGAGTCACAAGCTGCTGTTGGGAGCCAGCTGCCCATTCCCAGCATCTGGTAAACATCTCAGAGCTCTTAGGTTGCAAGGGGAGGTACTGGCACTGCTCAGTCAGAGCTGGGCCTCGCAGAGAACAGAGCACCAGCATGGCTGGGCTCAGGCAGAGCAGGTCCTGGTAGGGGAAATACTCATGAACATTAACCACCTTTCCGCCCCGCCCCCCCCCACCCCCCGCGCAAAGTGCCCAATGAACATTCCCAGCCCCAGATCCTGTTACTCAGAATCTCCTGAGACCTTGTCCTTCCACCAGCACCCTATTCTGCTACCCAAAAAATCCCAGGACCTCAGCCTAGTCCTCATTCTCTGTTACTTAGACAATTCCGTGGGACCCCCTGAGTCGCCATGACATGCAGCTCCTTAGTGGGGGCAAGAGCATTGATGAGATCTGGACTGCAGCATGTAAGGGGAAAGCTGCAGATTCCCTATTTGAACCACTCTCCCATGTGACGTTGCCAGCCCTGGCGCAGCTCTGCAGTCCAGCCCCCCTTTGCCCAGCCACTACATAAGACAACAGGATCCCCTTATGCAATTCTCACCATGCCTGTGTACTGATGTCATTGCTGCTACTGGAGCAGTGACCTGCTGTGGAAGTCTGCAGCCTCTGGCTTTTGCTCTGGGTGTGGACCTCTGTCCCCCACCACTCTTAACCATCCCAAGGGTGCAGGGCTCTTGGGCAAGACCTTGAAACCCCAGCTCATCATTGCTCTCCCATGGGTGCTATGTGAGAGCCAAGGCTGGGCTTCGTCTGTGTGCCGTGCACATGCCTGATGCACCTACCTCTGGGGTGGAGAGTGTTTCAGCAGGGCTGCATATAGAGTTTATGAAACATTTTGGGATCCTTCAGGATTAAACAAAATACTATGATCCTGGGACTCCACGGAGTGGCCAGTGAGAGGGGCCACAGGCAGGAGAAGGCAGGTCAGATTCCCATGCAGAGGGCAGGCATCAGGAGCAGTCTGCAGACCCACATTTACCAGGATCAGGATCCAGGCCTGGATGCTGGTAGGCCACTAATACTGCCAACTCCCTACCTGTTGCTTTAACACCTTAACCACTGTCCCTTTGTGTGGCAGCAATGTTCTTTCTACATGCCCATTGTGCACTGGCCCTTGAAAGCATGAGTGCTCCCATCCTGAAAGGGAGCAGCACAGGTGCTTTTACACACATTTACCAGCTACAGCTGGGCAGGCCGAAGGATTAGTCTTTAGGGGAAGAAATTCCAGCTAGAGAGCAGGAAGGGCAGCTGCGAAGAGCAGGTCCTGGGGTGTGGAGCCTCTAGATCTAAACCCAATAGGAGAATGGAAGCCATTACCATCTCATGGCTAGCTGGTGCCCTCTGTTCAAACATACCATGTGATGGGTTGTTCACCCCACACCAGAAAGGAAGGGGTTAAAAGCAGCATAGGGAAGCAGTGCAGGGATCAGCCAATCGGAGAGAGCCTGCAGAGAGCAGTCAATCAGGGTCCAGCGGGCTCACATAAAAGAGAGCTGCAGGGACAGAGACAGTCAGCTGCTGCAGGGAGCCTAAGGAGTAAGGACTGTGTTCCTAGTGGGCTGCAGGAATGGTAGCACCTTGGACAGAGCAGTTGCTGGCAGGGACTGAGGGAGCGTCTGGCTGGCTGAAAGCCCTGAGAAGAGGATGAAGAAGGTGCTGGTGGCACAGGGAAGCGGCCCAGGGAATAGAAGCAACATTGAGTGAGGCAGCAGGAGGCTGCTATCTACAAGGTCCCTGGGTTGGGACCCAGAGTACTGAATGGGCTTGGGTCACCCCCCCACCCCCCACTGGGGAAGTGGCTGGACTGTCGAACTAAGATACTTCTCCCTCCCTCCCACACCCCCAACCCCGGAAGTGTGAAGAAACAGATGGTGATACAGCTGGAGGGCCGAATCATGAAGAGAATGCTGCGGTAATTGGACTGAGCCTGGTTTGCAAGTGGAGACAACGATGGGAGAGGCACCACCTGGAGAGGGCACACCGGCTGACGGAGCTAATCCTGGTAACAGACAGCAGGAGGCGCCGCTCCGGTGAGTGGACTTTGTCACACAGCACTTGGCACTAACTGATCCTTTTCAGCAGAGATGGCAATGACTGAATGTGCCACGGTGCTCTGAGTCCTAAAGGGGGCCTGTTGAGGGCAGAGGAAGTTCCTCCTCTCCACATCCCTCACCTGCAGGCCCCCCAGTACCAGGCAAGGAATGGGGAAAAACCTGGGCATTTTGTGACAAGGCTATGCACTGCCAAGGATGGGATGAGAAAGACGGCAATGGAGAGGCCCTCGAGAGGCCCTCCCAGTCCAGCTGCTCGAGGTTCGGCCAGGCCAGGTGTTGCCAAGACAGTGTAGGCCTGTGGTGCCCAGCAGGTGTCTGCACTGCATGAGAAGGGAGTGCTGGCCTCCCCATCATCCCCGAAGGCTCCTGTCCTCAGCAAATCCACCCCCCCCCCATTCCCCTCTCCCCCCAAGATCACACCTGGCTCCCTATTCAAGAGGAGCTCCATCCAGTACTTCACTCCCCATGCCAAAGGCTGAACAAAGAAACATCCGGTACCCGGCACCATGCCCTGCAGGCCCTACATAGCCACGTGGCTTTCCAAAGGAGTCCCTGGGTATCTCAGACAGCAGGCCTCTGTACAATACAACACCAACAGCCTGTATCACAGGCACCACAGCTATCTCTTAGTGCCAGCAGCTCAAGGGTGAATGCGATTTTAGCCCAGGCTGCTCACCTGATTTGGGAGGTCAGGGAGGAACCAGTGTACACACTTCACCTTGAATGGTCCCTTGAAATGTGTGTTAACTACTTATGCTAAACAATCTGTTCCACTTTGTAATTTGCTATGACACTCTTGTCTCCCAGACCTGAAGAAGAGCTCTGTGTAAGCTCAGAAGCTTGTCTCTCTCACCAACAGAAGTTGGCCCAATAAAAGATAATACCTCACCCACCTGGTCTCTCTAGATTCTCCTAGAGGCAGCTCTGACAATCACCAGCAGCAGCCAATGGGGTGGGTCATCTGCTTTATAAGCGAACTTGCTTCCTCAGGTTTCAGAGTAGTAGCCGTATCTGTATCTGTAGCCGTATCCGTTAGTCTGTATCCGCAAAAAGAAAAGGAGTACTTGTGGCACCTTAGAGACTAACCAATTTATTTGAGCATAAGCTTTTGTGATGCATGTAGTGCATCCGATGAAGTGAGCTGTAGCTCACAAAACCTTATGCTCAAATAAATTGGTTAGTCTCTAAGGTGCCACAAGTACTCCTTTTCTTCTTGCTTCCGCAGTGTCTCCTTCTAACGTTCCTCCTCTCCACACCCCTCTCCTGCACGCAGCCTGGGTGCAGAGGGCTCCACGGGGTCTACGGCACTGCTAGCTGCCATCACTCCGTCACCTGAGAATCAGAGGGGTTCAGGAAGTGCCAGTGACTCACCCGAGACTCAGCCTCATCCCCTGGGGGTAGGGGGATACAGACTAGCTCAGGTATTACCTAGTAACATAAAATGCAGAGCTCCCAGCACCTAGCCTCCAGCCCAATGTGCCTGGGGCAGGGTAGGGCAGGACTCCCACACAGGGCACAGACTCTTAAAGGGAACATACAATACTTCCCTCAGCCCCAAGAAGGGAAGGGAACAATCACAGTTTACATTTTTGTAGCTCCTTTTCAGCAGAGAGTCTCACGGTGCTGCACTCATGAGGGAAGCAGCTATCATCCCCTTTGGCCAGAGAAGGGCTTAAGTCAGTGCCAGGCCTGTAATACCCAGGAGTCCTGACTCCCTTTCCTGAGCCCCTCCCTGCTCTAAAAATAAGGCCAGTCTCTCCCACAACAGTCCCACCTCCCAAAGGTCAGCAGCCTCAGAGCAGGCTACTAAGCTCAGTTCTCCCAGGGCTCACACACGGGGCATTACAGTGTCTGCACAGTGTCAGAGAATGCAGGCCAGGCCTCTTACACCTCAGTGATCAGCAAAGCCCAGGGGGCTCCTGCCCTTAGACTAAACTCTCCCTTCGCAGGTGTGGCATACTATTCCAGTGGGAACCCTGTGCCCAAGGGATCAGACAGGCCACTCACAATCCCTATCTGCCTGCAAGGTACATTCCATGCCAGCAAGGCCACTCACACAGAGTTAATCCTCACCAGTTGCCTACCCTGTCTTCTTGGATCTGCCTGCGTGGGGATGGTCAGTGCCTCCTAGGATTAAACCCACAGGCCACTCCAGAAACTTGGAGCAAATGGAGGGAATTCTCCTTCAGCTCCCAACATGGAGGAGCAATCGGCCAGCTCAGCCCAACCTCAGCACGTCTCAGATTGCATTGAGGAGATTTTCAGTGGCGTCTTGGCAAGTAGTCGGTCTCTAAACCTGGCCCGTGGACTCTGATCTTGTGCCACTAGGTGTCACCATTGCCCAGGGGATTCAACTAAACTCCCAGGCCTTAAACAGCTGGGACTGAGAACTGGCAAACTCACTCACCTCCAGCAAGGCAGACAACCTGACACAGCACAGCAGTGGTTTTACCTGCAATTTGGACCCTTTCCCTTGGCCCCAAGTCCTGAATCTGGGAACAGCAGCATTCCAAGGAGCAGTTTCTGAAAGTGCTGTAGACGGCATGGGCGAGTAGAGCCATGTAGCTCTGATGCGCCACTGGCAGGAACCCAGCTGATGCCAACTCAGATAAACAGTGCATGGAGAATTCTGCTGTGAATTGCCAGGGAAATCGCAAAGCACTCCCCCATCCTAGAGTAGCTGAAGGCTCCCCAACAACCTGCACAAAATCCTCCCAGAAACAGAGGCTCTAAGCCATGCAAACCGCCATCACCTCCTGCTTTGAACAGGTGTGCAGCCCATGTGGACTACAACTCCCATCATGCAATGCTCCAGCTAGATCCAGGTAAAACTAGTCATGTTGCAAGCTGGGACCTGTAGTCCAAACAGTCCGTATCGCCATATCGAAGAGCAGGGTAGCTGCTGCGTTCATTCTGCTTTATTAGTGACCAGCAAAGGTTTGGCCCCGAGGAGCCTTATAGGGCAGTGAACAAGACTAATTTTAACCCGAGGGCAGGGGGAATTTGACTTACGCACGTGTGCTCTGGCCCTTCTCTACATACCATACACGTCAGAGCAGGGGAACCTAAATCTTTCCCAAACAGGAGCACTTTAGAGGCTACCCAGGAAAGTCAGGGCTGCAGCTAATGTGTGTGGTATGTAGAGAAGGGCCAGAGCACACGTACATCATTCCAATCCCCCTGCCCTTGGGTTAAAATTATTCTTGTTCAATGCCCTGTAAGGCTCCTCGGAGCCAAACCTTTGCTGGTCACTAATAAAGCAGAATGAACGCAGCAGCTACCCTGCTCTTCGATATGGAGATACGGACTGTTTGGACTACAGGTCCTAGCTTGCAACATGACTGATGGCCCACTCTGAGCCCCACGGGCTTTGCACAAAGGACATGATCATCTCTGAGTAGCGTGAGGGGACGCAGGCTGGACCACTTCCACCCTAGTGAGCAGCTTAAATCACAGAGACATACGTGTATATAACACTACCACCAATGGGAGGCACTGGCATGCAGGGAAATGATGGAGACAGTTGGGAGTGCAGGGGTGGTGCCCTGTACTGCTCTCACTCTGCACAGAAAGCACTTTTGAACTGTGCTGCCTCGAATGAGCCTGGGCTGCAAATGAGACATGAGAAGTCACCAAACACTCCTCCAAGATTATAAATAACAGGCCCGGCATGCAGCGAAAAGCCTTGGCTCTATATTTAAACCTTGACTGAGGTCGCTTCCTTTTCCCGTCAGCTCCCCCCGCCCCCGTTTGCTCTTATTTGCATGCATACATGACTAAGGCGCATTGGGGTTTAAGGTTAAAGGGGAAATAGCCATGCATCTGCCTGGCAGGAAATTCCACCCTGGGTGACCTTTCACCTTTTACTGTGCAGCGTCAGAGCAGGCAGCTAGAATCCTGCTAGCAAAGCAGTGGCAGCTGCCTCTAAGAGATCGCCAGAGCGGAAGGAGCAGGGACTGTCTGAGAGCATCGAAACTTCAGCACAGGGGCCTCTGGATTGGGGGTGGGGGAGACAGGGGAAGGGGAAAGAAAGGCCCAGAGACAGATGAGCAGGCACAGAGCACTCCCCCCTCCATCACTGTATCAGAGTTTGGGTTTTGCACTGCTGGGGGGGGAGGGGGGGTGGGTTGGACACCACTGTGGGTTTCCCCACCTAGCATCCTGAAAGGGCATCAGCTCCACCAGCTCCCCTGTTCTTCCTGTCCCAGAAGCCTTCCTCCCACCTTCACGTGAAGTTTCTCAGTCTTTCCCATTCTGGTGGGTGCACATAAGTGAGACACACTCCACAGCGCTGGCCCAAGTCTCAGGTTATTCTGCTTTTCTATAGCACATCATACCAGCGTCTCCAAGCCCTTTAGGTGCCCTACTTTTCTAATTCTCCAATCACCCTACAAGATACAGCAGACTAAGGACAGGAATCGCTCACCCAGCACTGAAATGCAGCCCTGCTCGGGTAAGACATGGCAGAAATTTAACAGCAGCACAGTGGTGCCACATAACATCTTACTTTTTAGGGGGCAGGCCCAACAAACAACTTTTCCTAATGGTCTCTACAGAGACTCCTTCTGAACAGAAGGGAAAGATGCCTTGTTAATTTAGAACCTCCACAAAGCTGGCAAGGAGGTGAGAGAGAGGGTGTGTGAGTGAGTGTGTTTTTGGGGGATATGAGTAGGGTTGCCAAGTTTGGTTGGATGTATTCCTGGAGGTTTCATCCCATGACAATCGCTAATTCAAGATTAATCTTTAATTCCTGGATCCTCCAGGAGAATCCTGGAGAGTTGGCAACCCTAGGTATGAATATTCTTAAACTCTTTCCAGTCCTTCACTGACAACACTGTGTGTATGTGTGTGTGTGGTGGTGGGGGGTGTCGTCTATTTTACCACTAAGCCAGTCTCTCAGGAGCAGCACAGCAGTTCAGTCCTGGGAGTCAGTGGGTGATGCAGGTGGGGCTGCTGAGTCAGTCAGCCTGACAAAAGCTACCTGTTTCAGAGTGGTAGCTGTGTTAGTCTGTATCAGCATGCCATCATGTGTCAGCAATGCCCCCCTGCCATGTACACTGGCCAAACCGGACAGTCTCTACGCAAAAGAATAAATGGACACAAATCTGACATCAGGAATCATAACATTCAAAAACCAGTAGGAGAACACTTCAGTCTCTCTGGTCACTCAATAACAGACCTAAAAGTGGCAATTCTTCAAAAACAAAAACTTCAAAAACAGACTCCAATGTGAAACTGCAGAACTGGAATTAATTTTCAAACTGGACACCATGAGATTAGGCCTGAATAAAGACTGGGAGTGGTTGGGTCATTACAAAACCTAAACCTAATTTCCCCAATACTAATTTCCCCCTACTGTTACTCACACCTTCTTGTCAACTGTCTGAAATGGGCCACTCTCATTACCACTTTAAAAGTTATTTTTCCTCCCTTGGTATCATGCTGTTAAGTGAATTGTCTCGTTAGACTGACCTCACACTTGGTAAGGCAACTGCCAGCCTTTCAATGTATTTATACCTGCTTTTGTATTTTCCACTCCATGCATCTGATGAAGTGGGTTCTAGCCCACGAAAGCTTATGCCCAAATAAATTTGTTAGTCTCTAAGGTGCCACAAGAAGCTACCTGGACACTCACCTCACAAAGAGAAGAAAAGACCAGAGAGGCCAGGTGATAGCAGAGTGTCTGGACCCCACAGGCATGAAGCAAGGTGCTCCAAATATCAGGGGTTATTGTCATTTCAGTGTCACCACTTCAGCCAGGTCACAGAATGGAAAGAGTCATTAGGATCACAGATCATTCCCCTGTGGGTAGGGATTGCAGGCAGGGTTGTCAAGACGCAGCAGACAGGCAGCAGGGGGCAGGCTGCATACAGATACCCCATGGCTTTCCAACCACAGGAGTACCTAGCCCCAAGCGTTTTGGGCTCACTGGGGGCCCATTTCAAGGTATGCAGTGACTCCTGCAGCCAACAAACCCTGTGCTCTGTGGCCAGGTGCTTGGATTCTGCAGCTATGGTGCAGCCAGACAAAAATTCTGTGGCAGCTTCAGTTATGTTTAGTGCAGTAACTCCGGGAGTTAACCACACTCAGACAAAGGTCGGGGCTGATCACTAGGATGGTCATTTCCATTTATTTTACTCTGCCTAATACATTCTGTATTCAACATGTGGCTGATTTTCATAGTGACCTGTTACTGCACTGCAAATGTGTGTGGGGGAGGAAGCTAGACATTGTATGGTAGGTGCATGGGGGAATTGGGGCATCTGGCAGTGGGATGGCAGCTTACTGACAGTCACTGTGAAATAAACACATTAGTTAAATGATAGTCAGTGAAATCGTTAATGACATTAATATTTATATTGTGTTCAGTAAGTTTCAAAGTTCACAGCCGGTTTGGAGAAATGGGCCAATTCACACTTCTCAGAGCTGTTGTTTCAGAAGAGACTCCACATTTTAAGGGCTTCACAACTCAGAGCTGGAGAGACTCCTGCAAGGATTCTGGAACAACTAGTGCAGCACCTCCTTCCCCTTCCTCTCCCCAACCCTCACTATTCTGAAGCATAATTCTGTAACAGAAGAAATGCTGTGGCAACTCTACAGGGCTCTGCCTTCATGTGACCCTGAGAAAGGTCCTGTTGTAATGCATCACAAGTTGGCGTTGAGTGGGCAAGGACAGGGATTGGGTCTATGCAGAATTGAGGGTACCAGCTTGTTCCAAAGAGCTGACTGCAGCTTGAGCCCCCACCTCAGCTGAGTCTCTGCAGTTGGAAGGGGGGAAAATAGTCACCTCTGGGCCTGAGAGTTTGTGCCAAGCTTCAACTCTGAATGGATTTATAATGTTTATAATTGAAGCTCAGCCAGACCCTTAGCTACAGAGTCTTCACAGAGGAGTCACAATAAATCAACATGCATGGGAGAAAAAAACAGCAACAACTAAACTCTATGCTAACACACACAACAGCAACAGCTCGAGCAGCCCCCCTCGCCCCTTCCCTCCAGGGAATGAACCTCATTTTACAAATGGTAACGCTGAGGCACAGAAAACGTGTGTGTGTGTGGTAGGGGTGCAAGCACCGACCGTTCCTCCCTGAGACAAAGAGTCAGAAGGGACCACCAGATCATCTAGTCTGACCTCCTGTACGTCACAGTCCACCAGCACCATCCAGCACCTGCACACTGAACCCAACAACTGAAATGAGACCAAGGTATTACAGCCTCAAGAAACTAGACTATTACAAGCCACAGGCAGCGAATAGGAGGGACTGAAGTGCACCAGTGCAGGAGGCCCCCACAATGGCAGGGAAATGATTGAGATACACCCAGATAATCCTAGTAAGTGACCTACACCCACACACTGAAGAGGAAGCTGAAAAACCCCTCAACAAGGTCCCTGCCAACCTGGCCTAGGGGAAAATTCCCTCCCAACCCCAAATATGGCAAATCAGGTAGACCACGTGCACGTGAGCAAGAACCTGTCAGCCAAGCACCTGAGATAGAGAATGCTCAGTGCCACTCAGAGCCCTGGCCTACCCACACACACCTGTTTCTATCCATGTCCTGCTTCAGACAGCAAGCCTGTATCCGCGGCAAAGCACGTCTGTTCCTTCCAGAGCTGTCTTTGAATCCACAGAAGTCAGAAACCAGAGAAGGCCAAGAGCAGCTCCTGGGCTCACGATCACATTACAGCACAGGAAGGAAGAGGGCACTTTGATCAAGCTGGGATTGCTTTAAATGGTTTCCATGCCGATGTCTAAGCCACTGGAATTAGCACCCCAACATCCCAAATATATCTCCCCACACCCAGAGGCACTTCCTGTCCCAGACACAGTGCCAGAGTAACAGGGGATAGATGACCTAGATCTTTCTTTGTGTGCAGAGGTACAGGCTGGGACTGCCCCCAGCATAGCAAGTCACCTTGGCTAGATACCACAGGAAGCAGCACCCTAGAAATATGTAGAATATTCTCCCCCTGCTCTCATTTGGGGAGAGGATGTGGGAGCTCAGCTGGACCCCTTTCGCGCAGCTTACATCCCCGCAGATACAGCACTCCTCGGAGGATGTTGGGATGGTATTTTCAACAAAGACATCTACTACCCATCTTCTGAAATGGGACCAACAGAAGTTTGTGGGGAAGCACTAGAATGGGGCTCCTACTTCCCAACCTGCAAGCTGCACCACTAGCCCAAGGGCAACAGAAGCTCTCCCCATTTGCCCCCTACACCTTACACTCTGCACTTGCCCCCTACACCTTACACTCTCCCCATTTGCCCCCTACACCTTACACTCTGCACTTGCTCTGCACTTGGTTCTGCAGCTCGTAACCAGACGGTTAACAATGCCCAGGGAACTGCAGGAAGTCTCCTTGCTGGTGGCAGGAACAATGGGGCTATTGTGGGAGGGCCGGCAAGTGTGGGCAGATTTCTGGGACTGGGAGTTATCAAATGGGTGTATTGCTCCTGCCATGCACTCTCCTCCTCCATGGTCAGGTACAGAAAGAGAGTGAGTACATCTCCCCGGCCCTGCATACAGATCTAGATGTACTCAGACCCACACAGGATGCAGCAATCCGCTGCCAAAGGTGGCCCAACCATCCCCAGAAGATGCATTGTGCTGCCGAGCAACCTGGTTTCTACTGCCTCAACGATCATTTATTAAGGGAGCCAGTGTCACATCTGAATAGAGACAGATGCATTCAAAGCTTCTAAAGTGCAGCAGGATGGTTCCTTGCTATGTTCTCTAAGCCATTGCCTGCTAGCTGCAGAGCATGGTTAGCAACACAATTGGAGCTATTCTGAAGTCAGGGGGATTGGTGGCAGGAGGTACAAGGCTCTCCCTTCACCCCACAGGCATATTCCAAGGCAGGATTCCAAACGTGGGGCAAAGGTAGTTGGCCACAGAAGGCAAAAAACTCTCACTCCCCCTCTCCCCAACTCAATGCTACCAGCAGGGCATAACTGTAAGAGAAAATTCAGCTGCCACCTTGGCCAGTATAGGAGCTACTGCATAATAAGGAGAAAGATAAAGCAGCACAGACTGGGGGGTGGGGGGGTGGAAGAGGAGACAATCATCATGAGGGGCACATAGCAACAATTACCAGGCATTTAGTAGAGGAGATGTCAGTTAAATTTATTACTGCTGCTGAACTGGAAAGGAGGGAGGAGAAGAAAGACTGAGATGGCAGAAAGATGGGGACAATGAAAGGGGGCGAGCCAGGCCTTAGAAACCACAACTTTGTTGCCTCAAGTACATTAGAGCTTCCAGCAGCCCAGCCAAGGCTCCAGGGAAGTGCTGGGAATTGCCAAACAGCACACATGCAAGCTCCAAGGACACAAATCTCAATCTCAGACAGGAAAGAAAAGGAGCAGGGCAGGGTCCAGGGAGCAGCTCCTGCCCTTTAAGTTCATATGGTGGAAAGTCCCCTCTGGGGTGAGTGAGGATTTTAGGAGCCAATGGCACTCTGACCCCTGCATGGCCAAGTCCTTACCAACATTAACCCTCCCTCTCAATTCCTTCAGCAAGGGCAGAAGAGCACATCCCCAGGTTTCAGACGGACACACGGAAAGGGGAAGTGACTTGCCCATGGTTACACAGTGAGTCAGCAGCTGAGCTAGGAATAGAACCCAGGAGTCCTGATTCCCAGACCCTGCATTGGTCCATATCACTGAAATGTGCTGGGGTTGGCCTCCCTGAGTCATTATGGATGTTTCATGCAGTGTAGACAGGAGACACAACCACAGCCCTGTGTGGCTCAGAGTACAGACATTAACACCCCAGGACCCCAACCTGCTAGGAACAGGCACTGGTACATACCATTCTGGCTACACTGCAGTAAAAAGCCTAGTGGGTTAATGGGTAGCAAGTCATTGTGATGCATGTCCATCTCCACCTCAAGCCTGGGCCTCCCCTCTTTATCTCTCACACAGGCTAAGTGACCAGGCCCTCTCCCATCAGCAGCTACAGTCCAGTGCCACCCACTAATCTGGCAGCACTACCTTTGCAAGTGTGGCCAGTGTCTCCACTGTCCCTTCACTCGGACCAGCTCAGATACCCCTTTGGGTATCAGCCTTCTGCTCTGGCTCAGGAGCTCTGCTGGCTTCCCATTCGTTTCCAGACCAAAGTTGATTATTCGATTTTTTATGTTTAGCAGCCTAAGTAGATCTGCCCAGCATCTCACAGCCCTGCCTCCCCTCCCCACTTTTCACCTGTTGGTCCAAGAGCCTTCTCTACTGCAGCTCCTCTGTCACGCCAAGTCTCAGGTAAAGACATCACTTTCCTCCCTTGCCTCTTAACTGCTCTCTTCCTCTGAAGTTATACATCTCAGAAAAGCCCCTTGGGATCCTGCGTAAGATGCACTATACAAGATAAATAGTACAGTATAACTTCAGGTCCCAAATGGGGAGCTCACTGCTCTTAGGGGAAGGGTTAGGGATGAGTCTGCAGCCTCTGGCAAAGCACTGACAGGTTGTATTCCATGCTCCGTGACCAGCTTTGCTCAGCTAACTTAGTATGTTCTTCATGTAAATCATCAGGCACTGGCCACAAGAAGAGGTCAGATAAAAGGATTTTTTTTATGGAGAGGCTCAAGCACCTTCACAGGGGAGTCTGCCCAGAAGCAAATATTTCTCTAGGCTGCAATGTCTCCCCCCTCAGAAGACCAGGCAAAAGTCTGGGTGCCCATTGCCATAAATAGGGCAAGGAAGCTAGCCCTGCCTTTGTTTGGATATCTCTAATCCTGCTAGCCCAGCAACTGTAGGCTCATCCGAGGACTCATAGCCCTAACTCCTGGAGGCAGCTCAGAAGAGACAGACTGGCCCCAATTTAAACAAGACAAACAGAAAAATGAGCACAGCTAAGCCAACAGCCCAGGCTGACAGTGCAGAGAAAGTCACGTCCCCCACACTCAAGGAATCAGGAGGAGCATGTTACTCTGGATTTCCAAACTGGATCACTAATTGATCTGGATAGCCGTGTGACTCGGAGAGACAGAAGGGAAAGGACCACCCATATCTGGATTTGGTTCTGTTGTGTGTGTCCTCGCAGCTCACTTCTGGAACAGAGATTCTGTGCCTGTGCTTTAAAGGTGGTTCCAAAGACCACACAGGGGTTAAATCCACCTATAAATATCAGTTCCCAGCAGGGCTGCTGCTCTGAACCCTCCAGCCATCTGTTCTTGCGTTCCCCCCTCTAAGATTGTAACATCTGAAATACGTTCCAAACTCTTAGGAGTCCTCCGAAAAATAGACCAGAGCTGTGGCTTAGCTCTGCCGCGTGCCTGAGTGTGTCAGTGTGTGTGTGCCTGCGCCAGCGTGAGCTTGCATCCATGTGCATGTGACCAAGACCGCTCAAGCATGTTAGTGAGCAAACGTACCCATGTCAACGGAAGTCTGTATGCATGGGAATGCCTGCTTGAGCATATCTGTGTGAACCTGTACAAGCCTGCCCATGCCAGGGGGAGTCTGTATTTGCATGCACATGAATGTGCATGTGTGAGCGTGCCCACACCAGCATGTGTAGACGTGAATGTGCCCACATAAGGATATCTGTCTGTGTGCAGAAGAGGCCCATGGGGAATGTGTAACTCTTGCCATGCTGAATTCTCTGGTGGCAAGGGGAGGCATGGTAGAAACCAGAGACCCAAGCTGAAGCCTTCTTTGTGTCACTTTCCCTCCTGTTGAAGCTACACTGCCGTGGCAGGCAGGTAGGTACTCAGACACTGTTCATTTTGAGCATTACCTGGATACTTCTGTGAGAGCCCTATACCGCCCCACTGTCCCCAAGCCCTAACAAGGGCCCACCCAGACAATGAATCCAGGCAGTGAGTACATGGGGGTTCCAGTCACCAAAATGGGGGTGGAGGATGGGGTATCTGGGGTATTCTGTCTCCTGGCTGCCAAGCCCTGTAAACTCAACAGAATCAGCCTTGGACATCAGAACCTGACTGGAAAGGTGACGGACAAACAACAAGTTTAATGTCCAGGTTAAAAAAACCCACCCTGACCAGAATTCACATTAAGGGACCATCACAAGACCATGCCATGCCCTGCCCTTGGCTAACCCAACACCCCAGGATAAAAACATAGAGCACTTGGCCACAAAGCACTGAAGGGAACAATGAAGGCCCGTCAGCAGGCGCCCATTTCTTCATAGTGAAGGCTAATCAAGGATTAGCAAATACTCAGATTTTGCTTCCAGCCATCTCCAGGGTGAAGATGTCTCCCCCAACAATTTGGCTGGGGTCATATACAGTGAAACTACAAAAGCAGCAGGGCTGGGGATCAGGTCACGGGGCCTGAGGGTTCCACTTTTATTCAGATTATGGCCCCAGAAGGGATCTCCAGGGTAGCAACCTTGGTCACAAGTAGCACAAGTAGCACCATGGAGTGGATCAGCCACAGCACAAGTCCTCCTTTTCTTTTTGCTAATACAGACTAACACGGCTGCTGCTCTGAAGCACAGCACATGTGGGACTGGATCTGCCTTTCACACACACAGTTGTGGTGTCTGGGAAGTGTGCTGTGTTATAGAACCTGGGGGAATCTTTTCTAGCTGTTTATTAACAAGATGTAACAGGACTAAACTTACTAGCTATGGTGGATGCTGCCACCCCTCCAGCCTGGGGGCACTGCATTTCACTATAACATGCTGTCAATCAGCTTTCCATTTGACACGTTTTAAGAGACAAAATGACTGCCAGGGATGGCCAAATAGTAGAAAATACATTATCCCACAACTTCCCACTGGATTTGCCAGATGCTTCACTGGCTGAACAGCCATTGCGCTAACATGTTATTTGGCCCTACAGAATCAAATCTACAGGCTGCCCAAAAGCTCAGGAACTCTCCCACGCATCTTCCCATTTCCCGCCCCATGAAAGGACTCCTCTAGCTTCAAAATTGAGTGGTCTCACCCACCTTCAAGTATTTTATATGCCCAAGACAGGACCAGTTAAACATGGGATCCAGCAATGGACATTACAGACCAGATTTTCCCCAAGAACCTAGCACCCAACATGCACCCAAAATCTGGCCCCAATAGTGGGCACTAAGCATTTGAAATTCTGGCCCTTAAGTTTCAGCCTTCTGGCAGGGGGATATGCCGGGAGACAGCCACACAAGCACAGCCACCTCGACAGGCTGAGTCAACACAGCCCTAGCATCTTCCCTGAGATAGAAAAAAATAACCCATTGATCCAAGTATCGATTGGATGCAGGAGTTTTTTTGTGTTTGTTTTAAAGTTTGCCCATGGGTCAGACCTTGTTACAAACATCTTTCCTGGTGATTATGTTAGAAACAGGCTGTGCCAAGCTCCGGTCACCTGCCTGGGGAGAAACATAAAGGCAGGTGTGGAAGTTAAATAGTCCCTCAGGGACGCTTCCCTCCTTCCACTCCTTCACCATTAAAAACAATTGCTAGGATGGAAGAACACCACAAACAGCTGTAGTGTGGGCCACAAAGCAGTGTGTGCCCCGTGGGAAAGAGTGGATCAGGCAGTGCAACAACCGCTTACAGTGCAAAATGTCAAAGGGAGACTGATTGCCATGAAGTTTAGAAGGGATTTCAGTTTGGCTGGGAGCAGGAGAGGAGGTTTGGGTGGAGGGATTTAAACAACCCTGCCAGTAACAAATCCGTGTTCATGGTTCTTTTCCTTCATTTCAGGAAGAATGACTGGGATTTAAAGATTTCTGCAGCATTTGTAACCCAACCATTGCAGTGCTAGGTTAGGTCAGGAGAGCCAGAAAGGGAAACTGACCAGAAAATCATGGAACTAACCAATCTTCCAAGAGAATGGCAAAAAGCAAAACACAGGAATAGTGAGGAGGAAGCTGGTTTTCAGAACAATCTCTAGGGTTACTGCCAACGTCAGTAATTACTGTAATTATCATGTTGAACATGCATTCTCAGCGCTGTGACTGGCCAAGCTCACGTTTGCACCAAAGCCAGCAGACTGCAGTTTTCACACTGGGGTGCCTCCTATTAAGCACCCAGATAAAGGTGCCAGTTCTCAGAGCTTCTGAGTACACACAGCTCCCACTGAAGTCAGCAGCGTTAGGTGCCCAGGGCTGGAACTGTTGGTCTACACTTCTAAAGCACTGTGATGCATCTGAGCAGCCTGCAGGTCATTCTGACTTAATTAATGTCTCCTCCTCCAGTCCTTAACAGGGCTCCTGGCCCCCGTTCACCTTCTCCACCAGGCTCTACTGATGTGAGCTCAGCGAGTCACTACTGCAACACTGCAGCCAGATGGAGGGGAAAAAAAAAAGTCCCAAATTGTGTTCGTTGGGGGACTTTGGTGCTTATGAAAACAACAAACTAAAGGCACTGAGCATTGCCAGGCATAGTACAGACAGGTCCCACACCCCACAGCTCTGCCAATGCATTTTGGGCCAGCAGTCATAACACCCTGGAGAGGAGATCAATTCATCTCATTGGTTGCAGAATGTATCGGATTAGCAGATTAGCCACACTCTGTTATGGGGGCCTTTTCAGGTACTGGTAAAAAGGAGAATTATTTGAAGACCATTAAACATGTTTAAGGAAATCTGGCGCTAGACAGGACTGGGCTTTCTGACCACAGAGACATACGGCCACAGGCAGTAACCCTTCTTTCTCCCTACGCCTTCCGAAGCCGGGAGAACTGGGTCTTAGAGACTGAAAACAGAATAGAAGATAGCAGAGGCCTAGGGCTAGGCACAAGCAGGTGCAGTATATGTTTCCCCAGGCAGCTGTGCTAGTGGACTCTCATCCTAACCCTGGAGCACCTCCTACTGTCCCAGCTCCAGGATCCAGGCCCTCCACAGCTCTGCCAATACCCCTCACTCTTGATCTCCACTACCGTGTGTGATTCCAGACCTAGAGTCTCCACAAAGCTCTGACAACACATTCCAGGTGTCACCTGCATCACTTGCCCTCCCGCCTCCTCCACTCCTCATCCCCACCAGGTTAGCCCAGTTCCTGAGCAAACTCTGGCCTTGCCTACACTACAACATGTTCACAGCTATGCTCAGACATGGTAAAAAAAAAAAAAAAAAAAAAAAAAAAAAAGTTACTCACCTTCTCATAACTCTTGTTCTTCGAGATGTGTTGTTCATGTCCATTCCAACCAGGTGTGTTGTTCATGTCCATTCCAACCAGGTGTGTGCACGCCCATGTGCACAGTAGCTGGAAGATTTTTCCCATAGCAGCATCCACCGGGTTGGTCCAGCCGCCCCCTGGTGTCGCGCCTTCATGGTGCTCAATATAGAGCCGGCTACTCTGACAGAGGGGTAGGAGTGTGGGTATTGCAATGGAGATGAACAACACATCTCAAAGAACAACAGTTACGAGAAGGGGAGTAACCGTTTTTTCTTTGAGTGCTTGTTCATGTCAATTCCAATCCGGTGACTCACAAACCCAAGTTCAGGAGGCAAGGTTGGAGTTGTCCATTGATTGGAGCATTGCTCGTCCGAAGGCCACATCGTCTCTGGCCTGCTGGGTAATCACATAGTGTGTGGCGAAAGCATGGATGGAGGACCACGTTGCCACCCTGCAGATTTTCTGAGTGCCAGCAACACTGTGCCAGCAACACTGTTGACGAAGCTGGCGCCCTGGTGGAGTGTGCAGCGATTGGAGGTGCAGGAACACCTCCTAGGTTGTAGCACTCACAAATACAGGACACTATCCATGACGAAATGCCTTGTGACGACACAGACAGTCCTTTCATTCTGTTTGCCACTGACACGAATAACTGGACTGATTTTCTGAACGGCTTCATTCTCTCGATGTAAAAGGCCAGCGCCCTGCAGACATCCAGGGAGTGTAGTCTCTGCTCACTGCCGCTGGAATGAGGATTAGGGTAGGACACAGGTAGAAAGATGTCCTGGTTGATGTGAAACTGCGACACAACCCTTGGGAGAAAAGCAGGGTGAGGCCTCAGCTAAATCTTGTCCTTATAGAACACAGTGTAGGGAGGCTCTTATGTTAGGGCCCTTAGCTCAGACACCCTCCTGGCCAAGGTTATCGCTACCAGGAACGCCACCTTGTAAGAGAGGTAGAGCAGGAGCATGTTGATAACAGTCCAAAGGGGGGGTCCCACGAGCCTAGAAAGAACCAGGTTGAGGTCCCAGGCAGGAACAGGCTGACGGACGTTAGGGTACAGCCCGTCAAGCCCTTTTAAAAACCAGCAGATTATAGGGTTAGCAAACAGAGCGGCCCTCCGCGCCAGGGTGGAAGGCCGAGATGGTGGCTAAGTGCAATCTTATTGATGGCCATGAAAGCCCCTGCTGCTTCAGATGGAGGAGGCAGTACAGAGTAAGTGGCACTGAGGCTGGTGTCAGGGACGAATGGCGCTGTGCTGACCACATTGAAAATCTCTTCCACTTGGCAAGGTATGTGGCTCTCGTAGAGGGTTTTCTGCTGCCAAGGAGGACCTGTCTAACCTGGTCTGAACAGGAAACCTCCACTGGGTTCAACCATGGAGCTTCCATGCCATGAGATGAAGCGACTCGAGGTTCAGATGTTGAAGTCGGCCATGAACTTGTGCCAGAAGGTCCGGGAAGAGCAGCAGGGTGATTGGGGATTCCACGGACATGTCTAGGAGAGATGTGTACCAGTGCCGATAGCACCAGCCTGGCCCTATCGATAGGACCTGAGCTCGTTCCCTCCAGATCTCGAGTACCACCTTGTGAAGAAGCAGTATTGGTGGAAAGGCGTATAGGAGACAACCTCCCCAGTGGAGGAGGAACGCGTCCACGCGAGAGCCTGGGCTGTGATTTTGGAAGGAGCAGAACTGCTGGCACTTCCTGTTGTGTCACGTGGCGAATAGGTCTATCTAGGGAAAGCCCCACCTCTGGAAGATTGAAATCGCGACGCCTGGGCAAAGGGACCATTCGTGGCTGTGAAACGACCTGCTGAGGTGATCCACCAGCTCGTTCTGCACCAAGGGAGGTACAACACTTGCAGATGTATTGAATGTTCTACACAGAAGTCCCACAGCATGAGGACTTCCTGGCACAGGAGAGAGGAGTGTACACCCCTATTTGTTAATATAGAACACTGCTGTTGTATTGTCCGTCATGACTGATGCTTGCCCGTTAAGTATGCCTGGAAGGTCTGGCATGCTAGGCGCACCACTCTGAGCTCTCTGACATTTATGTGGAGACCCAGGTCTGTCTGAGACCAGAGGCCTTGAGTCCTGCGGTCTCCCAGATGTGCTCCCCAGCCCAAGTCTGATGCGTCCGTCATTAGTGACGGAGACCGCTGTAGAGTGGTGAAGGGGACCCCTGAGCATACCTCCTGAGGGTCGAGCCACCACAGGAGGGAGTCGAGGACTGGGCGAGGCTTGGGGAGCGACTAGGCTCTCTGTCCAAGTGGGATATGGGACAGAGTCGATTTTGCTTTGTTTAGAAGGAGACCCAGGTTGTCGAAGGTGGCTCTGATGAATCTGACCGGAGCTTCCACTTGGGTCCTGGAGCGGCCCCTGATCAGCCAGTCATCGAGGTATGGAAAGACCTGTACCTGGTGCCTGCACAAGAACGCAGCAGCAATTGCCATGCACTTGGTGAAGACTTGAGGTGCTGCTGACAGGCCGAATAGAAGGATGGTAAATTGGTGGTGGGTACTTGACCACAAACCTGAGGTACTTCCTGTGGGGCTGAGTGATTGCGATATAAAAATATGCGTCCTTCAAGTAGAGGGCGGCATACCAGTCTGCTGGATCCAGTGAGGGGATGATCGAGGCCAAGGAGACCATGCGGAACCTGAGTTTCTTCACGAACTTGTTGAGTTCTTGCAGGTCCAAGATAGGCCTGAGGCAGCGTTTGGCTTTCAGTACTAGGAAATACGGGGAATAAAAGCCCTCACCCCTGTGCTCCTGAGAAACCTCCTCCACTGACCCTAGAGATAGGAGCGACTGCACCTCCTGGATAAGGAGCTGCTCATGAGAAGGGTCCCTGAAGAGGGACGGGGAAGGAGGGTGGAAGGGCAGAAGGGCACAGAATTGGATGGAGTATCCCCTCTCTACTGTGCAGAGCACCCAGCAGTCCAAAGTGATACAGACCATGCATGCATGGTAGAAAGGGGACAGTCAGGAGGAAAAGGTAAGGTGGGGTAGATCCAGTTTCTGTTCTGGTGCGCTGTCCCTGACTGCACCTTCAAAAGGCCGGTTTGGGGCCGGAAGGTGGTTTGCGTTGGCCAAAGCCCTGGCCTGAGGACGGGTGTTGTCTTTTCCTCCTCTGAGAACCATCCTGGCAGTTCTGCTGATAGAACCTCGGAGGAGGTTGTGGCCTAAAGTGTTTCAACAGTGTGGCAGGAGTGTGCAGGCCCAAAGACCTCAGCGTGGCTTGTGAGTCTTTCAGGCTATGCAGCCTCTTGTCTGTCTTTTCAGAGAAAAGAGTCACACCCTCAAATGGGGGGTCCTGAATGGTCTGTTGGACCTCATAAGGGAGCCCCGGGTCTGAATGTGTGCGTAGAGCTGCCTCCATGAGGATCACTAAGCCACTGTCCCCTTTCTTTAAGGGTTCTAGGGCAGAACTCATGGCAGATCTTACAGCGATCCTTTTGGTGACCCGCTCCTAGGCACCGTAAACATGGGGAGTGTGGATCGCTCTTTGGCATGCACGTTGGGCAGACCACACAGTTTTTAAACACCAGGGGACTGTGGCATACCACAGCTCCGGGAAGTCGGAAGGTGGGTGGAGACCCCCCAACAACTGTAATCATTAACAACTAAGATAAAACAACTGGAGTTGAACACGCTTGCTAAAGCAAGGGCTATGGGAAGTTCCAGCCTACTGCCACTGGCAGTAAGAAGGAACTGAGGAGGTGCCGAGTCGGCAGGGCTCAATATTGAGCGCCATGAAGGTATGACTCCAGGGGGCGCCCGGATGAACCCGATGGATTCTGCTATGGGAAAAAATTTTCCAGCTACCGTGCACGTGCGCACGCACACACCTGATTGGAATTGACAAGAACCACCACTCAAAGAAGAACATTGCATAGTGTGCACAGGGCCATGGCCATTGAATCAAAACAGGAAATGGTTTAATATGTGAACAGACACCTTTACGGACGAGGAGAGCCATTTCCCTAGTGTCCAGCTTTCCTTGTGCAGCACAGGGGGCTGAGGTGAAACCTACGGCTTAGACCCATGAGAACCCCCAGCAACTTCTCTTCATTGCATTCCCAACATTCTTTATACATCTTAAGTTCACTTCACTTCAATGGAGTGAAATATACTACAGTCCATTCTCTTTACAAGAGGATTTATTTCCCCTTTTCCATTTCTTAGCCCATCACATCCTCTTCTGCTAAAATAAAAACAGTAAATCAATTTCTCTCCTTCCTTGCCTTGGAAGTACGGATTGCAACTGAGTGGTGATATATTACGTGAGAAAGCAGCAAACTAGTTCAGACCAGTATGAATATCCTCAAATACCCGCATGGCTCACAGCAGCCAACCGGCTCCTTGCATTTATGCAGGCCCCTCGCTCAAGCACACAGAAGCCAGAGTAAGGCTGAAGCATTTGCCAGCATTTGTAATAATAAAATCCAAACACACAAATGAAGAAAATCTGCCTCAGAAACCGACTGGCCAATTTGCATTCGAAAATTAATCACACCCCAAGGAGTCTCCTTGGCTTGTTAAATAAGCGCTGCTACTGTGAGGTGCTGTGCACCGCAATTCCTGTGCACCCCAATGGGAGTCTGATTGCATGCAACACCGCTCTTGATACAGCACACGGTGAAAAATGGAGACATAGGGCAGCCATGAACACTCAGTGCAGCAAGGAGCTGACTTGGCAGTAACAAGAGATGTCAGTCACCTGCTTCAATGCCACCCACTGTCTCCCCACTCCCCCGGAACATGTCACTGGGCTGCCCACAGAAGCACTATTGAAGTTAGACAGGCAACAGCCAAACCAGCAACAGCCAAACCACAGCCCACAAGGAACCAAATGCTCCCTCCCTCACATGCACCCTGCTTTCCCCACATCTAGATGTAGCTGGGTGGTGAGGGTAGGAATATTTCCATGGCCAGAGCGTGGCCGCCCATGGTGAGAGACTGTCCTGGCTCCCGGTTCTGAAAAGGAAATCACACTCCCCTCCCTGCTGCAATTGTTCACTCCACGTGGACATTCAGACCACTAGAGAGAGAGTGCTTCTGCGTTCCCATTTGCCACATGCCACTGCACGCGCATGCACATGCACATGCACATGCACACGCACACCCCATGTTGGCACATGGGCCTGGCTGGCACCTCCTCCTGCAGGACACACAGAAAGGAGAAGGGACCGTGGCCTGTTAAGAAATTTCCAAAGTAACTGGAAAAGTCCTGCCTAGTTACCCAGCAGAGGGAGCTTCCCCAACAGAGCCACACAAGAGTGGGCAAGTCCCAGCATTAAACCCAAAACTCCATTGCAATCAGAGAGCATCCAGGAGCTGCCTTGTTATTTTCAAAGGGCATCTCCAGTTTGGGTGGGTTAGTGATTCTGTCATTGAGGACAGGACCTTATCATCCATTCCAAGTAACAGCACCCTGTCCCTGCAAGCTACAGAGGGGCAAAGCACTGCCTTCCAGCACCCCATCCAGGCATCCGGTGGTTGCTCAGAGAGCAACAAGAACTGCAGGGCAGGGACTATCTACTACCCTGCACAGCAAAAAGCACAATGGGACCCCCTTCTAAGTCAGACCCTAGGTGCTACCAGAATACAAATAAATCCTAATAATGGAGTCTATGCTCCAGCTGGGATGATCCTCTTAGATGAAGCTACAGCACAGAGACAAGTCAAGCCGTATTTTGAGATAGTCACTAGAAACCCTCCCAATCATCTTGCAGGGCTGAGTTTGCTGCATCTGCTCCCAGTCTTCAGGGTTCCACATCAGCAGTCATTGGTACTAACTGGCCCCCTTGCCCATCTCAGAAGCGGCACTAAGGACTGACTGGGCCATAGAGATAAACTTGCCTCATGGCCTGATGGGGGAGAGACTCTGGTGTGACAAGCAATAGGGAGGTGGCCCTGAACCTCCCCAACTGTCTTGCCCTGGGTTGTAAGTCGGATACTTCATCTATAATGACACTGCAGCGATGGCCCAGGAAGGGTGACAGGGCTCCAAATCTCCTGCTTTGCCGAGAGCCCATGTTTGCAGCCCAGTCCATGCCTCACATGCTCTAGAAGAACAGCCCTTTACTTGCTCCACAGACCAGATCCCTGCACCAGCAGCCATGACCCAGAGACCACACCGGCACCCAGAGTTTTCTTCCTCCTTTGGATCCAGCATGGCAGTGGATAGTGAGCTGGAGCCCATTCGGCTTTCCACTGGATGGCCAGCTCTGCTCCCAGGGCAAGTTCTTCATTGCTGGAGACAAGAGAAGCAGAGAGAATGCAGCCAAATCTGTGGATCCCAGGTGCCAGTGCTGGCAAAGGAACTTACTGAACTTTCCAGCAGAGCACGTGTTCTGGAATCCCTGCACGACCCCATCACAGGCAGGTCTTTACAACATTCCCTTTAGTGATAATCACACTCTGTGCAGGGCTGACAGAAAGCACATACCACTCATCCGCAAGGGATCCCTGAAAAGACCTGTCCAGAGCAAGGACCTTGGCAGTACGAGCAGCAAAGGTAAAGACTCAAGCACAAGAACTAATGGAGAACACAATTAGCTCACCACCCAATGTAGAGCAGCCAAATCTAGAGCTATCTAGCATGCCATAGCCCTGGATGTTCCACGTGGTGAGTCATCTATGGTTAGCCAGCTACAGAACCATGCAGTGGCTGTGTCTGACATAGAGCTGCAGGCTTTAGAAGTACCCAAAGCAGCTAAGATCTGGATGCCCCAGGGACGTACTGGCCGCCACTTCCCGCAGCTCCCATTGGGCGGGAAAGGTGAACCACGGCAACTGGGAGCCGCGGGGGGCCGTGGCCACGGACAGTCAACGTCGCAAAATGTCTCGTGGCCCACAGCTTACCCTGATGGGCCGCATGCAGCCTGCGGGTTGCCCACCGCTGCTCTAGAGCCCCATCCTGAATGTTGCTGTTCCTCCCTAAAGTGAGCCAAAGGTGGGATCTTTCCCCTAGGGTGTCAGAAAAGCAGGAGAGACGTGTGGGATTTTGGGACCTATAGGAGGTAGCTCCCTCCAAGCCATCAGCAGGCTGTGCAGGTCTGACCCAACCAGCCTGAGGCCTAGAGCCATTCCTGCTAGAGCAGCAACCTTTTGGGCAGGAATGCTCCTCTGAGGGAACGTGGGGGTATGCAACAAGTGCAGAGGCTGGCAGCCTTTCTGAAAGCCCTGGGGAAAAGCTGCACTTCCAAGGCTGGGTGCTCTCCCCTGGGAATTAGCAGACCCCAGGGGAGACCTATGAATGCGGTCAATAGGAGGGAGAGGCTCTTAAACCCCCCTGCTGCTGTTTATACACAACCCAAGACACCACCACCCCCCCCTCCCCCCGGCGTGTTGGGTGTGTGTGTGTGCGCGCGCATGTCTCAGACTCATGTACTTTGCCCTGGGAGTTGGCACGATGGCCTGGGAGGGAGTGATGCAATCTCACCTCTGTGGGAGACGGTAATAATGCTTAGCATTCGGAGTGCTTCCCAGTGCACAAACATTAACTAATGGCTCCTCGCAGCACCTCAAGGATGGGTAGGCATAGAAACAAGCACTGCCACCGAGCCCCAGCCACTGGCCAGGTGCACAGCCACTGGCACGTGAACTCTCCCCTCTACCATCCAGATGTGAAGCCCAGCATTGGGGAAAAATCCAGGCACAGGGACATCAAGGCTGGAGGAGTTTCACACTAAAGTGCCCAAAGCCAGGCACCTCCAGAAGCAAATGGCTGATTTTCACGACTGCCATTCAGCCACTTGGAACTAGGGGTAGGTATGCAGGACCTCTGAAAATCAGGCCTCCTGTATTTAGGCTGCTAATTTTGGACACCCAAGAGTGAACATTGACTCCAAGTTTCTTTTCGAACAGCCTCCCCAGTTCTGTGCCATTCCGGCTACTTGCACTGTAAACATTTAGAAATCACAGTTTTCACCTCTCACCTCCTCTCATTCCCCAAACACCTGCCCTGTGGCTGGTGCAGCAACCCCATGCCAGGGGGCCTCCTGTGGTACAACAGGAAGAAAGGGATTAACACCAACTAGCTAGTGTGGCTTCAGGCAACTTCTCTGTGCCTCCATTAACTGTCAGTAAAATGGGGGTAATAGCTGACTCACATGGGTGTGGGGAGGCACCACTAGCTGCACACTTGAAGACTGGCAGATAAGGTTCTAGAAAAGTGCAGAGTGTTAGCTTTAGAATTTGAAATGTCCAGAGTCCCTTTGGGGCCAGGAGTTCAGCACGCAGCCTCCCACCCTTTCAGAAACTCCATCACTGTGGGTTAGAGAGAGCGACACAAAAACAAGCTGCCTCACAGCACCTTTTCCTTTTAGACTGATTCTCAGAACAAAAACCAGCTTCCATTTGTCCTGGTCCTGAGAAGGAGTGAGGCAGAAAGAGGTTTGTTATGAATACATGAAACTGTCGCTAAGTGAAGAAGAAGAAAAAAAATACCGATGGGAGAAGGAGGGAGGGGACAGAAACCACATTTTTATTTCTGGTGGCCAGCCAGCCGACTGACTCAGCCAGTTTGGTCTCCTGCCATATAGATTTAAAAACAAAACCCAGCTCTCAGAGAGGGGAGAGCAGGGGATTCAGATGAATGTGCTTTTTTGTTGACTGCAAATGGATTCTAGACCAGCCCAATATGTATTTGGAAAAATGGTTTCTCTATCACACTTTGTCAGTATGGTCTCGGGAAACACAGCACAGGTCTCTGGCCACCATACTACCCTCTGAAAACGCCTTGGTTTGAAAATAAGAAAATAAAAGCCGAAGGCTAAACTAACGTCTGCTCCCCCTGCAGATCCCTCAAGATCTTGACAGAGCTTGAGAGAAAGTACTACTTGTTTGATACGTGCTCCCCTAATCTTGGTAATGTCTATCTTACAGTGGAAAAATAGCCAAGTCAAAGCAATATGCAGTGGGAGAGCTGTTCCTGAGAAGTGTGTTTGGCTTTGTGCATGTGTCTAGAAGTGAGAATGACTTGGTTTCTTTCTTGCCAGTGCAATGATCCACAGGTCCCGGGTCTGTCGATCCAAAGCTTGCACACTGCGGGTGCTTCTCCACCTTCAGGGAGACCCACAGTTCTGTCTGAGGAATCTGCATATAAGCAGCAGGAGCAGGGAAGTAATTGCTTTTAAATGTTGACTCCTAATTTATTTATCTGGATCCTGTAGTGCCCATGGCACGGCAGCCTTTCATAATGAGTGCACAGTGTTCTCCAAGTGCCGTTCAAACATGAATAACTCCCCACACCCTCTGCTGCAGGAACTACCTGTACGGCAATGCTAAGCACTGATGTATTCAGCGCAGTACCAGACACACACAGCTTACAGTCTCACCTGGAGCGATCAGTGAAGTCATAAGGGAAAGAGCACCAGCTGGCACCTCTCTGATTTCTGGTGCACAGATTGCATGCTTTACAAATACTAGTTGGTGAAGTCTCCTGCATCTCCCGCACAGCAATCACTCACAGAAAGTGGCCAGCTTGGCTGGAATTAATTCTAGACTCACTGCAGGGAATGTGGAGGGAAATTAATTACCTAAGGAATTGGAAAGAGTTAAGGTGGCCACTGTATATTTATTCCCATTTGTAGATGATGAAATTGAGGCACAGAGAAGCTAAGGAATTGCACAAGCCAGTGGCAGATCCAGGAATGGAACCCAGGAGTCCTGACTCCCTATTTCCTGATATTACCACTAAAACAATATTGTCACTCCATGAGCTACTGTAATCCAGCCCTTTCAATTGGCATTTTGTGGACCGTTGTAGACAATGCTCCTCTCTATCGGCAACACAAGCACCAATCCCCACACCTCCAAGTTTTGTGAAGCGTCTCAGTCCATAGAGCAGGCACAGAATTCCACATGTGCTGGGCAGGGGGTCGAGGAGAAAACTGGCAGGTGCAGAGACTCCCTGGAGGAATCATTCTGGAGAGGCCCTGACAAGGCATGCAGGCATCCCACTGCGCACAGCACTATACAGAAAGCAGCCGGACCAGTCAACAAGAGGCTGACTGACCGCCAAGTCTAACAACGTCTTCCACAATGAGATCCCTGGTTCACAGCTTAGAACCAGCAGCCCTGAAGATCTGCAGAGCTACAAGCCCTTGGGCTACTGGATTGGTGTCACCTTTGGAGAAGTTGTTCCAGGAAAAAGAATTGGGGGGGGGGGGGCAGGGAGCTGGGGTTAGCAGTGGAACTAAAACGGGAGATTTAGTGACTGTCGGAAAAAAAATGGCTGCTTTATTGCAGGCAGCTTGTAAACTCTGGAGCCTGAAGGTCTGGGAGTAATTTCTCCCTCCCACGTGCTGGGCTCAGTTTGTACTGGGGGTCAGAGGTCAGTGCTTTTCCAAAGCATTCTGGGAAAGAAGCCAACTGGAGCAAGCTGCTAAACACCACTCCTGCAGCACACAGCAAGCTGCTGCACAGAATTAACCCTTTGCATGGCAACTGCTCCGCTGTGTCTGTCCCATTAAGCACAACGCTGCCCGCTGGGATAAAAAAACAAAAGTGGAGTGGTGGAGGAGGATGAGCCTCAGTTGGGGAAGCCTTAGAATATGCTCCCCTCAAAACACCAGGAAGGTGGTGGGGAATGGTCTGAGAGTTCTTTCCCTTGATGGGGGGGGGGCGAGGGGTGGGGGGGAGGAGAAGAGAGGAGATGGAGGGGGACTAGCAATGAGTTGTTTTCTCCCCCTTGTGGAGGAGGTGGTAGGGGACCCCAAACAGCTGCTTGCTTGGCTTGCATTTCAGTCAGGCCCTAGCCTGGGGATAGGGGAGATAGCTCAGAAGCAGACATCAGCAGAACAGGAGCAGAGGTGCACCTCCCCAGGTGTGGGAGCCAGTGCGTCAGTTGCACCCATGGCCTGGAGTCAGAACACCAGCATATAAATCTCAACTGTTTCCCAGCTCACCAACAACCATGACTACCGGCAAGGATCAGAGGCGCCAAGAGCGCCTGACATGTTAGGGCTGCAGTGCCCAGCACCAAGCTGGGGAAAGACTGGAGCAGAGCACAGCCAGAGCGATCTGCTTTGTAGTGAGAGATCAAGCTGTACCCAGAACCTAGCCCTATCCCAGCACTAGTCACGCTCAGGTGCGAGCACTAGGGATGGGAGAGAATGACAATTATAGACCACAGGAGAGACAGGCCATTTTAGGATGTGAAAGAAGAAACCGTTACTGACTGTAACTGGCTCTTTGAGATGTGACGCAGATGTGTATTCTGTACTTAGTGCAGCGGAGCCTGAGAATTTTTCCTAGCAGTATCCGTAGGTGGTGGCGCTTGCGCCTCGTGCACCTAGCCCCTCCTCTGGCTACATGAGGTGGCAGCACCTTGACCCCCCTCAGTTCCTTTGCACCAAATGCCCAGAGACCAGACTCCAATGTAGGGCGGATGGAGGGTGGGTCGTGGAATACACATCTGCATCACATCTTGAAGAACCATCATTACAATAAGCAACCATTTCTTCTTCAAGTAGTTGCAGCCACGTATTCCACTTAGGTGACTCACAAATAGTACCAACCCCAGGAGGTGGGGCTCAGAGTCTACCTAAAAAAGAATTGCAGGACCGCCCTACCAAAACTTGCGTCTGCGGTTGATGATGTGGCAATGGCATAATAGTTCGTAAATAATACGTGTCTACGACCACGTAGCAGTCTGCAAATGTCCAATATGGAGACGTCACTGAGGAATGCTATTGACATTGCTTGCGCTCTTGTAGAATGAGCTCGCACCTGCTGAGGGGTGTAACTGAAGCTATCTCATATACAGTCTTGATACAGAACGTCATCCATTTAGAGGTCATCTGTGAGGAAACCCCTTGTCCCTTCATACGATCTGCATATGACACAAACAGTCAAGGTCAAGGATGAAACAGTTTAGTCTGTTCAGACAGAAGGCTAGACATTGACTGACAGCTATTGCACGGAGACATTGCTCCTCTATCAATGAATGCGGAAAGAACCCAAGTAAATAAACTGCCTGGTTCAAACGAAACAGAGAAACCACTTTAGATAAAAATTTTGGGTGCGGTAGTTAAGTCACTTTGTCCTTGGAGAATTGTGTATACGGAGGCTCTGCCAACAGAGCCTGCCACTCACACTCTTTGCTGATGTCATCGCTACCAGGAACACCGTCTTCTGACACAAAAGCAGAAAGGGACAAAATGTCGGGGCTCAAACGGAGGTCCAGTCAAAGCCACTAGGATCACGTTAAGGTCCCACAGAGGAACCAGCCCTCAGACCAAAGGATGGAGATGAAGGGGCCCTTTTAAGAATCTTGCTACCTTGCATCGGACACTCAGATGAATATAGTAATGCACTGCATTACGGCAACAGTCAACTCCAACACCATGACTACCTGTTCTGTCTAACATCGCTCCCCCGCCAATACGCCGAACTGCAGTGACATTCCACGAAGCTCAGCAAATCCAGGAAAACAGATGTCTTCCTGTTCACCAAGATCTTGACAATGCCCCCCACAATGTCTTAAGTCCTGCAAGCCTTTCTGGGAACATTCATTTAGCTTCATGAAATCAAGCTACAATCAGGAAGAGGCTTGGAAAGCAGATTGGGCTAAACAAGACTTAAAAAAAATAAGCATCTTGTGCCACATCCCATGCAGAAGGTTCCTGGGTTTGACCTTCCATGGTCATCTTGGTCAACTCTGAACCAAATCCGAACCCACCATAGTAGATGTGGGCATCTAATGCACAAATGGAAAATCAAGGACTCCCTGGCACGCAAGCATGGTTGCCCACAACAGACCATCGACCATATCACTACCTACTGCCCAATTTATAAATATGAAGGAGGCATCACTGCAATAAATTCTGCTACTCCTGATGTAGCCATTTGGCTCAATCAACTTCAGGTGAAATTGTAGTTGCTGCTCTATACCAGCCGCATGAAAGAAGAAGGGAGCCCAGACTGAGGGCCCCTCGAGAGCAGAACAGACATTTCTTCTTGTCCTTTGTAGCAAACAGGTTAATCACTGGAATGCCCAAGGCTGCGAAGATGACCAGGAGGACACTTTTCTTCAGGGACCACTTGTGACTCAGGGAAAAAATTCCTGATTAGATGGTCTGCAAGATGATTCTGGACCCTGGCCAAGTGATAAATTATGGGAGTAATACTCTCCTTAATACAGAACTGCCACAATTTTAAGTATGGTTTCAGAGTAGCAGCCACGTTAGTCTGTATCTGCAAAAAGAACAGGAGTACTTGTGGCACAACAGGAGTCTCTAAGGTGCCAGAAGTACTCCTAACCTTAAGTATGTGAACCACTGAGCTCCTGATATGGTCCACCGTAGACAGCCTGAAGCTCCAGCATGTTGATATGCAGTGATGCCTCCTGCTCAGACCATAGATCCTGAACTTTCAGCAACCCCAGATGTGCTCCCCAGCTCATCATGGAAGTGTCGGTGACAAGGGACCTGGTTGGTAAGGGCCAGATGAAGGGAATGCCTTGACAAAAATTCTCCAGAACCATCCATCACTGGAAGGAGTCCAGGACCAGTGGAGGGAGACAAACCAATCTGTCCAACGAGTAAACAGTCAGACAGGAAACTGTCCTGTGCCACATTCGAAGAGGGCAAAGAACCAACCTTGGAAACTGTACCACCTGCATGGAAGTGTGCATGTGGCCCAAGAACCCCAGGCACATCCGAACTGTCATGGAAGGCAGAGACTGCTGACTGAGGCAAAGGTGGTAATTCACCTGAAAACTGTCAGTTGCCAAAAGAGCTCTCGAACTCGTAGAGTCTATTAGGGGCCCAATGAACTCGATTTTCTGAGCAGGAACCAGAGTTGACTTCCCAGTGTTTAGGATGAGACCCAGGCGGTCAAGTAAGTGCAGTGTAGTGTTGTTGTGAGAAAAGACTTCCTCTCTGGACAAGCTCCTCAGTAACCAGTCATCCAGTTACAGAAAGATGTGGATTCCTTTCTTCCTGAGGTGTCATCACCACAACCATGCATGTGCTAAAAACTTGAGGGGCAGAAGAGAGGCCGAAAGGAAGCACCATGTACTGAAAATGGCACTCTGCCAAGATAAATCAAATGAGAGGAGTCTGTGAAGAGGGACTCGGAAGGAGGATGGGTGGGAGGGTTGGAAAGGAACTGGATGGCATAGTCCAATCTGACAGTGCTTAGGACCCAGCTGTCAGTGGTGATCGAGCCCCAAGCATTGTGAAAGCAAGCCAGTCTTTTCCCCAGATGGAAGGACTAGGGAAAAGGGAGCAATGGCTAGACAACTGCTCTGGACCAAGGAGTCAAAATGGGTGCTTTGGGGGCACCAGGGGAAAGCTTGTTGATTGGCCAAACCCCAGACCTGAATGCCTCCTCCTTTGGGACCTATGCCTCTTTCTGGGGTAGTCCTGCCCTCTCGGGGGAGGGACAGTCTGCCCAGATATGTGCTACAGATGACACTGCTGCTGTTGCTTCTGCTGATCATTGTAGCGGCGCCTCTGCACTGTTGGGATGTACACCCCCAAGGACTGTAGGGTAGCTCTGGAGTCCTCGAAGGAATTCAGTCTTGTCCAAAAAAAGCTCTTGGCTGTCAAAGGGCAAATCCTCTACAGCCTGCTGCACGTCGGGATCAATGCCCAAATTCTGCAGCCAGGATGCCGTTCTCATGGTCACCACCAAGGCCATCACTCTGCCCAAAGTATCTGCGACATCCAGCATAGACCGCAATGAAGTCTTAGCTATCAAACAGCCTTAAGAGATAAGTGCCCGAAATTCCTCCCTGGAGGCTTTGGGCAGCTGGTCTGCAAAATTAGGCATAGCCATCCAGTTCACAAAGTCATATTTGGACAGCAATGCCTGCTAGTTAGCAGTGCACATCTGCAAGGAAGAGAAGGTGTAAATCTTCCTACCCATCAAGTCCATCCATTTAGAGTTCTTATCCTTGGGAGTGGCCTTAAATCTGCCCTGCTGACTCCTATTGTTCACTGTGGTTGCGACCAGGGAATTTGGGGCTGGGTGAGAGTAAAATGCCTCAAATCCTTGCACCAGGACAAAACTGTTTCTCCAAGCTCTTTGCCGTAGGCGGTACTGAAGCAGACATTCTCCAAAGAACTGTAGCAGGCTCCATTAGTGCATCATTAATAGGGAGGGTGACACGCCACAGGCAGATGGCTGCAGGATATCCAAGTATGGGTATTCTTCTGCAGAAACTCTGCTTAAATACCCAGGGAAGCAGCCACATGCTGCAAAAGGTCCTGGTATGCCTTGAAATCCTCTGGTGTCGAATGAGAGGAAAAGCCAGGCACAGTAGAATCATCCAGGGACGAAGACAAAGCATTTAGCTGTGCCACACCCAGACTCTGTTCCAGGACTGACTGACTTGGAAGGATGATTCTGGAGGCTCATTGAGGGGAAGGTTCACCAGTGCCTGGGCCTGCAGTGGGTGTCGATGGTCATTGCCATAGACGTACTTGATGATATCTCCTTAGAGCTTGTTGAGGAGTGGGCCCTCCACAACCAAGGAGCATCCCATGGATTCCGTGGAGGCTCCTGGCATGGACAGGACATTGGTGGCCAGTAGGCCACAGGCAAGGGGTCCCTGTCCCGACCACAACACAAGCACCAATCCTGGTACCCATAATGCTGCATGAACAGCCTGGCCCCCGATACAGGTCAAGCAATGGAGATGGAGGAGGATGATCGCGACCTGGATGCTGAGGAATCCCTAACTTGAGGGGACAAAGATGGAGCTAGCCCTAAGCATGCGAGCAATCAGACTGATCATCTGTAGCCCAGAACGAAGCGAGAACTAGCACCGACGGTGGAAACAGTACTGCTGGCACTGAGTACGCGTCCGTTGTTTCTGGTGTCAGAAGTAGTGTCCATCCTGAAGTCAGCAACGAGAAGGCCAACGCTGCTGAAGTAGAGGGTGGTGAGTCCTGCCATAGTAACATCAGCAGCGCCGACAGCAAGGGTGCTGAGAAAGTTCCTTGTGCAGAGATTCCTTATGCAGAGCCCGGCACCAGCCCCACTTCCACTAATTGTGGAAGGGACACATCAGGGTGTGGTGCACACAGACAGCTTTAGCAGCCCACTCAGCCAATGGGGCTATAAATGACACAGCCCTTGCAAAGTATTGGACCAAGGGAGAGGTTGGGGCAAAAATTGGGGATTGGTCCTGCTTTGAGCAGGGGGTTGGACTAGATGACCTCCTGAGGTCCCTTCCAACCCTGATATTCTATGATTCTATGAACCCTAGGGTGACCTCCACTCTGATGAGGGCCTTGGTGCCAAAGCAGGTCACATGGCCTGTTTGACCAGGTAGTTCTTTAGACAAAGATTTAGACAAATCGTGAATGATTTGCAAATTGAACGCCACTCTTTGGTGTGGGCTTTGCCAAAGCACAGCGAGTATCGTGTGTGGGGATTGTTGTTGGGTATCATTCCCCCATATGACGGACAATGTTTAAACCCTGGTGAGGGCATCACTGGTGAAATATTTAAACTAAATCTAACTAGTGCTAAGTCTAACTAAAACTATACGAAGAGTACTACTTAACTAAATACAATTAGAAAAAAATTACCAAGGAAGAGAGAGGTTGTGAAGTTAGGAACCAGACAGAGCTCTGACTCCGGCCACAGACGGTAAGAAGAAACTGAGGAGGGTCAAGGCAGTGCTGCGTACATGCTACGAGATGAGGTGCAAGCACTGTCTCTCACAGGTACTTCCAGGAAAATTCTCTGGCTCTGGTGCACTGGCTGAGTAGAATACATGGCTGCATCAACTCAAAGAAGAACAAGGCAGCCCAATGGGTCTGGCCCTCCCTGAAACCCCCACCTCCCACACATTAAAATCACAGCAGCACCTGGAGGCCCCCATCTGGGTCAGGACCCATTGTTCCAGCACAGCACAGAACCCTGCAGTGTGATCCCTAGAGACAGTGCTTCCTCCCCGTCGCTCACGGAGGATTGTCCTATGCTCCTGCATAAGGAAATCCCTGCCACGCATGGTCCTTTCTCCCAGGACTTGAGCTGGCACCTCCTTCACCCCCATTGCACACCAGCTCAAATAGTTTCAGTCCCCCTTGGAAATGGTGGCCTATGCTTCCCTTCTCAGGAACCTAGCTAAGTGACCAGCCTTTTGGGAAAAGCTTGGTTCCCGGTTTGTTTCCCCTAGGCCTTGACACAGAGCCTTCCCTCTCCCACTGCAGATAGTATGCTGAAAGTTACAGTCCTCTTCCCACAGGACCCCGATTTACCCCAGTCACTCTCTTACAGGCCTCTGGCCCTTGATGTCCCGAGACTCCGAGCTCAGCCACACTCTGTGCACTCACTGATCTTCCCTCCTGCAGTGGGTTCCTAACATCAGTATGAACAACGCTCTGCTCTGTCCAGTGCCTTCTACCCCAGATCTCAAAGACCTTTAGAATCATAACTCCCATGTAATCCTACTACTGCATCTCAAATGGGCCAAGGAGGCACAGGCAGAGCCGGAGAGAGAACCCAGGAGTACTGGCTTCTAGCTTTCAAGCCCTCTTTCCTCCAGCTTGGAGATAAGGATGCCAACATCAGCAGTCATCTTGGCACTAACCCTGGTGTCTCCACACCAGCCATCTTTCCCCCACAGTGACTTCAATATCCAAGATGGCTTTTTCTCTGCTCCATTGTGCTCCCCTTTGGACCAGCAACAGACCTTTACATGGACTTTCTGATTCTCCCCAGCATCTCAGGTAAACACAAGTCTGTTAGCCTCTCCTCAGGCTGCTGATGCCACTCCCATTTCCAAGGGGAGGTTTTAAACACCATCTGCCTAGGTTCCCTTATCTCTTTAGTCCCTTCCTTCCAGGTTCTGGGACAGAGCTCAGCTGACTGAGTGTGGGAAGGGCTTTGCCATCTCACTCCTCCAATGCTATAGTTCTGGATCACCTGTTCAGGCAAGAGCCTGGCTTCATGAAGCCTTTCGACTTCCTTTCCCAGGGACATGTGCGCGCATTTCTGGCCCCCAGCTCAGCCAAGTATCTGCCAGCAAACAATGAGGCAGAGAGTTCCGTTATGGTTTTCGGAAGCATCCCTCACGTGTCACATGAACTCACACACAGACCCATCTCCTAGGGGCCTCAGGCTCTTTCATTCACCTCATCTTCCTTACATACAAAGGCTTGTTGTGCCATCAAGAAGGATGGGCTTGTTCTAATCCCAGCTCTTCCTGTGACTGTGGCCCACTCACTTCCTCCTTAATGCAATAGGGCTGATCCCAATCATTGCAGTTCAGCACCTTAGTTAATATAAAAATACACCTCAACCTGCTCCCATCCTGCCAGCTGCACGGGACTCCCTGCAGTGCCCTGGCCAGCTGCAAAGAGATCCCTCCAGGCCCTGGCCCCACCAACTGCCCAGATGTCTCCCCCTCCCCCAGGGCCCCATCCTTGCCCTGCTAGTCCCTGTCAAAATGAAAAAAAGGCTCTTTGGGGCAGCACCTCCTTCTTGGTTTTGTACATGACCACACTCATTGTTGGTGCCTGGTAATTAAGTGCCATGGCCCAGCAACATGTCTGAAGATGGCCCTTCCCTTGAAAAGCCTCTGCTGCCAGCCCAGAAACACCCCCTTCTCTCACACTGAGACCCTAGCTGTTGCTTAGGTCAATGCCATGGATCTAATTACCTCATCACTTCCTTGTTCCCCCAAATGGTCCCACCCATTGGTCTCATTCTAATGCCAAGCTAAGTATGTTCCTGTATGATTTAACTATTCTCTTGTGCCTCTAAGTGCACCCTCCGCTACTGCCCGGTGCCCAGTGCTGGCAAGGGGTGGCACTGTTCCCTCACACAGGCTTTTTGCTAGACAAACTGAGGGGCATTGTGTGACATGTCATTGATAACTCATGTGCCAGGTGCGGTTACTTTATTCTGTATGTCAGCAGTGGATTCTCTGAGCTTGGAGGGGCTTTTGTTGGGCTTTTCCACCTCCTTGCACCAACTGAAAAGACGATGGTAACTATGAGCAAAATCAACTCCATCTCCCTCCACCTGGAGACTTGTGTCTTCTTGTAAAAGCCCTGTTGAATCTCTCTCTTACACACATCATGCTACTCCCTCCACAAAGCAGCAAATCCCCCACCACATCCATTCACTCCTCATTTCCAAACTCTCATGTTTCTGCCCACCTGCAATCCCTCTAGCTCCTTCTTTCCAAACCTACCTTTACAGTCACCACTGCTGCACCCTCTTTTATCCTCTACCATTTCTTCTGAGTAACAATCCATGCATCTCACCCCTGGGCTGTCCCAAAGCTCACAGGCCAGCTGCCCCTTTATGTTGTTATTTGCTCTTCCCTACCCTCTCTTGGGAGGAGGGGTTACATAATGGTGATTAGTGACAGTGCTCTAGGTCATACTCCCCCTCCTCCCACCTGTCATTAAAATTCCTGCAGGGAGATGGGAACTTGAATTCCCAAGAGATTTTCCATTTCTCCACCACGTTTTGTCTCTGTTGTAGCTGCACATGGGATGGCATCGTAGGGCACACCCCAACAGGCACATACCCATCTCCAAAGGAACTTTGAGGCTAGAAGCACAAACCCTATAGCTAATGAGCCTCAGAGAATGTGTGTCAAGGAACGAGAAGGTTGGGGAGAAGGCGAAAGTTGGACTTCAGACTACCACCATCTTCCCCTCCTTTGGAGCCCCATGTACATACTCACAGAATGCCACCACTCTGGAGCGTTTGTATGTTTGCACACAGGGACCCAGCGCAGCAAGAGGCCAAAATAATAATAATCAAAAGCACTCCAAGGCTGGGGGACTGGAGTTGCTTCTGTGACTTGTGTAGGCACTGAGTCTCCAGGTCACTGTCACAGGGGAAGAGATCCATTAACTGCTTTTCTCGAGCCCACAGGGGGGCAAAGGGGGGAATATGAGAGAGTTTCTTGCCCCAGTTAGACATAGCAGGAGGAAACAGACACTCATTCTTGGGGAAAGGGACCAGTTGCGCAGCCGCAGCAACACACTGTATTGGCAACCCCACCCCCCACGGGATACGTTTGAGCCAGACACCAGACTCTGGTATGTGGCCTTAAGTTCACATCTGACCCCCACCTGTATCTACTCCAGCCAAACCAATCCAAGCTCCAAATGTCCCAGATCATGTATGTCTGGGGCCCCGGGCTCCAACTGGAGACTAGCCTGGAGGAGGTTTGCCTGTCACAAGCCAGATTGGAGCAAGTGACACCCAGGCTCCCTGAAGCCTTTCGCCTCCATCCTCCTCCCTAGATTTTTAACCTATCATTCAATGAGAGGGAAAGCTGCTTGGATATTAGCCAGCTCCAGGGAAACCACCATTTCAAGGTCCAGTGAAGGAGCCCATCAGAGCGAACGGAAGCTTTGGCTGGGGTGGGGGAGTGATGTAAAGAGCAACTCAGTTCAGTGGGAAGCCATTGTGGCCTGCCTACCAAGAGGTGGTTGGGGGAGGAAGCAGCAGATGTCCGCCAAAGGCCCACCGTGCTCCAGCCCAGCAATAGGAAGGAGGCAGGGGCTTGTGCCACTGCTGCTGCATTGTAATTGAACAAACATGACAGTTTGTACTGAGAAAGCTTAAGTTGCCTTTTTCCTCCAATAACCACTGCTGTGCGAGATGTGAAGCAGAAATCCCAGGACCCTGAACTCAGGGTCAGAGAAAGAGATCAGGACAGTGATTGGAGAACCTAGATCCAAGGAGGGAAGAGCTCCACAATAAAACCCAGCAGTCCTGCACCAGGAATCACAGGCAGACACAGCACAAGTGGCTCTCTCAGTGTATTCGGTGGAGCTGCAGGCCCTTGTGCCAGGGCTGCACTTGGGCCCGAGCCCCCCAGACCTAGTAGATAATACTCTGCCGCATCTCAACGTAACCAACAGACAGTTACTGAAACCCCTCCCCACCTCACAGTGGTGTGGCATAGATGCCTGACGTAGTGACAGTATGTCACTAGGAGAAACAGGAAAAGACCCCAGGAGTCCTGACTCCCAGTCCCCAACTTTAAGCACTAGACAATTCTAACCCCTGTCAGGGACTATTCAGGTTTACAGTTTCACCCCTCCCACATACACTTGGGAGTGAAGGCCTGTGTTTTCCCCCTCCATTTTTCAAACAGATGATACAGAATGCAGCAGTCAGCTCCTTGGCAGGAAGCCAGAGAATCTAGACCAAGCCAAGTCCCTTCTCTGCAGACGTGAGGTATCAGCTGGGCTCTAAGGCAGCCCACGTGGTTCTGGTTTCCTGTTTCTGGGTAGAGAAGGTTTGCTCCCTTGCTGCAGTATGAGGCAGCCTGGGGAAGCTTTGCACTGAGGTTCTCCCTAGTAACGCATCCTGCTGGGCACAGTGGCAGAGAGAAGCTTCTAGATCTCAGCCCCCACTTTACCTTTCGACTCTGTTTTGTGCCACCTGGGATGTAGAGTCCCGGGGGAAGAGAGTATGGAGAAGGGATAAGGAGCGGAGATAGCACCAGGGCAGAGAGCCTACTCCATGGCACCAGAGCCCCCATTAGTGATGGAAATCCTGAACCTAGCCCATGTGCCCCCATAGATGCAGAGACTAAACAGCCCAAAAAGGCCAGATTCCCCTCTCATGGCTTGTATTATTCCCAAGGACCTTAAAACCCTGAGTACAAGTATAGCTGCCCTCCATTTACAGATGGGAAGACTTGGCCAAGGCCACACGGTGGACTCCATAGTAAAACCTGAAATGAAACCTAGGAGTCTGGACTCCCAGACCCATTTCCCAATCACTGATTGTGTGGTCTCCCTCAGTTTGTTTCCACTGCTGTTCATATCAAACGATTCCTGGTCTTTTCCTGGGGCAGATGGAGGCATCAGCAAGTATCAGGGCAGGTGCGGATTCTCAATATAAAGTTAATTATATGCAAAATTAAATTGGGACTTGTGATTCCTAGCAAGTTGCCAGGGTACCTTTGGGGTCAGGGGCAAAGCATGGGCTCCCCCTGCTCTGAGCTATGATCCCAATCTCTCTCCTCCTCAGACCTCGACTCAAGAGACATACATTTGGAACTAGCCTTGTGAACTGAAATGTTCCCACTGATATAAGACCAAGATGCAAAACAGAGTTTGGACAACCATAATTCTGCTGTGGGGGCAGGGCAGGGCCGGGCCATGGTCATATCCATCTGACCCTCATGTTGGGACGGATGAAAAACAAGACTTTGAGCTGAATGCTGAGTTTAACAAGTCAGACACTATAGCCAGCTGATGCGCGTGTGAGGAGGCAAAGGCGTGTTGCCCATAAAGTGATGGAAGGGTAGAAGAAACAATAAGAGCAACAGGCACCTCCAGATCATTTTCCAGGTGTGTTTATTAGCTTAATTCTTCTTCCACTTTATACAAGAAGGAAAATACGAGTCACTGAGTGCCCTGACAACAGTCACAAATACAGCTACAAATAGCAACTACAGACCCAGCCATCCCACTGGGCCCCAGCCAACAACGGCCTTAGGTTGCAAACCTAAGCAGCAAGAGGTGGAAATTCCCTAGACAGGGGGAGGGCTGATATTACCCCTGCCACCACTTCCTGCTGCTTCCAAGCAACCAATCATCACTGCAGCCCTACCCAATTTGAACCTCAGCCCACCTTCATCCATGCCCCAATCACAGCCAGATACCACATAAGGCAACTTACTGTTCCAGCTGGTTTTGGTGAGATGGATACAGAGTGCAGTATAGACGCTGCAGTGTCACTACAACACCTTCCAGGACCTGCAAACACATGAGAGGGGCACGTATTCTCCCCTTTGACAGATGGGGAAACTGGTGCACAGAGAGGGCTCATAGCAAGGCAGTGACAGTCCGCAAGAGAACCCAGAAGTCCCAGAGTAGATTTGTTCAAATGTGGTTGAGGCTTTGTGAAATTAATCTAAAAATTGTGCTACTGCAACTTTAGATTAAAATTTCTAATAAACTGAATGATTTATGCTGGGATTTTAAATGCCACAGCTCACAGGGGCTTTTATTTTAATTTTACAAAACTGGCTAAACAAAATATTGAAACTTAAGATCCTGACCCTGCAAATATTTAAGTAGAAACTACTCTGAGGAAGAGTCCCAGCGACTGTCATGTGTAAGCATTAGCAGCAATCAAGAGCTAAAATTTTATTTTTATTAGAGACTTCTCTTAGTGGCATAAAATCTTTGTTAGTTCAAAACAAAACAGCTTCAGCATTATCAAAGAAAAGTTTAGACTTTCAATACATTAACAAAATTATTGTGACTTTTCTTATACACAGGCCCAAAATTTTCAAAAATAGGTTTCTAACTCCATATTTAGGTACCTACGGTACCTTGAGATTTTCAAAAGCACCTGAAGTGACATAGGAGCTCCCATTGATGTTAGCATGCAAATGCCGACGGAGGAGCAAAGCCTGGTCAAAGCACTGCAACTTTACTGACTTGTGGAAGTTCAATACATCAGAAAGTGTTATCATCTGTAAATATGGCACAAGCAATTTGCTTATCTGTTTTGCATTTGAGTTTGTGTTGTTCTCACAGCAAGGATGCTAATGAAAGGCCTGGACTTATCTTTTTCAGCATAGAAAAGAATTTTAAATATGAAACTTATTAGTAGAAAAAAAAATGCTGTGTAAAAACTGAAACTCTACTAACAATTAGGAAACTAAGAAATAAGTACAAAACATCCACTTCAGCAATTTAAGTCTATAAAATGGGAAGCCACTGCTGGCATCATGCAACTAAAAAAATCTGCTGAAATTTTTAGTTTTTGTTTGTTTGTTTTAAAGCATGATATTTGTCAACCTGGAGAAGTCTCAACTCCCAGTCTCCAGGGCAGTTACTGACACTGTAGCACACAGATACAGCCATTTGAAACCACATGGTCTGCATGTTCTGAGGCCTCGGGTTCACACGCCAACAGCCATTTCATGCCCAACCACCCCAATGCTGTGCCATCCCACCAAGGCTTCCATTCTGGAAGAAGTCTGGTGGCTCACAGCCCTAGCAGCTCCCTTCACACATTCAGTGGTAGCTGCCCAAGGAGCGAAAGCTAGAAGCAGGCCAATGTGGGGGAAAGCGAGGAGTTTGCTCTTTTCTGTAAACCCAGCAGCAACCAACTCAGGTGGCAGATTTTGTTCTATAAGTAACAGACAATGAGAGAGTCATTTAAACCCCTCCAAGGCCTTTTCTAGAACAGGGTTCAGAATTTGGTTATGTACACAGTGGAGGTCATCAGTCTTGGATTTTTGGTGGTGCAGAGGGAGGATTTCTCCATGAAGACAAGGATACAGACTAACCCATCCTTTTCCTGGCCAAAAACCAACTCCTGTGCACCATGTTCAAGGGAATCCTGAAACCAGCAGAGCCCTGGTGAACACAGCTCTGCCCAAGAGAGCAGATAGGGTCTGTCTCCGACTCTGGGCTTTAATGGAGGTCATTTAGACTGTGCTTCCAGAGACTGCCAGAAGCCAACATGGCATGCAAAAAAAACCCCAAAAAAACCACACACACAAAAAACCCAACCCTGACTGTATGTACATGCATCCAGAAACTTCCCCCCGCCCACGTGTTCACATACACAGAGTACCCTCATAAACACACCTCCAGTTCTGTGCTTTATAGCAAAGTACCTACATTGCCGAGAGAATGGCTGCTTCCCTCATTTTTCAGACCCAAACTTTTCCACTCCCCCGCTATCAGCCCTGTCACTCTGATGTGAAGATAACCCAGTACAGACTCAATACTCCTTCACCAAGTGGCACTGAGAGGTATTGAGCCTCAGCCCAAACCCGGGCATGACCTGAGAGTCACTTGGGCCTTAGTTCTGGAAGTGCAGACATCAACAGGGGCTACAGGTACTTAGCTGCTCCTAGAATCAGGCCCCAGACCATGCTAGTTCTGATGTAAAATCGTACATTGCAGAATAACAAACACGTCACATCCCAGGAGCACCTGGGACCCCGTGCTGCTTCCATCCCACCCTGCTATTCCCCTGAAACCAGACACAAGTGGCAGCCGCAAGTTTGAAGGGAGAGGTCCAGTGCTGGTTCTCAGCGAGGAAACATTGAGATGGCTGGATTCATACTCTGCAGCTGGGGGGGGGGGGGGGGGATTTGAGAGCACCCAGTCTCCAAGCTTTAGCCCAATAAAATCCAGATTCCACCCATAAAATCTGTTAGAGAAAGTGGGGGGCTGTTGCTCACTTCCCAGGTTGGGGAGGGGAGGTGGCCCATCACTCACTGCCCTGGGGAGGTGTACCCTCCAGCCCCTGTGCAGCAGAAAGAGGAAGGAATGGGGCACAATTCTGGTGCCTGCTCCCCACTCCTCAACTTGCTTTGGGGGCTGCCAGGCTTGCTGAGGCTGTCACATCAAATAGCCACCCAGAGCAACGCTCCTGACACAAATAACAAACAAAGCCCTCAGAGCAGGACCAACACAAGACTTCATCCACCCAGGGAAATGCACTGCCCACATCTGATGCTCATTCACTCTGACCGGCAACAGCTGATACCTACAGATCATGCAGAAACCCCTCTCCACCCAGAGAAGGAGCTGTGCATCTCCCCAGGCAGCTGCATTTTTATATATTCCACCCAATCCCCTCCCCACAGATCCCTATGGGCCATGAGAAAGGAACTGGCGACACCACGAATGCACACAAGGTAGGAGCTGCATGTCAGGCCGCTACACAGCGAGGGTAGGAGCCTGATCACAAGGCATGGACACGTGGGCAACCCCCTGCCCAGACACTCTGGCCATGCTAAATCCTAGTCCAAAGGGCCCCTCACAGAGGAGTGGGTGAGTTCACAAGGTCTGCCTCCTTAACACGAGACTTTCAACTCCAGGCTGCCACCTCCAATCCAGCCCAGCACAACACCAATGTGACCAGCTGGCAGCTGTTGAATGGTTACCTATAAGCAAACTGGTGGCTTCCAGCAGATAGTGACCATGCCACAACTGATCCCTTGCTGGCAGTCTCAACAGAAGTCCCAGAGAGTCTGCATTCCCCTTTCATTCTAGTTGAGACCACTCCACAACAAGGGGAGGCCCATTCGCAGGACAACACAGGGCAGCCTGCTCTGCCCATGTTCTGAGAATAGAGAGGATGTCAGTCTCCAGAGATAATATTCTGGTACCTTTCACCACCAGTGCACTCAGACATGCTATATCCTAATCACCCCTGGGTTCTGGAGTGACTTTGAGCCACCTGGGGAGCAGATTCAATCTGTGAACAGACCAGGCTCCTGGACTTCCTTGTGTCAAGAAGGGCCGTGCTGCTCCTGACCCCTTTCTCCCCATGAGATTATTGCCCGGAACTATGTCACTAATGCATTCTGGGGAGGGACTGTCTAATTGACTCTGCAGGGTGGGGCCTCTGGATGCTGCCACAGTAGAAATAATAAAACTCTGTTTTTTATATTTCATTTAAACACATAATTAGCAAAGATTAAATGACTAATAACTATCCTGGCAGCCAGTAGCAGAGTTCCCCACTGTCTGTGTGAGGAGCATTTGGACAAGTTCACGCATCAATGCAAAATTATCCACCCATATGTGGCTCCCAATTCCTAGCACCTGAGACTTTCCTCCCCTCTCCTTCCCTCCCACTGAGTCAGCAGTATGCCAGCTGGGGGCGAACTTTCACTGTTCCTTCCAGCTCTGCTAAGCACACAGCAACAGATGACAGGTGGTTTGTGCGCTGCAGGGGACAAGGGGAGCTGTTGGGCCTGTCCCCACAGAACTATTTCCCACTAGAAAGCCAGAGGCTCAGGTACACAGGGGCTCAGTACTTCATGAAATCCAGGCTGGTGGCCTGGTCCCACGCCACTATCATTCACACTCCTGCCTCCCCAGGGCCTGTCACTTCTTAGTGGGTACTTCCTATTCCCACTGCACAAGTCTCTGAAATCTCCTTTGCTCCACCGTGTTCCCCACCCCCATGGCCCTTTACAGGTGTTACCCCATATTGTACACAGCTCTGAAAGGGTGCAGCCGTGACAGTTTCACTCTACCATGCACCAATCACTAGCATCCCCACTCCAATGCACATTGGTTGAGGGGGGCAGCGGGTTACGGCCATAAGTGCTATACAAAATCCTTCCTGTCTTCTTTTCCAAGCCTCCCATCCCCCACTCAACTGGGACCCCCTCATAAAAATAAGAAGAGACAGACGTTACTGGCATTTCCTTTCTCTGAAAAGGCTGTAAAATTTTCCGAGCGCAGCCAGAGCCAGAGTGAAGTTTGTCAGGAGCTCAGCTCATTAGGCGGCTGCTCTGGGAGCCCCGCGGGAGGTGCAGGCTGCATAATTCAAAACAGCTTGGACCCTGGAAAAGAAAACAGAAACCAGGCCCCAAGAATGCAGGGAGGTTCTCTCAGGCCCCAAAAATGGGGGGGAGGTTCTGAGTTCTAAGTGTAACCCACCCTGCTTTGGGAGCACACCCCTCCGTGGGGCTCTGGAAGAGCCTTGGCCCCATCAGAAGTGCAGTGGCCAGCCTGAGAGGACCTGGCACCAGGCAGAGGAAATTCCAAGCCTGTTGCTTCTGGCAGTCAAGCTGGGCCCTGGCTTGGTCCTCGGCAGCCTGGAAACCAGCTACTCAGCAATTTTCTTGCCATCCAGAGGGCTCATTCTAAACCACAGCTTCACCCCCCTCAAAAACATCACAGCCTGAGAGGCAGAGAGTTCTGGAGGCAAAACTTATTTTTTGAACAACCACCAGCACCAAGGCCCCCAAGCTGTCCTCAGTGACAGTTCTGGAGTTCGGAGCTGCTGCCCTGTTTATGTCCAAGGGACAGGGAGGGCAGAAGAAACTTGCTCAGCCCAGCCCTGTTTCTCTCCCCAGTTTCTCTCTCTCCTTGCCAGGGAGAAGTTCAAACATGGCTGTGCAGACACTGGACACAAGCAGCTTTCAGCTCAGTCTAACCACCCATGCTTGAGCCTAAGCTGTGGCCCGACTAGCTCCACTCATGTCTCGTCTGACCCAATCTCCACTCAGGACCAATGCAGGATTGTCTCCTACCAAGGGAAGGAATGAAAGCAGCTACACTACAGGGCATTACACAGTTCATGTCAGAAAGTCACCTGGAGTTTCATCCCCTGGCTCCTAGTCATTCTTCCTTGGAGCACCCCAAACAATTCCTCCCCATCCCAGCCAGTTATGCTCTCAGAACACTCAGACATTTGGGTCTCCCAAAGCCTCAAACTATGCATATTTAGTGCCCTGCCTAGTCCAAGTTCAAAATCCCAAGCCCACTAATGACAAGAGCCTCACATTATATCATCCCTAAGGAGCCTAGAACACTTCAGTACCCAACTGCATGAGGCAGAGATCACTTAACCCACTATTGAAAAGCAACCATCTCTGGCATGGACCATGACAGCTGTTTACCACTGCATAAAAACACCACACAATCATTTAGGTCAAAAGAGAAGGAGATCATTGTATCCACTGAGCAAGTTAAACCAGTATTTGCTTTTAAAGAAAACTGAAATGCTCAGTCGAATCTTTATCTGTATGATGTGCTGATTGACACAGGCCTGGCAGGGCAGTTATCACTCCTGGATATAAGTGAGGTGGGGGAATCCACCACATGGGCATCTACCACAGCCAGGACAGGCCACATACATCTTGACTGCGGGCAGTGCAGCCTCCATTGGCTTCAGTGGAGTTACACCCCCTTACAAAAGGACTGAATTTGGCTCTACGGGCTGAAGCTTGATAGATCAGGAAGATTCTTAGAGGAAACATCATGTCCCTGGCAGGTTGGGATGAGTTATATTGACAGGGCTAGTGTGGGGGAAACTTGCCCTGCCCCTGCCCAGGCTGCTCCTGCTCTGCACGGATAGAGAAGACACCAATCTCTAAGACGGTGGGTTTGGAGCCTTTCACTGGTGTTATGTTCACATGAGAAAGCACCAAAAATGCGATGACTGGACCTGTGGGTGAAATCAGCAGGAACTCAACACAGATATGAGGATGGCGCTCAGTTGACAAGCTTGCCAACATTCAGATCCACAAACACCATGCTCTGGGGCAAAGTCCAGCCACTCAGCTTCCTCCCCCAAACAAGGATGCAGCCTTATTTGGAGACAGGGATTGGCATTTTGCTGGAGCATGCCCAGCCCTCTCTGCCTCAGGAGAATGCAGTGCAACAAACACTCTCTTGTGTCTTTGGCTCCATGGACAACAAATGTAACATGAAGAAATCACATAGTAAACAGTGATTTGGACCTCCCTGTGCCTAACTATACACAACATGCAGGTCCTAGCCACACATACATACTGCTTCCCTGACAGGGTGCTAAACACAGAGCACCATGAGAAGGCTCACACACTATTTCAAGACATACTACCCAATTCCTACACATGGCACACCACTTATCAAGCAAAGCCATCCGCTGGGATGCTTTGAACACACCTAGGTATTTGGATCCCAGAATCCACGGTTATTAAGCCTAACTGAACAGAACACCCCTCTGCACCAGTACTCCTGGTGAGCTCTTCAGTCAGGATCTCGTATTTCCCTTCCTTACCAAAGGCACTGCGATCCCCTGAGCCAAAGTAGCCAAGTCCCTGCCTGCCGCATATGGGATGTGGAAACCTCTGCATACACCCTGGGGAGAACTGAAAGCTTTTTGCTGCCAATAGGGAACACAGTTAATGAGCACTCCCTTGCAGCAGCACCACAGCTGGTTTTGTAGACCAAGGTCCACACTGCACACAGCAGGACTTCAGCGCTCAAGTGCAGAGATCTGCCAGACAGCCTCACAGCAACTGCGACATTTCCCAAAAGAAATCATTGGGCTGAATCACTCAGAGAGCTGGCAAAGAGACCCCTACTCTACCCCTGGTTACAAGTGGCTATTTCAGACCCTGAGGGACATATAGGAAGGAAAGTGGGTGGGAAGCAGCACTGCAGAGGAATCAGGAGCTAGGACTCCTAAGGCCTATCCCCAACTTTACCACTTACTCTATGGCCTTGGCAATGTCATTTCCTCTCTCCTTGCCTCAGTTTCCCATCTGTAAAACAGAGACCACACTTGCCTACTTCTGTAGCTTACTCAAGATTCTCTGCTGGATCATGACAGTGCCGAATGTTAACACTGCCAGTCTCTGGAAGCCCAGTAACATAGGAAGCTACAGTGTACTCACACAAACCCAAGCAAAACCTGGCATTTCCTTTGCTTACATTTTAAGGAGCATAAAGTCTGTAAACATTCAATATTTTGTGCAGCATCTTTATACAAACTATGTCTTCAAGACACTTCCCAGCTAATTCCTCTCCCTCTGTTTCATTATTTAAAGAGGCAGAGGCAAGTAAGAGGACAGGTTTTCAGCTGAGCTGTAGGAGAGCAACTCTGCATGGGCTGTTTCAGACAGAAGGAGATACGGAGGAGAAGGCTCTTGCACCAGTAGTGGCAAGGGCCAGAGAGACAGGAGGAACAAGGTTAAAAACAAAAACAACCCAACAAGCACCTTTGAGAGTTGGGAGACAGCAGAAAGGCCCATATGTTCTGCTGGGCTGTGCTTGCTCCTCAGCAGCCAAGTGCTGTGACCTCCCACACTCCTCAGGCCAAGGAAAGACCAGCAGGCAGAGGCAGAACAAGGAGCACTCTGTGGTTTCACTCGGTATTTCAGGCCATCTCTCACACAGGAGGAGTTTGGCTCCACTTTCCAAGTCTCGCCCTCTCTCTGGCACAGGACGCCAACCTGGCTCCTGGCCCAGGGTTCGGCTCCAGTGAAGCTTCTCATCAAGCAGGGAGACACCCCGTCCCCAGGCACAGAATGCAGCCAATTCCTGGAGCTGCTTATCACCTTGGGGAGCATCAGCCACAGCCCCAGAGCAGGCTCCTCATTGCCCCCTAACTTTCAGGAATGCATACTGGGGTTCAAGACACCTTGGTGATTAGGAGGCCTCGACTCTACTTCTGCTCTGAGAGGAAGTGGGATCTAGCAGTAAGAGCCAGGGAGCCCCAACTCCTGGGTTCTATCCCCCGTTCTGGGAGGCCGTAGGAGTTAGGGGGAGGAGCTGGGGGTTGAGCTGAGGCTCTTGTGTTCTGATCCCTGCTCTGTCACTGACTCTGTGTGAGCCTGAATAATCTCTCTCTACTCTCAGTACTTCTGATTTTCCCACCTGGAAGATTGAGGGAGCACGGCTGCTCCCTTCCCAGGGGCTCTGGGAGGATTCAGGTTTATGAAGTACTTGGAGCTCCACAACTGAGAGGTGCTTCCGAAGAGCTGAGTGTTGTTATTGTTCAGCATGAAGACAAGCAGGTCCCAGCACTGTCTTCTGGAACCTCATATACTGAGGAACAGACTCACTTCTCCCAGCCCTGACAGATTTAACATGGAGCAGATCCCGTGGCCCAGACAGAGGCCTGAGCGTCTCAGAGACTGCAGAAGGAAAGAAGCCAGATGGAGCCGAACAGCCAGGGCTGAGATGTCTGTCCCCAGGGAAGCGTGTGTGTGGGGGGGGGAAGAGGGGGGGTGTTAGAGGAAGGGAATGAGCCACAGGAGGGACTCACAGTTCCTAACAGACAGAGCCCCATCCCTACCACAGAGATCCTGCTCAGACTTTTATAGCTACAGCCAATACCACTACTTCCTGGGCATGGCTACCACGTCTCATTGCTCACAAGTACCAGTGCTGCAGGATGCATGGGCCATTCTCACTGTGTGCCAGCCCCAAACCATCACCCCTCACAGGTCCTCCCCACTCTGCTCCCATTCAACAGCAGCAGAGCCAGAGTTGCTGGAACCACAGCCTGGCCTGCCCTCCCACTCTGCCAGAAAGGGTAGAGGGGAGCAGACTCCCCAAGAGAACACCCTTCCCCTCCAACAGCAGGCCTGATACAGAGGGAGGCAGTCTCCCCAGTTTACAGCACCCTGGATGGTTCCATTGGATTTGTGTGTGTGTGTGGGGGTAAATCAGGGCTCAGAGAGGAGCCATTTAATTATCCACATCAAGACCCTGTCAGCTGAGGAGGAAAAGCCCCCCCGACCCCCCTCCAGAAGGAGGCAACAGCTAAGTATATGAAGGAGGCACCCCGTCGCCCACCACTCACAGTCTGAGAAGCCTCAACAGACTTTCACACCTCCAGTGACCAGCTCCTTGCTGTGAAAAGAATGGGATGTCACTTCCTCCCTGCTCTACACAGGACTCTCCAGTCTCCCTTGCTTCCTTGTAATTGACACTAGCACTGAAGAACCCCACTGGCCATGGCTGTGGCCCCTTTCCAAAGGAGTTTCCAATGTTGGCCTCTCCCAGCAGGGCATACTGTAGGGAGCAGGGCAGGAGTACTGGCTGCGGGGACTCTCATAACTACTCAAGTCCCAAGGGTGTTTCACAGCCCACATCATAACCCAGGCACGAGCACATACGTGGCAGGTCTCAACAATGCTCTACTCCCACCCATACAAAGTAGGAAGCTGGATGCCAAGCAGAGAGGGAGCAGGGAGCCCCGCTTGGACCTGGTGGGAAGATGGAATCTCACTGTCCTGATCTCTGGGAATCAGCACAGGTCTTGGTTAGTCATGACAAAGCCTGGCTGGCATTGCACAAGCTCCCTTCTCCTTCTGCACTGGAGAACAGAATGCCTGCTGCACTCACAAACACAACCCCGCTTTCCAAGGAAGTTGGATACGTGCACGGTTCCTGGCAACCCGCCCCTTGATTACGTGGCTCTCCCTTAAATCAAAAGCAGGTGCCAGTGACATTAACTGCTTCCTCTGCGCCAACTCCTGACAGGGAATAGCCCTGCAGCAGTACAGGCTCCACAAGGAGGTGACCCCAGATAGAGGTAATTCAGTACCCAAACCCACAATTGGTAACTGGGTCTGACAGAGGACAGGAAAGAAATGGATATCCACGGGAGCTGCCTGGTGCCAAGCAGGTGTCCTGGAGATTGTCCTGTGGAAACATACCATCTGGGAGAGAGTCTCCAACAAGGCCCATGTGACTTGGCCAGCTCTGGTTCACAAGGGAAGGCTGGGCAAGGACAATAGAGATCAGCACAGAGACTGACACCCTGCCCTCCTCCAGCATTTCTCAGACAGGAACGCAAGGCACTTTACATGCACAACTCCCTAGGAGGTATACACAGATGGAAAACTGAGGCACCCAGAGCAGGAATGACCTGTCCAAGGGTCACACCAGCACCTCATAGATGGATTCAATTCTTGGTTCTAGGAATCCTGATTTTCAACCTTCCCTGCTTCCCCCCCCTCCTCATCCCCAGCCCACACCAATAGATCTTATGGTTACTATCAGAAATGGAGAAGGAAAAGCAACAGCCAAACTTCTAGGTTCTTTGCTCTGAGATGTGTGTGAACCAGTGACTTCTGGGGTCATTTTTAACCACAGATTCACAAGTTCAACCCTGTGGAGAAGTGAGACACAAACAGCTCACAGAACTTGCACTGGACAGTCAGCACCTTCCACAGGAGGGAAAGAAATCAGGTTGTAGTAGGATGAAAACTGGTGGGGACCAAGGCCTAGCCTATGCCAGAAAAGAGTGTGTTTGCCAATATAGCTTACCCCACTTTCCCAAACAAACTAAGCTATATCTGCAAAAGCATATCCCCCACATCACTGCATCTATACTAGAGCTTTTGCTGGTATAAAAATGTCTTTAAACCCCCCCCACACACACTCCTAACAGAAATTACTATCCCAGCAACAGCTTTAATTACAGACCTGTCCTGAGTCTCTACCCCTGCAAGGGCAGAGTCCAGCACCCTGGGGAGAGGATGCAGTGGCTGATATAACTCTTGGTCTTTGCCAGACCACCACCACCATGTGGAAAACCACAGCTGTAGGGCAACCTCCAGGGTCCTGTTCAGTTGAAACTGGGGGCTGTGGGTATTTCTGGGCAGACATCCAAGGTGACCAACATGGCCATCTTATGCCATCATGGCTCTGTGATCTTAGAATTACCTGAACAAAGGAGTGGGAGAATGGATGAGCAAAGCCTCACATGGTCCCCACAGCATGTGGGATGGGTAGAAAATGAGCCCCAACTTGTGCCAAACTGGAAAATGTTTTTACAGAAGAGCAACAGTGACAGTGAAGGGTCTGGAAATGGTTAGTCAGCAGCAAAGAGCCAAAGAGAGCTATGTTTGTCTGCCCTGGCCACCAGATGACTGGTAGTGGAATACAATTGCTGCCCACAAGGCTGTGATTCTTGGATAGGTCCAAGAGCACAAGCAAAGGAGGGGAAGATTCTGTCAGAAGACTCATTCCATGGAAGAATCATTTCTCTAAGGGACTAGGTGTCCATTACTCAAGACATTCAAAGCTGAAATGGACAGACATCAGGGGAATGGAGAGCCGGAAGCCAGTCTGCCTTGCCCACTAGGGATGGGTCCAACCAGTCCACCACCTGTAGAGTTCATTTCTACTTCTAGATCCCCACAAGGACAGCCACTTAGAGAGCAAACAAGCAGACAACAGCACAGGATGGGTAAAGCCTCATTCACCAGAGCAGATGAGCCTGAATCCACCAGCTAATGCAGCAAAGGGAAACATGTCATGATATTGGCCATAAGTAAAATACCAGGCACAAGAAATGCTGATGAGACTGGCAGTGACTTGGACTTTGCAACGGTGGTACCTGACAGGGGAAGATGCATCAGGCCTGGGGTGGGTGGGGGTGGGTTAAGCCCAGACAAAATAACTGCAGAAAAATCCCTTGGCCTCCAGGCTGCATGGGCCAGGAATACAGCTGAGGTACCTTGGTGAGGTAAGGGAGAGCTTTCTGTCTAGGTGAGCAGCAGCTGTGATAAAAGGGGAATAACCCCCTCAGGCCTCCTCACTCAGGAAGTAGAGCTGGAAGGGTGAGAACCCAGGGGATGCTGGCAGGAAGGTGGACTCCCGGGGGGAAGAGAAGGCAAAGATCCCTTCCCAGAATACCAAACTTTGAGAAGCTTGTGCAAACTGGGTTGAATTGTTCGCAAAAGAGACAGACAGAGCTGACAAAGTCTTAGAGGTCCCAAACAAGTACAAGTCCAGTGCGTGGCCCCAGGCCCAGTCAAGAGTTACTCCAGATTTACACCAGTGGAACCAAAGCAGAGTTTAGCCCCAATGCATTCTATGCAGTCAGCAGCTACACTGAGACAGCATTGCCTAGCTATTAGAGCACAGGACTGCGAGCTACAAACTCGCATAGGTGCTGGAACTAGGCGTGCTGCCGCACTCCCTGGCTTGAAGTGGCTTCCATCATATACAGCGTTTACATTTTGGTTCAATGGCTCTCAGAAACTTCACTATTACAAATTATTCAACCACCCTCGGTAATGCCTGAGTTTTAATCTCAGCTCTGACACTGCCTTGTGTGATTTTGGGTAAGTCACTTCAAATACTCGGCCTCACTTTCCTCCCCCATCTGTAAAATGGGGCAATAGGACCCATCTTACAGGAGATGAGTTAATAGGTAGAAAGCTTTAAAGTAATATTTTGTGCAATGTGCATGGGGTCCGACTAGATGATGGTCCCTTTTGGGCTTAAAGTCTATGAATATATATCGTTATTAGCCTCCTGGTAGAGGGTTAACAAAAAAAAAAAAAAAATCTTGGTTTTAAGCCTGTATTCTTTTAAGTATATTTTTGATATTCTTCCAAAAAATCCTCACCCAGAAAAAGATTAAGTTCTGGTTTTTGGATTTAGAGAGAACTGAAACATGATTAAGGCACGAAAACTGTGAAAAACATGATAGATTTCTCCTCAGTTCACTATGCAATACAACGAGAGAGGAAGGAGAGGGCATCACAGGATATTTATGTCCATCAGAAATGGTAGATTAGATGTAAAAAAAAGATTTCTATAGTATTAAGGGTTTGGATGCTCAGTTTTGACACAGACTCACCATGTGACCTTGGGCAAACCACTTCCCCTTTCTGTGCCTCAGTTTCATTCTCCCTCATTCTATAAAAGTAGGGAGAACAATGCACACCCTCCTTTGCAAAGAACTTTACGATTGATGGCATGTCATTATTTCCTGCTTGGTGTGAAGCAGCATTTGGAAAGGGTGGCAAGAAATCAGGGCTGTGTTCACAGGAGACTAGTCCACAGGTCAAGAGTAAGCAGCTAAAACCCTCATATTCCATTCTGCAAAGCCAGCAACGCAGTCCTAGGTGTGCAGTTGTTTGTGCCTTCGGTGTTGGCAATGCTCTGCCTTACGTGCCCAGGACGCAGGTGTATGACACCACAGCGGAACACCATGTCATGTAGCACTTCCCTAAGGCATACAGACGCTGCATACTACACCACAACAGCATGCCCTGTCATGTAGCATGACTTACATGTACAGAAATGCAGCCCTCTCATGTTTCTACCCCAGCAAGTGGCTGCTAGCACAAAGCAGCGCTGGGGCAACTTCACCACCTCCTCACCACAAAACAGTGAAGGGCACATTAATGTGGATTTCGATGGGGGAGGGAAGGTTAATCCGGAAGAAAAAAGGAGTTTTGCTCTCTGCAAACTGACCAGGTATCCTTCCTTCCCAAGTGAGAACAGTGAGCAGACCCTGGTATGATATTCCAGGGAACGGGGAGAGCTTTTCCCTGTTGTCTAGTTCACGGATAAGAGACTGGCCAAAATTGGAGCCATTTATCCAGACTCTACCTGAACTTCGATAGTTCCAGATAAAATGGGCCCCAGTTCCAAGCCACCCCAGGGTCCAAACTGGCGAAGACTTGTGAAACCCAGACCTGTCCCAGACAGAGCAAGCCAGGCCTGGAGCACATGGGGAAGGCTGAATGCACGGCAGGTAAGCCTGTCACACCTGTAGCAGAGCCATCAATGAGAATAATCTGCCCCCACTCTTGGAACTGCTGCCAATGACAGTGCCCTTGCAAAGGGGAAGCACTGCAGCTTAAGAGAATGAGTCTCCAAACATAAAAACTAAGCACCAAGGGCCAAAGAGAATGGAGATGAGGCTCATCATGTGCCCAGAGAAAGGGAGGCGCAGACAGGGCCTCTGTCCCACACATCCCCAAGTCAGAAAACTCTCCATGCAGTGAGGAGGGAACAGGAATATTTAGAGGGCTAGATCCCTTGCATCATTGCTCCAGAGCTGTAGACAAGTGCCCTCTGCACATCGCAAACTGAGCAGAAGGGACAGAAATGAGATACTGGGAAAATGACCTAATACATCCAGACTCCTCTGAGGCCAGTGCCCTTTCCACAAGAAGTTCTTGTCACCTCTGTATAGGAACCTCTCAATTCTGCCACCTCTACCCCCTAAAAACAAACAGCCCCATGGGAGTTGTAGTACAATGTCTGATTACTCCTCTGTAAAGCCAGATGCAGGTGCTAATCTATTACTTTGCCATGCTGCATTTTCAGACTGGCCTGTGTTCAGTCTCTATGCACAGCAGCCTGCAGCCCACCATGATTTCTGAACACATGAAAAAAATCAAGAGAAAAGCAAAGACTTCTGCTTGAGCAGCCAGACAAACAAGAGAAAGGAAAAAGACTACAGCTACCAGAAGCCTTTGGGGCCACGCAGCCAACCTTCAGTTGCCAAAGGGCCTGCCTGCTCTCTTCACACTGGCTGTACTTTGATTCAATTCAATGACTTCTACCCAGTCACTGGATGCCTGTGCTGTCCATCACCCCGTGCCTACTGCCAGCTAGGCTGACTGAAAATGACAGCCATAATCAAAGATCTGGGCTTTGAGGTGATGTTCAAAAGAAACTGTCAATTTCTCACAAAAATAACACGCAGACACATAGAATTGTACTCCAAGTCAGCAGCCCAAGCTGAGCTCCCAGAGCAGCCCTGCATACCAACAGGCAGCAGGGGAGGGCACTTACTTCCTCACAAACAAGAACAAAAAAGCAAGACGACCTTTAATTTTAAACTTAAAACAATTAAACATTTGCAACTACAGGTCTTCGTTTGCTACCAGGAATCCTAAGCATAAGGCACACCACATTCCTCCCAAATCTAAGAGGAAAACAAAACTGGAGTTCCCCACAAGGGCCCTTGCAGTCTCCTGGGGAAAATAAAGATTAGGACTCTGACCAATCTTTTAAGAAAAACACCTAGGAAGTCTGCAGCATGGTGGAAAAAATACCCCCCCTGCCCAGCCCCAGACTTATCACTACACCATACAAAATGGACCTGCCTGTAGGACAGTCCTCTCATTTCAAAACACTCAGGCATTGAAAGAAAGTGGTTGGGAGACTACTTACCTTTCTCTTGCTCCGGGTCTCAAGAAAGGCCAGAGGTATTTCCCATAGTGATCTTGTGCTTTTTCTTCCTCCTTTGGGCTTTTCAGCAGCTGTCTCCTCGGTGAAGCTTGTTAGAGGGGAGCTGAGGATCTGGAAGCTGCTGGGGGACAGCCATGCAGTCAGGGCTCATGGTCTTCTTCACCAACAGCCTTCCAGCCAGCTGCAGGGGGCTCTGGGGAGTGGATCATGCTCTTTCCACACACACTGGAGTCTCACCTACATGCACAGCACACACACACATTGCAAACACTCTGTCTCTCGCACACACTTTCACTCCTTCAGTTGTTTCACTTTCACTTGAGGAGAATTCAGACTCAGTTTCTGGTGGGGGAGGCTGCTGGTTGCCTGATATTTAGCAGCAACTTCCCTCTTGCCACCCTGAAGTTACAGGAACCTTCTCCACAATTTTCTTTTTCCCCACTCTTGATCCTTATTATTGTTTAACTGTCTGTTAGATCCCTCCAGCTAAGAATCTCTGTATTTTTGAGAGGATGCTGTTATAAAGTGGGCAAAGCTCTGTGTATGGAGTGCTCCTTTCTCTCCCTGAGTCTGAATAATCATTTGGAGAAACAGGATCATTCACTTTGCCTTCATACAAGAAGCCATGCAGTGCCCTGTCAAAATAAAAGCCCCAGTTTGCCTCTTCCACTGATTAACTGCTTCCTAATCTAGGTCTCCTCCTCTGGCCTCCCAGTGGTCTGACTGAGAGGAACACCTTGCAAAAAGAGATGATGGGAAACAATTAACCCCCATTGCTAAATGCCTCACCTGCACTTATGGCCCAGAGAAATAATGGCAGGAGAGGCAAAGTTTTCGAAGGACATTGTTGAGGAGCCTTAAAAATATATATATATATTTTTTTAAATCAAGGAAACTCTGAAAGAGCAAATCTTACAAAGTTACACACTCAGGACTGGTGCTCTTGCTTGTTCCTAGGAGTAAAAGAAGAGAAATGAGTTTTTTTTCAAATATCAGGAAAGCTGCCCAAGCTAATGACAGAGGACAGGCAGCCCCCACGTAGGCAAACTTAGCAAATCAGCTAAATATCTGCACCTGAGTCTCCTGCTTGGTTGGCACAGTAATTAAAAGCAGCCCCTAGAGAGCCCAAGCCCCTACCAACTCCTCGCTTGGGAGTGAATTAAACTCTGACAATGAAGAGGGAGGTTCCTTGTTGCTGTTGTGGATCTGACTCACTAATGATCAGATCATATGAAAACTCTCCACAGGATTCTAGTAGAGGGCAGGATCCCTACTTTGGTTAAAAGACCAATCCTGCCACTGACTTTAGTGGAGACTGGGGGTACTCAGCACCTCTCAGGATCAGGCCCTAAATCCTTTATTTGCTTTTGAACTGTTGGCTGTGAAAGCTTAAGTCTTTCCTTTTCTAAGTGTTTTATTACAGTGGGGTCACCAAAATCCCTATTCAGGTCCATCTCCCCACCAATGCAGAATTGTTCCCGCCTGGTATGAATTCTAGCAGATTGTGGCCTATTCCAGTTTAAAGCAATGGTTAGTCCTTTACACATTCACAGTCCTTTCCACATGGCTCATAGATGTCACCAAATGCCAGCACTTTTCTCAACAAGGAGGAAATGTTCTTGACTTTGATTTTTCAGCAAAGGAAGGTTCTTAAAGGACTGTACCTACTGGGTCATCCAGTGCTCTGACTCTATGATGCTTTTGGCCTGAGAGATTCTGCTGCTGCATGGAAAGGTACAGCGTTGCTTTACTAAGGGGGCTGTAACTATGCAAACAAAAGTTACATTTCCATGCAGTAGCAGCAAAACAGAAATGTTCAGCCTAAAGCCACTAATTTTAGAATGAGGAAAATGCCAAGAACTAAAGTAAAGTTTCCAGGAGAGAGTGCAGCAGGTGTTATCTCAACAACAGGTGCAGCACCTCAGAAGAGAATGGCGGCTGTCTTTGCAGTCTGGGAGAGGTAGCAGAACTGTAAAGGTACAGTACACACAAAACAAAGGCCTCACAGTTTCAAGCTCCATACACTCACTCATGCTATGCTAATACTCATGAGCTAGGCTTTGCCATACACCCAAGCAGATGCAGGGTGAGCTGAGTGCTGTACAGTTAATAAGAGGGCTGGGTCATCTGTCTGACCATCCAGCTCCATCATGGGAACTTAGTAAACTCTGTGTGTGTATGGGGGGAGGGGGAGGGAAGTGGCAAATTACTGGCTATTAGAACTAATGGGATTATTGAGTACTTTACCTAAAACTAGCAGGTATGTCAGAAGCTGCTGTTCTGAGCACCCACATCTCCACTGGTCTTTCTCCCTTCAGTATGCGGGAAGATCAGAGAACAACCTAAGAACAGCCATCCTGGGTCCATCTAGCTCAGGTTTCAGAGTAGCAGCCGTGTTAGTCTGTATCCACAAAAAGAAAAGGAGTACTTGTGGCACCTTAGAGACTAACAAATTTATCTTCCAACAATGGCCAATGCCAGATGTTTCAGGGGGAATAAACAGAACAGGGCAATTATCGAGTGATCCATCCCCTGTTGTCCAGTCCCAGCTTCTGGCAGTCAACCCTGGTCGTCACCTGCTGCTCAGTTTAAAATCATGCATGATCGCATTGGGAGTTCACACCCTGTAAGGGAATGGCAGAGCCTACACACGAACTATGGTCACGCACCCTTGCAAGTGGCTTTTCAGGCATGTGGCTATGCAAGAAGTGTATGTGACTCAGGAGTCTGTTTACATACATGCTGTGGTCCATGTTTAGCCAACACCAGTATCACTAACGTTTAGTCTCTATTTTGCACGTACATGTTTGTGAATGTACACACGTGTGGGAGTGGAGTGTACCTGCGTGCACCCCAGACTATACCCTTGTCACAGCTTCTGTCCTTTAGTCACTAAGCATCTCTGCACCACCAGGGCCTGGCTCCAACACCATTTAATTCAGCTTAACAAATCCCAGACTGATGTCCTGCTAAGTGGCAAGAAGAAGCTTCTCAGCCCAAATTCCAGCCCCCTCTGCTCCATCCTCGCCCCAAACTGTCCAGGCTTCATCTCTGAATGAAACTCCACTAAACCGCATATTCAGTCCAAATCCCTTACCACTTGCATCTCTCTCCAGAACCCAAGTCTGCTGGTCCTCACTCCCATGAGGAACCCCGGCATTCCACTTTCTCCTTCCTCCTTCCCCTGGGCCCACAACTTCTGCCGAGATTGGTCATTGAGTCTTCACCTCTTCTCATCTGGACAACTCCCAACCACCAACCTGACTGCCTCGAGCCTCTACCCTTCACGCATGAAGCAACATCTCCCCTCTCTTGCACCTAGAACTGCGGCCATGCAGCTACCCCCTTCCATTGAAATCACCTTGGCTTCCTGTCTCTTCCAGAAACCAGTATAAAATCCCCCTCCTCACTGGCAGGTCCCTCCATGGGGTTGACCCCCCCCTTCCACTCATCTAACAAGATCTTGGGGAGTGACAGGGTGGGTGAGTCGGACCAACTTTTGTTGGTGAGAGAGACAAGCTTTCAAGGCACACAGAAGTTGGCCCAATAAAAGATACTACCTCACCCACCATGTGTCTCTAATATCCTGGGACCAACATGGCTACAACTACACTGTATACAGGATCTAGTGGAGGTATTTTAGAGTTTCAGAGTAACAGCCGTGTTAGTCTGTGTTCGCAAAAAGAAAAGGAGGACTTGTGGCACCTTAGAGACTAACCAATTTATTTGAGCATGAGCTTTCGTGAGCTACAGCTCACTTCATCGGATGCATACTGTGGAAATTGCAGAAGACATTATATACACAGACACCATGAAACAATACCTCCTCCCACCCCACTCTCCTGCTGGTAATAGCTTATCTAAAGTGATCATCAAGTTGGGCCATTTCCAGCACAAATCCAGGTTTTCTCACCCTCCGCCCCCCCACAGACAAACTCACTCTCTTGCTGGTAATAGCCCATCAAAAGTGACCACTGTCTTCACAATGTGTATGATAATCAAGGTGGGCCATTTCCTGCAGAAATCCAGGTTCTCCCACCCCCTCACTCCCCTCCAAAAACCACACACACAAACTCACTCTCCTGCTGGTAATAGCCTATCCAAAGTGACCACTCTCCTTACAACCTGCATGAAAATCAAAGTGGGCCATTTCCAGCACAAATCCAGGTTTTATCACTCCCCCACCCCCATACACACACAAACTCACTCTCCTGCTGGTAATAGCTCATCCGAAGTGACCACTCCCCCTACAATGTGCATGATAATCAAGGTGGGCCATTTCCAGCACAAATCTAAGTTTTCTCACCCCCCCCCCCACACACAAACTCACTCTCCTCTCACCCAAAATCTAAACAGTGCATCCTTGCCCATTTTCCTAATAAGTTCAGGAAAAACCCTGCAGGGCTGTCAAGCTGGGACAGTTTGAACAAGGAAGAGTTCAAAAAAGTATAAGTGAGATTTTCCAACATCTAATTGAAACTTGAAGCATCCCGGCACAGAAGGAGTCTCTCTGCAGGCTTGAACCTGGGAGAGGAGACGGTTAGGCTAGCAGCTAAAGGAGCAGAGGAATGGAGGGGGCAAAGGGGCTTAGATACAGTTTGGCATATGCTCAGATGGAAATAACATCTATTTCAAATGCACAATTTCCTTTGGCTGGGTGGCTAGGAATAGAGACTTCCAAGCAGTGGATGGCATGCACCTCAGGAAATGTATTCCAAGTGGGAGCCTGCTGTTGGTAAAGGCATGACAGATACAGCTGAGAAAGGACCAGCTGGTTGCCAGGGCTCTTTGCAGGCCCCCGCTCTGCCTCCTGCAAGCAGAAGGGAGCTGTACAACACGCACACATTAGGCTATTAAACCAGTCCACCCACTTTTGGCTGATGCCAGCAGCATCCTAACCAGGATGTGTCACCTTCCTGTCTGCAGCACACTAACTGTTCAGGGGTGGGTTGGGGAGAGTGGAGAAGGCTGGAGGCAGGGACCACTTGGCAGCCTCTTAAAGCATTGCAAAGCTAAAGGGGATCCAGGGACAAACAACCAATCTCAGCCGATGGGAAGCAGTAGCCCTAATTGGAAATGAAAATACATCATTCCCTCCTGCTCCACGTGCATACATGAGTGGCCACAGCCAGAGAGAGAGAGACACCCTATATTATTAACCCTCCCATGGCCAGCAGGGAGGAATGTCACAGCAAGAAAGCAAATGTGGCCTCTGGCAAGCAAAGATCCAGGAGTCAGGTCAAGCCTTGCATTTGTCGTGTCAAGGTCTATGATCTTTCAGATCTCACAAGCTAAGCAAGTATGGCCTAGGTCAAAAAATATTTGATAGACCTCAAAGGAATACCCAAGAGCTTCAGGGAGCCGTGCTGGTATCTTAGGTAGATACTGTTCTTTGCTTTCAGTCATACAGAACCAATGTGAAAGCAAGGCACTGGAGGCACTGTATTGCAGGGAGCAGTGTGGATAGCTTACTTGGGGACACTCCCCACAAAGTCATTGCTACGCTACAGGGAAGTATGTGGGTAATACAGCAGGGCATGGTCTTCCACCAAGTTAGCACTCACCCGTGTCCCAGCCTGATGCTACAGGGTACAGTGTTGCAGGAAGTGCCATCTTTTGTGGAAGACGTAGAAGTGCAGCATGCAGTAGCTTTATCCATAGGATTCCTCAGCAACCCTCCCTCCTCCACCACCTGAGAGCAGGCAAGGTGGGCAGCTTTAGAAGGGGAGACAGCACTCCCTCTGAGATCCCCAGTAGGAATTAGCAATGAATGGTGGCCCAAGCACACTCTAAAGTCTCAGAAACCAGAAAGCAAATAAAATGACCCTCAACTTTTTCAGATCGTAAATCTTGTGATTTTTTTTTTTTTTTTTTTTTTTGGCAGCCTGACATGATTTTTGGAGGCTTGGGGCTGTCCGTACTAAGAACAGTGAGTGGCATGATTGTTTTCTGACCTGGCAGGGGTTGGGAGGCTCAAGGATTTCATGTGTGCAAAGCACTCTGAGCTGCGGGCTCTCTCTGTCCCCCAGCCTGCACTGGGACAGAACTGGGACTCTGCCGACTGACTCACAGGAACTGCAGCTGAGGGTTTGTGCACCACTGCCCCCTTGTGGAGTGTGCCTAAACTGCTGATTCCCAACAGCTCCCTCTGCTTGGCTGAAGAGGTGCCAGGCAGGCAGTCGGAACGTCGTTGCCCCTACTTGAGGAAACATCTTTCCCTGCCTGAAGTGTGCGTCAGTCACACAGGTAACCTCAAGTCCTACATGTCACAGGTTAGCGAATCTGCTAAGGAAAGAGTGGAAACAAGGGCAATGTTGCCTTCCCAGTAGGCTTTGCACATAGGTGCTGAAACTAGGGGTGCTGCCACATCCCCTGGCTTGAAGTGGTTTCCATTATATACAGGGTTTACAGTTTGGTTCAATGGCTCTCAGCACCCCCACTATACAAACAAATTGTTCCAGTCCCCCTGGCTTTGCACCCAGCTTGGGATCTGAGGATGGAACAGCTGCGTCTACCAGTAATGATGCTTTTCCTCTTTTTTAGCACCTGCCATGTGAAAAATCTCAGGGTATTTTGGAATGTTAGTAATGAAGACTCCCATTAAGTAGATGCCAGTATTAAGCTTACTTTATACATATAGCCTGGGAAACTGAGGCACAGGGAAGGAAAGTGAGTTACAGACAGAGCTGGGAGAAGAACCCACGAGTCCTGGATCCCCAGTCCCCAATCTCATCACTAGACCCCACTCTCTTCCTACAGCTATGGTGTTGTTTTTAATTTGGACTATAAAATAATAAACTAAGACAAAGAGAATCCGTGTGTGTGTGAACAGGGTGGTGGCATCGCTAACATTCATGCTGTACTCTAACAGGTGAGCAAACCACAGCCTGTGCTCCCCAGACAGGGGCAGGAAATGATGTAATTCATTTGACAATCATATTTATTGAGGCCACGTTGTTCCTTTGGTTGTTTGCATTTTGGGTACAGAGCAAGCTGGGGTGGCATGAATGAACACAATATGCATGAAATTCTGCAGAATTTACCAAAGCAAACTTCAGATATTGCAGCCAAGAGACACCCAAGGGAAAAGAGAGACACTCACTGTTCCCAAAACCCAATGAGAAGGGATCCAAATTCTCTTTTGAAGGTATTTTCCCCAAGGCACTGAGTGGCTTTGCACCTGAGGAGAGCAGCAAACAGGCTGGAGTAGAGAAAGGGGACAATCTGGCCACAGTGCCAAAATAATACAGACATCTCTATTCACCCCTGTATAACAGTGGCCCTTCCTTGGAGGAGGATCTCAGCTTGCTTCACACAGCCACACATGAACCCTCCTTCTTACAGGCAGGGAAACAAAGGCACAGAGAGGTGAAGCCCAAGCTCCCATAATGAATGCATGGCAGGTTCCAGGTCTTTTCACTCCTCACCCTCTGCTCTCACCCCTAGACCACACTGGCTCTCACTATTGTCTCAGAACACCAGGCAAGTCTCCAGCATGCCCAGCGTTTGTCTATGAAATTCCTGAAGATGTGGGAGCCTCACAAAGGTCCCTGCTCTGAATGGGCCACACCCTGGAATAGCACAACCTGTTTCGGATGCTTCTCTGAAGTATATCTGAGCACCTGCCCTGGGGTCCTGCGTGTGGGTCAGACCCAAATGTTTTCAAAGCTTATGGGGCAGGCATTCTCACTCGGCCTCCAGCAGGTTGCCTAGCCCTACTCTCACATCATTGCCCCACGTGACCGGCAAGCGGTGAGATAATGCAATGCTCTGCCCTGCTGGGCACCTTCTAGATCTAAACTGCCCTAGCACTCGGGATTCTGATCTGTACCCCCAGTCTGCATGGGGCTGGGGATTTTCATGGCTTTACCCTTCCTTCTCTCCCCATAGCAATGTAAAGTCATGAATATATCTAATGCCCTATGAGTGCAGCCGACCACGGCACACAGAGGGTTAATAAAAGCACCTGACTGCTGCTGTCTGGCATGGTGGCACCCAACACTCATGTGGAAGGGGTATAGATGCTGGCAGCGCCTTTCTCCAGCTGCCTCCGATCCAGACGGAGCATACCAAGCCCCCTGTTCGCCAGGCCCTCCAGCCACCTTTCCCTTGTCCTCTTTTTCTTTTTCCTTGGCCTCCTGGGCTGCCTACATCATAGCACCTCACATCTCTCCCAGGCTGTGCGCATGAAAGCGATAGAGTGAGACTGGGAAAGGTCAGCAGGAGGACCAGGCGCTACTGGCTCACTGCTGAGCCTTTGTCTTTAATTAACATCTGCTGAGCAAGCCATCCTCCCTACACTTGACTCTTACTCCCCATCTCCCCTTCCCCTCCTCTGTCATTACACCCACACCAGGAGAGACAGGACGGCGAGGCGATGGGGGAAGCAGAGTCCCTGGAGCTCCTCACAGCCTCCCTATGCCAAAAACAACAAAATCCCAGCAGCTGATTCCAGGAGCTGCCTGGTACATCAGCATGTTAATGAGTCCAAGGCTGAGCAGCCCAGACCGGCTGCTACCTGCTTCTGCCACACACGGAGCTTTCCTGACTTTGGGCCATTTGGGTTTTTTCCTCTTGTAATTTCTTTTCAGTAAATTCAGCATTAGCAAAAGGTGCTGTCTAGACAGCACGGTAGATCGAAGCCCTCTCTCCATCGCCAGCACACACAACAGCAGGGCAGGCTCCTCCACGCTGCCCCAACAATGTGCCACTCCATTGCCCTCAGTGGACCCCTCCAGGCACTTGGAGATTTCAGGCTCCCTGGCCCAACCAGCCCTTGGCCCTTTGCTGGCAGGAACAGGACTGTTAAATCGTATACACCCATGCTCTAGAAACCCACCACACTAGAGAGCTACCAAACCCATCCCCAACAGGCCAATGACCAGCAATCAGCAGGTACAACTGTCACTCACTACTGCCTGGGGGTGGATTGGAACCAGCACCCCAGAGGCTCCATACCCCACTCCCTTCCTCATCTCCTGAGTCTGAAATTACATTTCACCATAGGTTTCTGTACCACCGACTGTTTGGCTCCACTGTTATTTCCCTTGCAGAGAAGGGTCCCCATTACAGCATGTGTGCTGGGATGGGGAGCAGGATAAAGGAAGAGGAGGCAAGTGCTCTGCTGGACAAGTCAATGCTGGGGTGTCCCTCCCCCAGTGCTCCAAACAGCAACTCCTTTCCTCTCTGTTGGGAAGGGAGGAATATTGCTTTCCCCACTGTACAGGGAGGCTGTGATACAAACTGGCCCAACTCACTGCAGAAAGCTGGGAAGGAAAAGAACTTTGCTTCAGTACCCATCTCCTCACCTCATAAGAAAGGACCCTGTTTGGAGCTGCAACCTCCAAGGATCAGGGAGTGATTGTCTCTTACTGTCCTGGCCTGACCCTGACCCTAATCCATCAGCCTGTGTAGCTGTTGCTTCCTACCATTTTCTGTTGACTGACAGGTGGTAAGCAAATGCCCTAAAGAAACTTCATGAGCTAGTCTGCAATGGAGATAGGAAGTGGGACAGGCTGGTTTCTGTTGCATATGTATTGGCACAGGGTTTAATTCACCAGAAAAGTGGTTAATTGTTTTAGCATGAACTAAGCTGTACTCACTGCGAGATGCCATCTTCCTGTTGGCTAATTGTGCCAGAGAATAGTTTTTAAAAGTGATGCACTGTTGCAACTAACGTTCTAGCCCACACCTGTGTTTAATGGGTTAGTCCAGAGACACAGGTGTGCTACACAGCTCATTGAGAACAGAGGGCTGGCTTCCATCCCAGGTAAATGGTGGTATTCAACCCTCAGTTCTTTAGAATCTCTTTTCTACGTTTGATAAGAGTTAGAGATAGGCCCAGCGTACAAAATTCAGGTGCAGATTTGGAACCTTCCCAACCAGAGTTGTTGTCTGGACCAGGTTTGTTGCAGGCCAATTTATACCTTGGCATTTTGTTAAGGAAACCAAGCAGGTGCCTTGTGATTCATTATATAGTAACCAAGCTGAAGAACACTAAGTCACCTGAGAAGCCCTGGGCAGGAACAGAAGGGCTGCAGACACCTGGGATGATGCTGGAGGGAGCCAGAACCCTGTAATGGGCTCCATCCTGATCCCAACAGGTTGGTGGAGTTTGGGATAAATAGGACCTAGATCCCAATCAGTCTTGAGTCTGCTCATCCCTGCTGAGCCCCTTTGCCCCTCCCACACCAGCCCCAGCCCGATGCAGTGACCAGGGGTATGTCTACACTGCAATTAAAACCCCATGACTGGCCTGTGCCAGGTGACTTGGGCTACGGGGCTGTTCAATTGCTGTGTAGACATTTGGGCTTGGGCTGGAGCCTGGGCTTTCAGACCCTGACAGGTGGGAAGGTCCCAAATGTCTACACAGCAATTAAACAGCCCCTTAGCCCAAGTCAGCTGGCACAGGCCAGCCATGGGTTTTTAATTGCAGTGTAGACATACGCAGGGAGACCCATGTGGGCAAAGCCCTTCATTACATTCATGAACTAGGACCAATTAACCATACCAGAGTTAATTCCATGACTCACAGTTAGCTGGAGCCATGTCTCAGTGAAGCTTGTCTCTCATTCCAGCACTATGCAGCAGAGCCACTGGAGAACACAGCAGGTATGGTGTGGTGAGGGTAAGTCCCTGCCTTGTACTGCAGCCCCCGCAGGCAAGTGCTGTGAAATATGCCCATTCTGACTTGGCACTGCTCTGCACTCACTCGCACTGCGTACATGAGGACACACAGTGCAGGGCATTGCCCCACCAGTCCCTGTGGAAATCAGCTCCACAGACTACACTAGGGTCAAGCAGGAAAGAGAAGGCCCTTTGCTCTGCAGCGAGGACATCAGCTGCGAGGATCCAGCCCAGGGTGGCTTTGTGTGCTCAGGTGCTGGATCCTCCTGCTCCCATACATGCAGCACACGTGGCTCTGGCATTTGGGCTACACTCTGGTACAGGTGGGGCTGGACTCATTCATGTCCTACCCTCACTGGAAACTGCTGCACAGAAGGCATAAGCCAGAAAGGGAGAAGGGATGAAGGCTGCAACCATGCTGGGAAGGGCAGATGACACCACTACCACCATGAAGCTGTTTTGCCTGCCAGCTCCTCCTGACTCTCCCCTCAGATCTTGCCAGCCTCCCATGCTCCCTAGCTCTTTGGGGTCTCAGTCTCATTTCTGTGGGTTTGTTTTTTTTTAAATGGTATGACAAGGTGCTGTGTCAAAAATATAAAAAACAAAAAAACCCACCCAACAACATGGGATCCAAAGGTAGGTCTGTGCCCAGCGCAGAAGTCTCCAGGCTGGCTAGGGAAGAATGAGTTCCCTTATTACAAGCTCATTAGAGTCTGACCAGTGAGGCAGCGGCACTTCCTATTCCACCTCTGCAGCTGCCTGGGCAGCATGTGCTCATTGGTCAGATGGATCTGAAGAGGGCCATGATGAGGATCTCCTCTTCACTTTTACAGCGCCTTTCATGGTAAGACCTCAGTCTGCTTCACAAACCCTAACTCATTAACCATCACAGCCCCATCAGCACAGGATCATTGCCCCACTGCACTGAGGGGAAACTGAGGCACAAAGCAGTGTCCTGGCGAAGACCACCCAGTGATTTAATGTATGACCTAGGAATGGAGCTTGGGAATTCCAGGCTCTTGCTCAATGTTTGCCTCCCAAAGCTGCGCATAAATCTCAGGAGTCCTGACTCCCAGCCTCCTGCTCTAACTGCCAAGTCTGGGTTCTTGAGAGCTTCATGTATACTGCAGTTGTAAAGGCACAGGTCTGGGCCTGGTTTGGGGTGGCAGAGAGGAGAGCCCCATTCAGCTAAGCAGGTCTTCCCCCACCCCCAAGTAACATACATACTACGATCACAGTGCAGCTACTGCACCACTTTCCTGCAGAGATCTAGGGCTGCCACAATTCCAGAAGCATTACTGGGTTGCCATGTTTCTGGATGCTTGTGTAGCCTCAGTATCCCTGCAATACCAGATGTACCCTGCATACCTGTGCAGTCCCAGTGCTGCTGCAATCCTACCTGCACTGCCCTAGCACTGTCATTCCCATGCTCACTGTATGCCTGCGCAGTCCCAGTGTTGTTGCAATCTTACATGCCTACTGCTTCTCAGAGGATGCCCTAAACCCAGATCCATCATGCTGTCTGCAAAGCCCTGGCACTGCTGTGAACCTGGACATCCCCTGGCCAGGGAGATCAGCACAGCTCCTACTGGACTGGCCAAGGAGAGGCTCCTTGGCAAATCTGAGGCCAAGGCCCTTGCTATGTGCTTTGTCTGTAGTAACATGCATGACTCATGCAGCAATTCAGGCCTGTCCTGGGGCAGCCAAATGCTGGAAGGAGAGAATTTGTTTGGAAATCAGGCTACCAGCTGCTTCTCGCTCTGATTTTTCTGTCAAAGAGGGGTGGGGCCAAGTGGTTAAAGGTTCCTATTCCGTTGGTCCCAGGGCTGGTGTGTTTGTTGCACAAGGCCCCACACAGACCTCTGCTTTGCTGCCAATAGACTTGTCACACTGGTGATGTCCAACGTGGTGTCTGGGTGGCAGCTCAAGACATGGGCAAACACAAACCAGCCATCTGGAATCTTGGGATCCCTGTGCTCCAAGTCAGGAGAGAGCTGGTGTAGCCCTGGAGCCAGCTGAGGGTGAGAGCTGGCTCTCCCATCACAGACATAAGGTGGGTGAGCTAACATCTTTTATTGGACTAGCTTCTGTTGGTAAAAGAGACAAGCTTTCAAGCCACACAGAGCTTCAGAGCTGTCCAGATCTGAAGAAGAGCTCTGTGTAGCTCAAAAGTTTCTCTCTTTCACCAACAGAAGTTGGTCCAATAACAGATATTACCTCGTCCAGCTTGTCTCTCTAATATCTGGGGACAAACACAGTTACAATATCTCCCATCCTAGGCGGACAGCAAATGCACCATTGGGAGCCAGAGGCTAAAAGAGTAGCCTGAAGAGTAAGACCTGGATCCTAGTGCAGCAAGGGAGGCTGCTGGAGCAGCCACCAGCAGAACTAACGTCCTCGTCTGCTGTCAGCACAGACAGCCACACAGTGCAATGAGGATGGCAGGGACCAAAGGGTTAAACCATTTAGCAAGACCACCAGTGTGATAAATGTAGCAATCAGCAGAGACAGCCCTCCCACCGCCACCTAGGGCTAGGGCTGGCTGGGGAGCAGGGAAGGTGGCAGTGAAAGAGGTGGGTTGGGAGGACTCTTATCCTGATATGGCTCCTTCCTTCCTAGTGAGGGTTTGGAAAAACTGAGCAGGCAGGGCTGGCTCTGAAATCCCAGCGCCTCAGTGACACAAAGCCAGCCACATCTCCCCTCTGAAATAAAGGAGAGTTAGGGGCTGGTGTGGGTCAGGGACAGGCAGACATGCATCCTGCCTTGCTTACACCCATGCACCCTGCTAGCTTCAGTGGATGGTACAGGCCATGGGGCAAGGGCTGTGCACATTTGGGGGTGGGGGAGAGACAGATGATCTTGGGGTGGGTGGAGGGAGAAAGACACCATTCCACCCCCCAGGAGTGAGGTTTTCCTATGACATTCCTGGTTGGCTGCGCAGGTGTGAACAGGCCCTGCACAGGCTGCAGGGGATTTCAGGTTAGTACACACAGATAGGTGGTTGGCTCTGCTGTTGGCTGGCTGCTATTGCATTCCTGAGCTCCCCCTCCTGCACAAGCACCTGGCTCTGCTCCTCCAAGCACTCTGCACCTCTGAAACTCCTCCGACAACAAACCTGATAGGGAGAGCACCCCAAACATACACACGGTATGTTGGTAAATACATACCTGAACATGTAACTAAACACACAGGGTGTAATAGACGCACACAGTACATGGACATTCTACATACATACACATGTACTACTGCACACACAAAGTATAATACATACACAGGGCATGGATGAAGACATGCATCCTGTGTACTCAGACATACATGACAAACAGTGTTGCGCTTCTGTTGTGCCTTTTATCTGAGGATCATAAAGTGCTTTAGTAAGAATAATTAACTCTGGAGAGGTGGGTTGGTTTAATTATCCCGATTGTACTGATGGGGACACCAACAGTCAAGTTATGGAACTTGCCCAAGGTCACAGAGAAGGCCTGACTCCAAATCCCCTTCCTCCTTTACACACACTCATAGTCCCTGTTTCTTCACCATTAGTGGAGTTCTGAGGCTTGGACATTGCAGGCAATTGACTTCCTGCTCTCACTCTCTCAGGCATTGCTAGGCCACCCATCAGTGGTCTAAGCTCTGAGTGCTGCTTGTGCCCAGGGCCCAGTGGACTTATCTGGCCCAGGTTCCAAGATAGTCATTTACTCAACTATCTACAACATCTTAATAATGTGGCCACAGTCACCAGCTGCGAGAAGGTCCTGGCCCTGCATGAGATTAGTTCTGTGCGCCAGACAGGGACTCTACGACAAAGCAAGAAATACAGCACTTCCCTGAAGCTAAAAGGGGTCCCAACGTGGCCCTGCTGCCCAGATGGTGCCAGCTCCCCTGCATGCTATGAGGAAGGCTTATCTGACTCGTGTTTAGAGCAGGGGACTGGACATCAGGGATTCTGGGCTCTGTTCCCAGTTCTGCCACTGTGGCTTTAGGTCAGTCCCTCTCCCACTCTGTGCCTTAGCTTCCCCATCTGTACACTGGGAATAACAAGACTTTCGTGCCTCAGGAGGGTGCTGAGCAGCCAAATTCATTACTATCGGAGAAGCGCTTGGAGACATTTGGAGCTAGCAAAGGGCCACGCTTCCTTTCTGTTGTTCTCAGCCCTGCCCCATGCACTCAGCTTTCACCTTTTCTTTGGCCCCTGCCCTGTTTAAACTCAGTATCTCTGCATCTGTGAAGCCTTTAGGGAAAGACCGAGAACCAGCATTAGGAGCACCAGGCTGGGGAGGCAGAGGGTGCATAGCCCTTCGCATACTGACCCATTGACCTATGGTCCCTAGCCCTGGGGCTCACATCTTCGACGGAGAAGATGAGCTGTCCTCAGCATCCTCCCTGCACCAGTCTCCTCTCCCACTCTCCTCATCTAGATTCTCCTCTTCTTTCACCACCTGGTTTACTCCTCTCTCTCTCTCTCTCATCTTCTCCTCTCAAGCTCCATTTTTTCCCTTTCTCTCCTCCATCTCCCCTGTTCCTTTCATCTACCCCTCCCATGCTTACTTCATCTGCTTCTGCTCCCTCACATACTTCTGTTCTACCCTCTCTCTGCAGAGATGCACTGGGACACTAGTAGGTTGGTGTGTTTCAGTCCGTGGTGGGCAGAAGAAACTGATCTCTCTCCTGCACCTCGTTGTCAAGGTGGAACAAACAATTTGTAGAACTGCCCCCTGCAAGAACTCCCATTGACCTTGGATCTACACATGATGGGCTTGCAGGGTTGCCCAGTACTGAACTCTCTGAACCAATGGGGTTTGCAGAGCTAGCCTTGAAGCCTCCAAAGTTTGGGCTCACCCAGGTAATTTCTGGTATTTCCTGCTTCTACTCAGACTAGGGCTGCCCCAAAACAGCTCCTCGCACGGGAGTTTTAACCTTTGGCTTCTAGGCCCAGCCCACAAAAATCAGGCAGCATCTATGAGTTTGTGAAACTTTCCCAAACCTCACAACAGATTCCGTTGAGGCAAGTGGGAAGCAAAGGGGGCTTGTTCCTACGTCTTTGGCCAAAGTGTCCTCTATGTCACGTAGGGTGCTGTCTGCCTGGCCTCCTGCCAAAGGTATTTGGGGCCATTAGCTTTAGTAGGATTTACAGCTCTGAGGTTGGATTTGGCCCAGGAGTTGAAGATGGGAGGCCAGCTAAATGAGATCAAGTGGGGAGAATGGAGCCTGTGGGCCTTCCCAGTTTGACTTCTCCGCAGGAGCTGGGACTTCACAGGCTGCCATCTGGCTGCTAGAGAAGAATCATCTGGATTCCCCTGAGGTAGGGTGATCAGATAGCAACTATGAAAAAACGGGACAGAGGTGGGGGGTAATAGGCGCCTATATAAGAAAAAGTCCCAAAAAACAGGACTGTCCCGATAAAAACAGGACATCCTACCCTGAGGAGACTAGTGTTTGATGTGAACAAGGTGTGGCACAAGTGAGCTGCAAGGCTGTACAGGAGAAAAGGGGGTGCCACCTGGTGGCCTAGAATGGATTAGCAGCAATGTCACCTGTCAAGGCTTCTGGTCACATCTCTAGTCCCCCGGCTGCAGGAAAGGCGAGGGTCAGAGATAGGATGGGAGGGCGAATGATTTGTAGCACAAATTCTGCCATGGTGGTCAGTGCAGGGGTCACAACATGCTGGATACCCCATTCTGCCAGAAGAGCTCCTCCGGACATTCCCATATTGCACACTGAGGGAGTGGGATGCTCCAGTGAACTTCCAGGTCAGAGAACTGGGAGGGGGAGATGCTGGAATCAGCTTGTCAGGGAGGTTAATCGTGCCACAAAGCCACTCCTAATCCTGTTAAAGATCCATTGCTGAAAACTACGAGTAGGCCCTGGATAAATCACATCACCCTGCACCAGCCTACGGACATACAGACTCACACCTCCAGCCAAGCTGGAGGGAGGGGCTGTCCATTTATTCCCCATCCCCAAGACAGGCACCATCTCTCCATCCATGTCAAGTTTTCATGAGAGCCCCTTAATGAATTGTTTTAATTAGCTAAGGAGGCAAAGGAAAGCAATGTAAGGCACTTTCCCCTGCCCTGCACCTCCCTAAGGACTGAGCATTTTTGCCCTTCGGCCAGCTCCTGGGAAAGGGGGCACCAGGCCTGGGAATTAAGGACTTTTATTTCTTTCCTATTTTGTTTTGAGAACTTCTGTAGCTAAAATATGCAAATTAGAGTCATCCTCAGGGACACACGTGGATCCAGTTTTGACCTCAGTGGCCCAGCCTCATCTCTGCAAGGAGACAACCTTTGGGGTGCACAGAGTCTTCTCTGGAGCCAAACTCTGTGGCTCAGTCCTGTTTCCAGTGTAAACACAAGCTCAGGTGCCACCCTAAGGTTGGAGGCAATTACTAGGTGGGAGAGAGCTGCTTTGCTCCCCAGATGGGGATGATATCTCTGCTCCCAAGGTTCCCTTGGCAAGGCACACACTGGGCACTGCTCTTGTTGGTGAGTGGAGACGAACAAGTTCTCTCTGTTGCTGTAGTTTCCTTCCAGCTGCCAGAATCCTGCATCCTGGTTATTTTACTGTCTAATATCCATGAAGCCCTGAAGACAGATGCCCTTCTGCTTCTGCAGAGCAGGGACAGAATGTTTTCCCCCATCAGTGTGCCTCAGCCCTCCCTGGGATGCAGAACTTAGGAGTGAGATGGGAGTACTGGCACCACAGCCATTTCAGTTCTTGGTCTCCACCACATTTTGTGATGTGGGCATTGGTTCCCTGAGAACTGAAATGAGACAAACCAAAGTAATCTCATCCAGGGTGCCACTGCACAGCCATCAGATGGGTCTCTGGTAACCTGATCTGGATTCAGACTGGCAGCTGTGAAGGGAGAGGGCCCTTGAGTCATTACCAGTCAGAGGAAGAGACAGAGGACGCAGACTCCAGATAGCAGAAAGGTGAGTGATTCCAAGGACGGTCATATTTGGTAAAGGATCCATCATCCCGTCTGCAGAGAAAAAGACTTCCCCCCCACAGCAGGCCCTGGCCCATCACCAAAGCTCATGCAGCAAACTGGGAGGCAACCCTGTCCCTGGTACAGACAGCCTGGGGGCTTGGAGTCCATCCCTATGAAAGCAAAATGCAAGATGTGTTTATCCCCCACTGGAGCTGCCACAAGGCCTGCTGGCAGCATCTCTGGAAAGCAGTGGCTTATGTGGGATGGAAAGAATCCACTGAGGCATCCAGGAATGGAATGTTTCACTTAACAGGCCAAAAACAGCATTGGCAGGACAGGACTGGGGGGGTCCGAAAGATGAGGCAGCCATTTCAGAGTGGGATGTAAGGGTCGGGAGAGGCAGATATAGCTCCCGTCTTCCCCAAAGTGGAGCAGAAGGGGGTATGGATGGCCTTCCCAACTGGGGTGGGGCAGCGGGGGAACCCAGGGACAGAGATGACTCCCAGGAAATAAAACTCACAGCCTTTGGAAATTAGGGAGTGGGACCAAGAGGGGAGACCCCAAGCTGCTCGGCAAAGTCCTGCCCACACAGGGCTGGGTGGGATTCATCTCCCAGCGACATTTTGATTCAAGGGCCCACTGAAGCCATGAGACTCAGGGCACAGGGAGCTGGGGAGCTAGTTGAGCCCCCCAGTGCTACTCTGTGAAGTTCAGATCCTTCATGTACGTAACCAAATGAGTCAACTGGCCCCTTCTTGATTTTGACAGGTGTCAGCAAAGTGACACAAAGCGAGCTGAGTCCGATACAGGAGTGTAGAGGGTTGGGGGGGGAAGGGGGGAGGTGTCACTCACACACACACACTTCACTGCCCTGATACTCCTTACTCCTCTGCAGCACCCCAGTTCCAGGACATACCCAGGGGGGAATGAGGTTTAGTCCCCTGCGGTGAGCTCTTCCCAGGTGTCAAACCTGACAAAGACCCTCTAGTTGCTGCATCAGCCTGTTGTACCAAACCAGCCCCATCCTTCTGGTGCTGGTCAGCCCTGGCCTCATCAAGGAGCAGGTTTATTGCGGTACCTTACCTCCTCCTTGCTGAGTCACACAGCTCCTTCCCCTTCCTGACATATCCATCAATAACACAGGTGCGCTTCCTTTTTGCAGAGGTGGATTAATAGGGATGTAAGCAGAGAAACAATAGCAGAGCTAGAGAAAGGAAAGAACCAGAGATATAATAATCCCCATCCCTACCACACACAACCTTCCATCCCAGGCAGAATGATGGAGATGCAGCTACCTTTGAGGCAAAGCATGGCAGCCAGGGCACAGCACACTGCTCAAGGAACTGAGGCTCTAGCCAGGGGTAACAAGAGAAATCTTGGCTCTCTGGAAAAATGCCCCATCTGAACTTTAATGTCCAGACAGTGAAGAGATCAGCTGGATCACAGAGGGATCTGATAGATCCTCACTCCATTTTCCTACATCAGGAGGTGGAGGACTGTGCTGATCCTGTTAGAGTTTGAACCTTCAGTTCTAGAAAGTGCAAATGCTTTAAATCTGGTGCTTAGACCATTAAACCATCCCCTCTGGCACAGACATCCTGAGACAGAAAAATATAAGGCATTGCCCTTCTCCAGCATCTACAGTACAGGGATCTCAAAGCACTTCAGAACTCCCTACTAGGTGGGTATTATTCCCACTTTACAAGAGGGGCACTGAGGAGGAGTGACTTGCCCAAGGCCATGCAGCAAGTCAGTGGCAGAGCTGGGAATGGAATTCAGGAGTCTTGACTCCCTGTCCCATGCGCCTATTAAATATTTATATTCTGGTAGCATCCAAAGGCTCCAGTCGGGATTGTGGCCCCATGGTGCAGGGGACTGGAAAAACGCAGAGAAACTAGCTAACCTGGTAAGGAATTGGACTCGGCTGGGTCAGTTACACAGATGGTGGATGGCTAGTTTCAAGTAGAGGGAAAGCAAAGAAGGGGACAAGGAACAGGGTCAGATAGTCACTTGGTTGGCCATGCCTTCTCGCTGGTTCTGCAGGCTTCACAGCAGACTGGTGTCCTGAAGAAGATAAGGCAATAGCAGTGGGAATTTTCCTAAGCCATGAAGGCAGTATTGAGGTGTCTGAGGGAGAAGCTGCCTGATGGGCAGTGAAAGCTGGGAACTCTGGCAGAGCAAACACAGGGGTCAATATTGCGATCAGTAACTAAGCCACCAGGTGGGGTGGGGCTACATTATAAAGGTTCTTAGGGGTAAAGACAAAAAGCTTTTATTTGATATGCAGATGAAGTGGGAGCTAGCAGAGGGACTCAAGGGGCTGATGGGGTCAATGCGGGCAAGCTGAGAAGATAATCTTAGCAGCACCATTGTGAATAGATGTGAGGGGAGTAAGAGTGCAGGAGTCAGGGCCAGATAGAGAGAGGGTGCCATAGTCTTACCTCTAGGCCCCCTTCTCCTCCCCCATAAATGAGACAGAAAGAGGTAAGGGAAGGAGTAGCCCCCTGTTCACCCAGCAGAGGAACAAACTCCTTCTCAGCTCAGGCCCATCTACCCCTCCCTATCCCTGATTTCTCTCTGGCAGCTTGAGAAATATAAAATTACATCAAGTTAATATGTTTGTTAATCCCCAGACCCCAACATCTCTCCTTTACCTGGGTCGAGGGAAGCAGACAGTGACAGTGCCGGGCCCTGGAGCTGCCTGCCCTACCCTCACTTTCATAACACCAGCAGCCAGGGCACCAGCCTGACGTTGGCAGGGTCAGGGCTGAGAAAGCCACAGCCAAGGCGGGGTGGGTCATGGTACATGCTGCAGAGGCCTGGCCTTGGCTTTCTAGTTCCAGTTCAGAGTGGGAATCATCATGAGGCCAGGACATGCCTTGGGGCAAAGAGGCAGCTGTTAGGACACTGACCACCCAGAACCCCATTTCTAACCTGGAGGCCGCAGAATGAAGCAGGAAAATTCCTACCTAGGAGTCCCTGCCTTCGCCCCATGCACCCTATGGGACTCATCACCAGCCTGCACTTTCTCCTGACAATGGTACCTGAACTACAGCTGGCCACTCAGTGGGGACATCAGCCATTTGCCTTGCTCCCAGGGCCAGAGGACCCCATTCTCCCCAGTTCCCCAGAGCCCCCACATGTGGCCAAGAGCTCCCTCTCCCTGCAACAAACACACAGCCACAGCCCCATCTCTAAGCCTTGAAATTAAGTTAAGAAAAGAAAAGGGTTTCTCTGGGAAGCCAATGAAACGCAACTGAGAACATAGTTCCCATGGTAACAGCAGGATCCAGAGGAAGAAAAGGGGAATGTAAATTGGATTATTAAGGGGACAAATGGGGAGGGATGAGCCACCTGCACCCAGCAGCCACACCAGCCCACTTGTACAATGGCCCACCTGCGCTGCAAACAAGTGGAATCCCACCATGGAGCTGCCTCCTGCCCATCCTGGTGCCTGCCAGCCAAAGCTCAGAGTCCTTTACACACATCAATTCATTTAGCCCTACATCTCCCACTGAGGCAAACATCACTGTACTGAGGGAAAACTGAGGCACAGAGAAGGGACGGGACTTGTCCAAGGTCACACAGGGAGTCTTTGGCAGAGCCAGGAAAAGAACCCTGGGAGTCCTGACTTCCAGCCCAATACTTAAGACACAAAACTATCCTTCCTCTCTTTGACTTGAAAGATTTCTATTTAATTGGGGCAACATATAATCCTTGCTGCCTGGCATTATTAATTATAATCCAGAGGGAGGTTTGAAAACATCTTGAGCTTAAAAAATCCCAGGGAAGTAACAAAACGCTAGAGCCAGAATTTATACACTCCCACCCAAGTGAGCAGCATCCAAACCTCACTGTCCTAGAACCAGGACTCTCACTTTGCAGACCAAATGCAGCCCAGTGTAAGCAAGCAGAGTTCCCCTCACAGCCAATGGGAGATGGACACATTTACACAATAGATAAATTTGGGAACCCCAGTTATTAGGAAAAGACAGGTAATAGTAATGGGGGGATTCGCTTATTAGAAATATAAATAGTAGTTGGGTTTGTGATGACTGGAAGAACAGCATGGTGAATTGCTTGCCAAACACAAAGGTTGTGGACCTCTTGAGACATTTAAATAGACTTATATGCAGAGCTGGGGAGGAGCTGGTAGTTATGGTACATGTAGGTGCCAATGACAGAGGGAAAGGTAGGAGAGAGGTCCTGGAGACCAAATTTAGGCTTCTAGGAAAGAGATTAAAGTCCAGGACCTCCATGGTAGCATTTTCTGAAATGCTTCCAGTGTCATGCGCCGGGCCAGTTAGACAGGAAGAACTGCAGGGTCTCAATTCATGGATGAGATGATGGTGTTTGGAGGAGGGTTTTAGGTTTATTAGGAACTGGAGAACCTTTTGGGAAAGGAGGATCCTATACAGGAAGGATGGGCTCCACCTAAATCAAAATGGAGCCAGATTGCTGGCATGTAAAATGAAAAAAGCCATAAGAGGAGTTTTTAAACTGAGGGCTGGAAGAAAGCCGAAAGTGTGCAAGAGCACATGGTTGGGACAGAGATATCCTTTAGGGGAGGATTTATTGAAGGGGATACTCTATATCAACTTCTGTCCTCTCCTCTTTACTAGGATATAAAGTACAGGTAGGAACTGAAGAGAAAAAAACAAAGGAAAAAGAGTCCCACTCAATTACATCACATGAAGGCAGATAACTAAATACTGACAAACTTTATGAGTGCTTGTATACAAATGCAAGAAGTCTATAGTGTGAACTTGAGTGCTTGGCATTAAATAAGCATATTGATATAATAGGCATCACAAAATCTTGATGGAACTATGATAATTAATGGGACACTATAATACCAGGGTACAAAATATACAGAAATGACCAAATAGGTTGTGCTTGTGGAGGAATTGCACTATATGTGAAAGCATTGAGTCAAATATGGTAAAAACTTTAAATGAATCAAACTGTACATTGAATCTCTATGGATAGAAATTCCATGCTTGAATAATAAGAGAATAGCAGTAGAAACATAATACCGACCACCCAATCAGGATAGTGATGGTGACTGTGAAATGCTCAGGGAGATTAGAGAGGCTACAAAAACAGAAAACCCAATAATAATTGGAAATGTTAACTATCCCCATATTGACTGGGTACATGTCACCACAGGATAGGATGCTTCTTGGAGCAAAGTCCTGGCACCCACAAGGGGAGAGGCAAGTCTTGATTTAGTCTTAGGCGGAACACAGGATGTGGACCAAGAGGTGAATACAGCTGAACCACTCAGTAATAGTGACCATAATATAATTAAATTTAACATCCTTGTAGGGGGGGAATACCAAAGAAGCCCACTGCAGTACCATTTAACTTCAAAAGGGGAGCTACACAAAAATGAGGAAGCTAGTTAAATGGAAATTAAAAGGAACAGTCACAAAGTAAAATGCCTGCAAGCTGCATGGAAACTTTTTAAAAACACCATATTAGAGGCTCAAACTAGATGCATATCCCAAATTTAAAAAAAACAATATGAGGATAAAAAAAAACCCCACCTCTATGGCTAAATAAGAGAGTAAATAAGGCAGTTTGAGACAAAAAGACATCCTTTAAAAATTGGAAGTCAAATCCTACTGAGAAAAATGGAAAGGAACATAACCTCTGCAAATGTAGTACAAAAGAATAAGTAGGCAGGCCAAAAATGAATTTGAAGAGAAACTAGCAAAAGACACAAAAACTAACAGCAAAAATACTTTAAGTACATCACAAGCAGAAAGCCTGCCAAACAATCAGTGGGACCACTAGCTGATTGAGGTGCTAAAGGAGCACTCAAGAAAGATAAGGCTGTTGCAGAGAAGCTAAATGAATTCTTTGCATGGTCTTCACTGCGGAGAATGTCAGGGAGATTCCCACACCTGAGCCATTCTTTTTAGGTGACAAATCTGAGGAATTGTCCCAGATTGAGGTGTCAGCGGAGGAGGATGTGGAACGAATTGATAAATTAAATTGTAATAACTCACCAGGACAAGACGGTAGTCACCCAAAAGTTCTGAAATAACTCAAATGTGAAATTGCAGAACTAACAACAGTGTATGTAAACTATTGCTTATATCAGCTTCTGTATCAGAAGACTGGAGAATAGCTAATCTGAGGTGGACTTTTTAAAAAAGGCTCCAGAGGTGATCCTGGCAATTACAGGCCAGTAAGCCTAACTTCAGTACCAGGTAAACTGGGTGAAACTATAGTAAACAACAGAATTATTGGACACCTAGATGAACACGATATATTGGGAAAGAGTCTAGATGGCTTCTGTAAAGGGAAATCATGCCTCACCAATCTATTAGAATTCTTTGAGGGTCTCAAACACATGGACAAGGGAGATCCAGTCAATACAGTGTACTTGGACTTTCAGAAAGCCTTTGACTAGGTCCCTCACCGAAGGCTCTTAAGCAAAGTGAGCAGACTTGGGATAAGAGGGAAAGTCCTCTCATGGATCAGTAATTGGTTAAAAGACAGGAAACAAAGCATATGAATAAACTGTCAGTTTTCACAGTGGAGAGAGGTAAACAGCGGGTTCCCCAAAGATGTGTACTGGGATCTGTGCTGTTCAACACATTCATAAATAATCTATAAAAAGGAGTAAACAGTGAGGTGGCAAAGTTTGCAGATGGTACTAATTACTCAAGATAGTTAAGTCCAAGCTGACTGCAAAGAGTTACAATTACAAAGAGATCTCACAAAACTGGGTGACTAGGCAACAAAATGGCAGATGAAATTTAATGTTGATAAATGCAAAGTAATGTACATTGAAAAACATTATCCCAGCTATACACACAAAATGATGGGGTCTAAATTGGCTGTTACCATTCAAGAAAGAGATCTTAGAGTCGTGGATAGTTCTCTGAAAACACCTGCTCAATGTGCAGCGGCAGTCAAAAAGATCTAACAGAATGCTAGGAACTATTAAGAAAGGGTTCCAGAGTAGCAGCCGTGTTAGTCTGTATTCGCAAAAAGAAAAGGAGTACTAGTGGCACCTTAGAGACTAACCCATTTATTTGAGCATAAGCTTTCGTGAGCTACAGCTCACTTCATCGGATGCATTCAGTGGAAAATACAGTGAGGAGATTTATATACACACAGAACATGAAAAAATGGGTGTTATCATACACACTGTAAGGAGAGTGATCTGCTACCCAAGATCCATAAACCTGGAAATCCTGGACGCCCCATCATCTCAGGCATTAGCACCCTGACAGCAGGATTGTCTGGCTATGTAGACTCACTCCTCAGGCCCTACGCTACCAGCACTCCCAGCTATCTTTGAGACACCACTGACTTCCTGAGGAAACTACAATCCATCGGTGATCTTCCTGAAAACACCATCCTGGCCACTATGGATGTAGAAGCCCTCTACACCAACATTCCACACAAAAATGGACTACAAGCCGTCAGGAACACTATCCCCGATAATGTCACGGCAAACCTGGTGGCTGAACTTTGTGACTTTGCCCTCACCCATAACTATTTCACATTTGGGGACAATGTATACCTTCAAATCAGCGGCACTGCTATGGGTACCCGCATGGCCCCACAGTATGCCAACATTTTTATGGATGACTTAGAACAACACTTCCTCAGCCCTCGTCCCCTAATGCCCCTACTCTACTTGCGCCATATTGATGACATCATCATCATCTGGACCCATGGAAAAGAAGCCCTTGAGGAATTCCACCATGATTTCAACAATTTCAGTCCCACCATCAACCTCAGCCTGGACCAGTCCACACAAGAGATCCACTTCCTGGACACTACGGTGCTAATAAACGATGGTCACATAAACACCACCCTATACCGGAAACCTACTGACTGCTATTCCTACCTACATGCCTCCAGCTTTCACCCAGACCACACCACACGATCCATCGTCTACAGCCAAGCTCTACGATACAACCGCATTTGCTCCAACCCCTCAGACAGAGACAATCACCTACAAGATCTCTATCAAGCATTCTTACAACTACAATACCCACCTGCTGAAGTGAAGAAACAAATTGACAGAGCCAGAAGAGTACCCAGAAGTCACCTACTACAGAACAGGCCCAACAAAGAAAATAACAGAACGCCACTAGCCGTCACCTTCAACCCCCAACTAAAACCTCTCCAACGCATCATCAAGGATCTACAACCTATCCTGAAGGACGACCCATCACTCTCACAAATCTTGGGAGACAGGCCAGTCCTTGCCTACAGACAGCCCCCCAACTTGAAGCAAATACTCACCAGCAACCACATACCACACAACAGAACCACTAACCCAGGAACCTATCCTTGCAACAAAGCCCGTTGCCAACTGTGTCCACATATCTATTCAGAGGACACCATCATAGGGCCTAATCACATCAGCCACACTATCAGAGGCTCGTTCACCTGCACATCTACCAATGTGATATATGCCATCATGTGCCAGCAATGCCCCTCTGCCATGTACATTGGTCAAACTGGACAGTCTCTACGTAAAAGAATAAATGGACACAAATCAGATGTCAAGAATTATAACATTCATAAACCAGTCGGAGAACACTTCAATCTCTCCGGTCACGCGATTACAGACCTAAAGGTCGCAATATTACAACAAAAAGACTTCAAAAACAGACTCCAACGAGAGACTGCTGAATTGGAATTAATTTGCAAACTGGATACAATTAACTTAGGCTTGAATAGAGACTGGGAGTGGATGTGTCATTACACAAATTTAAAACTATTTCCCTATGTTTATTCCCCCCCCCCCCGCCATCCCCCACTGTTCCTCAGACGTTCCTGTTAACTGCTAGAAATGGCCCACCTTGATTATCACTACAAAAGGTTTTCTTCCCCCTCCCCCCGCCCCGCTCTCCTGCTGGTAATAGCTCATCTTAAGTGATCACTCTCCTTACAGTGTGTATGATAACACCCATTTTTTCATGTTCTGTGTGTATATAAATCTCCTTACTGTATTTTCCACTGAATGCATCCGATGAAGTGAGCTGTAGCTCACGAAAGCTTATGCTCAAATAAATGGGTTAGCCTCTAAGGTGCCACTAGTACTCCTTTTCTTTTTATTAAGAAAGGGATAGATCAGTGATTCTCAACGCACGGGCTGCTTGTGGCCCAAACAGCACAGAGCAGCAGCCCATATGACATCTTCAGGGCCACACAAGTAGTACATATATGTGTGCATATGCGGCCCACAATGATAAATAGGTTGAGAACCACTAGGATAGATAATTAGATAATGAGATAAAATATCATAATGGCACTGTTTAAATCCATGGTATGCCCACACCTTGAATACTGCATGCAGTTCTGGTCATCCCATCGGGGGGAAAAAAAATTGGAAAAAGTACAGAAAAAGGTAACAAAAATAATAATGGGTATGGAATAGTTTCCATATGAGGAGAGATTGAAAAGATTGGAACTGTTCAGCTTGCAAAAGAGACGACTGATGGGGGGATATGATAGAGGCCTATAAAATCATGAATGGGGTGGAGAAAGTCAATAAGGAAGTGTTATTTACCCGTTCACACCCCACAAGAGCCAGGGGTCACCTGATGAAATTATTAGGCAGCAGGTTTAAAATTAAAAAAGGAAGCACTTCTTCACACAAAGAACTCATTGCCAGGCCAAAAGTATAACTGGGTGGGTTCAAAAAAGAATTAGCTAAGTTCATGGAGGATAGGTCCTTCGATGGCAATTAACCTTTGGTCAGGGACACAACTCCCTGCTCTGGGTGTCCCTAAGCCTCTGACTGCCAGAAGCTGGACCTGAAGGACGAGCAGTTGATAAATTGCCCTGCTCTATTTACTTCCTCTGAAGCATCTATTGAAAGAGAATACTGGGCTACAAGGACCACTCATCTGACCCAATGTGGCCATTCTTGTGGCCCAGTGCTTCTGACTGCAGCGGGATGCATGATCCAGGGCACTGGTGTGAAGAGATGCATTCCTAGCCTCAGTGCTGCCAGATCTGCACTTCAGCAGGATTCCCAAAGTTCAGAGTCACCCTCCAGCCTAGGCGAGTCCTGCATAATCTGTTCCATTCCCCAGATCTCATTCTCCCTTTCCCCGTTCAGACTGCCTGGTGCACTCTGGATTTTCCCTTGATGCTCCCTGACCTCGAAAGGGTTAATTCTCTCAACCATCTCCTGGGGCTTTCGCTGCTTTTTTTCTGCTCTATTTTATTTCCTCAAAGACATAGAGATCAGCTGCCTGAATCTGGTTTGAACTCACAGCAGAGCCTGCAGACACCCTCACTGCAGCAGACGCTGTGCCTCTGTGTCTGTGTGCAGAGGGGTAGGATGCACATGGGGGCAGGGGGAGGGGAGGAACATGTAGATTTGCTTTGCCGGAGCCCATTCGGAAACAGTCATGAATATTTCATGACAAGGAGATTGATGCTTCAGTGAGGCCAAGCAGGCATGGATCTGTGCGTGTCAGGAACACACAGGGACTGGGGTTTCCCGCTCTCGCCATAGTAGATCTCAAACCAGGCTCCTTGGGCCTATATAAAGAGCCCTGAAAACACTAAATGCAGGGGCCCTATATAAGGTGAACAGAGCTACACCCACTTGCATCTGCCCCAAGCTTCTGCACTAGGAGGATTCACAGGTGCCTAGTGTCACTCCCGCCAAAATCTACCAGTATTTTACCCTGCAGCTTGTGACATGTCACAGCAAAAAAAAAAAAACAACAACAACCCAGGGTGCAGTACAGTCCCATACAGCTGATAGCTTTCTGCCAGCAAATTTAATTGGCTCCAAGATAGGACATGAAAACAGAAACAAATGTCACTCTCAAACTTGCAGTCCTCTGATTCCATTACAAAAGAGGGGACAGGTGGTGTGTCCAGTGTGGCCAGAGCAGTGCCAGATAATTAATTTTCCTTTAGAGGCTGAGGATGTCAGGATTCAAACTAATTTAATATTAGGTGCTCCAGTTCAGTGCTAAACCAGGGGCCAAATCAGGGCTACGTCACTCTAGATAGCACCAAAATCACATCAGATTAGGTCTGAAATAGTGGAAATCCATGAGAACCAAACTGGAACCAGACAATAGGTTCCTGATGGTACTGGATCTGACCTAGGCCCAAACGATGCAGGCAGGCTAAGATCCAGGGATACAACTCAATCTCTCAAATTCAAAAGGGGAGTTGGATTTGAGGTTCTTGTTTTGGTCCTTTTCTATTTTTTCATACACTTTCCCCATCCAGGAGTCCCCAAAAAGCTGGCACGGGCAGCATGGGGGCCAGTGGTATCCATCCGGGGAGCTGGGGAGAATAAACAGAAGCACAATGGGCATCTGGGCAGAGCAATGGACGCAAGGGCTGAATTTGGTCCCAAGGATTCATCAGCAACTTGCCACGTGCATGAGAGGCATGTGGGTGTGCATGCATGGGTAGATGTGAGTGTACAGCACACTAGTATTTCCTAATGTGGAGATCTGTCCGTCCAGCAGTATTTCACAGATGAGCTGGAACAGCCCGTTATCATGGAGCAAGCAGGGGAGATGATCCTGCCCCTCCCCTCTACAAATACCAGATTTGGAAAGGCATCTGATCTGCACATCAAGTAGAGACCTAGCAAAGAAGGGGGTGTAGGCTAGGCAGGCATCCCATAGCTCCAGCCTTTGGGGTCATTGCTTGGGTATATGTGAGGCACTCAGAGGAATCACCTCTCTCCCCTGCGGTTGAGAGCAAGGTCTACAAGTGAGGATACAAAAGTGCAGAGAAATGGGCAGCTGGGGACAAAGTAGAGGCCTGTTCTTTTATGCTCACCCAGAAGAGAGCACTGTGGGGTGATGGGAAGGCAGAGAGAAAAACCCTTATGAGCAGTATACTTCATGGCAGGATGCAATCTGGCTGGAGCAAAGGCACCTTGTGCACTGTCTTAAATCAGTACTGCTAATGTGCACTATCAACAGCTGTTGTACTCCACCTCAAAGACAGCTGCATTTCAGCAGCAGATGAGTTGGTCCCTGTACTGTCTATATAATTTTCCCAGTTAATAAGGTGCTTTGAGTTCCATGTGGGTGAAAGGCACTATACAAATGTAAAGTCACTCTACAATTCAGAGGGGCACATAAATCTCTTTTTGGCAGTTGCCATGTTTGTTGCTCATGCAGCACTACAGCTGGTGTCAGCACTTGGGAAAGGATCACACTGAGAGACCACAGCAAAGCTGGAACAATCTCCCTATGGCCTACCTAAGCTGGACTTACGTGGGGAATGACAAAGCACCCACTGCAGTGGGAGTGGAAGAATTCAGCTGCGCACCATTGACCCAAAAGGGCAATATGCTGTTCCTGAAGGTCCTCCTTAACAGCAGTGCAGTGTGACTGGGGACAGGATAGGCTAATGACTATCCCTCAGCTTCACTGACCTGGGGGCTGGTCCAAACCCCAGGAAATCCAGCTCTTCAGCAATAGCATTGATAGGAAGAATGATCAGGACTTCAACAAAGGGAACCCACAGAGGACCAGGATCCTAGATGTTAATTGAGGTACAGCTACTACACATTTCTTGGATGTTGAGAAGAAGGTATATACTGCTGCCGATACTTTTTTCCCCATATGCATCTTTTCCACATGAGGTGGGATCATTAAGTATTGAGAGTGCATCTGTTACGACTGGCTCTAGGAACCAAGTATTCTTGACAGTAAAGAGACAGAAACACACTACGGTTGCCCTTTGCTACCCCAGCCATCTAGCTCTCAGTACCATTAGAAAAAGCCACATGGGTTTGGAGAAGTAACCCAGACAGTATACAGAAAGTCCGATGATGGCTGCGATTGAAGTACACTCTTGTAAGGAAGATGTAACGTTTTGATGAACACAAAAGGGTTCTGAGTGCCAAGCAGGGGACGGCTCAGCTTGAATCTACAGATCAGGGGGATATAAAGTGCTCCAAAGGCTTAATTCTGTTCTCCCCACTGGAAGGGGAAGCTCTTAGTTTTAGCTTCTGTGGGGGATGAAGGCTCCTCATGGTTTTTCAAGCCCCTCTCCTGCAATTTCGTTCACTTCCATCCAACTTTGCAGCTGGAAGATCCTTATGTTAATGTCCTATATTCTCACATCACAAGTCTAGGGCTAGTCCTAATGAGATGTTTTCCTCTGGCTTCAGGGGCAGCAAGACTGGGCTCTTAGCAAACATTCTGAGTCTGCTTTTTCAGATATTCCATTTCCAGAGCAGGATGGATTCTCCACAATGATCCCCAGCAGACACCACTGAGATCACTGCACACTGCAGACACAAGGGAGGAGGAGACGATGTTCATCCAAGGCTACTAGAGTTTTTCTCCTTTGGAATAAGAATGCAGAGGCCAATGCAAACTCCTCACTCGACTCCCTTTAATTAGTGACCATCTGCTTTCGAGCAGCACTGTCAAACCAAGAGAGAAAGAGAAAATTTGGCAATGTTCCATTGACTGCTGCTCTCCTAACATTGGTTCCTTACAGAAAGACTTTTTAAAGCACCAACATGCCAAAAAGAAAAAACAGAGAGACAATGCGGTCTGTTGGATGCAGCATGGCACAGGAGCCAGGAACTGGGTTCTAGTCCCAGATCTGAGACCCCCTGGGTAAGTCACCTCCCTCTGGGAAATGGGGATGACACTCACCATTAAGTGTTGGGAGACCTGGTTAATATTTGGACAGTGTTTTGTCTGTTGAGAGTAACCGTCCCGTCATTTTTATAGTTAAAGGAGGAGTGAATGTGTGTAGTCAGACATGTTCTCATCTGAGCACTGCTCCCTACAGCCATGCCACCAGGGGCTGGGAAGCTGTCAGATGTCACAAGCTAAGCAGTTTTGGCTTTAGGTAGTAATTGGATGGGGGTTCATATAGGTGCTAAGAAAAGTAATGCTGGCAATTCGATTGTTAACAAGTCCGCCACTGAATCAGTGGTGTGTGAGATACTCTGAAGGCCCACTTCACATCTTTCAGATAAGACTATAGCCAAGGTCTTGGACCTGGCCACTACAACTCCTGTGACATTTTTTTGCGGGAGTCAGGTTGTTAGCCCTAGCGTCTTGGACAAATTCCAACTTGAGTAGCTACATTCTGCCTCCCTAAATTCCCCCTGCAGTTTCTGTGTGTAAGCGGTTGCAGTGTGCCACCTCAGAGGTAGGTGTATTTAAGGGGTGGGTGAAAACAACTCTGTAAGTAAAGCTTGTTGAGCTCTTTGGGACCCTTGGATGAAAAGAACTACCATTTGCATGCTCAGGTTTTTCACATTGCCACAGCAATGTCTGTCACACAAGTGCTCCCCACCTATAAGGCGTAGAAGCTTTGTTCACACAAGGGAGATAGTGCCAATAGTTCCCCTACAGGTTAGCTCTGGTCCAACACCAACAGCCATGGCAACATGCGGAGCCCTTGTCGGTGCTCTGCATGAGGGCTTCCTGCGCTCAGAAATCCAGAGCAGCAATGGGGAGATTTTTGCACAGCCTCCCTAGTATGGAAGGGCTGGCTAGTTACTCTGTCCAGCTCTCTTGACCTGAGGAATGCCGGCATCAGGCACATTCTGCCATTCCCATCCCCACTCCTTTCTCTCAGGGACTCAGCCTCACTAGCAGTAAAACTCAGTGACAGGAGCTGGAGCTGCAGCACCTCTGTCTGAAAGCTGTGCAGCATCATTAGCATTCAACACACAGCACAAGCAGCCTTCTAAATTACCCTCTTCCCGACTCAGGGCCCTCATGTACCAGTTACATGTACTTGGGCACACAGGAGCACACATGGGGCAGTCTGTCCTACTTTACCCACTCTTCCAGTGTACACCCCCACAGGGCAGCCCCTCCTCCCTTGCACATTCACCTCACCCAATTCTCCTGCACGCAAACCCCCATAGGGCTGCCCCCACTCCCTCACTGCACCCAATTTTCCTGTGTACATGCCCCCCCCCGCAGCCCCTCCTCCCTTGCACATTCACTTCACTTCATTCTCCTGCACACATGAGTGTGTCATCATTGCTAATTACAGTCATGTTTATTACAGTCAGCTGTACCAATGCAGCTGTGCCGCTGTAAAATCCCTCATGTAGCTGCTCTATGCTGACGGGAGAGAGCGCTCCCATTGACATAATAAAATCACCTCCACGAGCCACGGAAGCTATGTCAGTGGGAAGAGCTCTCCCGCTAACAGAGTGCTGTCCACATCGGTGCGTCTCTGGGTGCAACTTATATCACTTGCGGGAGGGGAAGGTGTTTTTTCACATCCCTTGAGCAACATAAATTATACCAACAAAAGTGGTAGTCTAAACAAGCCCTAAGCGTTAAATTCCTTAATAAAGGCAGCTGCAGCCACTGGGGGCCTGAACCTGATTAAGCAATTTCACGCATTTCCAAAAGAGGGAGATTAGCAGGATTTCAGGTGCCCTGGTCAGCAAAATGAGCTATGGTAGCAGCTGCCCTGCCCATTAACTGTCTTCTGAGGACTGCAGCTAGCCAAGATCTCCCCTGCATGGATACAATGAGCTGAGGGAAGTTTAGAAGTTTTATCCAAAGTTTTATCCAAGTGGTGCCATCCAGCTCCTGTTTTATTTGAATGACCAAAGTCTGTGAGTCAGAAGTTCAGTTGGGCTGGTTCACAATGGCTAAATAACGTGTTTTTCCTGTAGTGTATCGTGCCAGCTTTGCTCCATCCATCTCTAAAAGCAAACAGGATGAGGATGCCTGAAGACTGAAGAATTAACAATACTCTATCTATGACATCATGGGGAGTTTGTTTCCATGTCAGTGTCTGTGCCCCAATGTCAAGCAGACCACAACACAGACAGCAAGAAGGCATGTAATGGAACAGCTCATCTGGAGAGGTTGTGGAATCCTCATCCTTGGAGGTTTGTAAAAACAGGTTTGACAAACATATGTCAAGTATGGTCTAAGTTTACTTAATAATGTTTCAGCACAGGGGGATGGACTAGATGACCTCTTGAGTTCTCTTCCAGCCCTACACTTCTATGAAAGCAGCTATATGAGAAATGTGGCAGAGTCCACAACATACAAATGTCCACATACATCTAAGCACAGCACACACAACTTAAGTAGACAGAGGTACTGAGGGCTCCTAACAAGGCTCCCAGCAGGGGTAAGGAACATGAGGATGTATCTGCAGCTTGCCTAAGCCTGTCCACTTTCTCACACTGAGATTATACATGATAACCAAACAATCACACCTGATCAGGGGCCTATCAATACACACTGTGAAAGGTAGACACTGTAGCTTTAAATGTTGTGAATGGATCTGCCATGTTAGAAGAGTTAATCCCCCCACTCCCCCCTAAACCCCTCTTAGCTACAGTGATGGGATAATTAGATGCGAGGGCTCAGCTCAGATGATGCTCCAGTTGCTTAGCAACTAATGGTTTCCATGGAAATGGCAAAGCACAGCCTTCAGAGCAGTAAGTGAGCAGTGCAGCAGGGCTGGGAGAGATGCCTTAAACTCTCGCACTGATCCGCTCCTCCAGAAACACTCAGAGGCCTTGAGGTATTAGGGAAAATGGGAAGGGGGTGCCTTAAAGACACAATATCCCTGTTTCAAGTTATAGTAAAAGGAATATCTTCTGTTGCTGTTTACAGTGTTGTTGCAGCCATGTTGGTCCTAGGACATTAGAAAGACAAGGACGGGGGGGGGGATGCAATATCTTTTATTCGACCAACTTCTGTTGGTGAAAGACAAGCTTTCAAGCTACACAGAGTTCTTCTTCAGGTCTGTGTAGCTCAAGAGTTTGTCTTTTTTCATCAACAGAAGTTGATCCAATTAAAAAATATTACCTCACCCACCTTGTCTCTTTCATAAAAAGGAATGTGATTTTTCAAGTGATGCTTTAAATGACACATTCCACACATCTCAGTGACTCCCCATTGAGTGACAGCCCTCAGCTTGGAGCAGGAGCTGTGCATCTGTACGATCCTGTCTACCTCACCCGAAGACTTTGAATCCTGACGCTAATGCCCTGATGTGTGGATCCTACTGTACTCAAAGGCTCAGAGTGTGAATTCTGGCTCCAGTGCTTGGATACAGGGGCTGGGACGTGAATCCACAAACTAATACATTTAGGTGAGGAATGAAGTTCAGACCTGTAATATATATATACTTGGTACTTTAATAGGACCAATTTCATAAAGCTCAGAACAATTACGAGCCAAATCAGTTGAGAGGAAGAATTAAATCAGAAAAATGTGAATGATGATCATGAATCACTTAAAAATATCTTACTAGATGCCCCAAACGCCGCAATCAAGGAAGAAGGCCATACTGGTTAAAAAACTGACCTGATTTAGAGGGGAAAGGGAAGGCAGCTATGAAAAATAATATATATAACAAATGGAAGAAAGGGTAAGTTAATAGGAATGGATATAAATCAAAAGTTAGCAATATAGAAAATTGCTAAGGGGAGCAAAAGGACGCAAGAAGGAATCTATGGCCAACAGAGTTAAAGACAATAAGGAGTATTTTTAAGGATATTAGGAGCAAAAAGAATCCTGACAATGGTTTTGGTCCATTACTAGATAGACATGGTAGAATTATCAACAATAATAATGCAGAAAAGGCAGAACTATTCAATAAATATTTCTGTTGTGTTAGGTGAAAAAACAGCTATAATTTCATCATATGGTGATAACACTCTTTCCATTTTACTAGTATCTCTGGAGGATGTTCAACAGAAGCTACTAAAATCAGACATTTTTACATCAGCAGGTCCAGTTAACTTGAATTTAAGAGGAGGAGATCGCTGGACCATTAATGTTGATTTTCAGTAAATCTTGGAGCACTGGGGAAGTTCCAAAAGACTGGAAGAAAGCTAATGTTGTGCCAGTTTTTAAAAAGGGTAAACAGGATGACCTGGGTAATTATAGGCTTGTCAGCCTGACATCGATCCGGGGAAAGATAATGGAGCGGCTGATATGGGACTCAGTTAATAAAGAATTAAACAGAGGAATCTAATTAATGAATATCAACATGGGATTTTGGAAGATAGATCCTGTCAAACTAACTTGATATCTTTTTTGATGATATTACAAGTTTGGTTGATAAAGGTAACACTGTTAGCATAATAGCCTTAAGACTTCTGTAAGGTGTTTGACTTGGTGTCACACAACATTTTGATTAAAAATCTTGAATGATATAAAATTAATATAGCACGTATTAAATGGATTACTAAACTGGATAACGGATAGGTCTCAAAATGTAATTGTAAACAGGAATTGTCATCAAGCGGGTGTGTTTCCAGTGGGGTCCTGCAGGGATCAGTTCTTGGGCCTACACAATTTAACATTTTTAGCAATGACCTGGAAGAAAACACAAAATCATCACTAATAAAGTTTGCAGATGACATAACAATTGGGGGAGTGGTACATAATTAAGAGGAAATGTCATTGATTCAGAGAAATTTGGATTGCTTGGTAAACTGGGCCAAATCAAACAATATGCATTTTAATACAGCTAAATGTAAATGTATACACCTAAGAACAAAGAATATAGGCCATATTTACAGGATGGGGGACTCTAGCCTGGGAAGCAGTGACTCTGAAAAACACTTGGAGGTTGTGGTGGATTATCAGCTGAACATGACCTACTAGTGTGATGCTGTGACCAAAAGAGCTAATGAGATCCTGGATGCATAAACAGGGGAATCTCGAGTGGGAGTAGAGAGATATTATTTTACCTCTGTATTTACGACTGATGCAACCACTGCCGGAATACTGTGTCCAGTTATGGTGCCCACAATTCAAGAAAGATGTTGATAAATTGGAGGGGATTCAGAGAAAAGCCACGCAAATGATTAAAGGATTGGAAACCATACCTTATGATGATAGACCCAAAGAACTCAATCTGTTTTGCTTAACAAAGAGAAGTTTAAGGGGTATCTTGATTACAGTCTATAAGTATCTACATGGGAAACAAATATTTAATAATGGGCTCTTCAATCTAGCAGAAAGAGGTCTAACATGATCCAATGGCTGGAAGTTGAAACTAGACAAAGTCAGACAGTAATTAAACATTGGAACAATCTGTCAAGGGTGGTGGTGGATTCTTCACCACTGAGAATTTTAAAATTAAGATTGGATGTTTTTCTAAAACACATGCACTTCGAATTATTCTGGGGAAGTTCTAGGGCAGGGGTTCTCACAACAAATTTTTTGGTGGCCTCAGAGGGCACCAACTCTTGCTGGTGGCTACTCTGACAATTTGTTCCTAAAATACTTAATTAACTTTAGGAAAAACCAATAAATATGCACATACACATGTCCAAATCATTGTAATTTATTTATGTAGGATTTTTTTTTTTTTGCAGTCTCAATAATCAAAATAATGTACAGTTGTCTCTATTCTTTACTGGACCTAAACAGAATAGAAGCACAAATAAGGTGCTTTGCACATTCTTGTCATGTCTTTTGCTTTTTCGGGGGGGTGCTTTTTTTTTTTCAGACTTGCTAGTTATTAAGTCTGCTGTGAAAAATGATATTAACAAACATACAAATATCACTTTTCACAGCAAACTTACTCAGTCCTGGCAAGCCTGAAGACAAATTAGGCCCTGGATGGGGAGGCTGATATGGAGGCAGCAGGAGCCAGGGGCACTGGAGTAGGCAGCGACAGCCAGGGGTATGGGAGTGGTGGTGACCTTGGGGCCGGAGCCCACCACTGTACAGCCAGGGAACAGAGCCTGAAGCCCCACGGCTGGAGCCTACCACCCGCCACTCAAGGTCTGAAGTTTGACCCCCATCGGCCCTGGTAAGGAACTCACTGTCTGCCTGCTCCTCCAGCTTTTGTCTTTTCAGAGGTGGGCAGGGCTCACCCACTGCTGGCAGCCCTGGGGGAGGGGACTGCTGTTTTGCCACACACACACACACACACACACATGGCCCAGGAGGCTGTGGCTGCAAGAAAAGTCCCTGGTGGCCATATGCAGCCACGGTGGCCACATTTGAGAAATGCTGGTTATACAAGGGGTTGGACTAGATAATCACAATGGTCCCTTCTGGCCTCAGAATCTATAAATCTAGATGTTGAATGTTGCCTCTTAGGGATCGGGATAAGAGGCATCCAGCTCAGTGCTGCTTAAACAAAGGACAAGAGGTGATTTCATCCAGATCCTCTAGCTCTGTAACATATACGAAAATGCCACCAATTGTGCATCAGTGAAAGTTGAGTTCAGATTTATTTTTTGGATGAGATTACAAGTTTGGTTGATAAAGGTAATAGTGTTGATGGAATATATTTACGATGATCACAATGGTCCCTTCTGGCCTTAGAATCTATGCCTAAATCCATCATGATAATAATGGCAAATGAAGGTAGCACTTGTTTAACACCCCACACTCCCAGTGTATCACTACGAGTGCCAGTTTCTGACTACGTCCTGTACTATGCCAGTCCCAGATGTCTTCACACTGTATTACAGCCATGGCCTGCCTATCTCCTCCCACACAACACTCCACAAGCTGAGAGTGCAGCTGTATCACTTCAGGCTGTGATCTTGTCATCTCCAATAAGTTAAAGCAAAGCCAGGCCTGGTCAATACTTAGATATGAGACCTCTAGGGTTCTGCAGGAAGTGCTGATGATTCAGTAGACGGTTCTTCTCACTGATCCAATGTTCCACTATGGTGTTGAAGGCACTATATTGTAAAACTGAGGTCCTGGCCACTTGTGGTCATTAAGGGATGTAAGATATACTTCTGTAAGACTAGGGGTGTTTAAGCCCAATGTTCTGGCCCAATTCCAATTCTGATTATTCTATTCGGCCTCCCTAAATTCCCTATGAAGTTTCACTTGGATATGGAATTTTTCTTCATTTCCTGCCCTAAACTCTTGTGTAGTGATGTCAAGGATTTTCAAGGTCAACCGCTGATTTGTTTCACCTCAGAAGTGGCTGCATTTCAGCGGAGAGTGAGGTCGTCTCTGCACATAAAGCTTTTAAAATATCACAGGCTTCACTGGCATGCTAGGTTCTACATAAACTTAAATCACAAAGCCATGGCCAGCTCTCAACATCTCCCTCACTTCATCCATCCCTTCCACTTGCACAGGAGGACTATCCATCCTAGACTACATGGCAACATGCTGTAGTGCCTTGGCATTTGCTGCAGCACAGAGAATCATCATCCAGCTTTTCCCTTTCCCCTCTGAGAGAAGGCTGATGGCATGGATGTGCTCCATCTTCTTGACAAAAGGGATCCAAAACAGAGGACAGTCTGATTACAGAATAGGCTTTTCCCACAGATAGGTGTTGTCAAATAAGGGCATACTGCGAGTGCACTTTGGCATGGAGCAGTCAGACTGGTTTGGGTCCTGGAAAGCCCCATCTGCAACACTTGGGCTGGTCAAAGCCATGAATTCTTGAAAACTCTGGAGAATGTGTTTTCATGCCTATTGTGATAATTGACTTGCCCTCATAATAAATCCACATGGTGCTGGATGCAAGCTACAAGGCTTAGTTGACGGGAGCAGTATTTATCATTCCCTTTCTTGTAGGGACACCATGCAGTGCACTAGGTCATACTCTGGGGCCTGAGAGTCACCCCTTTATACAAGGCTGTCTGAATCCACCTCAGTGCTCATGCTATTATTTTTGCAGAACAAAGTGGAGCAGGAGGGCAATGGCTAGGGAATATATGGCAGCTTCTCCGGTGGATTTACTATAGTAGATTTACCAGAATATATTCATTCCACAGAGATAAGAACAAATCCCACCCAACTCCCTGGTTATGAAGGGGGGTTTACAGTCCCTCTATATATGTCCCTCTTCAGAGAATTGTTCGAGTCAGTTTCACATCTTCAGTCACATGATTTGGTCTTGGTCCAGGAGAGGTGCCCACATCACAAAAGCAATCAGCACAGCTGACACTAGTTGGCCCTCTTCTCTGGCAGCCTCAGCAGTGAGCACAAAGGCTGAACGGCCAGAAGCAGTGATGTCATTTAAACAAGTACTGGGCTTGGTGTGCATGCAGCTGGATTGTCCCTCTTCCCCAAAGAAGGGTCCCCTCTTGCCAGGCAGTCTGGGAAAGCGTCTTCTGCTATTGCTCAGGCTGTCCCTGGCTCAGGAGGTCTCAGAGAATCTCAGGGACCATCAACCAGCACCAAGTTTAGTGTAATTCTTCTGTGACAAAACCAGGCATACTTACGCCATGTGGGAGGTGCTGTCACTTTAAACACTCACCAGCACTGGCTGCCGCCTGTCCCCCCGGCCATTCACATATTTAATTAGTGGTTACTATAGTGCACTGCTCCGCACAGCTGAGCCCTAATTGGGCGACCGTGAGACACTGCTGCCAACGGCCCAGCGCTTCTCCTGCACATTTACATACTGTACGTAACCAGATCGAGCTGGCTGGGCTCCCCTGGGCTCCCGACAGGCAACCGGCAGCGCCCTCTGGTGGGCAGGCAACGCCAGTCGCGAAGTCATTCCCCTCCTGGATCCCGGGCGCACCAGTGAAAGGGAAGTCTGCGTTTCTCACCTAGGCAGAGGACTGCTCCCTTCTCTTCGCAAGTCTCACCTGGCAAGTTTGTATTCAAAGGGAAATGCAGCAGCAGGCTCTATCGTTGTGGTCATGAAGGGCATTAGCACAACTGTGGGGGGATGACTGTGAGTGGGATAGCAGGGCATACTGTGGGTCAGGATTGAGGGGCATTGGCAACAGGGACTCAGAGCAGGAGGGGATATGCTTTTCCAGTGTGTCCCAGCTAGGCCAGGGTAGGGGGACTCTCCATTTCTCCACCACCTGCTTTGCTTGTGGTATTCTGTTATTTCCTTAGTAAAATGCAATTTTCCTCCTCAGTGACACAAAAAACCCATTAGTGGCAGCAAAGGTGAGGAGGGAGGCTTGCTGCAGCATCCAGAGAGGACACGTGGCTCCAAGATTATCAGAATTATTGGAACAAGGAAATTTAAAAACAATAGCACAACTTCCCTGTCATGGGAACAGAATTTTATGCCTTTTTTAGGAATTTAATTCTGCATGTGCCAGGCACAGCTAGAGATACTGCAGGTGCATCTTGCTTCCTTGTATTCCACTCAATCCTGCTCTGTTTCCATGTGGACTGAACTTCCCTTCTAGTCCTGCATTCCACTTATCCTCAGGCTGCGAATGACCCTCAGTCCCAACCTGCAGACCCAATGCTAGTTCAGTCATGGGCTCCTCTTGCAGCTCTGCCAAAGCCCCTCAGTCCTGCTCAGCAGTCCACCTGCTATTCCCTTCATAAGAGGAGAGATAAAATGTTAAGATATTTGCCATCTCTGCTGTTTGAAGCCTCTGTCCAAGTATCAGTCTGTCACTGAGCTAATTTCCCTGTGATTAAGGTCTTTTCCCTGGCTACCTCAAACCCCCGTCCTATAGTCAGTCAGCCTCTCTCTGATCCTCCCTCATCAGAGACCAGCACTCTGGAAAGGTATCAGAGCACATTTCTTCCTTTCTTTTTTTATTATAAAGATTGCAGAACATTTCAAACTCTTTCTCCTATTGCTATCAAACATGGAAATCAAAGGGAAACACCATGCTTTGTTCAGTGGGGTAGCAGCGCAAAAGGTGAGCAGCAAACCCAGAACCACCAAATACTCTTGTCAACTTGACTTTGAAGTAGTTTTGAAAATCTTGGAGGAGGGGCAGAGATCTGAGATCAGCTCTTCTGCTGCAAGTTCACAGAGTTTAAGGACATAGGGGGTGCAAATTTGCTCTTCCCCCACCTGAAAAATAAAGTTTCTGTACACGAGACACCTCCAAGTCAGGACATAAAGCTGAGGAAAACTGATTATTCTAGGAATTTATGCTGCTACTGTGCAATGAACTGGCTATTGCTTGGCTCTCTCACACACACAATGTGTGTGTGTTTCACTCACCCTCCCACCTACCCCCTTACACACTGTCTGGCTATAGAGTAGACAACCTATGTCGGCAAAACTTACATCACTCATGGGTGTGAATATTCCACCACCTGAGCGATATAAGTTGCACAGACATAAGCACTTCTGTGCACAGCACTGTCAGCGGGAGAGCTTCTCCTGCTGACATAGCTTATACCGCTCGTGGAGGTGGTTTTCTTATGCCAACGGGAGAGCTCTCTCCTGTCAGCATAGAACATCTTCACCAGATGTGCTGCAGTGGTGCACCTCTATTGGTACAGCTGCGCTTCTGCAGAGCTGTTCATATAGGCATGGACTTGCACACACAGGTCCTACCTATGCTGCAACAATAACTCCTGTCAAGGGACCCACTTAAACGGGGCTATCCTCATGTTCCACTGAAAGCATGGTTTCAATTTCCACTAGAAACAGGACCTTAAGCATTATGGAGTTAGGACTCAGGCATTCTATTCCCAGATCTGCCGCCAGCCTTGCTCTAAGGCAAGGTCATTAACCTCCACTTTACAAATGGAGAAGACCAATGAATTTGACATTATCCAGGTTTTCATTGTGTCCTCAAATCATGGTAAAGCCCTGGATAATTACAATGATTAGAATCCATCTGCACTGCAAATGTCAGCCATGCCCAGGTACAGATAGGTTTAACCAGGTGCCCGACATAGCTGCAGTTGTGGTGCTCACAGGACCACAGCATCTCTCTGATTTCTTGGTTTCCTCGCTGCCTCATGGTCTCTTTCTTTCTCAGTTTGCCTCTGTTCATCTGAACACAGCCTCTCCCTCTGTTTAATCAGGAAGAGGGAGCCATTTCTGAGTAACCTAACCACCAGGGCTGTTCTTAACTGTCACACAGATCAGGGATCCTGCCTTCAGGACAGACACAAATCCTGGGAGCTAGCGCTGCACCTGAGCCATAGTCTCAAACACCTGCTGCAGCACAGCGTGTCTGAGGGAGTGCCAATGAGAGCAGGAGGTAGAGTTGCCAACATTGTATTTCAAAGATAATGGACTGTTTTCTTCGTACCTCCGCCCTGCCCCACCCCTCCTCCCAATATCATCATCATCATCAATAATAATAATAATAAGCAGTACTCACTTATATTAACCAGGAGTATCTCTTGCTTCTTTTTACAGCACTCAGGAACTCCAGATCTTGTACAGAGATGAAAAAATAAGGGATGTCCCATGTAATAAGGGACTGTTGGCAACCAGGAGATGACCCTGCAACCAGGCCAGTCAGCTGTGGTACAACATGCACAAGAACAATGTGGGCAAGACCACTCCCTTCTTTGCCAAGGAAGTAGACTACTTTTTGGGGGGGCTCTAACACAAACAATAACCAAAGCAGGCCCAATAGGAATTCACAGGCCCAGGAGCAGCACTGACAGACTCCTTCTCTGCAGACCGCAGTAGTCTTTGAGGCTGACCACGTTACAGTGACAAGAGTCAAGAGAGCCAGTGGTAACCACATCTCAACATGTAATGTAGGCAGGACCTTAACTGGGTCTGTCCAAGACTGCTTACATAACACAGCTAGGCCATCCTGTACAAAACAGAACCAGGTCTGGAGAGGAGCATAACTGAACCAAAACTCAGTTTTAATGCAGCACAGACAGCAGCTCTGCCTCATTTAAACCACAATAAGTCGCAGCCAGGATGAGGCTCTTAGCTTTGTGTGCATGACTGCGGCCCTACTGTTAGTGCCAGCTAAGGAAGATCCTGTTTAGTTTAGGCGGTAGAGGCCTATGTTTTGGGAGTTGGGCTCCAGTCCTGACAGGGTACATGTGTGATTTATTGAGTGGGTCTCCTTCCTGCAGCACACAAATTTGTTAGACCAGCCCTTCCCTCCACAGCATATCACATCCTCTTTGTTTGAAATTATGGGGCAGCACAATCAGCGTGGAGACTGGAGTCCTGGACACATGGGGGGGTTGGGAAGGAGTGTAAAATGAGGGGCCTCCTGCCCTCCCCCAATGTCTCCAAACACCTGAGCAACTTGGGAGTAAGCTGAGCTGCTACTCTTAGGCCTGGTCTACACTAGAAAATTAGGTCAGTTTAACTATGTTGGTCAGGAGTGTGAAAAATCCACATCCCAGAGCAGCACAGTTAAGCCAACCTAAATCCTTGTGTAGACAGTGCTAGGTCAACAGAAGAATTCTTCTGTCGATCTAATTACTGCCTCTACGATCGGTTTAGGTAGTGTGTACACTGAAGCACTACAGCAGTGCAGCTGTGCTGCAGCAGCATTTTAAGTATAGACAAGCCCTAGCACCTGCTTGACCCCTGTCTCTGCTCACCATACCCCATACTTGCAGAAATCACAGCAAGACAAAAACATAGGCAAGGATACCTGGAGAGAGGAGAAAAAGTGACAGACAGGGAATGGAGGGGCTGGTAAGGGGAGAGCTGATCAGGAGCACTGAAGGTGGCAAGCAGAGAAATCGTCCTTTCTGCTGGATTTGTCTAGTAACTCCCCTCACACAGAAGTTGCTGGGCCAGCTCAGCACCAGGCTCCATGTCTCCTCATGGAAGGCAACTGCAATGCCAAAAAGAGATCTTTGTTCCAAGATGATAGCATGAGGAGACGCACTGGGCCCATCACCTCCCACTTCTGATCCCCTGACTCCTGTGGCAGTGTGGATGCAAAATTCCAGTCACAGTCATCATGGGAGGCCTGACATTGTGTAATCGGGGAAAAGGGGATTTGACTCCTGTTTCCCACCCACTAGGAAATGCACACCAAAAGAATCACTCACATCCAGGATAAGAGCACACTGCCCTCCTGCCACACACACAAGCAGGAGCTGTGGAAGCAGAGGCAGAGATCAGGGCCACCCCTGAGATGCTGGCCCCTGTTCATTCTGGATAAGTAGAGAGAAGAGTACACATGGGACCACTGCTAGCCAGGGGACCTGTGATGAAGGGAATCTAAAGCTGGCAATGACCTGAAGGGCACCCAGCATCTTGGCTCTGTGAACTAATCAAGCAGACAGCAAAAAAAGAGCCTCCAACACCACCTTCCAGGATCTTGATCCCACTCAGTGAGCCAATTCATCTCTCACGGGGACCCCATTCACACACATCCTCTATCATCTGACACCACTGATCACTAGATATCACCATGCTGCCTCTCAGAGGCTGTAGGAAGCATGGAAATGCCCTGAAATGGCTACGCTCCTTCTTCTTAGACTTTGCCCAGATGATCCTCAGGGCTATTTCCTCTATCTCCAAGACCTTTACCTACAGAGTCCCACAAGGCTCTGTCCTCTATACTAGGATTTTGGGAAAGCTGGCAAAACACCAAGGGCTGCAGTGCCAGCAGTAGCACTGAACATACACAGCACCATCTTCCAGCTCTCTCAAAACTGGGACAAAATCAGCACCAAGATGAAGCTGATACTGGTAGGAAGAGGGGTGAACTTCCCTCCCTCCTCTATAACATTGCTTACTGTCAAGGACCATTACCTTCAAATCACTAGGTCAGTCAGCAGCCCCAGAATCTCTTTTTGGACTCTTTACTGCTATTGGATGCCACCAATAGGCCCCTTACATCTATGATTGACAGAATGGTGCACAATATGTTGGCCAGACATGGACATGCCTGTGCTGATCCATGTGTTCATTATCTCCCGGCTTAGCCGCTGCAACTCATATCTTAAATGGAAGCCACATTCCTTGAAATAGCCCCACTTGCAAAAGAGGCAGCAGCCCCCCTGCTCAGTGACTCAGACCACTGAAGACATCACCCCAGTCCTCTGCTCTCTGAACTATGCCCATGGAACAGAGTCCAGTTTATTCCAAGCCCTCCAGGGGATTAGTACTGGCTACCTGGAAGACCACAGCCATGACAGCAACATTCCCCCAAAACAATGAAACCAGCAACCATTGAGGGAGGCTCATGAGACAGACCACAGATGGAAGCTGGTCCTGGACTATGGAGCTCACTAGGCCAGAGAGAAGAATGACCATGGATCAAATGCTAATGGACCAGTTTCAAATGCAAATCTTGTTTCTCTTGCTCAGCTTTCCCGGAGTAATTCACACAGTGTGGATATGCTCCTACAGATGTGTGGATACAGAGATGTGCATGGATATGAACACACACACACACACACACACACGTAGGAATCACACACTCACAAGCAGTTGATCACTCACAAAGTAATGCTTGGAATCTACATACATTTTTGTTGAATTTTTTGCATCCCAGAAGTTTTACTTTGTCTAATGCACCATAAGATAAGAAGAGGGGGGAGGGAGGGGTCACAGAGTCTAAAACGTCTGGAAGGACTTCAAACCTGAGAGAGAAGGACTAGCTGCTGGGCTATGCCCCCTCAAGGGGCACCCACTGCCCAACTGAGATTGTGAGTTTTCTGGGGCAGGGACTGTGTCTGGATCTGTTTGGATAAATTTGGAGTAACAAATGCTATGATTTAACTATATCCTCTGCTGCTGTGTCAAGTCTTCTCTATCTCATAGAACCAGGAGTGGAGGGAGCAGATCAACTAGTTTTGACCTATCCCTCTGGGGCTCTGGGATTGAGGGGAATCATGCCCAGAGGAGTCCTTGGACCAAACTCAGCCCTTGGACCTGCACCCACCTATACTCCAGGGATGGACTTGACCCCTTAGTCTCTATGTCAGATCTCAGAGAGGGGAGGAGAGAGAGAAAATAAGGGGATAAAGTGTTTCCCTTGGTGCTCTAAGATATGAGACAAGTTCCTCCGCACCCTGAATCTTGGTGTTCAACTCTCAGCAGGATTCATCTTACAGTCACAAGTCACCTCCCACATGGAGAAAGCACAGTGCCTCCCTCCCATTCTCTCACTACCAGCTGAACTGCAGTGCAGGCAGAATTCCATCTCATCTCCTCCCCACAACCTGGCAGAATCCAGCATCTGTGACATCTGGGATCAACAATTGCTGCTGCCCATCTCCCTCTTCTCCTCCTGCATGCAAACACTGCCTCTGCTTGCAGGGGCCTGGAAGCCTTTGCAAAGACCTGCAGTTGCACAGAAATTAGAGTTTCACTGTCAAATCTAGGGATCCCTTCCCATCTGTACTGAAAGCCCATATCCCTGCTGCCTGCATGGGGTGAAACAGGGGGAAGTGCACTTGCTCGGGGAGAAGCCCCCATCCCTCTGAGCTGCAGCCTGATAAAGCCTCTCTGGATTCCCAGGGTGTGGATTATATGGATGACTCAATGTCAGGGGGGGCGTGGTGAGGGAAGGGCATCTGGTCAGAGTTTTCAGCAAGGCTGCTCCCCTTGGCGGTCTCTTGAGCAGGTAAAACTCACCTGGCTGTGAAGATTCCAGCCATTCTGATACCAGGCAGCCTCCAGATCATTACCGTCACCTCTGTATGCTCTCGCCTTCACTCACAGTGCAACTTCTGACCTTTCTGACTGTCTGCATGTTCTTCAGGAGGACCAAAGCAGCAGGTTCTCTCTTTCTCCCTCTGTTTTCTCTGAAATGTGATGTCCAAAGCATTTGTTGCTGCTGCTTGGTTCCCTGAGGTTTCTAACACTGGAACTACAGGGTGGCCAGAAGGAAACACATGGCTGCAGGGAGGACGGATAAACTTGTGGTTTACACTGGGAATCAGGACTAACACGGTCATGGACTCAAGTGTGACCTTGACCAAGTCCCAACCCCTCTGGTGCCTCAATGTCCCCATGTGTACATGATAGTTGAGGATCCTGACCTGGCTAGGCAAAACTGTAATGGGCTGAGAGATCATAGAGTAGGGAGATGCTGCTCAGGGTATGGAATGAGTTCTGGAACCAGCTCCTTGTCAATGTGAGTCCGGGTGGATATCCCAAGGGGTTCTCCTTGGCCATAGGGGTAAGGGCACATCAGTGGAGGGCCCCAGAAGGAGTGCAAAAATCACAGACACAATGGACAGAACCTCAGAAATTCTCCAAGGGAACTTGAAACGCATTAGCCCCTAAGATCAAGGGGGGAAAATTATTACAACTGTTTCTAACATGTTCATAGGTGTTCAGAAGGTAACAAATAAGAAGAGCTATTCCCTGAGACGGCTCTGAAATTTCAGCTCAGTACCATAATGCAAATAGAGCAGGCAACTGAAGCTAGGACTTCTGGGCTCTGTTCCCATTTCTGCTACTGTCTCATTGTGTTGACTCTACACAGGTCAGGTACTCCTCTCAGTGCCTTGCTTTTCCCATTTATACAATGGAGATCCTGCCAACACCCAGCAGTGCTGGGAGGGGGCACTCTCACTTAGCATCTTTAAAGTGCCTGAAGCACCTCAGAGGAGAGGCCTCCTCCTCCTCCTACAGGGACAAAGTACTCTCATGCTTATCGCACAGAGAAGGTAAGTTTACCTACTCTTGCAGTTTCAGCCCTAAAGCTTCCCCTCCCTCCCCCTTCCTATTTATGGCCACCTGATACTCAGCACCCACTGATCTACACACCTGCAGATGGTTGGCCTCACATCAGTACTGCAGCTATTAACCCTTTATATTCCAGTCCCAATCAATGCAACTGCTGGAGGTTCTTTGTGTGTCTTGAAGATTTGGGGCTACTCTATGCTGATGGGAGAGAGCTCTCCTGTCGATATAATCAAACCATCTCCACAAGCAGCAGTAGCTATGCCAACAGGAGAAGCTCTCCCATCTGGAAGAGCCCAAGCTCCAGCTTGCATGGCCTGGTAGCCAGGCCAAGCACCCTTGGTTACCCTCTCCCTGTAGCTCTGGTTGCCACTCCCTCACCAGGGGCAACACCGGCAAAGCATTTGAGGGAACTTATGAGAAAACACACCTCAGAGATGGGCTGGATCCAAACCTCAAGCTGTAGAGAAAATGCTGGGGATCCAAAATCCAAGCTGAGCTTCAGAGCTCTCGCATCTGGATGTTCTATGAACATGGCCTGGGGCCTGGCACTTTGGAAGAGGCCCCAGACTACAAGGAGAGGAGACATCTGGTTTGTCTTGGGTGGGCATGAAGAACTGATTGGGGCCAGACACGGGAGCCTGGCTGGGGGTGAGGAGGAAGTAGGGGGCCAACAGGCAGGTCTACTGTGGGGAGCTGAAGGTTCTTATCCATCCAGAGTTTCATCTGTAGTGCTTTCAGATTTCAACATCTCCAGCTTTTCCAGTGTGCTCTTTCTAGCATTTGCTGAGAGCTTCTTGATGGCAGTGCCCCTGTGTCAGTTCACTGGGGCACACGCCAGCATCCATATCACACATCTCGATGGAACCACAGGTCAGTGAGATGCCTTCTCCCCATCGTCCCAAGCTCCCCAGCACAGGCAGCCATAAGTTTACACACAGCAACTGGAGTTTTTGCTGTAGTTTTAGCAGCCAGGATTAGTGGTTAAAGTAAGGAGTCAGGATTTCTGGGTTCTTGCCCAGCATTGGCAGGGGAATTAGTCTAGCAGTGAAAGCAGTGTGGGCTGGGAATCAGAGCTCCTTTGTTCTGTTCCCACCCCTACCACTGAGTCACTGCATAACCTTAGTAATTTTAATTAGAGGGGGCAAAATCTTGAGTTCAAACCCCTTCAGATTTCAGAGCCAGATTCAGATTCCCAGGTTGGAGCCTACCCCCGTGGTTCTGTTTGGGGTTAAATCCAAACTGGGTGGTGCCTATTTTCTGGTTTTGATGGGGATGAACTCATGAGACTTCTGCCCAAGATGGTGAAAATTTCATAAGAACTGCTGATTCTGCCTACTGAATTTTTAGATGAACTTTCAGTGGAGCCATGGGGGTTTTCAATGGTGGTCTCCCAGCCAAGTACTGCTCAACTGCATCCCTGCTTAGCATATGAGATCTCACAGCCCAAGCAGGCCTGACTGCAGGATACCCCAAAGCAAGGTGAGAGAATGAAGGGTAACCAAAGGTGACTCTGTGATGGGAGTGTCATTGCTCTGAGCCCAGAGGCTGCATATTTGAATCCCACAACGTTTGCAGCAGGCCTGGCTCCAGTGTGATCTTGTGGCTTTTTTGCTGTCTGTCATAGGATTTCCATTTATGGGGAACCCCTGGATCCTTCTCCCTGTGAGGGGAAAGACCTTCTGAAAGGGCTGCTGAGGAGCTTTGACAGGGGTGGGGAACCAGGCCCTACACAGATACCCACTAAGCAGCTTTGGTGAGCTCCAGAGGACCAGGAAGCCAGGCCATTCTGAATCTGTGCCAAAAATCTGCACACCAGCTCTACGGGGGTTTGGCCTCCTCCCAGGCCCACAAGGAAATCCCTGGGTTCTAAACGCTCCTTCCCTCCCCTCACCAGATATCAGGCACTTCACTGTGCCCCCATGCTGTGGCAGGCATGACCTGGTCAACCTAATGGACAGCAATGGTGGGTTCACATTGACAAGACTGGATGCTTATCAGGTCACAAACCTAGTCCTCACCGGCTCTTTGGCTCTTAGGTAAAAATCCAGGAGGCCAACTGGAGAGGTGTTTGCAGGTGTGGAGTGATCCTGGGTCTCTCAACTGCATTTTCTTCTTCTGCAGCATTTCTTACTCCATCCCCAAAAAGGACCCTTCTAGATCCACAAGCAACACTGTCACCATAGTCACTCTGGAGCGTAAGTGATGCCACTTTGTCTAGCACACTAAAGACCCCTGCCTTTATCTGGCTGAGTTACTAAGAAAGGGATGGACAGGCAGCTGCCTTGCATCAAAGGGAAGAATGTGGTAATGGATTCCAGCACATCCAGAGCAGAGCCATAGGCCTTCTCCTACTCAGACACAAGGTTCTTCATTTGTACATGTATATACATGAGCCATGGCACAGCCTCAGACTACATCGCTCCATTGTCTATTCCACAGTTTCACATTCTCCAGAGCTGGAGCTTCAGTAGAAGAGGCGGACCGGTGTTCTGGGTCCATACTGAATAAGGGGGATGGTGGTGGGGAAAGGTCTGCTCTATTTCCCTTGGACTCATGGGTGTCTGATGTATTCTCCTCCTCAGGAGTGGATTACAGGAACACAGCTGTGGACATCTCATGCAGTGGGGTCATGGTGGTGATCATGGTTCTGCTCTCTGCAGGCCTCATTGCTGTGCTGGCAATCACAGGCCGCAAGTGAAGCCGGATGGTGCCCAGAAACCCACAGACAGTCGCTTCCCCTGTGGAGACAGTACCACACTGTCAGTGACATGCAAATTAATACAAAAGGCTGGGCCCTTTTTTATTTTTTGGGTTCTTTCTGATGGAAAGAAAAGGCCTGGACAGTTCCCCCCACATAGTTTTTCCTTCTTCCTTTTACATTAGAAGCTCAGGTCTTGGCTGCCCTGTTTGTCCTGGAGGACTCTGCGAATGACTGCAGATCAAGAAGGATTGTGATACCTCGTCTACACCTTATAATGGTATAACTATTCAGTTAGGGTTTTTAACTAAAATAGTTATACTGGTACAAGCCCCCAGATGGATGAAGTTTTACCAGTATAAAGGTGCCTTACACTGGTTCCCCCTCCCGTATAAGAGTAAGCTGTAATGGTATAAGCGCATCCCAGCTGGACCCCAGCTGGTGAAACTTGGAAGAAGCCTTGTACAACTTTATCTACACTGATATATTTAAAGCAACACAACTTGTGTGTGTGTAAACAAGGCCTTAACCAGTCACATGTCAAGGGATTTCAATTTGGGGGGAAGGGATTTGATTCAGACTCATTCAAACTCCAGTTTTTGTTTTTCTTAACACCTGTTTAGACTCAGACACCTGGGAGAAAAAGTGCCTTTGTTAAAGTTTCAGCCCCTAAACCCCTTCGGTGAAAGGCTGAGATAGCTGTCAGGCCACATCTCTGACTCTTCCAAAGAGATCTCCAGCAAAAACAGGGACTAACTGGCTTGACATTCCTGAGATTCCTAACAATGAAACCAAGCAGAATTAAAAATCAAAACCCTACAAATTTTCAAGCCTACTTTATGAATCTTAAAGAATCAAAACCAAGGGCACAAATCCACTTTTCTTCCCCCTCCCTCCTTGCAGGTCGCTTTAATATGGTAACCTCAGTTTAATTCATGGCTTTGCTCCTCCTGAACTTTTCCCAGGCCCTGTCCAAGACGCCAGTTTAATTTGCTTCATGTTATATTTGCTACCAAAACTACAAGAGTGATCAGTCCATGCACTTCCAGGCATGACATTCTAACCAGCTAGGATGTAAAAAAAATTCCCTCTTCCCGGACATCATTGGATAGCACCGCATGATATCTAGCTTCTCCGTTGTCAGACACATTAAGGGGAATTCTTTCCTCTGAAGCTATTGTCACTGGCCAGGACTCCAGGCCAGATAGGTTTGATCTAGAGTGCTGGCTATAGGCAGTTTAATTCCTAGTTCTAAATGTTACTCATCCTCTGCAACTCCCAAAGTTAACCCTTGTGGTGCCTGAAGCCACAGGATGTATGGGATTTCCCTTGTATCATTCACTTCCTGAAGAACATGTGTTCTGTCCTCATCTTATTGAGCATAACAATGAAATGTAGATGCCATGGGCTGTATCTACTTTCTCCTCACCTTCCCCACATGTTCAAGATCTCCTCTACTTTATTCCTAGCAGATTAAGGGAATCCTCTCACTGCCAGATGCCAGTGTAGCCGCAGTGAACTGGCTTGGATTCTGGTGTGCACTTGGTCTCAGAACTCAGAATCCATTTAGTTTCCAAGAACATAGACCTATCATGCGCAGTCAGGGGGGGAAAACACTCACAAGGAGATTGGTGATGATGGATGCCCCACCCACTTCTTTCATTTCCCATTCTACAAGGATTCTTGCCATAGTCTCACACTGAGCGTGATAAGTGGGGGAGGTGGTTGTGCTAGAAGCTAAAGTTCCTGTTGGTTCAGGATCCAGGATGGAGTGGATCTTCTGAGTTTACTTCTGGGGGATTTGGAGCTGCCTGTTCCCTCCAGTGCCTTCAAGGCTTGTTATTAATTTACATGCCCTAGTTTATGTTGGTGCCTTTTGTCTTTATGATGCTCAGATCCTAGTGATGGGTTCCCATATAGGAAGCTAAATTGTAATGTTACATCTTCTGCTCTTATAATGGGGTCCTGGAGGAGCCAGGAGGCCTTTCACTGCTCCTTTGTGGGTGTGCATGTGAGTGGACTCTGTTTGTAGATTGGGTTTTCTTGGGGCTTTTCCTCTTCTCCATCTTTTTCTCTGTTTAAATGCTCTCCCCTGGTCATCAATAGATCATTTTTGTATAACCCAAAGACTTCATCCTCTGCAAGGGGCTTTTCTTTCCTTTATCCTGCAAGGTTGACAATATAATGTCAATAAAATGTGAAATTTCTTCTTAAAAGAACTCCTCAGTTGGTCTGCTTTGGTTTCTGCCTCATGCTGCAGCATTTTGTTTCAAAAGGTTCCAATGCTCTCCGGTGGAGAACGTGTTGTCTTGACAGACATTACAGGGATGTTTGACCTATGGACCCTGCTTTAAATGGTATATACCTGTAAAACACATCCCAAACCTACACCACAAAGGAAAGCCTGAACATGAGCTGAGTATCTGTTGTGCTTCACAAAAGTTTAGTTGGAGACTTGCTTTCAATCTGAGACTGTCCCAATATCAGGGCACATTTTTTTTTTTAAATTGCCCAAAATAATCAATTTAGTCCCATCACTTAGCTGTGGGCTGGCTGTGAACCTCCCTCCAAACTGCAGCTGTAACTAAGGGCACGTCTTCACTTGCAACGTTAAAGTACTGCCACGGCATCGCTTTAACGTGGCTTGTGTAGTCGTGGCATAGCGCTGGGAGAGAGCTCTCCCAGCACTATAAAAATCAATCAATCACCTCCACAAGAGGAATAGCTCCCAGCACTGCTGTCTATACTGGCACTTTACAGCACTGAAACTTGCAGCACTCTGGTGGCTGTTTTTTCACACCCCTGAGCGAGAAAGTTACAGCACTGTAAAGTGCCAGTGTAGACAAGCCCTGAGTCAGGGAAATTGCTTACACCACCATCAACATGTGTAGCGTGCCTGGAAACTAACTGCATGCTGGACTTTCCCCTGTTGGGTCTTCACCTGAGAGATAAATCTCTCCCTTCCTGATCATCAAGGCCACTGTGGGTGGGGGCAGGATTAAATTAAACCAAGTTGAACATCTGAATTGCATAGTTTACACCACAGATTGGGTGAGGAGCCAGGTATATGTGATACAATTACAAGGAACAAAAGGAGTGAATGAAGCTTCAAGTGTATCCTTCACTTTTTGGTGGCAGTTTGGAAAAGATACACAATAAGCACATCCGGGTCTTCTTTAGCAGGACCTTTTGTGCCGATGTTGTTACTTTCTGGGACTCCCTTGATAACTTGGTTATGCTGATCCCTCCTAACAAATAACATTTCAACATTTCCAATGTAACCAATAAAACCAGTTCCCACCTCTGTCCATTGACCTCTGCTGGCACACAGAACCATCACATCACATGACCAGTTAGGGAGATTTTAAAAAAATATTATCCAAACTCCATGTCAAAGAGGCACTAGAGAGGGTCCCCATGTGCCCAATGAGAGTCTGTGCAATTCTTCACTAATGAAGCTAGACTGTAATTTTACATCTCCTGCTCTTGTAGTGCTGCCCTGGAGGACCAAGAGCAACCCTACAACAGCAAACAGGGTGCAGATGCCAAGAGCAACCTTACAATAAACAGGGTACAAAGACTCCCCTCACTCTGTAGTGACCCCACTCGGTGATGATAGGATCTGAAGGAAATTAGTGTATTAGGCACAGATTCTCAAAAGTTCCAGAATTTCAATTAGAGTTAGGTACCTAAATACTTTTGAGAATCTGAACCTTAATTCTTGGGCAGAGCTTTGAAGATGTAGAGGTATGTATAAATACGAAGCATTATTATTCCTCTCTCACCCTCCTCAATTCAGTGCTGGTGCTAGCTCACTGGGGGCCCCTAAGCAGGAATATTTTTGCCCCTGCCCACACAACACATACTCATAATTAACAGGGGGCCCCTTTGAGCTGCTTGGGGCCCTAAGTAATTGCTTAGTCTGCTTATGTCTTGCTCTGCTCATCTAGAAAGACATTTGTAGCAAAGTGAGGCCAATAGGAGAATCTTCCACACATTGACATGTACCACAGCTCTTGCCTAGCTCAGGCATGGAGCAGAGCAGCAAAGTGAACAGGACAAGAGCCTGCTCAGTTTCATTCCCTAGCTGTGCTCCATCTGCTGGTGGGCTGGCAGCAAAATGAGGTTACAAGTAAGTCTGTTGAGTTTATCTTGGAGCTGTGGAGAGAAGCAGAGGGGGAGCGGAGCAGCAAGTTGTTGGAAGGGAAGGAGCTGGGTTAAGAATAAGAGACTGGGAGGGAAATGGAAAAGAGAAGAAACTGGGACTGAAGAGGAGAAAAAGAGAATAAAAAAGAACAAGAGGTGGGGGAAAGGAGAGAAGAAATTAAACTGTCCAAAAAGGAGGAGAGGCAGAGCTTCTCTGTCTCTGCTGAGCTGACTCACCTCAAAGTCCCTATATGTCCTCCAAAAAGCATTTGAGTTTCTCAGACCATAAAGGCTACAAACCCATGGATGATTCTGTATTACAGAACAGTTGCAAATCTAGTCCTTTACACTTATTCTTCCAGAAATGTTAGGATAAAGCTCTGCTAACCTAACTAAGGAACTGAACGCTTATCAAGAATTTAGATTAAACAGACAGACAAAAAAGCCCACCAGGTGGTACCTCTTTTATTCTCAAATAGATTGCTTGTTTCATTAATACTAATCATCCAGTCCCTAGAAAGGTCTTTAATGGGTATTTAAAAGTGAATCAAAGGCCACCCTTTAATTCACCTGGTCAAATATCTCTTATGCTCGTGCTCTCTCTTTTTTTTTTTAAATGTGAGATCAAATCTTATGGAGCAGAATTAGAGAGTTAAAAGTTAGCAGTGGTTAACTCTCTGTGGCTTGCTCTGTGTTCTCCCTCCAACATTCAGGGTATGCAGCAGTTGTGGGTTATTTTGCAGATTATAAGAAAATGTATTTGAATTTTCAAAACAAAACATTTTGGGAAAGCCTGCATCTAAAAACTGGCCTTGAGGACTGGGATATGGAGGAGGAGCTCAAGCTAACCACCACCACCGATCAGTTTCCTCAAGGTAAGGAGTTCTGAGAGTCTTGGGTTCTGGATGGTTTGGTTATGTGTATGTTCTTGGCTGTGAAACTTCCAGGTGAAAAGAAGACACTCTGATGGCTGGAGATAGAAATCTGATCTAGCCTGGAAATTCATTAAAAATCATATCATATCTTGTCTTGCTATCAAAGAATTTAAATGCTGTTAAATTAGAATTTTCTCTTTTATGAACTTCAAAATTATGCAAATTTAGGAGAACCCGGAGATTAAACTGTAAATAACTGACAAGTACTCTGACATCGGGGGGGATCCTAAAGAGAGCTGACAAGACTGGCTCAATGAAATAAAAATCTCCAGAGAGCACTCCAGAAAACATATTGGCATATGATAGAAGTAGCAGCACTGACTGGGCTAGAGCAGATGCCAATGCTGGATACATGTGATTGTTCATGATTCTAGTTCAACATTGTGAAACTATCACAGAAAATGTTTTGCTAAAAGATATAATCTAGTTTAAACAGGAATAATTTGGGGGAAGTTCAATGGCCTGAGTTATGCAGGTGAGATTAAATGATTACAGTGCCCCCTCTGGCCTTTGACTCTATGAATAGAAAAAAGCAGAAACTGAACATCTCTAGTATGTCATGTCTAGTTCATGTCCAGCTCCACCATTGTTGCTATGATTTGCTGCTTTGGCCAGTCTAATTCTAAATCTCTCCACTGATGTGCCAGTCTCAAAGAATTCTTATGATACTTTAGTACATGGATTGTAGGGCTCTGGACCATGCTAGGGAAATGCTGGGACTGGCATCTCCCTAAAAACCTTATAGTCACAGTCTTAGGCTCTAGGCCTGGAATCTGACCCTTAGGCCCACATGGGTCCCCATTCTGCAGGAGTCCAACTGCAGGATGAGGGTTTTGATGGGTGTAGCCAAGTGGCTCTCAACCAGGGGTACCTCTGGGAATATGCAGAGGTCTTCCAGGGGGTACATCAACTCATTTAGCTATTTCCCTAGTTTTACAACAGGCTATAGGGTTGCCAACTTTCTAATTGCACAAAACCGAACACCCTTGCCCCAACCCTTCTCCAAGACCCCACCCCGCTCACTCCATTCCCCCTCTGCTCTGTCACTCGCTCACTCTCCCCCACCCTCACTTAATCATTTTCACTGGGCTGGGGAGGGTCCCTTTTTGACCAAGTGTTTTGGTTTAAGCACTAGTGAAGTCAGTACAAACTAAAATTTCATATGGACAATAACTTGTTGATACTGCTCTATATACTATACACTGAAATTAAGTACAATGTTTATATTCCAATTGATTTACAGTTATGTGGTAAAAATGAGAAAGTAAGCAATTGTTCAGTAACAGTGTACTGTGATGCTTTTGTATTCTTGTGTCTGATTTTGTAAGCAAGTCATTTTTAAGTAAGGTGAAACCTGGGGTGTACGCAAGGCAAATCAAACTTCTGAAAGGGGTACAGTAGTCTGGAAAGGTTGAGAGCAACTGGTGTAGCCCAAACTAGGTGACCCATCATGCTGCAGAAAAGGGCCTTTTTTCCCCAACCCAAATTAGACTAAGGATGCGTCTCAATGCCTTGATGCTCAGAAGAGAAAGGGGGTGGAGAAGAGGAGGGAGATGGGTGTCAGTGCTGTCAATTCACCACATTGTCTCTTGATCTTCCATTTCCCACCAGCTGCAGATGAAAAACAGAACCATCACATGCTGAAGTGGCAGTCTGAGCAACAGGTGCGCAGGAACTCACTCCCCAGGGAACCGTCTGAGACCCTCCCATCCATACGGCCTGGTGAGCCATGAGCAGGGTATTGTCCTGGGGCAAAGGGATGGTGCCATTAGCAGATGCGTATGTAAAAGGGCATTCATTTGTCCTGTTACAGAGGGATGGACAGCAACAGAGTGCACATCTGGGTCTGATCTTCTCCAAGGGTCAGAGGTGTTTAGGTCAGCACTAAGGGGAGTATTATGTACTCCTTCCTCCATTGGATGCTGCCAGACCAGTAGCTCAGGGTGATTCCTGGGTAGTGAGAGTGCAGGCAACTCTGGTGCTGCTCGCAGGGGAAGGGAAGTTAAAACTCCCAGGGTGAGCAAGGGACACAGCCCGGTGGTGTGAGGGGCCACAGGACAGGAGGGAAAAAACAATCCATTTTTTGTGAGATATGGAGATAAATGCTATGCAGGGGTGGTGGGTGCTAAAACAGCATGGAGTCTTAGGGTTATGAGAGCCCTGAGATTTTGGATCTACATCCTATTTAGCCTTAGCACAGCCCTGTTCCCAGGAGGCAGGAGTCCTGTCTGTTGCAGAGGCCCCCAGATGGCGTCACTGGAGTGATTTGGCTTCCTCTCTCTCAGCAGAATCTTATGTGCAGCCCCATTTGTGGATGTGGATGAACACCAATCTGGTTTGCCCCATTGCCAGCTGTCCCAGTGTGGACATGCCAGGACCCAGTAGCCCAGCATTCTCAGTAGCTGCTGCTCCAGGGTTTTCTCCTCCAAACCCTTCCTTGAATTGCTCCAACCTTGACTGTTCTGAGGAGGATCTGCTGTCGTCATCCAGTGAGGCAGAGAAGGTATGTGACAGAAGGGAAGCTGTGTGGACAGTGCTAGGCATTACATGCTTTGAGTTGCTTGGTCTCTGTGACTGATGCATCCCAAGATAGGACTAAGCTTGCTCATGCCCTGTTTTATGAGCAGCAGAAGTGAATGCATAGATTCCGCCCAAATTGTGGCTGGCAGAAGGTACAAGATGCTGGATTGGAAACTGGAATCCTTCCTATCCCCAGAACAGGAATAGCCCAGGTAGCAGCATATACCTCAGGCCTGTCATGTGGGGAGGAGCTCATTTACCATTACCCACTCAGTACGTGACCCTTCTGCTGAAACGATAGAAATGTGCCAGTTAGTACCCATTTGTGATGGGTACACATCACCACTGGGAACTGGACTAAGGCCCAAACTCATTACATGCAGGCCACTGATGTGCAACTTCCCACACATCATGTCTACTCACTGACTCCATGCAGGCCTAACCCATCTCTTCCACCCCTCTTTTTCTCCCTAGTTCACTGAGGATGAAGATGTCTCATCGGTGGACATCTCACTCTCTCAGAAAATGGAGACTCCCAAATCTAAGGCTGCTCTGGCACCCCGGAAACCAAAGGTCCCCAGATCTCAGAGCAAGAAGCTCAAGTACATCCTGCAGGCGAGCACCAAACTCAAAGGGGGCTGGCCCCGGCCCCCCCTTAATTACTGCATCCTCATCACCCTGGCCCTGCGTAACAGTGCAGAAGGCAGCCTGACTGTGCAGCAAATCTACCAATTCACACGGTACCCACAGCCCTCCTAACTCCCCCCATGCTGGGATAGGGGGAGTTTAAAGGGGCATGGGTACAAAACTGTCCTAGCTTTTGCTAGGGAGGAAGTATGGCTAGGGCAGGTGGCTGGAAGTCAGGACTCCTGGGTTCTATGGTTCTATTCTCAGCTCTACTACTGACTCACCATGAGACATTAAGCAAGTCACTTCCTTTCTGTTCCCATTAGAGGCTACATGGGCATTTAAATAAAAATCTAAGTTCAGGAGTATTCAGACTTAGAGTTTTAGTTCTGGCCTGTTGCCATTTAACAGTACTCTGTTCAACTGGTCCAGCCAAACCTAATGTTTAAGGGTGTAACCTAATGGTACAGGGGCTTGGGAGGAATCTCTCATCCTCTTATATCCACGTATGTTCCACAAATGATCAGGTGCACTCTGGTTGTGGCAAGAAACATTGACCTCATGACTAGCGTAGCCAATGCTGTGCTCTGGGCTTGCCCGGCTTGTGAACCCAGCTCTGTGCCCTTCTTCTCTCTCTCTACAGGCAGCACTTTCCCTTTTTCCAGACAGCCCCAGATGGCTGGAAAAACACCATTCGTCACAATCTGTGCTTCAGTAGCAGCTTTGAAAAAACCACCCACTTTGTGTGCAACGAGGGCAACCGCAAGTCCCGCCTGTGGAAGCTGACACTAGAAGGCTGCAGAAAGTTCCAGGAAGAGGTATGGGCTCTATCTGAGGAGGCCCTCGACTTAGTGAGCCAGAGCTTGAGCAAACCAGGTACATACCAAGAGGCAGTAGCCCCCACTGAGGCTTTGGAGCCCAGGATGAGTGGTGCTGGAAAGCAGGGTCTCCCAAGACTTTTATTGTGAGGTTACACTAGAAGGGAGCTGTAGAGGGAGTATATGCAGTGATGAGCTGCCAAAATCTTAATGGGTTCCCTCCTCACCCCACGAGGGGGTTGTTGCCCACCCCCCCCCCCCAGGACTCCTGCCCCATCCAACCCCCCCGTGTTCCTTGACACCCCCCCCCAGGAACCCTGCCCCATCCACCCCCCTCCCCTGTCCCCTGACTGCCCCCAGAACCGGGCAGGAGGGTCTCGTGGGCCACCGTAGTGGGTGCCCACTGTGCCCCGCCCCTAAGAGCCAGAGGCACCTGCCAGGGGGCGAGGTGGGGAGTCCCGGTGGTGCTTACCTGGGGCAGCTCCCAGGAAGCATCCGGCAGGTCCCTCTGGCTCCTAGGGGCAGGGGAGCGTAGCTGGGGGGGAGCAGAGGGAGCAGCTGCTCCCCCACTGATCACATCAAAAGTGGCGCCTCAGGCGCCGACTCCCTGGGTGCTCTGGGGCTGGAGCACCCACGGGGAAAATTGGTGGGTGCAGAGCACCCACTGGCAGCTCCCCACCCGGCCCCAGATCACCTCCGCTCCGCCTCCTCCCCTGAATGCACAGCCCTGCTCTGCTTCTCTGCGCCCCCCCTTCCCACAAATCAGCTGTTTGGCGGGAAGCTGGGGAGGGCCGAGGGTGGCGGAGGTGAGCTGGGGCAGGGAGCAGTTCCCCTGAGCACTCCCCCCCCCGGCTTACCTGCTGCGGCACGGGCGGCCCTCCTTGCACCCCTCCCCCCCCCCCCCCGGCCCAAGCTCACCTCAGCCTCCCTGGGCCTGAGCGGGAAGCTGCCGCTTGCTTCTCAGCCTGCCCCGGCTTCCCGTGCAAACAGCTGATTCACGGGAAGCCAGGGTGGGGGGGCGGAGAAGCAGAGTGGGGTGGCACGTTCAGGGGAGGCAGTGGAACGGAGGTGAGCTGGGGCCGGTGAGTGGGGCGGGGAGCTGCCGGTGGGTGCTCTGTACCCACCAAATTTTCCCCTTGGGTGCTCCAGGGCTGGAGCACCCGTGGAGTTGGTGCCTAAGGTGCCACTTTGGGCCGGTTAAATTTAGACACCCTTTTAGAACCGGTTGTCCCTCATGGAACAACCGGTTCTAAAAGGGCTTCTAAATTTAACAACTGGTTCTAGCAAACCGTTGTGAACCGGCTCCAGCTCACCCCTGAGTATATGTGTGGACAGACCAGAGGAAGGAGAAAATACAGAGGGCTAGACTGGATGACTGAAGATGATGGATCTTCTAGGGCGGAGCCCTTACAAGTATGGGTGGCTCTGTGCCTCATTTAGCTGTAACCTAGGCCAGAGGAGAAGAGGGGGAAGATTTTTCCCTTTTGAATTATAGAAATGCTCCTGGTCGCTCCTCTCTGAAAATTATTCCTCTCTCTCTCCCCACCATTGAAACTTCGTGCATGGAAAGATTAGTAAGCTCATAGCTGAGTTATTTCCAGCACTGAATGAGGTACTTCACAAGCTGCTGAGGGTGTTACTGGTTGCTGAGGATGATGGAGTGGGGTTGCACTTTGGAGACCAGGACTGCAGGTGCCTAGGCCAGTGAAAGGCATCACTGCAGAACAGTGCCAGGGACCATTCCCATGCCTTAGACTAAGAGACCCAGATGGTATTAAGTGGTGCTATCCTTATAGCTCTGGCCAGCCAATTTTAATGTGGATGCCTAAGATCTACACATGGCTGTGGGGGGACAAGCTTAGGAGCCTAGAGGCACATTAAAAAAAAAAGATAAGTACTTGAGAGAAATTCAACTATGAGCAGGGTTATTCTCCTGGCTGCTTAAGAAATCTATCCTCTACCTGATACTAAATAACACACTTGGCCAATGAAAATCAGAATGGAAGTATTAAATTGTTGGGACAAGCTCTCATTGGTGGCTGAGTGATCCCGAGATCAGGACACAGATAGCAATGGTGGTGGAATGCTGCTTAACCCTCTTATGCTGCAGAGCCAGAACCTGGTTCATGGCCCAGGCTCAGCCATCAAACCACCTTCTTTCTCTCTCGTTGCAGAACAGATGCAATCTTTGTTCAGTCTCTGATCCCTGCTGCCCCCGAGATAAGGACCATGTGGTTCCCAAGCAGCTTATTTCCTCCTGAGCTACTACAGTCAGCTTCCAAGCAATTGCAGAAGGGAGCCCTAGATGTGAATGGAAACTCTAGGAACTCAGACCTCTAATCAGAGAGAGCTGGGTCAGACCTGCTGCCTCCTCCCCCCCCGCAACGGCTTGCTCTGGGCAGGCTGTGTCTCTCAAATGCTTTAAGAGGGAGCCTCAGCTAAAGGATTTTCACTAGAGAGTATGGGGTAGTAGGAAAATCTGGTCCTCTTGACTTCTGTTTCCCCCTTTCAGCAGTTTGAGTGGCTATCCTTTCCATGATCCACTCGCTGCCGCTGGTCAGAGTTGGTTATGTTTGAGGGAAGATTACAGGAAGCTTTAGCATAATCTTGGGAATCTCAAGGCCTTTACTCTAACAGCAATTTCTCAGCTGCTTCTGTGCAAAATGTTCTTTCCCCTGTACAAGAAGACTGGGGTAAAGTCTATCTTTTAAATTCCTTATTCTCATTCTGCACTTAATGTTCTGTAAAGTATGCTAAAGGTAAAAAGCACTAAGGGCAGCTGAACTATTAAAAAAATCCCAAACACCATGAAACACGAAGCAGACAGTAAGAGCTAGAGCAGAGTTCAGACATTCCACTGCAGCCACTTAAAGATCCCAAAGACATTGTCATTTTATTTTGCTGAAGTTCCAGCTGACTAGCCCCAGAGTTTTTTTTTTTAAATATGCACACAAAACAAGACCACACCAAAATGTCTCTTCAATCCTAGTGCTAGGAGACACAAAAATGACCCTAAATGGGGTGGGAGGGGATAAGGTGAAAACTTGTGTTGTTGTTCTCCTGCCTCTTGACAATAGAGGCTGAATTCTGTTATTTAAACATAGATCGTGTCTCAGATAGGGAACCAATGATGTGACATGAGCAAAAAAGCTGTAGCAATTGAGGGGAAGGGAGTTTGTTACTTGTTTAGCTATTTAATGCTAAAGCCTACTGAATGCTGGGGAGAAATGAGGTCTTTGTTAAAGTCTCTCCCCCAATCCACAAGATGATTGCTCTAACACAGATTGCCTGCCACACACCTTTACTTTAATCAGGGAGCCAGAATGGAACCAGACATTCTATTCCTGGTATTTCTAAAGCTTAAAAAAAAAAACCCACAACCACAAAACTCAGGCCTTCATTATAAAGCAGTAAAAACATTTTTGTTTTTTTAAACTAAACCCCTCTGGCAGCTCTGATTCTTTACATTGTCAATACAGCAGCTTTTGTCTTATTTAACATCACAACTGCTGCTTCCTCTTACACAGGCAGCATGGATCATAAAACCCTAGCCCTCTGCGATATATCCAGTCTACATACTGGCACTGCCTAGAAACAGTTGGTGCTAAATGCCTGCATCAAGAAAGGCAGAAACCAAACAAGATGACAAGACTGGCTTAGTTTGATCTCAGTTGTTAGTAACACAGAACTATTTTTTAATCAGACAGCAGCCACTTAAACTAGAGAAAACTGGTCACTTATTTGACTATTTCATTTATAAAGGTATTTTAATAAATTGTTCAGAGTCTAACAGGTGTCTAGGTTGTTTACCTGTAATACCTACTAATAGGGTGAGGCTAACATCAGATGCTATCTGTAACATGCTAAAATTTGGAGTCAGTGAATTGTAAATGGAACCTTAAAGTGTGATTTAATCTATATATAAAAAATTTGGTGGGAGGGGTACTGCACAGAGCCTGTTTTTTAGAGAGGTTTAAGGCATCAGGAGCAAGGCCTCCCATGCAACTAAGACACTTGCACTTCCTAGTGCCCCACAGATGAATTCCTTTCCAACAGAAGCAGTTCCATGGTAGGCTTAATCCTCTTCTTGTATAATCTGACAATGATTTCTGTTCTCCCACTGCCACCACTCATCTTTTAGGAGTCTACTGAGCACTTAACTGCCAGTCCCTAGAGAGGATCATGCTTTCAGTCCCCAGTGAGCACATGACAGCAAAGGTGAACTGTTGTTAGTCTAGGATAGGCCCCTCTTATTCTCTACTGTAGAGTCTTGCAAGCAAGAAGTTTACTGGTACAGCTGAAACTGGATGTTACATAAACAAGTGACTGTTTCAACAGTCAGGCAGACCTCACAAAAAGAGAGAGGAACATGAGCAAATCACACCCATACCACAAGGGAGAGCACTCAAGCTGATTTTTCAGTTGACTGAGCCATCAGAATGAGCTTTGACCAATGCTCTAGTACAGCAGGACCTTGAAAGCCCATTCAAAAGTAATGTTTTGCCTCTTAAATCCACACAAGAGTTGCGGGCAAACTTAGCAAGCAGTCTCTACAGGAGGGGTGGTTTCTACTCCAGTCAGATGCAGCGGGAGCTGTTGCACATATTCCTGATTAAGGGTAGTCAGTAAAGATCCATGCAAGAGGAAGAGCAGAAGTCAGAGGGGAGGATTTGTTGAAAAGCTCTTCCCTTCCTTTAGCACCCTTCTCCCACAAAAATGCTTGCTTAGCAGAAAGTGGCTAATGTTACTCTGAGTGCCAGTAGGTAGAGGTTGATCCTCTTTCCACTAGGGAAAACGTAGAATTTTACTATAAAATAAACCAATATACCATCTATTCCTATATCCTAACTCCCCTATTCTGATCATGCAGCTGGTAGCTGTACAATGCTTTACCTGGGGTGGGGATTTCATGTCCTTGGCAGTGACCATTTTTGCTGATGCTAGAGGTTTGATTTGTTTAGCTATTCATGTCACTGCAGGCCTAAACTGGATCTAGTGCCTGACAACCTCACAAGCAGCTACCCTTCAAGAGGTAGAGCAAGGACCTGTTGGCTAAGCACAGGACTAAATATCTGGACACTTGAGTTCTATTTCTAGCTCTGCCACAGACATCATGCATGATGTCCGACAAGTTACTTTTACTCCAGCTTACAGATAAGGCACAGAGGTGACTCTGTTCTTATGCCAGAGGTGAAAGACTTGACATTTGTAACAAAAGCACTTTGAGTTTGGTTGGAAGGAGCCAGAGCGGGATACAAGAACAGAGGCTACAGAAAGGATCGCTTAAAGAATTAGAAATACAGCATTAAAAGGAAACTGAAGTTTTAATAGATGCCTGGCAAGCTCATAGCTGATACAGACTTAAGCTTTATTTTAAAGTGACTTTAAAAAAAAAAGTAGCTTTATTTGATCCCTAGCAAGGGGATCCCTACATGTAGTGCCAGCCAGCACAGTGGCAGCTTTCCTCCCTAAGAGAGGACAGGTAGAAGTACTACCCGGGGCTTGTCCACATCAGTTTGGGCACCAATTTAACTATATCACCTTGCGGGGAAAAAAGAAACAGGTTAGATCAGTTCAACACCCTAGTGTGGGCAGCACAATTTAGAAGTTTTACTACTGCAAGCTAAGTCAAAATGAATAGGGTATTGAACCCTTTTAACTAAATTGGCACAGATTTAACAAAACCAAAACTATTCAGACCTGCCCTGAAACACAGTCTGGAACAGGTGTCAAGCACCACCCACACCCATTGAAGTCAGCAGGAGCCCGGAATTTCTGTGGAAAAGGGGGCATAATATGGCTGCACTCAAGTGGCATTTGACTTGTTCTCCATATGAGAGTGAGAAGAAGGTTGGGTTGCTTTCCACACAAAGCCCATCTTCAGTAGCCTCTTGCTGGCAAAGGTCATTTTGAAGTCAGCATCATTTAGCCAAAAGAAGAGATGAAGGACAGGTGTCAAGTCATCCAGGTCACTGGGGTTGTGGGAGTCACAGGTCATATCAATCTCAGTGCTGCAAAAGTAAGAGGAAGAGTGGGTAGTTTTGTGGTGAAGACTGAACCCAAGATGATCAGGTTTTATTGTCCATCATAGCCAGAATGGAAGTATCACGAATATAAAGACACCAAGCTGGTTAGTTTCCCTGTAAGGTGGGGCACACTAGAGCTGCAACTCTAGCATCTGCACTTATGTTAGCAAATGGAAAGTTTTAATGGGATATGGGGGTGGGGGCGCAAGAGGAGAAGAGGCCAGTGAAGACAAGGCAAGTTTCCAATGCAGCCCTTTGGCCAAGAATCTAATGGCTGTACCCTGGCTGCAAGTTGAAGGATAAGATAAAAATAAATACTCTGACTGTATGTTGCTGATGCTTTGTTCTGACTGACAGCTGGACACTGCTTGTTGGCTGGCAGGAGCTCACCAACCATAGACACCTGCAGTTGATCAGTGATGTCACCCTGCAGCTACAGTACAGGGAGAGACATTGGCTGCTTGTGTCCCTTGAACTATTAACAGAAGGTTCCTCACATGTCCCTCCCCTTCCCTCAGTTTCCACATGATCATTTAAACTTGAGATTCCTCACTAATGAAATGGTGGATGTCAAAAACATGCACACCTTTCCAGCTTGGGATAAAGTATCAGAATCTGAGTCTACCAGTCATTTACCCTCTCCCTTCTGAAAGCTGCAGGAAGTGCAGAGCCCTCCCCGATTTCTTGCCCACACTTCAACATCCATCCAACTCTGGGCCCTATAAGGTCAGTAACTGCCTTTCAAATATCATGAGAAAGATGTAACCAACACCTGTTTCAGGAGATAAGATTGCTATGGGGATCAGGAAGGAATTTCCTCTCTAGACCTCCTCCCCTCCAAAAAGGGTACTGCACTGCTAGCTAGTTTTGTTAAAGCAGGGGGCTGTCAGACTCAAACTAAACCTGAAGGATGAGTTCACTATAGCAAGTCCTAGGTCTATGAGATAGGAGACGGGTGAGTTAGGAGCTTTGTACAGTTCTTGGCATACTCCTTCAATTCCCAGGTAGAGGGCTGGCTGGGCGTTTGATCACAATGACTAGTGCTTGAGTTCCATTTGCACCTTTATCTACTGATACACCCGCACCACAGAAGAGAGCACCTATCTTCTGCTCTCAGCACTCTGACAAGTTTCAGAAATAGTTACAAGTAGAAGAGATCTCCCCCTCACTCAATAACTGTGTGATTCTCTGCAGCTGCACCTACAGTGACACAAATAAGTTAAGACAGCCTGCGACAACACTGGAATAAGACTGACCTTTAAGAGCAGGAGATTCTTACTGCAGGAGCTTGGTCTCCTATTGTTTGCTCCCTCTCAATTGCACAGCTGCACTACCACTAGGTCCTCTGATGCTGCTGCTAGTGAGAAGATCAGGAGCCAGCAGCCTCCAAAATAACAGTAGGCCACACAGTTCTGGAAGTTCAGTGCACACGAAGCCCATGTAACATACCTTTGCTTTGCTGGAGCACAGTAGCACCTCCTCCTTGGGACAGAGTTGCTTGGAGTCAATTAAGACTGGTTTCTGATAGGAGTCTTCAAGTGCTGCAGCTTCCAGGAACATGGTTTTTTCCGGTGTGTGTGTGCAAATCTGCAAGGTGTCAGCTACTGGGGGCACTGTCTTTACTGAAGCATGTTTTCTATTAGAAGCCTTGTGTGCAGCAGCTACTGGAGGTACTGGTTTTACTGGAGTAGAAGCCTTGGGTGCAACAGTTGCCAATAATACAGGGAACACTAGTTTTCTGGGAACTTTCTTGACTGTGGAAGCCTGCAGGATCACAGCACCAGCAGCAGCCAATGGGGGCATGGAAACAGAGGCAACAGGAGAAGTCTTCAGGGCAGTGATGAGGGTCACTGCCTTTTCTGAACTATATTTTCTAGCGGAGACCTTGGGTGCAGCAGTTACTGGGGACACTGAAACACATTGTCCAGAGGAAGTTTGTAGGGCAGCAGCTACTTGGGGCCTTGGTTTTACTGAAGTAGGTTTTCTAACAGCCGCCTTGGGTGCAGGAGCTACCGAATGCACTGGTTTTCCTGGGACTCCCTTATTGGGGTATCCTGTTATGGGGCAAACCAGGTTGGGGTTCACCCACATCCACAAGTGTGGCTGCACATCAGATTCTGTGGAAACAAAGATGACCGATCACTCCAGCGAAGCTGTGCTTTTGTTGAAGTTAGTTGTGTGGGGTTCCCCCCTCCTCCCCTTTGTAAGCTGCTTAGCTCCTTTGGACAGCTCATTAGGCAACAGTATCTCCAAATCCAAAACTACAGTCCTATCACGAACTAGAGGAGACTCCCTGTGAGCTAGAGTACTGGGACTTTGACTCAATAGGGTGTCGCCACCAGAAGGCAACTGTCACACACTTAATCAAATCTGACATTCCGTGCACTAGGAAGCATGGTGTACATATGCACTAGCTCTGTGATACTCAGATTTCAGTGGTTCAGGACTCAAATTAGCAACCAGCATAACCGAAAAGAGCCACAGTAGTGTGAATTCATTGTTTTATTTACTATTTTTAATTATAGTAGATTTTCTCACAGCGAAATGACCAAGAATTCTATAACTGGTTAACAGTAAAAGCATCCTGATTGGTTAATAATTAAATCAGTGTTTTAAAATCACGTGCTGCAAAGAGCTCCAAGAGACACATTAAAGAGACACTTGCAGCTCCCAAGCCTCAGTCTGAGCATCAGTGCACTAGCTAGTGCATGACTCCACAGTGTCCTTCTATCCTGCCCACCCTCATTAACATTGCCAACCCAACCACATGAGCCATGCTGTGTAGGAAACCCTGCCAATATTCCTACTCTACACAACCCATAGTCATCACTTGCCATCTTGCTCCTTGGCTAGAGGGGGCTGGGCTGCTTCTCTTGTGACAGAGTTGCTCCAACGATGCTTGTATGGCTCATGTAGAAAGTATTCACCGAGATCCTTTTCCGTACCTGGTCCACAGGAAAAGACTAAAAAACAAACCAAAGAAAGCCCTTAAAATCAAGAACATATCACACCTATCAATCAAACTTGCACCTGCCTGATGCCTTAGCCTCACTAGCTCTGCTGAAGCACCACCTGGAGTCAGCCTACCAATTATGACAGAGAATTCTAGGTTGCCACTGGTTAGACCAGGCGTGGACAACCTGAGCCTGAAAAGGAGCCAGAATTTAACAATGTACATTGCCAAAGAGCCATAGTAATAGGTCAGCAGCACCCTCATCAGCACCCCCGCCCCCACTCCCAGTACCTCCAGCCCACTGGCAGCCCCACTGATCAGCGCCTCCCCCTCCCTCCCGATGGCATGCGGGGAGGGGTGGGGGTGGGTGGGTGCAGGAGTGTGGGTACTGCAGGCTCAGGGGAGGGGGAGAGGGAGGGAAGGGCCTGTGGCAGAGCCAGGGGTTGAGCAGTGAGCACCCCCGGCACATTGAAAAGTTGGTGCCCGTAGCTCCAGCCCAGGGGTCGGTGCCTAAACAAGGAGCCACATATTAACTTCTGAAGAGCCGCATGTGGCTCTGGAGCCACAAGTTGGCCACTCCTGGGTTAGACAGGAGGGAGTTAACCAAGCTTAGATACTGAAAAGCCTTTTACCTCACAAGACAAATTCAAATTAAGATTAAATTTTAAAATTAAAGGCCATCAGAATTAAAAATTAAGGCCATCAGATTAGCAGGTATTTTTTCAGGGGGTGCATGTGAGCAAAATGGAAAAGAAGTTTATGAAAAATGCTTACACCAGACTTTTTGGGCAACAGCTCCACTATTAGGAGCAATGGTGGAAACACCTGTTTAGACACATGCTGGAATAAAATGTTTAAAACCCAAAAAACAAACCACCCATACATCCACCCAAATAAACCAAAACAACAAAAACCCACACCAGTGTCTTGTTGTCTAATCCTGCTGCAAAGGAGGCCTACACAATACATGGTGGTAAAGTGCCAGCAGCTGCTTATGCCATATCTACGCTAATGCTCCCACCAAAGGAGCTATATCCATAGCAGTGCAACTGGTAGAGATTCCCAAAGTCTAGTGAAGTTAAGCTGTGTTCTAAAGGTCATTGTTACAGTGACAGATAACAGACTAGACTTCAGCTGTGGGTGTCCGTTTTACGGAGGAGCAGGAGCTACTCCATAGTTAAGGTTGCAGTAGAGTTTCTGTTCAGAGAAGATTAATTCTAGAAAGGATTTTGTAGCTTACTGCTTATGTTATTTTAATCATAAAAATTCTGTACAATCATTAGATGTCTTTCATATGGGTTGTGAAAATTAAATATCATCTCTGCTTCACAGTGGGGAAACAGAGGCACATGACAGTTGAAATGATCTGCCCAAGGCGATACAGCAAATCACTGAGTGTTGAGAAAGGACTGGAAAGTCCTGGCTCCTGTGGTAATAATATTTAGTCCTGAGGTTTTCTCCTCACTCTGTAGGAACTTCACTTAACAGGACAACAATCCTCTAAATCTGTTAGCTAACTGTTTTGTTTTCTTATTCATCCAAGTTCAAGGAATAAAATTTGTTGCTACCTGGAAGTATGTAAAGATATATTTCCTCTACAGGCTGGATGTTGCTTGGTTACCCATATCTCTGTACAAATGGGATAATAAAGATAGGGTAACCAGTCTCCTTATTGATTTTCCTGCACAAGTTCAATAGGAAGGTTTATAGTTATTTCTATATAAATATGAAGAGAGTCATGAGACAACAAAAGAGATTTTACAAAATGTTAATGAAAAAACTAAGCTATAGTATTTAATGATCTTCCTTAAAATAAGTTAACTTAATTACAATTAACATTAAATTAATTCAAATAACTTTATTTCTAGCAACTTTTTTTTTTTTTTAAACTTTCGTAGGTTACTCCAAGAAAGCGAAGAAAACAAACCGCACCCATGATCCCCAATAATTCACAGATGCCCAGCATCTCATATGACACATTCTAATGAGGAAGTCCAGAACTACTCTTGATTCATGTAACAGCTATATTTACTGGCTTGAATAGTCCCTGAAGTAACAATAGCTAGTTATCTTATTCTTTGAGTATAAGAAACATCATATAAAAAAAAATGCAAGCTATATTTACATAAATGAGATGCTGAGCATTTGTTTCCTACCTTCATCAACTTGATCAGTGGTAGTAGCCAGTTCAAGTTCCTGAGCCATATTCCAATTCTCAAGGCCACTTTTTAAATGAAGGTTTCCCCAAGCCTTTTTGTTTTTGAAGTTTAAATACATTTTTCATCAAGGGAACAAATAAAATCAACAGCTTTTAAAAAATAAAGAGCACATGACTACAGATAAAGGAAAGCTGTTATCCTGAATTCTCTCCATCAATCATCATCATTTTGATCCTTTTTATATGGGAAAGTAGCTAGTAAGGCAGCGATTGACTCCCCTCTCATTAGCACCTTTAAATACCAATTAGCAGGCTTGTTAAAGTTACTTTGAAAAATGACTGCTTACAGCAGGGATTCCCATTTTTTCCAAGGCTGAGAACCCCTCAGATTAGACATATTCCCTTTTTTTTGCTGATCTAGAAATTATAAAGATATGTAAAAGGAATTAATAGAGAAAGATAGCATTGTATTGTTGACTATAGTGTCTCACCCAGAGATTTCAAAGAGTTACAGAAGTATCAAATTAATTAAGCCTCCACATTTATTAATATATGTAAACCTCTACTTGGCAGGTGTAAGTAACTATGTAGCAAATATACAAGCTCTCTAGCCCAGATCCTCAAAGGTATTTAGGTGCCTAATTTCCAGAAATTAGGCCTTTGAGAATCTGGGTCCAGGAAACTACTTACCTACCTCACAGACTGGTTGTGAGACTTGTCTACATATAAGCCACTACAACTGCACCGCCTCAGTGAAGATGCTACCTACGCGGGCAGGAGGGGTTCTCCTGTTGGTGAAGATAAACCATCTCCCTGAGAAGCGGTAGCTTGGTTGACAGGAGAACTCCTCCCATCAACTTTGTGCTATCTACACTGGGGGACTAGGTTGCTATAACTGCATTGCTCAGGTGTGTGGATTTTTCACAGCGCTGAGCAACCTATTATACCAGCCTAATTTCCTAGTGTAGACCAGGCCTTAGGTCCCAAGCCTGCAAGTACTTAAGTATGTGAGTAACTTTACACAGATGAGTAGTCACTCTCCATAAATTAACTGGGACTACTCACGTGTAAATTTACTCAACTACTTCAGTGTGTGCAGGATCAAGACCTTATTTATTTAATTAATTATTTTAATCACGAACATTATTTTATACAAAGCAGCACCCATAGAGAATATTACAATATACTTTGCAGCCACATGTGAAAATTGTGGCTGTTCCATGTGTTGTATTTTGGAGAGAAAAAGCTAAACATCAGCACTGATCAAAATACTGCTGAACATGGAGAAATTCCTTTTAAGACAGTTAAAGATAAAGGTAAAAATGTCAATAATGCCTTGGGCCCAGACCCTCAAAGGTATTTAGATGCCTAACTTCCATCAATTTCAATGGGAGTTATGTGCCTAACTATCTCAGAGGATCTGGATCTCAATGACTAAGGCAAGGGCCTATTTACACCTAAAACTTATGTCAAGTTAGCTATGTTGCTCAGGGCTGTAAAAAATTTTGCACCCTGACAACCACAGGTCAACCTAACTTCTGGTACAGAGGCTAGCTACTGCCTCTTGGAGAAGTGGATTACCTACAGTGACAGAAGAATCCCTTCTGTCGATGTAGAAAGCACCTACGCCTTAGCAGCACAACTGCAGCCACATAACTGTGCTGCTGTTGCAGCTGTAGTGTGGACATACTCCATTTCTACATGACAGGTTAAGCCAGCATAGCTACATTGCTCAGGGGTGTGAAGAGATGTGATTAGACATGGGTAAAATCTTTTGGCCAAAACTTTTTTCATCAAAGAATGCAGATTCAGGAAGATCAAAACATTTTGCAAATTTGTGTTGATTTTGGCTAATTGTTTTGGTAAAAAAAAAAAAAAAAAAAAAAAAAGGATTCTTCCTCTCCCCCCCGATCCCCCCATGTCAAAATGGTTCAGCTTGACATTTTCACGATGAAATATTGGTTTTTCACACTAGATTCACAAGGGGACTTGGACACCTAACTCCAACATTTAGGTGACAGTCACAAAACTATTATAGTGGCCCCCATACACATTAGCCCAGTGATCAGGGCATTCACTAGTGATGCAGGATATCTCTCTTTGAATCTGTGTGCTGGAGCAGAGACTTGAACCGAGGTCTCCCCCCTCTCAGGGAAAGGGAGGTGACCTAGTCCCCAAGAGCTATTCTAGGGCAGAGGTTCTCTCAATCTCCCTTACTGAACCCATTCCACCTTGTATAAATACTTAAATATGCACTGAAACAGGGACTGGAACCAGTGTCCCTCAACCACACCCCGTGAGTGCCCTAGCCAGGAGGCTAGAGTCATTCTCCTGCCTTTTCTCTCTCTGGCTCAATGAATATTTAATACAAAGTGGAACAGCTTCAACAGGAGAAAATTAGAGGTCCCCCTTCCCCAATACTCAAAAACCTTGTGGTTAGGATGCTCACCTGGAATGGGAAAAGACCTAGGTTTAAGTCCTTGCTCAGCCCAGAGAATCAAACTTGGGTCTCTCCTATCCAGGTGAGTAGCTTACCCATTGGGTATAAATAGTACACCACCACCCCCATTACCTTTTCTTCTGGGGTTTTGTGAATGGAAGTCCGCTTGTGAATCTAGCCCTTTGTTCCAAATGTCATTTCCTTTGCTTTTATTTAAAAAAAAAAAAGGGGGGGGGTAAAATACCCCCAAATTAAACATATTGTTAGACCTGAAATAATTTTTTTCCCCCAACTTCTTGATCCATTGAAAATTCCAGCTAGTTTTTACTGGAAAAAACTGTGCTTTTGTTGGTATAGCCATGTCAGCCACCTCTTCATTGTCCCACCCCCGCATCCCAAAATAAGCTATACCAGAAAAAGCATCTTCACTAGCAGCTTTTGTTGGCACAACTATGTCAACTGTAGACCACACCTCATCACACCCTTAACCAACACAGCTATGTTGGCAAAAGTTTGTAGTATAGACTTGTCCCTTGTGTAGACATTGGTATACCAGCAAAAAAGTGCTTTTGCCAGTACAGCTTAGGTAAGGTCTACACGACAAACTTTTCCTGACAAAGTGATGTCAGTTAGCGGTGTGATTTTTTTTTTACTGACATAGCTATGTCAATATAAACCCTAGAGAAGATGCACTTATATCAGAAAACAATGCTTTTGTCAGTGTCAGAACAGCTATACTGGGTCAGACCAATGGTCCATTTAGACCAGTATCCTGTCAATGCCAGGTGCTTCAGAGGGAATGAACAGAACAGGCAATCATCAAGTAATCCGTCCCCCATCATCCACTCCCAGCTTCTTGCACTCAGAGGCCAGGGACACTCAGAGCATGGGGTTGCATCCCTGACCATCCTGGCTAATAGCCATTGATGGACCTATCCTCCGAACTTATCTGGTTCGTTTTTGAACCCTGGTATAGCTTATATTGATTGGGAAACTGGTATAAGCTGTGTGTAAACTAGGAGGGTTTGCTGGTATAACTAACTGTACTGATGCAGCTATACTGGCAATCCTTTTATAGTGTAGACAAGGCCTTAATTTGCTCACCTAATTAATGTAAGTTATACCATGAAAAGCACTTTTCTGGTGATATAACCTGCATCTACCCTAGGAGGGTTTGGCCAGTGTAGCTATACCAGCAAAACTTTTCTGCTGTAGACTCGGCCTATGTCCAATTTTTAAAACTGACTTTCAGGTCAATGGGACTTAGGCTCCTATGTGCCTATGTCACTTATGCATGTTTGAAAATTTTACTTAAGATCTCAGGAGTGCTGTCTTATTTTGATTTCCTGACTAAGGCCATGATCCTGCAGGTTACACCATGCAGAGCCCCAATGACTTCAACAGGGCTCTGTGTGGGTACCAGTGTCCTTTCATGCAGGATAACTTCCAGGATCTGGGCCTGAAATATAAACCACTTTGCTTTACAAAGGGTAGGAAAACACTACTAACAAGAGCAATGAATACAACAGTGCTGCGCAGTCAAACCACACTGAGGAAAATAAGCTATAGAGAAGCAAAAGTCCTTTAAAATGGAAAATATTTTTTTCTTTAAAAAGAAAAAAAAAAAGGAGTACTTGTGGCACCTTAGAGACTAACCAGTTTATTTGAGCATGAGCTTTCGTGAGCTACAGCCACAAGTACACCTTTTCTTTTGTCTTTTTACGAATACAGACTAACACGGCTGTTACTCTGAAACCTGCCATTTTTTTCTTTGTGTTTTCTAGTAAACTAATAAAGCGTGTGCAAGTGCTGGGAGCACATTTGGTGGAAATGAATAAATAAAATAATGCTTTGCCCCTCTGCAGTGCCTTCTGTCCAAGAGTTTTAAAAATGCCTGCATGAGAAAGTGGCACTGGTTTAACTAAAGGTGTGATTTTTGGACCAGTTTAGTTAAACTACTGCAAAAGTCTGCGTGGATTCATTTTACCAGGCGTATTTCGGGTTAGCTTCAGTCAACTAGACTAGGTTTGAACTAATCCAAAATATGCCACTCTTATACGAGGTTAGGAGGGTCCACCTCAGGGTCTGGACTGATGTGAGTAAATCAGTTTAAATCTATGCAACCAACTTTTGTTTGCAGATGAGGCTTTAGTCACATCACTGAATGAAGCCTCCCAACCTCCATGAGCGGTAGGGGAACAGCATTATCCATTCTACAGTGCAGTGCAGAGAGAAGTGATCTGACCAAGGCCACAAGCAGAGGAGGGAGAAGATCTCAGGAATCAACTTACCAAGAGATGTGGTGGATTCTACTTCACTTGGAAATCTTTACATCAAGGCTGATGTCTCTTTAAAAATATGTTCTAGTTCAAGCACAATTTGTATAGGCTGGAGGCGGGAATTCCTGGGTGAAATTCCATGTGAGCTCAGCCTCCATTAACTGACCAGGGACTCCCTGACTCTATCAGTGGTAACCTGTGGGATTTCCCTCACACGCTCCCATCCTAGCACCCAGCCCGGAGGCCGGCCTCAAGCGCCAAGCCTCAGCGCAGCTCCTGAGGCGGGAAGATCGACGCCCGGCCGGGCCGTGGGCCTGCGTGAGGGGTCGGTGTGGACTGGCGGCCGGTGGCGCAGTCTGGGCGGGAACAGACGCTGGGGCGGGCGGCCGCGCGTGCTCGCTGCTCTCTCCTCTGCGATCGCTACGCACAGAGTCGTCGGTCGAGGCAGGCGCCTTAAGATGGCGGCGGTCGCCGGGCCGGGCTCCTAGCTCCGCCATGGGGGTATTTTACTGCCCCCTTTGCCACCTCACCTCCTTCGTGGGTCGGCGCCACCTCTACAGCGGTAGCCACCAGCGACGGCTGCGGGAGGCGCTCGGCCGGCTGCAGGCCAAGGTGAGAGCCGGGAGTCTCCGCACTCCCGCTGCCTCTCCAGTAGCTGGGCAGGGAGCTGCTGCCCGCGCTTGGGGGCTGCCTGCTGGGTTACGAGGGAGCTTGGGGTGTGGAGCCGCGCCGTCGAGCGGGAGGGGGCGGGGAACTAGGACGCCTGGGTTCTGTCCCCAGCTCACAGTTTGACCTGGGGTGCGGCACGTCTTTTCCCTGTGTCTCAGCTTCCCCGTCAGGAAATATGAGGCTCAAACCTTGCGGATCTGTCAGGCACGCTAAATCCGAAATAATAGAGGTGCTTGGGCTTCACACAACTCCTCTTTGGTGGCAGCTAAGTCAGCATTTCCCAGAGCATAGGCTGTGGGCCTCCAGGGGTGGGAGACGCGCCACAAGGGTGTAACCAGACACTGCCATTTTCCCTTAGCCCACCTTTCTGAGGGTTTTTTTTAAGTAAGTTTCTAACTTTTTTGATTGTGAAGAAAAGATCCAAAATGTGAAGTGAGTGTAAATGATACAGAGATGTCCAACAGAGTTTGGCCACCCAAACCACTAGTTCTGAGCTGTGACCAGCCCTCTTCATTTCAGTGGCTACTTATGCCAATGTCAGTCGAAGGCTAAGGCTATGCCCCTGGCAGTTGAACCACAAAACTTTTGTCTTTGAGGTGTTAAGAAAACACCCCTCTCGAAGGACAAAGTTTTGCTGATGACAAGCGCCAGCATGAACAGCGCTTTGTCGGCAGGAGAACCGACAAACAGCAGCTATACTGTGCGACTTTTAGCAGCACGGCTGTAGCGACACAGCCAGGTCGTGAAAAGCTGTGTAGTGTAGACAGAGCCTTAGACTTCATTGGGGGGGAAAAAGTGTGTTTTTATGTTGAAATAGCTATGTTGATATAAAAGCCTGTTAGAGTCATCAGTAGTTTTTACCTGGATGTAGCTAGTTGATGTAAATCCCACATGGTGGTTATAAGGTTGACATTGATGTAAAAACTACTTGGGCCTTGTCACCACTTGTTTACATAGAGATAGGTATCTGACCTTAGCTATCGCCATGTAAACAACATCTTTTTCTGCAGTGAAGACAAAGCCTAAACATCAACATTAACTATTTTACTACTCATGAAAGCATGTGGGAAAGGAGAGGACAATTAATATTACAAAAATCTGCATTGGTGTTTGTTAAAGTGTATGGGGGAAGGGGAGATGAGAGTTCAGAGGACTAGCTGGGTGGAGGAGCATGAGACAAAGATGTATACATTAAAACGCATAGCCCTTTTCAAGCAGACGATGGGAGTGTAGGGGCCATGATTCGTTCAATTTTTGTAAAGAGGCTCCGCTTTCAAAAATTTGGTAAACACCAGCTAATTCGCTTTTCTTCCCTCCTTCAATCAGGTGCAGTTGGCTCGGAAGATGATTAAAAATGCAGTGGTTGCGAAGTATGACGCAGGGGAGCATGAACAACTCTTCTGGTGTCTCTGCTGCAAGCAGGAGGTGAAAAGGCACCTGAGCCATGGGAGCCTGACAGTGCTGCATGGGGGACTTCTGCAGCACATGGCCAGGTAGGGTGTCCACAGCCCTGTCTGCATCCTGGGGGATGTTACATGGTTTAATAATACTTTGTATGTGCACAGCTCCTCAACTCTGAGGCACAGAGATGAAGTGACATGCTTCAAACCATATAGTGAATCAGTGGCGGAGCTGAGACTAAAACCAAGGAGTTAGTAACTAGATTCCTGCTGTAACCAATTTGATATGCTTGTGTAGGACAAGAAGTTAACATAATTCTGGTTCTGCTGAAGTTTCTGACAGCCCTTAGTCTTTATTCCTCCCTTGCCACTGACTTACTATGTGATTTTGGGCAAGTCACTTCCCTTCTGTTTACCTCCATGATCTTATGTGGAGGTTGTGAGAACTAATTGTAAAGTGTTTGATGCAAGTTGCTTAACATGTGCAGCTTTCTTAATTTGTCCACTCCAGAAGTGAATAACTAAAGAAAACACACCCAAGATGGTCTTCAGTTTATATTTCTAAAATGTGCAGAAACTTATTTACATACAGAATCTATATTAAGTGTCTCCTGGGGAGCACATGATGACAATTCAGATATGGAAGTGTTGATCTTAAAGAAAACCCACTGCTTAAAATCCAGTTACCCTAACAACATAACTTTAAACTAGTAACTTAAATGACTCCTAACACTTCCAGTATTGTTATCCACGAATAATATTTTAATGGTAGGTCTGTATAATATTGTACTTCTAAAAAAAAACTTACTGAAATGAGATGCAAGCTTTGTATAGCTGTGGTGAGATAACACTTTGCTGTTCCATAAATCTTTCCTTATGAAAGTGTGTTTGCTCAGAGACAACTTTCATTAGCTTTTGTGTGGACTAATTTGTGAGATATAGGGAGAAGAAATGCTCAACACTCTATAACTACAGTGATGACCATGATACAACTATCCAGGGAGACAGATGTGCTCTCTGCGTCTTTCAAGGCTTCTGTGATTCAGCCAAAATTCTACATCGGAGAAGGGCATGAACCAAACACCAGATTTTGGTGGTGTGTGGCACCCAAACACGCCTTTGAATGCACAATTTTTATTCTATACTTCGCTTTTTCATGTTGCTTTAATGAGCAATGAAAACCAATACCTCTAGTGTTAAAGCATATCTTACCTGCTTCCAATATCTGTTTCTCTTGGTATCCTTACGTCTCTATTTTTTGTCACATAACCATGGGCAACCCAGAAAGCTGCTCTATCAGTGTAAGTTAATAAATATATCTGTTTGAGATAAGCTGTTAAGGAGACATCTATGCCAGTTATTAATCATGTGCTCTCTACTTAATTTAGATTGGGAGCTCAGGCTTTAAGTGATTTAATCAAACTTGGTTTTATTCTTTTTTCTTTTTTCCTTTTAAAGCCTTGAGCATAAAAAAAAAGCCAACAAGTTCTGGTGGGAGAACAAAGCAGAAGCCAAATTAAAGCAGCAGTTTCTGATTTCCCCTGAGGACTATGAACGGTATGTAGGCACCTTGTCTGTTTCTTTGCTTAGGGGTATAGGATTTGCTACATTAGATCCAACTGTTGATTCAAAAGTCTTTGGAACAGAGATGTTTTAGTGTGTGTATTTGTGGTGTATAAATAAATAGCCCAGACTCCTGCTTTGAGCAGCAACCAGTATCTGATACCATCATCCCCTGCACCTGGCTAGTTACATTGTGCTAGAGATGATTTTCTGACTTGCCCCAAGTGATCACCTTACTTTGTTGAGCATAAGATTAGCTCACCTTCTATTAGCATCATTATTAAAAAAAAAAAAAAGCTGAGTCATAATATTATCCAGCCCTGTGTTTCATCTAGTCATATATACATTGCAAAATTTTATCATTCATCATAGCTTATCTTCCATGGGCTTTACAACCAGTAACTAATTAATCCTTGCAGGGTCCCTGCAAATGTAAGCCACCTTATCCCTGTCTTACAAATAGGGAAACTAAGGCACAGAGATTCAATGTCAGAGGTTGAGGAAGAAATTCAGGTGTTCCCAGCAGTTCAGCTGTCAGACTAACTCAGGCCACAAAAGTGACTGATCTCTCAAATACTCTTTCAGGTTCAAATCATCACTTGTCAAAGCTCTGGATGCTTTTGAAGAAAAAGAGGATGAGGTCATTAAAGAGGTGAACAGAGATGCCCTAGGTGTGCTGTGCCTGACTTACCTGTTTGCTTTGCCTTTTGTCCTCATTCTGTTTTTTGCTTTGTTCGATTCCAGATGGCATCCCATATCCGAGAAGTGGAGCAGAGCAGACAGGAAATGGTACATGCTGTCTTAGAGGTTTGTTTTCCCAGGATGCACCTGAGCAGTATCCAGCAAATGATTGATTGTTTCCACAAGCCCTCTGAGTTCTTATAAATGGCTATTTTCTGCATTGATTCTTATGTTGAAAGTACATACAATTTACTTCTAATAACTTGTTCTCTCACTGACCAGTCGGGAGATTCTGATGTGACAATTGATAGGACTGCTGCTCTGTGATTGCAAATCTTTGGCTTCATTCAGGTGTGGTTATCCGTCTCACAAATAGTGCAGTGCTTATGTTTGAGTGATCGCGGTGACTGAAATCTTCTTATCCTTGCTAGTTCTTCTAGGATAGGGTTGGATGTGGGTGACAGAGAAGGAATCTGGAATAAAATGTACTATTATACCAGCACTGGGGGAAAACGAGACACTTAAATACCCTTGTTTATAAGATACTAGTATGTATGTTACCTTCATGCATTGCATTCTCTAAAGAAGCACCTGGAACCAGATATATCCTCTTGCTGGGAATTCAGCCTTTCACTTACAGGGGATGGAATCTGTTTGGCCTTTTGACTATACTCAAACAGAATAGGTAAAGTTATTGGCCCTTTTATCTTCTTAAAAAGGGCAAAAATTGTCTGACTCCATAGAAAGGGCATTGTGATGTTGTAGATTCACTCAATGACTCCAGTTGAAATTGCTCCGTTTACAGATAAAAAAGATTGCACTTTATAACTGTAGGTGCTGCAAGCACCCTGGGATCCTCAAGTAAGTCTGGCTCCATCCTCCTCAGCAATAAATATTCTGCAATTTGAACCTAGCTTACAGTTCTGTTGGTGATTCACAAGCCATTGAAAAGAGCTCCCTCTCTCTATTTGTTTTCTCTTGCTAGCACTGCAGAGCCAGGGCAAACAAAAAAAAACCGTTAGTATCTACGCTGAAAATTCCCACTTTCCTTGCCTCCAGATCACAAACATTGAATGTATGATTGCAATATGAGGTGTTTCATAAAACAGGAAGGGCCTTACTGTTGAATACCAGAAAAAATGTTTATTTTTCCTGAATCAAACTCAGCCTCAAACCGAGACAGAATTTTGTGATGAATCCTCTGCCTTCAGTACACCTGGAGGGCATAAAAGGTAAGAAATCTGCCTTTTATATCATCATGTGTGTTCCTTCTGCTTAGGAGTTTTGAATTTGGTGAAATGCTGAGTAGCATTTATCTAGAGTTACTAACACTGTTTCCCTGGTCAGTATAGTTAGGACATTGATGACTATTGCTATCACTGTACCATTTCTCTGAGTTAACACAGTTCTCAAGAGCAGCAGCAGGCACCTTCAGCCATCTGCAAACCCCTAGTGGGCAAATTAATCTTTCCTTCCGTATCCTAGAAAAAACAATTTAATGTTACCCTTTCTGAAAAGGTGAATAATGTCCTGCCTCCAAAACGGTGTTTTCAGGACTAAACTTTGCAAAGAACTAGACTGTCGGAGTGCTTTATAAATGCTAATTATTGTTTGCTGCTGAATTTCCTCTCCTCGTCCCCATTAAAAATCTCCAAACTTGAACACACTGAAGTATTTATGCCTCACCTGCTTCCCAGAAAATGTATTTAACAATTTCATGGTGTAGGTTGAAAAACATTTGCTGTTGTCTGGATACCAAATGCCTCCTCTCACAGGGTATTTTGGCTCCTGTGTTCTAGTGACTTCACCATCATCACGGAAGAGCAGCTTGGTCCAAGTGTGACTCAGATAACACCTGATTTAGATTGGATGGAAGAAAACCATGCTCTGACTTTTATTGGCCACCAGGTAAGGTTGGAGAGGGGCTTACAGAGTCACTTTCCTTTTTTCATGAGTACTGGTATTTCAGATCATAGCCAATGGAATTCATACTTTTAGCATTTGGTAAGAATCAGAATTATGGTTTGTAGGCTTCCCCAATGGCATAGCTACTGCGAAAGCAACCAATGGATTTCAGCAACTGAGTGGGTGAAACTCTCAGCCCTGAAACATGGGACTTTTGTTTCACTAACTGAATGTTTCCTAAAAGAAATGCACTGAAAATGAAAGATCCTTAGTACAGGCTATCTATTAGATGGTGATAGAGAAAAAGACACTTATTCTTTGTTTATCTTTCTTTCAAAGTTTCATTAGGGAAGGGAATTTCAAATGGAATTCATACTCCCATGAACTGCTTATTTTCATGATCAGGTTCCCCTTGTCTATTTGTCCATACTTGAAGATCTATGCAATCCAGTAGTTTATTAATTGTTACAGTTTTTTAGTGTCTCTCTCCTGTGGTAGTACAAAGTTACAATAAAAGTTGCTTTTTTTTAATCCTCCAATTCTAATTGGGATTTTCTTAATTTCTTGAAAACAGGAATCTGAAGGGAAGGGAAATGTTCACACAGGTACATGTTTAATTGTTGCCAGGGTTTTTCACTTTTACGACCTTATCAAACGTTTCTGGGCTGAATCCAGCAGAAGACTGCAAAGTAACTTAAAAACATAAAATTGTGGCAGGAGTCTGAGAATTGTTAACTGACTTTAGGTATTAGAATTGGGTGGAGCAAAATCAGGCTTGTAATGGAAACTCCTTTGAAACTGTAACTGTATGGTTGCAAAGTATGAACTGTCATGGTTCTTAGCTGTCAAAATTGAGATGCTTAGTCCTTTATTTTTTCCACAAAGGAGGAAGCACACAGTATAGTACTTCCAGGAGAAAGCCATTTCACCACTGATTTGTTAGGGAAACTCTGTATGCAGAAATTTGGGGGTACTTTTTCCTATCCTCTCCCCTTAGGTCTGTATTTAGGGTTATTTCAGTAGCCCAGCACATTCCCTATTACCTCCTAGGTGCCAAACCTCCTTGGCTCATGCAGGATGAAGAGGAATTTGGAAGTAAACACCAGATTGGACCTTCATATGAGGAATTTCTCAAAGAACGTGAGTGGCTTTGGATATTACTACTTGAATATATTGAGGTGAGGTCTAGTTTTATTTAAAAAGAAAATCACTATACATAGAATGGTCTGCTACGAAGTCTGACAAACTTGCATATAAGACTAAGTGGTGCAGGGTAGGTGAGGTACATTAAACTCTGCATGGAGGCTAGGTAATGATGATTTTCTGATAATCCTGGAGATGAATTCCAGTTAGTCAGACTCTAGTAAGGGGAAAGAGGGGAAAAAAAAAAATAAAATCCTCTTCAGAAAGAGACCAATAGTCTCCCAACCACTTTTTCTGTAAGTTTACCTAAAATGTTTGATAGAACCTCTTCACTCTCTCTGAACTAATGATTCTTAGAGGAGAAGCAGAAGCTGAAAAAACTTCCAGCAGATCGTGTTGGTGCCAACTTTGATCACACCTCTGAGACAGGTGAAAGCTGGCTTCCCTCCTTTGGACGGGTCTGGAATCATGGCAGAAGGTGGCAATCTAGGTAAGCGTATACGTATGATGGGCTGACATTAAATTCAAGAGGTGAGGTTCCTTGTACATATACAATGTTGGCAATTTGTAGGAAAGGAATTTCTCAAATGATTATTGACAGAAGTAGTAACATGTATTGCTGAAAGTCGTAAGAGAAGTTAATGCTCCATGTGTAAAGCCTGGGAGCTGGCAAATTCTATTGCTGAAATATCTCACATGCCACCTTTCAAACAGTCATGTCTCTACTGCAGAAATACTGAGTACAACACTTTAAGTACAGATTTAGATTTGTGAACAACACTACTGAATTACAGGGGGTGCTGTTTGCCATAGCTACCTGAAGAGTAGAAACATCCTTATGAAATATTTAGACTGTGATAACACTCCCACCTGAAAGTGCACATAAGTATTGCTGTTCTGTATTGCTAATTATAGTATGTTTCCTAGCATGCTGCATTCTCCAAGCTGACTTTATTTTTTTTTTTAAGACATCAGTTCAAAGCTGAATCAGGTAAAGAAAAAGGAAGGAAGACCCGAAAGACCAAAATCTGAGGTTCAATGAAAAAGCACACACCACCTAGTATTTAATATACAAAGTGTGTAATGTCAATGCTGTTATATTTACTGTATATCCAGCTATATAGAAAACATGAACTCAAACTAATTTTGTTTATCTACCTTTATTAAAATTACTCCTAAGTGGGACTTCACTGTGCTGTCCTACAGTGTAGATGAAAAGGAGGCCAAGGCATCTTTGGCCAGAGCTATCGCATAATACCATCAAGATGCTTGAGGAGATTTTTTTTTTTATTCCATCTCACCCCCTTAAGACACAAAGTTAATTCAACAATTTTATTGTATACATTTACATAAGAAATATTGCAGAGGTGACTGGAAAACCTGCAAAGCAAAAAATGTGAGTTAGTCAATCAGTTGTGTGGAACTCGTTGTCTAATAAAGTTTGTCCTACTGCAACACTTGTAATGTGAAAAGTCCTCCACTCCTGACTCTTTTTATGAAGGGAGTTTAGATGGTTGGTTGCTATTGACTACAGAGCAAGTTCCAGAAGCCTTAATAAAAAGGCAAGCATGGAGTGAGCCTGGCAGAAATGATCTACCCCATCTTGTCAGATATCCATTACTATTTAATAGCACAACCTCTATTTAATCTTAGAATTTCCTTCTTCCACTCATGGGCAGGCAATAATTCAGTTTTAGTGCTTCCAGCACTATATGGCTGTTCATTTTTACTCTGTTCAGAAGTAAATTCCTATCAGGGATTTCACAAGGCCCTGGAGAAGTCCACCATGAGGAATTCACATTAGGATTTTGGCTAGCAGTTCTATTAACCATGTGTACATTAGAGGGGAAGGAATACCAGCAACTCTAGAATTTAAATAGCACCTCACTTTTTTAAGCATCCTCCCCACCAGCAGGTGCATCTCCACCCTTTGTGTTTCTGGTGTAAATCACTTGGGCTCGGTGCTTGGACACAAGTTTGATCAAACCTACAAAGGAAGCAGGAAACATTTATGAAAAAAATGTGCAGAATCTTTAAACAGTGTTAACATAACCTGGGGAGGCCCACACTTCTAAAGGCTAACAGCTCTACATTTCAGAGTAGCAGCCATGTTAGTCTGTATTCGCCAAAAGAAAAGGAGTACTTGTGGCACCTGAGAGACTAACGAATTTATTTGAGCTACAGCTCACTTCATCAGCTGCATCTACATTGAGAGCTTCAGACAGAGGGCTAATAACCTGTTGTTTCAAGACAGCATATCAAAAACAGTTCCACTGTGCCTTCTACAGTGGGAAAACAAATGAATTCCTATTAAAGCAACCAGAGTCAAAGGTCCTGTCTAGAACACAGTAGTCCTAACACTAAATGTTTTGTAGGATAGTAGGACTTCAGTATGATCCAGGAACAGTTATCATTGCAAAACATTCAGTTGTCAGCAATGTTGCCTCTAATTTTTTCCATTCATGTGCTAAATTAATTTTATGTGCACCAAATTATTAAGGTAATGTGCACCACCAGTAGACACAAACCTAGATATAATATATATGTATATTTTTAAAAGGTACCATAGCGATGATTACTTCAAGCCTGGACAAGTCAGACATTTTAGAATTCACTACTCAAAGACTTAAATTTAAGAATAAGAAAAAAAATTATGAAATGCAGAGACCAGTCAAAAGATTCAAATAATAGCACTTTGAAAGAATTAAAATCAGAGAATTATGTGCATTGCAGGAAGTAACACAAGTATGTGTTGGGAGGTGAGAGTGAGACACGCACGTTGCCCCTTTAAGCAGATCAGCACAGCAGCAGCCACCAGCAAGCTCCCTCCATCCCACTCCTGAGTCCTGTCACGTCCCCCCACCCTGCTCTGCAGAAACAGGATACGGGGCAGAGGGATAGGATGGACAGACACCCTGATATCAGTGTTCCCTCCCCCCTCAGCTCTGCATAGCAAGCAGGAGGCTCTGGGGAGCAGCTCCACAGTAGAGGGCAAGAGGGGCACCTGACATGCATAGCACTTTATAGCAGGCTGGGCAACCGGTGCAGCTTAGAGGGAACTTAGGTTGTCAGCAGACCTGGTTACATAGTTTTCTCCTAACGCTATTTTCTACACTAGGTAGGATCTTTACTGTTCACAACCAGACACTATGGATGTCACGCATCAATTTTTTGCATTATATTTAAAAATATTATGAACACAAATAACTTGTGTAGGAACAGATTATATCAATTCTGATGTGGTCTTACAGAGAGATATTTTACTTGGCATTTTAATATTAGACCAGGGGTCCTCAACTTGGTGCCCGCGGGCACAATGGCACCCACCAGGGCAGTTGTGTGCGCCCGCAGGACACTACACCGCCAAAATGCCGCCGAGAAGCATTGCCGTTTCTCAGCAGCAAGGCTTCTTTCCGCTGCCGCTTCTCATCGGCAGGGTGCTTGGCGCCTGCCACAGTCTGTTGGGAATACGAATGTGCTATTCCATTGTATTAGACTGATACAAAAAGAAAGGTGATTTGAGATATTTAAAAACTTAAAATGCTCATTATTGAACTTTGTATACAAGCTATCTGCAAACAGATTTGTATCAAAAATCAATCACCAACAAGTAAGGGAGATAAAATAATACATCTGGTTTGAGGTCTCCCAATCCCCAGTTCAGTGTGTTTTTACCTTTGCTGAGCAGTTCTTGGAGGGCAGCCCTTGCTAAAGATCCTCGAATCTTCAACCTTTCGGAGACTACAGCTGGCGTGATGAGCTTGTAGTTGGGCACTTCTTTGCACAGTTTATCATAAGTAGCCTTATCAAACAAAACAAGGTTGTTCAGCTTGTCTCTTACTTTCCCTTTGGACCACTTCTACAAGAAGAAAAAGAAGGGGAACATCACCATCAAAGCAGCAACACAAACACCCCAATGAAAGCTTTGCTGTAATTTCAAGAACTGCATCATCAGGTCACATAGCATTTCCTCCATGACCACCTAATGCAAGCTTGGTGCTCAGATGAGCACCAATTATAGAGAGACACCTATTCACTATGTTATCAGCACTGACCCATTAGCACCACGCTCTAACATGCACAAGGGGCCTTTTCTACACTACCACAAAATGAAAATTTCAGCGCAGACAGCAACCAGGCATTTTTACCACTATTAATCATAGGATGTTAAGCCACTTGACAGTCTGCTCAGTGGTATCAGTGCTGCACCAGTAAATCATCCCCACAAGTGGCAAAGTGTAACTTGAAACTGACATTTGCTTCTTTGTGATCGATAAAGGACTAAAGTTCCCACCCCACCAGCTCAATTTTCACATTTAAAATTCAGGATTTAGCTACCGTGTAATAGAATGGGACATCCCAAAATTAGTAAGATTAGGATGTTATACTTACCAAGGAAGTGAAACTTCCTTCAGTGTTGAAAAGTCTTTTAGATCACCATTATACTAGTGGGGCAGGGGCTGCAATTTGCCCCTTGCAACTCAAAAGTAAAGGTTTGAAGAGATAATCCTAATTTCAATAGTCACATGGCATTCCCTCTTAAATAATTATATCAAGTTAAACTCTAAGGGATCATAGGGTTTATAATAACCTGCTAACATTTTAATCAGCTTATTTTCATGATCTACATGGGATCTAAGACATACAGTTGCCAATTAGCAATTAATATAATTTTATTTGAAAGCACTTCAAGCCTTAAAAAACATTTAAAGAGCTCTATGACACAGGGAAATATCCCATTTTACAAATAAAATATTAAAACAGAATAACTTGCCCAAGGGAGTTAGTGACAAGAGTTTGGAAGCCTCACTCTCAGTCACCAAGGAGTTAGTCTGTAGTCACAACTACTGTTAAAAAATCAAATGCAGAAACCCTCCTATATAATTCTTAAATGTGATTTACTAGTATGATTAAAGAAAATAGAGATTATTATAGAACAATACAATATCTCACCGTGTGACCTTAAGTACAGCTTAGGACTCAGCTACACAGGAAAACTGATGACATAGCTACTGCTCTCTGTTCCCTAGCTCCCCAAAAAGAAAAAGAGGACTTGTGGCACCTTACAGACTAACAAATTTATTTGAGCATAAGCTTTCGTGAGCCACAAAGGAGATGATACGGACTCATCTTACAGAGGGCATGCAGAGAATAATTAGTGACAAAAGTGCTCTGTCAGACCCTACTGCCGAGCACACACACCTGAGCCCAGTGGACCCACGCACCACAGTGCAGACTCCTACCTTTTTTTTGGCTTTACCCCCAGATTTGTTCACTGGGTCCTTGTCTTTCTTAGCGGACTTCCCCGCATCTTTCTTCTTCTTATCGTCCTTGGGGGGCTGGAGAAAAAAAAAAGAGCCCGGAAAAGGGGGGGGGGGGGAGAGAAGAAAAAAATGAAAGCAGGCGCCAGCCCTGGGACAATCCGCCCCCCCCCCCGACACCGCCAGGCGCAGACCCGTCGAGTGCGCGGGAAGAAGCGTCCACGGCGGAGCCCCCCCCCCCAGCTTCCACGCAGCACTAGTGGGGTCGGGCCACGCGGCCCTAACATGAGCCTTCCCCACCCGGGCGCCTCCCAACGGGGGGAGAGTCCAGGGCTAGGCCTCCTCGAGGGAGCCGGCACCCACTTGCTCCAGCTGCCTCACAGAGAACCCTGTCCAAGGCCAAGCCGAGGGGCTGGGGCCGGCTCACCATGGCGGCGGCTGCTCCTGCTGCTTCAAGATGTCGGATGAGAAAGGAAAGAGTCTGCTCAGGGAGCCTGGGAAACCCCGTGCTTTCACTGCACTTCCGGAGCATGTAGCAACACCGCTTCTGGGTCAAAGAGAAAGAAATACAATTCCCATAATACAACGCTCCAAATCGGAAACAATTCTCTTTCCCACAATGCACTGCGCTGGCACGTATCGCCGCTCGTAGAACTACATCTCCCAAAGTGCCCTGAGCTGACGGGAGCCGACATGGCCATCTTCAGCGTGTACGTTGTGAACAAGGCCGGAGGCCTCATCTACCAGCTGGATCACTACGCGCCGCGCTCCGAGACTGAGAAAACTTTCAGCTTCCCGTTGGACCTGGTGCTTAAGCTGCACGACGAGCGCGTGGTGGTGGCGTTCGGGCAGCGGGACAGCATCCGCGGTGGGCGTCCGACTGGAGGCGCCAGGGAGGCTGGGAAACACTGGGGATCCAGCGAGGCCTGTGGAACCGGTACCGCCCGCTGGAGGGGTGCCGCGGCCGTTCCCTTAGGGGGCTAGTAGCGCCCACCGGGGTGGTTGTGGGGCTGGTACCGCCTGATGGGGGCACTGGCGGGATCGGGGTGCTGGAGGGGGAGGACGATGCTTGTTAGGGGCTAGGGCGCTGGTACTGGCCGCGAAAGCTTTATGCTCCAATAAATAAGTGTCTTAGTCTCTAAGGTGCCACAAGTCCTCCTGCTCTCCTTTTGGAGAGGTGTTGTAGTGCTTGTGCTCCTGGGAGATACTGGGGGCACATTGGCTGTGCTCGCTGGGTGGGAAGTAGTGTCGTAACACCATTTACACTTCAGCAGTGGCTGTGCTGAACCATAAATACTCTAACAGTGATTCCTCCTAAAGACACGTCTAGGGAGGCCAGTGGTCAGGTCAGCTATTGGAGTTCCTAGTTCCAATACTCATTTGAAAGCAAATGAGCCTCAGCTCTGACTCTTCCCTTTGCTTCTTTCAGTTGGACATGCTGTGCTTTCCATCAATGGCATTGATGTGAATGGGAAATACACTGCTGACGGGAAGGAGGTGCTGGAGTACCTTGGCAACCCTACCAACTATCCCGTGTCCATCCGTTTTGGCCGGCCTCGCCTCTCCTCCAATGAGAAGCTCATGCTGGCCTCCATGTTCCACTCGTGAGTTTGCACTGGGAAGTCTAGCTCTCTGTGCCCTGGCTACCATGGCACTAATGATGATAATTAGTGTAGTAATGCCCACCATCTGTGAGGCACTGGCCAAACCCAGAGAAGACACATTCCTTGCCCCGAAGAAAGTACACTTCACAAAGACAAATTGAGGGTGGAGAAGGGATCCAATATACACTATCATATCTCTAGTAACTTGAAGAGGAATCTTTTGTGTTAGACTTAAGTAATTTCCCTTTGTTTGTGAAGGTTGTTTGCAATTGGGTCCCAGTTGTCTCCTGAGCTGGGGAGTTCCGGTATTGAGATGTTAGAAACAGACACATTTAAACTACACTGTTTCCAGACCCTAACAGGTAAGACTTACTGCTCATGTTATCCCTGTTAGTTCAGTTTTGGGGCTGTTTCTCCCTCACTCTGAAAAGACAAGTACAAACTGCTTTATTTACTGCTGCGGGGATTCTGTGGATGCGCAGAATTAATGTCACCTGCAGATTTCTTTGCTTCCCTGAAGAAAAATGACTTCCTGACAGCCAGCGGAGAGGAAATCACCACTGGGCTGGGGACACCCCAGCCAGTGGCTCCTACCCTGAGCCGGGATCAGCTGCTAGTCCTGGCTGGCCTGGAGGCAGGAGAAGACAGGACTTCCTCTTCCTCTGCAAGGAGTGGCTGGGGCTGTCAGACCCATGCCCAGAAATCTTCCCCAGCTGCAGGACGCTCAGCATCCTCCCCTGCTTCCTGCCCCCATAACTCCTCAGCTGAGGGGAGAGGGGTCACTGTACAGGGAGCTGCTCCCCCATCCAACCAACCTCCGTGCATCTGGACCTCCCATAACTAGACACCCCCACCAAGCCTTGCCCCATACACCCAGAACCCCCCTAGTCCTCCATATCCAAACCACACCCCATTGAACATCAACCCCTGAATCTGGAGCCCCCTGCACCCAGACCACCCCGCACTGAGTTCCCTGAACTCAGACCCCCTACCCTGACAAGCCCCGCCCCCCTGCACCACCCTAAGCCCCCACATCCAGACCCCCATGCCAGTGACCCCCAATTAGCTGCCCCAGACCCCCTCCAAACCTCACTCCCCCAGCACCCAGACCCCTCCACTGAGCCCCAACCATATTCACCTGGAAGCCCCTGCAGAGTCCCATTGCCCCTACATCTGGGAAATCCCTCCCCCCGCTCCAATGAGCCTCTGTGCATCCAGATACCCCCACACCTAGACCTCCCACTGGGCTGTCTGCACCCAGATTGACCCACACAGAATCCTCTCGTCCCACACCTGGATCCCCCTGCAGTGAGTCCCTCCACACTTGGATCCTGGCTGTTTGCGCCTGGCACAGAGGGGCAGGGCTCTAGGGTATTTCTGGGGCAGGCCCAGGCTTTGTGCTGTGTTAGGGTCGGGTGCAGCCTCACCACTGAGTCCATGTCCCCAGGGTGGGGAGGCTGCAGGATGCTCCTCACTGCCACTCTGGAGCCTCTGCATTTATTTGACAAATAAAACTTGCAGAATTTCAAAATATTGTGCACGGAATTTTTAATTTTTTGGCACAGAATGCCCTCGGGAGTATTTATTAGACTTGTATATTGCTGCAAAAGTACTGCTTTTGTGCTTGATCTTTATTCATATGGTATTTCTCTGAATTAGATTGCCATTTTAAGATGAAAGGCACTAGAAAAGGGCAAAAGATGATTATTTCAGTATCCAGTTAGAGAGCACCAGAAGTATACAAAAGGATTTACAAAGAGCTGATGGGCCTCTATCCAGAGAAACTGACAAAGTACCTCACAAATATGAATTAACCCTCAACTTCTTACTCACCACCCAGGAATTATCCCCTTTACAGAAAGGGAAACTAGCTCATCTTGTCTTGCCTCAGTTGGCCAACATGTCTTTAAAAGTCTGGAATCTAGCTGAGGAATTGCAAATAAAACCCAGCCTGTGCTTGAAATGTAGGATTCCCCTAGAGGTGCTCAAGTGTATAGGCACGTTAGCAAGTTACAAAATATGCTCTGTGCACCTGAAAGTAAAATCACATCCTGAATGTTAGCTTGCTAAAATACACTACTCAATCATTAATCTTTCTCTATATATCTTAAACAAAACAAGGCAAGTTTTAAATATTCTTCAGATGGTGTCAGCTGCTCTCCCGTCCTTCCTGTAAATGAGGCCTTTTCAATTATATTTGGGAATGTATTTCATAGTATTATTACCTTTGCAGCTTGCATGTAGTCAATGCTAATGCTTCTTTCATTATGGCTCCAGGGATCAAATTTGTGGTGCTCGCTGATCCACGGCAAGCTGGGATAGAGTCCCTTCTGCGCAAGATCTATGAGATTTATTCTGACTTTGCTCTGAAAAATCCTTTCTACTCACTGGAGATGCCAATCAGGTAGGGAGTAGGCAGATGATGTGTAGAACAACAAGATACTTAGCACTTGCTCAGCTCTCCACTTTGAGAGCACCGTACAACCATTAATACAACCCCCTTTGAAGAAGAGAAGACATACTTATTTTACAGTGAGGAAGCAGACATGTGATTTTACTGTCTGAGGTTATTTGGTCAGTGACAGAATTGGAAGCAGACCCCATGTTTTTAGTGCCCGTTCCCAGAGTCCATCCACTAAAAATAAACCTAAGATTGCTGGGTTCTCTTTTGACCGGGGCTGCTGACAGGAGCTCTGGTAGTACACCTGACTACTTTGACGCAGACACTAGTTTTGTTTAAGGCACAATCAAAAATCTAACTTTTTGCATGATTAAACTAAATTCCATAAGGAGGTTCAGCGCTGTCAAGTTCTTGGAGGTCTTCCAAGGACACCAGTCTGAATCCTGTTCTCTATAAAAGGCTGGAGGAAACTTCCTCTGGAGTTCCATTTGAACAACGTGACATGCTCTCTCTTGGCAGGGCCCCTATTGCACTTTTGACCCCTGTCAAAGCGGCAATTAAGCTTTGTTTTTGAAATGGTTTTGGCATGTCAAATAGGAAAGCTGAACTCAAGCTGCTTTGTTAATCAGTCTTTTGATTCAAAAAGTCGCCATTAGCAGAGTTTGGAATGGAAGAGAAGCTAGTGCAGGACTGGAGCTGTCTTGGAGCTAACAGTTCTCCGATTAAAAACACCAATATGTTTTGGGTTGTAGGTGGAGATTTTTGTCACCCTCTTCTGATCCTCATGCCTGTATTTCTGTGAATATTTCAGGTGTGAGCTGTTCGATCAGAACTTGAAACTTGCTTTGGAGGTAGCAGAAAAAGCTGGACCATTTGGACCAGGATCATAGGACTTTTCCAGTGTCAATACTGAGCCTCTCCTCACTAGATAGCTTTTCCAGAATCCTGTCTCTGCCTACAGCAGCGAGAGAGGAGGTCACGAGGTCCCAAATTGCTTTTGTCATCTCCAGAAATGCTGCTTTATTCCATGGGTGTGGAATCCACCTTTGCCTAACAGTGAATATTATAGCTAAGAATGGGTATATGTGGCTGAAGCTATGATTGCAGCTCTAATGCTGTCACTGTAACACAGAGGAAGATAAGACACAACATGGTGGTAAAACCTCAGTTATACTCCCCTTTTTCACTCGTGTGTGTGTGTGTGTGTGTATATATATTAGTTTTTCTCTGCAGCTTTAATTTATGGCTCAGACAAACTGTTACTTTGGATGTACAAGTAATAAACATTCCCTTAAAGTGTGGATAGATTAATTCTTGGACTAGATACATTTGCTTCTGCTAGAGCTAGTCTGAACTAGGGTAAAAATGCAGCCTGATTATCATCACTCTGGCTTTTACCATCTGAAACCATTCTAGCTTGAGATGCCCTTTACTGTGCCCAGAACCCCAGTGGAAGGCAACACTTCAGCTTACGTTGGTGTAAACAGGAATAATGGATTTCAAGCAGGGGAGGTGGGTGAAATGAATAAGGAATAAACTGAAAAAATAAGTTCCTTGGTGTTTGCACAGCTGTTCTGAGGAATAGCAGCAGGAAGGGCAACATAAAATGACTGCTTCTGACTAAGGCTGCTCACTGTAGAAAGAGGAATGTCCTGTATCCAGGACTGGCCTCTGGGCAAGAGCTTCCCCTTTTTTCTTGGTTCCTTTGCACAAGAAGTCTCATGCTGCCAGTGCAGTGCTACATTTTTATTTCACAGTTGGTAAACAGTATTTCTTAATACTCATGCTTAAGTATTAAAGGTAGTTTACTTTTGTACGATAGTTAGCCATTTTGTTAGGACTGGCAGAGCAATCTGTTATGTCAAGGTAGCTTTACAGTGGTGGCCACGGAGCTTCTTGCTTACCTACAGGCATTCTAAATAACTAAAACCCTGCAGAGAACACCAATAAGAATCCTGATAAGAAAAGTCTGTTAACATATGACATACTAACATACTACCAAGGGGCAATGCTCCTGCTAACAAGCATTCGTAATAGTAAGCAGACCCTATGTTGTAGTTTAACCTAAAAATGCTGTAGCTGGTTCAGTTCACTGGAACTGGAGCCATTAGAAATTTATGCTTTCACCTGACAATATCCTTGATTATGTTACTTACAGAAATAATCATTACAACCTAATGATAAAAATCTCTTAAAGACTTTTCTAGTTAATGCAGAAAGAGAGGAGCTATACAAGGTGTGTATGTGTCTAATGCTGTTACTGATTACACTCTTGAACCAGTTTCCTTGGTACTCCAGGAAGTACTATTCTATTCAGTGTTAACCATCTGTTTTGCAGTTCACTAATACTCTGAAGTTAGCCATGGTGACTAATTTAACAGCAAAATAACTGTTGTACAGTGCTTCCATCTCTTGAATGGAGTTCCAAGAACTTTACTCATTTGCCGTTACTGAATAGGGAGCTGTTTTGCTGCAATGGCAGGGATCTGTAGTAATATGTGGACCAGTAACTGTTCAGTCTCTGACAATAGCTGGGTGACCAGCGTTTTTCTTTAGTAATAAGCTAGTGGTCGCTGCTTCTGGGGAGGGAGACACAGAAGGTAGCTCATGACAGAGTAAGCTGGGTCACAGCTGCACCGACAACAGCAAGGGAGGTAAATGAAAGTAGGCTCAGTGCTGGCTAACTCTAATATTTCTGTAAGCAATGAGGGTGAATTGAGAGCAACACTACATCTGAGGCCAGCAGCAAGAAGGCTAGGCAGGTACCAGGTATGGGTCTTCTGCAGTACTTCTAGTTTAGCAAGCAAGACTGCGAAGTCTCTGCTCAGTTCACTAACAGTACTTTAAGTAAGAGGTAAAGTGAGGACATGAGATGTAAACTATAACAGTGACCAAAAATTCTGTAGGCATTAAAACGTAACAGCCACTGAAGATCTTGTGCCTTTCTAAACAGGAATATGATTAAAATAAAATGAAGTTTTGATAAATATTCTGATCTAGGCTGCATTGATAGGAAACTCAGTACCAGGCCAGCGAGTAGTCACTTGCCATCCTTAGATAGCATCTGGAGCATCCTTAGTACCTTTGCTGCTCATCTTTAGTCAATCTTCTTGGGTACCGGACCCATCTTGGTGCGGATGTTCCGTAATAAGAAAAAGGCTATGGTGCTGATGACACATGTTATTTCAGCTACCCAGAAGGCTGTGGCCCAACTGTAGTGCTTGGCTATAGTACTGAAAGGCAATCCAGCCAGGAAACCACCAACTGCAAGGATAATGGGGAGAAGAGAACAGAGTTAGAGTCCCTAATAGCAGCAGAACTTTACAGTTTCTCCTGCTGACACTGTTCTTTGTGCTGGTCCCTGCATTTATAAAAATGCTTCAGGCCCGATAGCTTGAGATATTTTAAACAGTGGACAAAGCACTGTGACATACAGTAGAGAGCAATTCTGCCCTGCCTGGGGAAACCGAGCTAGTCACTCAGTAGCTCCAAACTCTTTTCTTGGGGTCACTCCTTCAGGATTCCTCAGTGAATGGGCTATGGCCACGCTTTCCTCCAAACTGGAGATTTGCACTGCCAGAAAACTCAGGGGAGCAAATTATTCGTCTTCAGCTATCAGAGAAGATACAAATTTTGTGGTTGCAATTATCTTTATTTACAAATGTTTATTATGAAAGCAAGGAACGAGTCATAGCTTGTCATGGCGCAAGCAGCTGATATACACATGAGCCCTTACCTGCTACAGACTTTCTGCTCAGGCAAAACTTACCAAAATTTGTACATATATGAAGTCTCATAAGAGGGACAGACAACTAAACAGTGCAGCGTTTTCACTTGTGACCAGAAATACGTCTGATCCAAAACTGCAGAGTTAAACACTGCTGCGTTTTGGGGAAGTCTGGATCCAAACTTCAACTGGACCTTCTCTCATTGTGACCCAGATGTTATAGGGACTCAGGCCTGGTCCAGATCTCGGAATATTGGTGGTAACTCCTGGATTACTGACTTCGGGTTTTTTTTTTTTTTGTTTGTTGGGGGGTTTTTTTTTAAGACAAGAAAGATCTTAAAAGGAATATCAATGTGCATGGACTGTTTCCCTAATAAGTTAACCCTCTGCACTTTTATCTTTAAATCTTCACTGGACTGGTGAAGGCCCAGGTTTCAGTGTCAAGGACTTTTAAAAAGAAGTCTTTAAAGGTGACATATAAGGACCAGGGTCCCAGAAGGCCCAACACAAAAGATGCACTTCACATTTGTCCATCTTATCCATCTCTAAATCCAAACCATTAAGAATATGGATATCTGAACTCTCCAAAGGTTTTGTATAGACTGCAGTCTTCAATGTGGCCCACAGAGCCCTACATGGTGGGCTGCAGAATGAAACATTTTGAGAATCAAGCATGAGATTAGGGAAGTTTCTCAGTGACAGTCTTAGGTTTTCAGAGACCCACTTAATTTGTTGAATAAACAGATTCAGTTGCACAGCCATTCGCTTCCAATTCTCTCAGCTGTGCTGCTTGAGACACAACCTTTCATATCACTAAGTAGCAATTAGTCATAAATAAATTTGTTAGTCTCTAAGGTGCCACAAGTCCTCCTTTTCTTTTTGTAGAACCAATTTGAAATCTCATCTTGCCAGACTAAGATCATCAGGAACTGGGGCTTCTTGCTGCTACAGAATAAAGGTTCTGAAGTTTGTGTGAGTTTTTGTGTGAGGGGGAGGGTGTATCACTCACCATTGGCCATTAGTGCAACAATAGCATGGGAGGTGCCACACAGGTTGGAAGGTGCGCTCTCATTTGCTATCACTCCAAACAATGCAATTGGTCCATAAGAAGAAAACCCAAAGATGGCTCCTAGAATCAGTATCCACAGCTATCAACACAAGCAAAGAGTAATCAGAAATGGGATCCCTAAATTTGACCCCCGCTATTGGTTAGACATTGGCTAAACATGTAAGGCCCTGTCTACAATATATTTCAAACTAAATGTTGTTCGGGCTGACACTGCTTCCCTGGCCAGTGGATATAAAGTCTAACCATGTGAAACAGAGTCTGCTCTGCCACATGTTTTTAAGATGGTTTATAATCGAATGCATCTCTGACTGCATTGGCCAGCACATTATCCGCTTCCAAGCAAGAACTTTGTTTTTCTCTATGGTTCTGAATAACCATCTGAACTGTCACATAGCCAGGTCTCAATATGAAACTCCCTAAATAGGAGGACGTGGTTGCTGTGTTTTCTTAAAGTTCTATTTAATGAGCTTTAGGTTACAGTGAAATGACACAGAGAAGATGTTTACTGCATAGTAATCTTTTAAAAAATCATTCTGAAGAGTCTTGGTTAAAGGGCATTATAGCTTCAGACACATGTTGGTCAATGCATTTATACCTGTTTTGAGGCATCCCCATTATTTTGTCAGCTGAAAATCCTGCAGTGTTATATTACAAGGTAGTCTGCCTGAACATGGACTCCAAGGTTGGAATTTATGCTAACAAAAATTGATATTGAAAAGTATGTGAGCAATGGCACCAATCTGAGGCCCATAAAGGGTTTATAATTCTTTGCCCATCTTAACACTTTCCATCTGGGGATTGCAAAATGCTGTATAACTATTAATGAATTAAGCGTCAACATCCCTATTGGGCATAAAGTGTTATCTCCATCTTACTGTTTGGGAAACTGAGGCAAAAAGGAGGACGGGAAGTGACTTGCCTAAAGTCAAACAGGAAGTAAATGGCAGAGGCAGGAATAGAAGCCAGGTCTGGAATCCCAAGTCCTGTGCCTTAGCCATAAGACTTCTATTAATAGTTCTCCAGACTGATTATCTCATCTAAAGAGTAAACATCCCCAGAACCTCTCAGTGTTTTAGTACTGGTTTTATTAGATTGTTAGTTTAGTAATATGAAATTATGAAGCTTCTTTCAGAAAACTTACAGCACTCTTCATAATGCCCTGGTTATAAATCCTGTTGAACTAACCAACCTTTCAGAGTAGAAAAGAGTCAGTAAAAGTAGAAACAGGCAGAAGGGGAGAGAGAAAGACAAGGCAGAAACCTCCTGTTCTGTTAAGCCTGTGAGGGCAGCGAGAGGATGCAAGGCTACAATCCGGAAGTCGTTTTCCTGAGGAAGAAGTGAGGAAACATTAAAAAGGGTAGAAGTGAAATTCCATTTGTTTGGCAACCACCAGGGAAAGAGAGACAGAACACACAAATATCAGGCGTTAGTGCAGAGAACTGCCAAACTTGCTGCTAACAAAATCCTCACCATTAAAAGGGATACCATCAGCTTAAACACTCTTCTGCCCGATAACGCTTTAGCTACCGAAACAGATGGAGTTCCCACACCGCCCTGCAGAGTCAGAGTTCAAACTTATCACCTCGTTGGGGTTTGACTTTATTGGAAGTTGAACCACCACCGTAACATAAACCTCAAACTAAACTTTCTCCCTGTCATGACTGTTCCTATAGTTCCCCTGCAGAGACAGCTCTGTCTCAGACCCCAATTCCCTTTCTCCTGACAGCTGGTTCCACCTCCCTTATATCCTATTGGAGCTAACAAGCAGCACTTACCACAAGCAATCAGCAGTACATGCTCAGCAGTTTTTTGCAAGATTCTAATTTCTGTCAACAGGGTGGCTCAGCAGAAGAGCCCTTATCCCTGTCGCCTTGTTACACTATTACTATTACACAAAACACATCAGATAACTGAAAGAGAGCAGAGGAGACATTTTCTCTATTTCAGTTTGTTTACTTTGGACATTTAGCAGCACTATATATAATCAGTTTGACTCTGCACTGGAAACAGTCTCTCCTCATCTGTGGGAGTTTCACACAGCAGAAGGGAGAAGGGAAAAAAACTAATTGTGAAAATAAAATCGCCCAAATTGGGTAAGGACTCTGGGGCAAGCCTAGGACCCTGAAGCTATTTTTAGTCTAGTTAGTGAAACTGACTAGATTTCAGGCTGTCAATGCTGCTTTAAAATTTCTCAGCTGCAGATAAAACCCATAACGTCCAGACCAGACATGGTGGTTCTGAAACAGGGCTCCAGAAAGCTATACTACAATCCATTTTATAAATCTGTCAAAGAGGATGCCCTGGAATTTTGTACAGTCATTTACAAAAAGGATTATGAAGTCAGAGGAAGAGCTACAGGTTTCAACAGAGTCCCAGAAGGAATTATTAGTGTTTAAGCATGCTTTGCTGATAGATAGAACTCCTTCAGGTGGGTTTGGTTCTTCCTTTATTTGAGCAGCACTGAGCATACTGTAAGTACTCAAATAAAAAAATAACATGGCATCAAACTTCTACCATTTTTATGCAGAACTTCCAATGCCACAACACAGGAATCCCGTCCTGTAACCTGTGCTAGTCAGTGCCTGAGTGCAAGAACATTCACCACCATCTAAATGAAACTGATCAATGCTTCTGTCACACCACATGCTGCATGAGAACAAACTCCTTGTGCATGGGTTACCTTAGGAGAGTCACTTGTGACTGTGACCCGGAAAAGGTACATCGAAGCAGACATTCCCGCCATCATGGAAAGCAGGAGCACATGCCGAGGATTCCCATAACTTGACAGACCCACCTGTAATACATATTGGAACAGAGAGAGAGAGAGAGAGAACGCACACAGAAAATGTGAGTTACTAATGCCAACCGATTCACAGAAGTTAGGGTCAAAAGGGACTAGATAACCTGCATAACATAACATCCCCCAGTAATTTCTGCTTCAGGCTCATAACTTCTGTTTGAGATAGAGTATATCTATAAATCAAGACTGATGTCTTTCCAAAAGACTCCAAATGATGTAGAATCCATCATGTCCCAAGGTCAGCTGTACCAGTGGTTAATTATCCTCTCTGACCTTACTTTTAGTTGATTTGTCTAGCTTCAGCTCCCAACCACTCTATTTCATTATGCTTTTTTCTGCTAGATTAAAGAGCCTTCTTCTATCAGAAATCTCCCCAACTTAGGTAACAGTACTTGTAGACCATGATCAAGCCACCTCTTAACATTCTTTTGGATAAACTAAATAGATTGAGCTTCTTAAATTTCTCACTAAGGCATGTTTTCCAGATCTCTAATAATTCTTGTAGCACTTTTCTGAATCCTTTCCAATTTTTCAACACCCTTTTTGAAGTGTGGACACCAGAAATGGACAAAGTAATCCAGTAATGGTCACACTAATGCCACATTCATTCAGAGGTAAAGTAACCACTCCCTAACTTTTACTTGTGATTTCCCTGCTTACACATCCAAGGATTGCACATTAGCCTCTTAGTTACAGCAGTAAGGTGGGAGCTCATGTTCAGTTGGTTATCTACCATGACCCCAAATTTTTTTTCAATGTCATCACCGTTTTCCAGGATATGGTCCCCCATCTTGGGTAACCTACATTCTTTGTTATGTGACCCTACATTTAGCATGTTTTTCAAATGAGCCCACATCATCAAGCAATCTAGCCTGTATTTATCATTATTTGCCACTCCACCAATTCTTGGTGTCATCTGCACATTTTTTCCCAGCAATGATTTTATATATTCTTTCAGATCTTTGATAGAAATTCAATAAAACTCGGCCAAGAATAGAATCTGCGGGAAGCAACTTCATTGCATGATGATTCCCCATGTACAATTTCTTTTCACAGTCTATCAGGTCACCAGTTTTTAATCCATTTAATATTAGCACTATCCAAAATTAATGTAGCCAAGTTTATTTTTAAATCAGAATATTGTGAAGCACAAAGTCAACTGCCTTCAGAAGTCTAGGTATATTATACCACCCAGTTACTCTATCAACCACATCTGTAATCTCATCAGCTGGAGATCTCCCTTGGAAACTTGATGGGCGACACAGGTAGTGTCCATCGTTATAGAACTGGAGTGAATTTCTCTCATCTTGACTTTTCTGTACATGGGTGGAGGTCAGGGAATGTGGCTGTAAATATACAGGATTTATAACAACCTGTAATTTTACCTCCCATCCCTGAATCCACACAATGAATCACATAACCCCGTTTTTACTGCTTTACAACCTGTGGATACTTGCTATCTGTATAATTAATAAGCTTTTACGGCCTTGTGTTTTGCAGTCCAATGCTGCAAATGGTTCTCCTGGGGGAATTCTGCACCAATTTTTTTTTTAAATTCTGTACCAAAAAGTTAAAAATTCTGCACACAATATTTGAAAATTCTGCATATTTTATTTGTCAAAATAACACAATATAATCATGCCAGTTACAATTATTTTTGAATTTATTTCAAAACATCTGTCAGCAAGTATGTCTGTAACAATACAGACCAAAAAAAGATTCTGATAATTTTTTTTGACAAATAGATTCCTTACTAGGCATATTAGTACAGAACTTTGTGTAATTCTTTTAAATTACAGTACACAACTGTATTTCCTGCATCTGTCAGAAGCAGTGCAAAGGCTTGGCGGAGTCAGGGGTAACAGAAGAGCTGAGGGAGAGGGAAGGAGCCTGGGAGTGAACCTGGAGGGTGTTGAGGATGGGTGGGGGGATGGGATTGTTAGGGTGTTGGGAAGCCTCCCCCATGCAGACCCTGGCTGACCCCAAGCCTCTCCCATTCAGTCAGGCACATCTGCCCTGTCCCCCATCCCCAGGGTCTCTACAGCCCCACTCCCCCATCCCCAGGCTCAACGCTGTCACCCCACTAGCTCCTGAGCCCATGCTCCACCTGTCCCCACCACTAGCCATTCTGAAACTGACTGTGACCCCACAGCAGCCCTGTGTGCCCCACTCTGTCCTAACCTGGCTCCGCGGGCAGCATGTTGTGATGAACTGTACTCCTGGGGGAATTCAACCGCACTGGGCATAGACTTTTGTATTTTCCTGCGTAAAATACATTTGACCTCAGAAGTGCTGCAGTTTTGCCTTTTGCCCATCAGAGGCTTTTGTGGCGCTAGAACGCAGCAGGCTTTTCTGGCGCCACAGCGGCCTCTGATGGGCAAAAGGTGGAACTGCAGCACCTCTTTGGGCAAAATGTTTTTTAGGCGGGAAAATTAAAAATTATGCGAGACAGATGAATTGATTTCCCCCAGGAATAAAATGGTAACATTACAAGATGTTATAATCTAATTTGGCTTGAGTGACCTATATAAATCTCCTCAAAGCTTCTCTCTTATGGACACCAGAGGCATGATTTAATTATAGGGCTGTGATAAACTTGTAACAAAACCAGGCAAAATTCACCTGGTTTTCAATTTCATTAAAAAACTCAATCCAGACCTGCAAGCCTTTGACTACCCTAGCTGAGTTTTGAGTCAGGTGAACTACTATTTTGGGTGGAAACTGCTTGTTTGTTCTAACAATTTCAGGTGAGGTTTCACTTTGTGTTCTGGGGTTTGTTTGAATGAGAATCTGAGAGCAAAAGTGAAGAGGTGCATACCCAAAAGAAGTGAACTGGGGAAGTGGGGTTGTACAAAACTCTGTGAATGAAATCAATGAGCTCTAAATTAGTGTATATTGGTCTCTGTATTATCATGTGAATTAATGTATTTCTCACAAGTAGCTTTATCTCTTTGCAGAAGTGTCACACACTAATCACACAAGACCAAAGTGACACTGGAAAGTCTCAGCTAGTGACTTTCACAGTTTAGACCCATTTTTGTCCTGCTCTGCTTTAAGGTAATGTTTATTATTTCTATTATCTAGAAGAGGGCCCCAGCAGGAGCTTTGCCACAACACAATATATGTTATGCCTCCCCTACACCAAGTGAATGCTAGACGGTGCCACTACTGACAGCAGTAAATCCCAGATTACCTTCACTAGTACAGGACTCCAGCATAGCAGTCCTAGGCCTCTGATGACACCCATCAGGCCAAGTTTCCATATGCTTGTTGACTCGTTGATTTGGAAATTATCAAACATTTTAATGGACTGGACCTACGTCCACCTACCCCAACTCTTTGTATGGGGCAGACCCTGGTTTGGATTTTGCAAAACCACAGCAGATCAGATACGGTTTTAGAGAAACATCAGAAGTTTGGGGGAGGCAGGGAACAGAAAATAATTTTGAGAATGATCACCTCTGGTATGGGGTGGGCCCATACTCCCTACCCCCAACCCCACCACTGGGCACAAAGCATGTGAAACGGGATTTTCAAAGAAGCCTAAATGAGATAGGCACTTAACTTCCATCAGTCTGTTGAAAAATCCCAGCTGTTATAAAGAAAAGATTTTGTATCTTCTGAAGTGTTTAGAAAGAAAAAATAAAATAATTTTAAAGTGTCAGTGAATCTGCATCAGCATCCCTTGGCAACCCAGGAAGGTTGCATTTTACATCCTCAGCACAACCACCTCTCACCTTTGCAGTTCTCTCACCCCTGGTACTTCCAAGTTCAGAGTTACCAGACATTCCAGTTATTGCACTGAGATCTACCAGCTTTGCTACTGAGAATAATGGAGTGGACAACGTTCCAGGCTGCTTACCCGTGCTACTGCTCTGTCAGAAAGGTACCCAGCAGCAATGCTTCCTACCAGGCCCCCGATTTCTAAGGCACTCATGTAAGAACTGCCTAGAACATAGGATAAGGGGGCGGTTAGGCAATCAGGTCCAGGGAGGAAACACCAAAACAATTTCTTATTAACGGTTTATGTTTGTGCACAGGGATCAGTTCAGTATAAAGGCAGTATCAGGGAGAATGGAGTAACTAGCCCTAAAATGCTTACACTTTGCGTTGTCTCTCAGTTTCCCCAGTTCGTCTCAGAGCATCTGATATTGTTTGTTGTTTTTAGTTAAATAGTGTTTGAATTAAGAGCTGGTGGGTAGTGCCACACCAACAGGCCAGGAGACTGAAATTCTCTGTCCACAGAGCAGGTGCAAACCAGGCAGCAGCATGGCAGACTTCTCCCACACATTGTCTCCCTGCCAGTGTGCCCCAACATTGATCTATGAGGACCCGTTGGGGTGAGGTAAGAAGACTGTTCAATCACCATGACTTAGTCAGTCCCTGGAGTCTCTACAAAGGAGCCAATTTGTGCCCTTTGTGCTGGGGGTTTCTTGGCCATGGACACCTGGTCATTAGGAACCGGCCAGATACACAAACTCATTTCATATATGCCATCAAATAGCCACCGATGAGCACTATTGGTTACTACAAGCCTGGGCTGAATTTAAACTTGTGACCTAATGAGGAAGTGCATGTATTTCTTCATCATTCCCCTGTGCCATTCAGTAACCCGAATAATCTGGACTGGTATTTTCAAAGGCACTCAGATCCCATTAAAATGGGAACTGGACACCTTGCTCCTTAAGGCACCTTTGAAAATCTCAGCCTTAAGCTTTAAAATGAGTCTGTTGTGTCTTACCCACAAGAGCAGACTGTCCTCTCTCCTGAATCAGGAAGAGCTGACCCCAATCTGTACAGCATGTCTTCACTCCGAAGACAACCAGGTAGCCAGTTGAGAGTACCCACAGGTACGGCGAGAGTAGCAGCTCTGCCAGGGTGCTGTCATCTCTGGATGAGCCTGAAAGGAGAATTAGTAGAAACACCATTACACTGCTTGGACACAGCAATAGGACACAATCAACCCGGCTGGGGGGTAGGATGATCTGTGAGCAGATTCTGTGTGCAGTGGGAGCAGCCTTGTAACAGTAAGGCTTTTCTAAATGTAGAACTAGCAATGATCGGCCATTGCTACCACCCATTTGCTGTGTACAAAGAAACCTGTCCATGGTATTTATCCCACTTAATTAAAAAGCAGACATCAATAAGCTACATTTTACTCCCCATAACTCTGCTCTCTTATGGTTCCCAGTGAACACTTCCGACAGAAGATGTTGGAGAACATATTGTCTGCTCTTCCAGATGTTGTTTCTAGTCCGCTTCACTAGTCCGTGAAAGAAGCTGTGTACATCCCACAAAGGACATTGCATTTAAGCTAGCTGCTCAGTTCTTACATGAGCCCGACAGTTATGTCTGCTAACACTCATATCCCAAAAATACGTTGTGGTAGCAATTATGTTCCCATGACAATTATCAAATGCCAATTCCAGCAGCAAAAGATTTACAGGGTGATACAGAAGTCAGTACTTTAAATATGGTTTTTGTACGCTTTTAAATCCAGTGACAGTCCCTGTGTCACAACAACCCTCCAGCCCTTTTGCTCTCAAGAGAAGGTTCAATTCATTGGACATGACCCAACATTTATTAACTAGATGTCCTAGTTCAGGACACCAAATGTTGAGCAGAGTCCACTCAAACTAGGGTTCAACAAAACAAGAGGCAGATTGTTTATTGGAGACATGCCAAAGGCAGCTCTTCTCTCTGCTGCTCAGTAAGAAACAAATAATAATGCTTTACACTACAGCCCTGTGCGGGATTAGTGTAGAGCCCTGCAGCGGGATTGGGATCCCGCGGATCCCACAGGACCTGCTGCCATAATAGCAGGAGTGGTTGGGAGCAAGATTTAAAATAGTCCCGCACAAGGCTCTACTTTGCCCCTCTCTGGCATGGAGGATCTCAGATCACGACATAAATTATTTAAGACCCCAAGGGAAATAGAAGAATATTAACATAGACATTTTATAGATGGCACATAGAGCTGAAGCAACTTGTTGAGGGTCCCACAGAGTCAGTGGCATAGATGGGAGTAGATGTGAAAGTGGGTTAGGATCTTTCCCTGCCCTACGAGACTCCATTAGATGACCGTCCTTTGCACAATCGAGGGCACCAATACTTTCACACTGCGAGACACACATGACGTATTCCTTAACCAGGATAGCTCAGGTGTTCTCACAGTATACGACTGCAAGCAGATCTGGAGTTAAATGCTGATAAGCACCAAGTTCAGGAAATGGGAAGGGCTTGTTCCAGCACCAAGGAACTGGAGGGACACTCAGACGATCAAATTTTGGTAGAACATGTCCCATCTCCTCTTGCTCCTCCTGCTGCCTGCATGCCTTAATTGTAAGATGAGGAGTCTAATGCTCACCTTTTTTCCCTTTCATGGTTCCTGGTCCAATGTTTGGTAGCCCAACGTCTGAGGGCTCATTTTTAATCAGGACAAGACAAACAAAGGAGGCAACCACGCAGATGAAGCCAGAGACGGACAGAGTTGTGCGCCAGTCGTAGCTCAGAGCCATCAGAGCAGCAACAATGGGGCCCAAGCCACCAGCCAGATTCATGCTGGTGGAGAGAATTGCCCACCACGTCCCAAACTGGGAAGGCTCAAACCACTGTGCAACAGGGAAAGAAAGAGAGTGTGAGCAAAGTGCCATGGAGTGGGAATTAGACTCAGCTCCAAAAACCTGTAATTAAGTCCCTTGGTGGCCAGTTCAGATCCTAGCAGACAGAGGTTTATAAAACTAGATAGAAAAATATTTTACTCTTCCATCCCCTTCCATCCAAGAAACTCAGAGCTTTTTGCAAACACTAACGATGTACGCCTCACAGACCCCTACCCTGTGAAGTAGGTCAATATTATTCCCATTTACAGAGGAGGAAATGGAGGTACAGGAAGTTCTCTAACTGATTTATGATGCTGTCATCAAAGGTCTGCCTGCTTTGTACCAAGTAAGGGGATAAACAAAGTGTTTCAGCTTGTAACTTTAGGACCCTGATCCTTACTGCAGTGGACGTTGTGGGAGCTCAGCACAAATTGGGCCCTTGCTGACAGAATGATTGCTGTGACTCAGTCCTACTTCTAATGGAGTCAATGGTACAACTTCCATTAATGCCAAAGGGAGTAGGAGCAGGTCCCATCTAATTCAAATACTTTGTTGACAATCTTCTGGAAGTGTTACTTGGTATTTTGTCTTCATTTTCAGTGATCTTTCCCCTCTGAGTATAAACAGCCCTATGTGAAAGGCATTTTCCTCCCAGCTCCATTCATTGCCCACAGTATAGAGCAGAGGAAGCAAGAAAGCTTCATGGAGAGAGAGAGAGAGAGAGAAGCCTCGTATCCAGGTGATTAGTTGTTCAGTCCTCCATCTCTCACATGCACCTGTCCTCCTCATTTTTACATATCCCATTACCAGGACTAGTCTTGCACAGAGACAGAAATAGGACTACTGGTTTAGAGGGAGGTTCCTACTAATGTTAGTATGGAAGGAAGAGCGTGACCTTCTCCATGGCAGTGCCTTCTTTGTCCCTGCCTTAGACTAAGTCATTTGAACATTTCTACAGGGAACCACAGTTACCAGCCCTTAGCTTCATAACATCAAGCTTTATTTCGTCACACTGCTAAATTATCCTTTTGTGGCTGTCTAAACAAACACACCATTCAGCTGGGGCCCGGCTCACAGTGTTCTGTATGTCACTTGATATTCTGTATAGGCAGACTGGATTTTTTTTCTCTTAGGGGCAGAAGGGGTACGTATCATTCTCCCAAAATATCCTGAAATGCAACATGATCTGGCTTGTGATTTATAACTCATGAGCCCACCGCCAGGTCAAACCAAACTTTACTTATCATTCCTTCTCTCTGCAGTGGACAACTACTAGAGCAAAGAGGCTATGGTGCCTCTGTCTTCACAACTCAGGGGCTGGAATCCAGCAACTGGGGTTTTTCATGATTACAAATTCTGCGGCTAGGGAAATTTAACAAATTAAACTATAATCAACAACCAAAGCTTCGTGCTTAAAACAAACGAATGGAGTAAATAACTCTCCAACTTGAGTTTTCTTGGCTTAACTAAGCAGCAGGAGTCATATGAGACTCTTATTCCAAGAAGGGCAGGGGATAGAGCAGCTAGGAGTGTTCTCCCACAGACAGCACGCCTGGAGCCATACCGATACTTCACTTCCTGCTAGGAGAAGTTGGAACAACTGTGAATTCACCTATGGGCCCAGCACAAGGACCCCTGCAGTGTTCTCCATACAGTACCTATTCTGGAAGAAGTTAGGACAAGTGTTGCTACGAACTTCACACAAAGCAATCATTCCTGTATCATGCTCTATTCAGTGTCTCCTGCTCAGCGCTAAATTTGTAATGAAAGAGATGCCAGGGTTCAAGCAATATTTTACTTTCATAACTGACGCAACAAGCTCAGAAGTGCTGGGGATATGAACTGCCAAGCCTAGCCCTGGCACTAATTAAGCATTACTCTTGGTGTTCAAATCTGGGACTGCACCCCTGCCAAAAAAAAAAAAAAAAGTTTTTCAAAGTATACTTACTTTGCGCAGTACCTTCCCACACGGTGGCCACCCCAGTCCTTGAGCCAGCCCATTCAGGAACCACAGCCCTGAAAAGACTGTAACTGTAGAGCTCCAAGAAAAGACGACATTGACTACGCCCACCAGTAGAAGGCCAGATGAGAAGAGCCAGCGGGCACTCATTTGATCAGAGAGGACTCCACTGATAAATTTACTGATAGCATAGGCTGCAGACTGGCTGCTAGTGATGAGACCTGCAATAAAGTTAGAAACCAAAGGCATACTCTAGTAACACATTTTGTAATAAGATGGTTAATTCAGCCAGGTTCCTACTGGAGCACATTCAAGGAGTTGTCATTCAGGCACAAATCAGTTCCACTAGCTATTAGAATGACAAGAGCTTTCTATTTGGTTGGTTTCCAGAAAAGTATTCCTGTAAGCAGGATACAGACTTTAATATTATTAGTACCTGAACTGAGATATACATAAGACTATGGAAAGCAATATTTTTTTTTCTCTTCAAAGCACATTGAGACTTCTTTAACTCTACCATAGTTGTGGAGACTGTAGGTTTATAGTTTCACTAAACTGAAGACCCAACCATCCCATGCTGTTTGTAAACAATAAAGCATTGAGCACAAAGAAGGATATATAAAAGAGGAGGCATTAGTGCTACCAACAGGCATCTCCAAAGAAAGTGTTTCCCAATCTTTTTAGGCAAATGTGCCAGTTTACAGGACTAAGGACCTGTCTACATGGGGAAAAAGTCCGGAACAGCTAGTGTGGAATAGCTATTCCACACTGGTTCTCCTTCTGACACTTTTATTCCGCACCAGGGGTTAATCCATGTATGACTGTGTGCTTATTAATTGAACTCCCATTTAGATCCACCTGCACTGCTAACATTTTGTCTCAAATATTCACCTTAGGTCAATAAATTCTGATAATCAGCATAACAGATCCTCAGCTTAATCTTAGTTTCCATGCCCAGCACTGACACATGAAGGACACAATAAAGTGCCAAACTATTGAACTGAACAGATTTAAGGTTTTTTAGGCATTAAAGGTTTATAGTGGTTTACCAAAACAAGAGGAAACAACTGAATTTTTCAAACAAGACCATGTTTGAGACATTTTGCCTAGCAAATCTCTCTCAAGCTACAGTCTTCTTTACCCCAAACCCAAATGGCATCCCTGATCATATTTCAACAAGGGCTCTACATTTGTTTCATTAAGCTGTAACTGGGGTTAGTGTGTTTTTTTCACTACTCATTTTTTGAAAGAGTCCATCCAGCTTAATGAATCAAAGAGAGATTGCTTTGAATTGTAGGTGTTGCTTGGTTCTGAGACTATTTTGACATAACAAAAGCTTCCAACATGTGAGATCAAGTCTACAATATCAGAGAAATAGACAAAATGACTTCATAGGCCTCTTCCATTTTCTATTTCTGCAACTCTTGCTGATTAAGAAGTGACTTTTTGAAATGAACATTCTGAACAATTAAAGGGGACACTTTCATGTCAATTAGGGCCAAAATATAGATTCTGTTTAAAAAAAAAAAAAACCCAAACCAAAAGAAAACACCCTACTAAAAAAAATTCAAACTCAGCAGAAGTCTCCCTTTGGATTTGTAAAAATTCCTACAAAAACAAGGTTTGTATGTGTTCATTTTTTAAACAAACACTGTAGCATTTTTTTTAGTGCCTCAGATTTACAAAGGGAAATTAACTACACACAAAGTGAAATTAATTAGTTTGAATGACCAAGCTGAGTAAAAATGCAACAAATGAAACAGCTCCAATGGCAACTGTTAATTTTAAAACTTCTCTTTAATTTAAATAATGTAAGTGGCGTAACCAAGGAAGGAAATCTTTTTAAAATTATATGGATTTTTAACTAGGCAGTGTACTTTTTAGATATCATAACTCAGGCACACAAAGCATGTACTACCATTTCAAATTTTTTGACTACAACATATAGACCAAATTCAACTTGCCTTACTCACCTGAACAGTCTTATTGAAGTCAGTAGCACTATAGGCATTTGCATGAATAAAGATATACAGATTTGGCCCTAGATTTTAAAGATGGAGTTTTTAGGGAGAAATTAATCAAAATTCTACAGTATGTGATTTCTCACTCCACTTCTTCAGATGGATAGAAAATACATTTAATGTATAGATTCTGGTAACACAACATAACCAGATATATACCAAGAGAAAACATGCACAAACTCTATCACAAAGAAAGTTCTTACCCAAGTCATCTTTGTCCAATTCTATTTCTTCCATGATTGAGGGCATTACAAATGAAAATGTTTTTCTATTGAAATAGTACAGTGTGTAGCCAACAAACATGGCAGTGAATATCACTGTTCGGTAGTAACTGTAACTCTTATCCACCATGGTACAATCAAAGTAATATCTCCAAGAAAGAAAAAAAGAAAAATCCTGTTAATAGGAGGATTTGTCCTGCTTCAAAAAAAATTCAGCTCACAGCTGTAGTGAATAGTTGTAATAAAAGATTTTTAAAAAATAGCAATTGCTGTTGGAACAAAAAGTTGGAACAAAAGAGCAGTTTTGAATGAGGAAAAGAAAAACCAGCAACTAGCAGGGTGTCTGAACTGGAAGCTGGACTCTCCTCAGAATTCACATCCTGGGATATTTTTGCAGAGCTACAGCTTTGTTGATGTTCTCTTTTCTTCTCAGTTTTGTTTACAGCTGCTTTCTAGAGAATGATTAACTTATGGAACTCGTCATATAGGACAAAACCATCAACCTGCAGAAAAAGAAAAAAGTAAAGTTAGCTTGTGATAAGCTGCACTGTACGCAAAGTGGAAAGATTAGAGGAGCCTTGCTCAGTAACTCTCCTCTGACCTCTGAACTCAAACAGGACAAACTGAAAACAATCAATCCCTTTCCCAGAAACAATCTTAAACTAGATTCACTACAAGGAAAAGACAGGGTGGATTAAAGTCCTACAGCTTCAACAGGCAGTCTGCATTTAGTTTCTGTCCTTTTCAGTGACTCCACAGATATTATACAGCTGTGACCTTCTCTGCTCTTTTAGCTGGTTCAATATTACAGAGCTAGATCTGTGGAAGACTCCAGGAAAGTGCTGCAACTAGAGCTGAGCAACATATTCTTGTATCTGGAAAAGCAAAGAAACTGAAAAAACTTTGGGGAAGGGAGTGCAAAAGAGAGACAGATGCAACAGGACAGAAGACTTGGTTCAAGACAAAAAGCAAAGAACTGGACAACATTTATCCCAGATATAAAATCACTGAAGTCAACAGAATTACACTAAGATTAAATTTTGAATAAGGACTCATTAGTAGAGACAGAAGGATAATTGGGTCACTAATTGCCTGCGACTACATAATGAGGCTTGAGAAATAATGAATTCAGAAAATCAGAGAGCAAAGGGATGTGCAAAACAATGAAAAGTAGTCAAGCATGGAGTTCTTCTGCAAGTCTTCAGCCCATAAGCAATTGCACTCTTTTTGAACAAGGAAACTGCATTCAAGCTCATTCTGCATTTTGAGAGCAATCAATACTTCAAAAGAAACCAAAAAGAAAAGATGCCCTGACTGTGTGGGGATAATACCTGAGCAGCAGCATAGAAAGAAAATCTTATGAACTATGAAAAATAATTTTTAACATTCATATGGAGTTACTCATCTTCAAAGTACTTTATAAACATAGTGCTGAGAATATAAATTCCTTTGAAAGGGGCAATATCTCAATTTATGTACTGTACAGTACAGAGTACCAAGTCGGTACCAAACATATAGTAAAATAATAACAAAAACAACAAACAATAACAATTCATTCATTTATGGGGTTTCCAGTGTTTATTTTTAGGCAAATTATGAGTATTTTGTTTTTTTACACACACACACACACGGCTTTTAATCAGGTTTTTAAAACTGTTCTCCTTTGAGTTATATTCAAAAGTTGGCATTGTCTCTGACTGTTGAACTCCTACGACTTACCATCTCTTGGCAGAAGTGTTCTTAACTGCAAGTGGAGATGAGAAAGGTGGGCCTCCTAGGAAAAGAAAAAGTTTGATTTCATACCAAGAACGTCAGGCCTGGCCAGCCAGTTTGTAAAAGTTGTGCCAATTATATATGTTCTGTGGGTCTTTGTCTTCAAGAGTACATCAGTACAGTGCTAGAGCATCTCCGGCAGCAACGTTCAACCACCTTGCTTGATGGCTACGGAAAATGGGCAAAGGCTACCACATTCTAGGTGCATACAGCTAAAACCCAGTAAAAGGTGATTCAAGATACTGAAGGAGGACGTGACAAAGGTCTGTGTCAGATTGGAAGATGCACTTGATGGAAACCCTTGGAGACAAAGAATAAGTGCCACTGACCCCAACTAATGGGATACGGCGAAAGTGCAGAAGATAGATACACACACACGTGCACGTACATAGGCTTTTAATCATTTTTTAAAAAATTGTTCTCCTTTGAATTAGATTAAAAAGTTGGTCTTGTCTGAAGACTGGCACTTCCACAGATAAGCTCCCAGCGAGCATGGAAAGTCTGTAAGGAGCAGCAGTCCCCTCTTCAAACATGAGGAATGAGGAACATTTTGCGTGTATTTAAAAACACTTCTCACATTAAGGTTTACTTGGTTTTAAACTAAAACTAGAAACCTGATTCAAAATGTAAGAACCCAGCAAGGGAAGACTCCCTCACATTTTCAGACAGTTTTACAAACATCTGGCTCTTTTGATGGGCTTTGCTGTGTTTTTCAATTAGACATTTAAAACTGCATTTCATTACATCTATAATTACAGCTTGACAACCGTGCCTGCTTCAAAATCAGCCCACACACAGAAAAGAAGAGCCACTCAATTCTCTCTAGCTACGCATTTTTCCTATCATTGTGGTTTCTAGGCATTATTAAGTATGTAACAGCCATCAGCAAAAAGTATGTAGGGCTACATGGTGCATGTGATATGGTTTGATTCACAAAAAATTAGCAGTACTCAAAGCTACCACACTGATACAATGTAAAATGAATCATATCAACAGCTAAGGCTATCAGCCCATGTTACTATTTGTATTACAATAGCACCTAGAGGCCTAACTATGACCAGGGCCTCATCATGCTAGGCACTTCAGAAAGAAACAGTCTAAAAGTCTTCCTCTTTCATCTCCACTATCTCACCTCCAGCAGCAGCCAAACCTGATGCTTCCAAAGAAGTTGAGCAACCTGACAATACACCCAATGACCTCTTCAATGCCACACAAATGGGAATGAGGATTGGGCGAGGTTCCTGCCAGACCGCTCTTGTGAACAAATGTTTCCTTGAAGAAGGGGATCCCTATAATGGTTCATTAACTCACCCAATCCTTTTCACAATCCATCCATAGTATTTAAAACATTAGACATCCTGTTTAACTAAGACTGGGATGCAACATGTTATAATGCCCAAGTCTGATATCATTACATATACAGCATCAGAAAGTGTACCAGGCACTTTAAAAAGACACAAGTTCCTGACACCAGGAATTTACTCTAACAGAAACATTACTCTTATCGATGGTAACACGAGCATTTCCCTACCTGAGTATGGAAAGTGTGAGGTTCAGAGGAAGCACTCAGTTAGCTTAGAGCCCAAAGGAGGAGTAGATGAATGGCGGGGTCAGAGCAGCTTGAACCGCTGCAACTGGAGCTGCACCGATACAGATAAGGGACTGGGGTTGGAAGGGGGTATGAACTAAATATAGAAGTCTCTTCAGCTGCTCATCCTTGAGGTGAAAGCTCACCCAGGAAATGGATACCAATCAAAATGTCAGAAAGCAATAACACTCCTGCTGAGCTCAGGAGAAGGGCAACATGGGCCAAGGGCTACAGGCTTTAATTGGGGAGGGGGACTTGTGGGGGCGGGGGGTTACATGCCAGCCCCAGGAAGGCAGTCTGTGTATGTCTGAGGGGTGGATAGGTGTGGGGTTATATGTCTGAGGGAGTTGGTCGGTATGTGTCTGTAGTGTGGGTTACATGGGTAGGAGGTCCATGGGGGGGTATGATGGCCGGGGGCCTGTGGAGGGGTTACGTGGTTGAGAGGTCCATGAGGGAAGGGGTTACGTGGCGGGGGGAGGGAGGGGCTGTGTGCCTGAAGGGAGGGGGCCTTGGTGTGTGTCTGTGGGAAGGGGGATTACATGGCTGTGGTGTCCACGGGGGTCTGTCTGGAGTGAGGTTATGTGGCTGGGGGCCCATGGGGGACAGGTGTTTATATGGCTGGGGGGCACATGGAGGTTATGAGCCTGAAGGGGGCCAGTCAGTGTAAATGTCTGCGAGAGGCCACAAGGCTGGGGGCCTGTCGGGGGGGGGTACATGACTGGGGGTCCAGGGGGGCCGATCAGAGAACGTGTCTGTTGTCGGGAGCGCAGCACCCCAGCAGGGGGAGTCAACACATTACAGCCAAGGGCTGCCTGGCAGAGCCCCTGGGGTGAGAAGGCCGAGGAAGAGCTCGGGGCCTGAACCCCCACACAGTACCTCTTGGACCCTTCGCTTGGCCGCTTCCGCCCGGAAGTCCCGCCTCGTCCCGCCAGCCGCACACCGGTGTCGTCTATTGGGCAGGAACCCTGTACGTCACCGGTTCTGCCAATCATAACCGGCAATAGGGCTCCAGGGGACGCCCGCACCTCCCCATTCGCCGAATCGCCGCCGGGGGCGGGTATGCGGCACAGCGCTCGGGGCCGCCTCAGGCCCGTGGCGCGTAGCCGGTGCCTCTTCCCGCCCGTCCCTCTGCAGGATCCTCACAGGGCAGCTGTACCCGGAGCGCGCGCGCCGCCTTTGCCGAGCCCAGCCGCAGGGACCCGCCCCGCGCCGGGGAAGGAAGAGGGAGGCCCCAGCGCGGCAGCCGGGCCCGGGCCCGCCCGCTGCCGTTTGTCGGGTCGGGGCGCGCTCTGGGACACGCTCTGTGCGAAGACCCGCCCCGCCCCTGGAGTTCCGCGCCGCCGCCAAGGGCTGATCCCCGCCCTGGGTGGCGAAGCCGGGGGAGGACGAGGGGTCCTGCTGAGAACGTTGCGCCTCGCCCCCTCTCGGCCCCGGGCAGGGCGCTGGTCCTCCCGCAGGTAGGGACCTGGTCCTCCCGCAGGTAGGGACCATGCGGCGACCAGCGCAGGGAGGGGAAGCGCACGCGGGCCGAAGAACCATGTACAAACCTGACTTTTGAAGCAGCTTCTTTCCACCATTGATGGAGGTAGGGTGACCCGATGTCCCGATTTTATAGGAACAGCCCCAATAGTTGGGGCTTTGTCTTAGCTAGGTGCCTGTTACCCCCGTCCCGATTTCTCAGTGCGGCTGTCTGGTCACCTTAGATGTAGGGCTCTACCCTCATCCCTCGCTCTTTCTGTCACTGCCCTTCTGACGCAGACAAGTATTTGGTAATCTTAAGAGTGCATTTTCCTACTCAAGGAGAAAAGCAAGCTCTGTGAAAATGCAAAACTTCATGCACCAGGGTTACCTCAGGAAGAAAATTGCTGCAGGAATAACAAACGTAACACTCAAAAAAAAAAAAAAAGTACTTGTGGCACCTTAGAGACTAACCAATTTATTTGAGCATGAGCTTTCGTGAGCTACAGCTCACTTCATCGGATGCATAGCATATCGTGGCTATGCATCTGATGAAGTGAGCTGTAGCTCACGAAAGCTCATGCTCAAATAAATTGGTTAGTCTCTAAGGTGCCACAAGTACTCCTTTTCTTTTTACGAATACAGACTAACACGGCTGTTACTCTGAAACCTAACACTCAAAGATTCTAATTTGCAAGTAATAGGATGAAAGAAAGCGTGGAATATTTGCAGAGTGGGGATAGGTATCCACTGACTATACATTTTACACTCCTGCAACAGGAATTCATCTTTGTACCAAGGCCTGTATACACCTGTATTTATGTAGACCCCATCACAGGAGTAGCCCAGTGCTTCACCCAGATTAATTTATCCTCAATACCATGTGGGGTAAGGAAGCATTATCCCCATTTAACAGATAGTAAACTGAAGCACAGAGTAAATAACATGCTCAAGCTCACACTGGAATTCTATGGCAAAGCTGGACAACAAACAGGACCAAGCACCGGTTTGACACCCTAACCACAAAAGAGTATAAAAGCAAAACTTGGTGCAGAAATCAATCAACCACAAAATTATTTCTGTGAAGCACCTGTTTAACTTGTCACATCACCCCCCAGTGCATCATATTCTGAACAGTTTTAATCTAGTAGAGGCTATGAGCCTATGAATCAAATTAGATTTGGGTAATGGGGGTGTGTGTGTGTGTGTGTGCGCACGCATCAAGCTTTGTTTATATGCAAAATAGCACTAGTTTAAACTGAAGATGTGATTTTTAAACTCATTTCACCTGGTGTGAAACCCTATGTGAACACCCTTAAACAGACAGAACACAGGTTTAAATCTAATTCTTATCCAGTTTTATTTTAATTCAAAGAATAATTAGATTTCTAACTAAGTGTCCACACAGGATTTTGCACTTAACTAAATTAGTTACAGCTATCCTAGCCTTTAACACTATCATGGTGATAGCCACCACACTCCTGTATCCCAGAAGCAGTATAGTTTAAATGGACTATCACTGCACCCATGAAATTCTAGTGTGCCTCTCATCACAGTATCCAAGAGCCCTAGCTCATATGCTCTGATTTGTATGGCAGGAGTCACTCATCCTTAACAGCACTTTCAGCTACACTTGATCAAATATAATTAGGACCACGTACAGAATGTATCCAACTGATATTGCAGAAAGAATATAGGGAGATCAGTCACCCATGCTAGGATTTGACCTGAGGTCAGGATTAAATTCTAACTCAAAAAAAAAAGTGTTGTCAGACCTTTGGCAGCCACAGATGATGGAACCCAGTCATGTCTTAGCCAAAAGGTTGCAACTCTGGCAGTATGGCACACCATGCTGGAGCACAGAAGTTCAGTACCAAATAAAACACAGTGCCAGCCAGCAACAGAATAGATTCAGAGATTCCCAACAGACAGCAATTGGCAATATGGATTCAAATGATATACTCAATTCATACTGTTTTCAACTTAAGAGATGTAAAAAGATGATTGTAGAAAAGGAAATCTTTTATTGAAACCATTTCTTAACAATGGAGCAAGTACATTTCAACTGAATTAGTTTGCCCTTTTCCTCTCATGTTAAAAAAAAAAAAAAAGGAAATAAAACTGACCAAAACTTCAGTACAAAGAAGAACCTGAAATGCTAATGGAAAGGAAAAGAATTAGGACTATGGCTGAGCGTCCACCAATGTGGCAAAGGAAAAAAAAAATCCACACATACACAGCGCTGAAAATCTTTGAACAGATGGGGGTATGGTGTATCAGTACTTGATATGAACCCAGAATATCACCTGGATTGGGCTTGGTTCTGTTTTAGGCAGTTCACAACAGCGAAGGTGGAAAACGAGACCTAATTTTCACTCCCAAAAAGAGAGGAATCAGGGCTAAGACCAGTCACCCACCCACATTTGAGGAGGGGAACACCTTAAAAAAAAAAGTTTCCAGGATTGCTGAAGACTTAAAACATTGCATTTGATTCAGGCTGGTTTTTCAAGCGTCACAGTAGAATGCACATTCTGGTCAACACCGAGATTTGCAAAACTAAATGTCTCGTTGTTTCTGTTTAATCTTTTCAATTCTGCACATCTAAAAAAGTTTCAATGAATACAACACACAATTTAACAAAGACAAGACCAAGCATGCAAAAAATTGCTGCCCTAATCATGTCTACAGTGTATGCAATTCTAAACGGAGGAAGAAGAGGGTGATGAGATTAAACCATTTTTAATTAAAGAGATTTTTCTAAACAGTCTTTTCTCCCATCCAAAAAAGATTTCTGGTCTTGCAGCCTATACATGCGTCACTCCACAGGAGATTTAACTTCATAAGGACTGCAGCATTGAGCGTGTGAATCCATCATAGTTTTTACTTCACTTGATGTTTCTGTTTAACTGTTCTTAGAAAGTCAGGGTTAGAAGATGGGCAAACAAGTTGTACCACTGAGGGTCACATTCTTCTCAGGCAAACGTGTATCTGAGGGAAGAACATGACCTTCTGTGGCCCATACAGTCATCTGTTCACCCAAAAGGCACCTTTCCATCAGATTACTCTTCTGCCCTGTTATATTGTAACTATCCTGCTGTTATCCCTGATCACTGAGTGACTACACACTGCTGCAGGTGCAGCATTATGAATCCTGCAGCTCAAGTCTGCTGATCATAACCGACTTGTAAAATGTGCTGCAAATCCCACCACAGCTCCACTCCCTGCTCCCAAAAGATGAATTTAACCTACTCTTGGGCCATAGTTGTTCTGAAAAATTAAATAGGAGGTCTGTTGTCATCTTATACAGCTCAATGGCAGAAGCAGAAAGCTCAGCTATTGTCTTTACAAACGACACATTTTTGACAATCTGCACACAAATGTAAACAGTTGAGAAATAACAGGGAAATGCAATACCAAGGGTAAAAATAATATTACATTGCAATGGGCACCCAGAGCAGTTATTGGTTTATTCATCCCTGTTATAAAGGGCTGACTCCAGGCACAGGGTGAAAGACTGTCCAAAGACATTTGCAGACAACGCTAATACACATGGACTTCCAGCAATTCAGAATAGTATCCCCAATACTTCCCTACCACCACCATTGCAGGCCCATATTAACGATGAGACTAGAAGCCTGCTACCAAGGATCAGACTGCAGAGGTCATTATATATGCAGCTTGATGAGATGAGATTCCATCCAAAGGAAGATTTGATGTCTTCACTTCAGTGCAAGGACCACAGAAGGGCCACAAACATCCATAACCACACCCTAGGTACACTTATTTCTATTCAACTGCAGCATGATTGCTCTTCTGCTTTTTGAAAGGAAAACTTAAGTATTCAAGTGCTATTAACCAACTTATATAATTAATTTCAGCTTCCCACTGCAGCAGTCTCCTGTATGCAGTAACATTTTTGGGGAGCCAAGTTATGAGATGGAACTGAATGCAGCACGTTACTGGGAGCCAAGAGAGTGCATGATCAGAAATGGAAGGGATATGCTAAAAGGCTGTCCCCTAGTGGTGTCTGAACTCCACAGATCTCCGTTATGGAGAAGTTTCTGAGCTCTCTCTCTGGTGCACCAAGAAGTTGGAGGAGTTTTGTTTCCACACAGTAGCTTGCTGTGTAGATGTTGTGAAAAGATGGTATTGGTGATGGCAGGGAGACCTCTCCTGGGTAGAAGAGAAGTATGACATAGCTTAAGGTAGGAGGATGGAAAAGATGCAGTCCCTGTAAGAAAAGTTAAGTGGGTCCTAGCTTTTGAGAGGAGCCTGGGTTGATTGGGAGAAGAAGGACTTATAAGAACAGAGTTCAGCCTGAGAGTGGCCCTGGGCAGGGAGCATTGGAAGGTACAGGTATCTGTACTTCCTGCTGTCTAGATGCGTAAGACAAGACTCAGGAGGAAGCCTGTTCAAGCTGATTCGCAACATCAGTAGTGGGGTGCAAAACCCTTGAGACAACGTGTTTCCTCTGCTTATCTGCTCCTGAGTGCGAGATTGCACCATAAAAGACGAAAAGCTACACTAAGAATCCATAAATCTGCATGGTTAATGGAAGTTCCGTTTGGGCTTGGAAAAGCAGCATTACTGAGAAAGGTGCCCTGACGGATTCACTGATAGCACTGTGATCTTCAAAAACATATAGCTGCTGGGAGGGACTAGAGCTCTGAACTGTAATGTAAAAAAGTCAGAGAAAGTTTAAGGAATTCCCAAAGCCACTTTCCAAAACAGACAAAAGCATTTTAAAGAGATTGTCAGGAAGAGTATTTTTTATTTTGGTTGAATAGGCCCATGGAAACCAATGTCAGATGCACATTCACAAGGGTTTGCATATGAAGTAGGTCAGGATCTCACTGGTGTGTTTTAGCAGCATGAATGTTTTCAAAAAAGATATGAGACAATCACTGAGGATGAGGTTTCACAACAAAGCCAGTCTGATTTCACAGGACACTGGGGGAAGAATATATTTTCCAGTTTTCATCATTCTGTGCCTCCTCATCTAAAACCTATTCCCATGTGCTGTTCTGGTTGCAGTCAGAGATTCGCCATCAAATACTCTCCTTGCATCTCTTTCGTGTCCCAAATACCAATTTATGGTCCTTTTATTTTATATTTAAACTTTGAACTAAAGTTTAGGTCCCTATTCCCTGATGTTAAATTCTGCCTGACAGAACTAAGGGCAAACAGATGGCTTTAGCAGCACTAGTCTAATGAAAAATGAACAGAAATCCTCACCCTAAGGCATGGAGCATCCCTCCCCACCAAATTCCATTTCACTTCCCCGTGCATCAAAATAAGAATATATTTCCTGTTGGCCACAGCATCCTGTTTCCTTAATTCAGTACCTCTCGCAAACAACTCCGTGACATGTTTCTGGGATACTGTAACACCTGGGATACTGTAACACCTTCATCCTCACCAGATGAGGCATGGCTCCAGAGTGTTCGTGCCAAATTATTTCCTAAATCTTATGGGCTTTTTTTGGGGTACTGTTTTAATCTACAAAAAAGCCACTTCTGGTGACTTCAATTGGACTGTACTGGAACTCAGAGTCTTCAGTGAGCACATGGCATCTTTAAACACATGAAAAGACAAAAATAACTCACTAAAATTAACAGTGAAACTCCCAGGAGGAAAAAAAAAAAAATGTACATCTCTATTGCATTTTGTTGTCAGCCTGTTTGTCATGTTCCATTTAACATGAAACTAAATGGGTCCATTATAAAAAAAACCTGTTAAATAAATAGATGTGATGCTAGAAGAAATTTCAAGGGACGTTATAACTCATCGTTCGTCCTGCTCTCTTCTCTAGCATCTGGCTTCTCACTCTCAGGTTCTATGTAATAAACAGAAATAAAAATAAAGTGAAATTATAAATACGATTATAAAGTGATAGGCATGCTGTACAATGTGGTTTTTGCACGCTACTATAATACAAATATTCAAATACTTCAACACATTTCTCAGACAACAGGGGATTGGAGAGTTGTGGAAGTGTTTGCAGAATCAGGCCCTTGAGTAGCCCAGAAATTCTATCTGACAGGTGGTGGCCCTGGTGACGACAGGAACAAAAATAGCCAGTTGCAGACATACCAAGGTGAGGTAGAGATTCACCCATGCTGTGGGGGTTAAAAAGGAGACCTTCTTAAGGAGAGGGGGGTAAACCAGCACGGCCACATATCTTGCCACATGGATATTATTTAGAGTCACACTGTCAGGTTAAAAGTTGCTTTTGGAAAATACATTTCTTGCCCATGTTACTGACAAACCTTTGATTATTCGAGCTGAACAATTTCTAAGAGTTTAATTTACTTTTTACTCTCTATACTATTTGCTTAAAGTATACATTTAATTCAGTTTGGATAATGAAACGTATTAGTTTCCTTGTTTATGGTCACTTGCAGGTTCTCGCACACTAGCACAGGACTGCAGTGTTCGACTTCCAAATGCTGCAGGGAACGACTGCTTTAAAAGTCCCCTATAACTTTCCACTAGAATGTAAAAGCTGTCAAGAGAACATTTCAATTGGTTAGGCTGTAGAAGTTTGGTTTTGATCCTTCCAGGGACCCACTACAGCTATAATAGTCCCCTAGTTAGGTACAATAGCGTCCTTCAGCCTCACTGCACAGGAACATCATTGCGACATCAAATCAAGCAAATGTCTCATTTCCAAGAGTGGCTGGAACACGCCAAAAGTACAAATGCAGATGTAACCATGTCTTCATAATAGCCCTAAGACGAGAGTTTGGGGTTTTAAATCAGTTACTGACCCCTTTGGTGGGTCTATATTGCAAGTGAACAGGGTTACAACCAGTTCCCCTTCCTCAGTTCTGGCATTAGTGTTATTGGGGCCACAGCTAACATTCCATCCCACACGTTTCTCTGTAGCTGGCCCTCTCAGTTGTAAAGTTTGAATCACTGACACCTTCTCAGCAGCCAGAGGCTCCTTCTCACCCTGTGGTTCATTTGCAGAGAAACAGAAATGAAAAGAGATTTGCAAACAGTGGGCTACAGACATCCACAGTCACTGAGTTCCATTTTCTTACACAAATTAATCCCTACCTGTGTCTGGTCCAGACTGATCACCTAGTGTTGCTTCCTCGACTATGGGAGGTTCCCTGACTGGACTGACATCTTCAGGTTTATCTGTATTATAGGGGAGAGATGTGCAACAAGTGGTCATACAAGTATGTCAAGCCCAACACCTCCCCTAGCTCTGGTATACAAGATCAAATGTACAGATGACACACTGGACAGGAAAAAAATTTGCCAATGTGGATTGTAAGTGAACCAATTGCAGCCCATCACTAGAAGATTACTAATTTCTCATCATTGATCCTGGGAAAGCCAATGGGATGGTCAATAAGGGTAGTCAATAGAAGCACTTTGAGAAAACATAAGTACCCCAGCAAGCAGAGGAAGCATCAGGCAGCAAGCAATAAGGGAAGAGTCCAGCAGGGATCAAGAGCAACCAGAGGCAACTCTGGAGCAGTCAGAATAGTGTGGGGATGGGAGTGGTATTGGTGTTCTGAGCTTGCCAACGGCCACTGGAAGAAGGTGAGCCCCAGGCTGAGGCCTGGAAGTTGTGCAGGAAGGCCATCCCACGGGCTGGGGCCTGACTAAGATATCCTGCTAAAGGAACCAGGGCTACCATAGGGGAGCTTTGTCCACAGACAGAGTGGTTTGATCTTTATAAAGGGACCGGGCACTCAAGAACTCATCTATCTTGAGAGCTAGGAGAGCTGTAAATCCTAGTGTCCCTAATGATGTGACCTAGGAAATCTCTGAAATCAGCTGGCTACCACTCAGGAAGCAGACACAATCAGCAGGTATCCAGAGCAAGGTGTCACCTCTTAGAAGGCTGTGCCTCACAGTGGGTAGCAGAGACCAAACTGGTGCTGAGGGTGGTCTCTTCTCCAGTCTCTACTTAAGCCACAATGGCAGACGCTTTCCCTCCCATGAACTTTAGAAAACCTGGACACCTTCTCAAACAAATGTCAATGAAAGAAGACAGAAGTAGCACTTGGAGCATGCTATATTTCACCAAGCTTTGTCCAATAATTCCCTGATTAGGAGGATCAGCAGCTTTTCTCCTTTTATCAAAAATTTCTGTCATTACAATCTCCTTTTGCTCAGTGCAGACAGCTTTGAGAGAACATTACACCTGGTGGTTCAATAGTATCAGATGCTCATAGGAGCACCTGCCTGTCCTGAGTGTGCCTTACCTTCTCCTTTCTCCTCCTTGGGAGGGATAACCTTCTCGCTGTCAGGGGGAGCTGTGGCATTCTTGCCTGAATCAGTTTTTGTGGTGTTCTTTTCCTTCTTGGGTCTGGGTTTTGCAAACTTAGCCTTGTTCAGTAGATACTGCACCTCCCGGTCTAGGGCTGCTATCTTCAGCTCTATGTCCTTGGACAGCAGGGTGGGCTTCTCAGTGGGAGGAAGTTTATTCTGTTCTGCCAGTGTCTCATTTTTCCAAGTCTGCAAGGAAATCCCAGGGTCAATCTCTCCCCATGAATATGCTGCTATTTTCTGGTTACATGAGTTACTGTTTTTAAATACACAATCCCAGACACAGCACCTGGGCATTCCAATTGCCTGTGGTCAACAAGGCTTCCACCCCCACATCCTCCAGTCTTAGCTCCACAAGGCCAGAGAACAAGAGTGCTAGTGGCTGCTCTTAAAACCGTACAAATCTTAATTACTGGGAAGGCACTAGCCCTCCCATATTGCACATGAACCATCTGTACCTCCAGTTGCTATGTCTTCCCAAAGCAATATGCAATCGAGTTTGGTAGCAGGGAGTATTAAAATAGAGAAAGGTTTTCCTAATGTGTGGAGAGGATGTACATCCTCTGCTCCCTATCCCTAAGTGAAAGTAAACGCATTAGCTGTGGCATTGATCACACATTATCCAACACCACATCCTGAATTGGCTCCGCAGCCCCTTCACTTACCACAGTTTCATTGATTGCTTTCTCTAGGGTACTCAGTTCCACCTCTGTGAATATCTGATCGGCCTCTGGAAGCATTCGTGCTCCCCTGAAAGAAAAAAATTTATTTTTGCTCCAATTGTTTTTCAGGGTTAACATCTGCATCAATGGCATTTGAAATTTCTATAAGTCATTGCACAAACTGACTCATGTTTTTGGACCTTACTGCTTTTCACATATACATGTAACTTCTGTCCAAGGAAAGTGAACACTAGAAGACCAAGGTATTTCAGGTGACTGGGAATGGAATACAAAACCCTCAATCACATTTAGTGATTTACCATGGGATTGGCCCACGAGTGGGTTTGTGAGGAAGGAGGAAGCCCAGGGTTGTGTGTGTGTGTGGGCGGGGTGGGGTGGGGCAGTCCTGACCCTCCTGAAATGGGTGCGCTTTACAGTATACATGGGATGTCATATTCTTTGTTCTGAAGAGTAATGTATGGACTTTGAGTGTTTCTATTAACACATTCCCTAAAATGCTCTAGGAGCCGCCACATACTAGCTTCACATGCTAGCGGCTAGCAGACCAGATTCCATTTTAATTAGTGGGTCAAACACATGCAACACTTTTCCACCGCCCACAACTTCAAATCTTCTCTTCAGGGTCTCACTCTTACTTGAGGAAGATGCTGGAGTGATTGAGCAGATTTTCGAGGGCATTCAGGCGGTCTGGCCATTTCCTTCTTTCTTCCACACGGAAGAAAAGGCTCCTGCAGAGTTTTTTCAGCTCCGAGAGCTTCTCTTTCAGTTCCTGAAAGTGGGAGAAAACAGACAGGAACAGAACTGATCAGATATCTAAAACTGCTCCAAACTTTTAATCCCAGAAGCTTGAGCTGCAAGAGTTTTGCCTGCTGTCCCCATCAGATGCACAAATCTTGTGTGCTAACAGGAGTTGCAGCACTAGACACAGTGTATACAGAATGGGAAGTTAACTGCTTTCTGTGCTCCAAGAGGTTGAGCAACAGGGATGGGAAGAGCTAGTTCTTGTGCAATTCAGTCCTGGGCAACTTAACAAAAGGGTTTCCAAGTGCCAGAGCATTCAAAAGGGCCAGAGTGGATCACAGCTCGCCTTTCCTGACTTGGGGACATCAAAGAAACCAAGGAAGCCTAGGTCAATTTGCCACCTACTGGCAATTCAGTGCAAACTGACACCCTACTTCCACGCAGCAGTACCTTGGTCGTGGCTCTATAGCCCTCCTCCTCCATCCAGTTGGAGGCTTCGCTCAGCTTTTTTGAGATTTCCTCTCTCTGCTCCTCCGTTGAGACAAACTGATATTCCTCCTGGTAAAGCTTGTCCTGAGAGGAGTAAAGGTCACTTCAGCTTATCTGCTGACTAATGAGAAGGCACAAACAGCAAAGGAATCTGTCTCAAATTCCCCTCCTCCTCCCCCCCCCCCCCCCGACAGAATGCAACTGCAACCAACTGCACGACTCCTGGGCTCCTCCATGCTACTGAGTGGAAGTTCAACCCCCAGATTTGTCCTCTTGCTCCTTCAATCAGCTGAGAGTGGGACAGGAAAGCTGCACAAGTCCTCACATGTAGAATAAGAGCTTTCCTCCTGCCCTCACCGATTGGAGTTTCTTCCCAGCTAGAGCGTGGTGATGCTGAGACATGCAGTGGAGGGGATAGCATATACAAAGCTTTTATGCAGGTAGAGATTTGACTTGGTATGCTGCCTAAACCCTAATCTGGTCCCATTTGTCTTGAAGAAGCCTCCCAATGCCATGTGGGACAGGGAACACTCAAAATGACAACAGATGAACTCCTCAAAGCAACCGCTCCCCGTCTTGAAACAGATACAACCCTCTGCAGCCAGCTCAGCCCTGCCAGTATACAACATCTCCCTCCTGCTTTTCAGGAGCTTTCAACCCTTTTCACCGCTCTTACCTGGGTCTCAAAGATGAATGCCTCCAGGTTATTGGCTGACTTTTCCCTCTCCTGCTTCTCTAAGTCTCTGACTGTCAGATCCTGGAGTCTAAAGTGCAAGGAGGCCAGAAATAAGCAAAAATATCATCAGCACCTGTAAGAGGGGGTGATGTTCTCTTTGCAGACTGGGATCTGTGTAGGCAGCAGTACCTGTCACTCAGACACCATTAACTAACCCATCAGCACCCAGGCCATGCCAGTTACAGGATACACTTAGATGTCTTAGGGTCAAATCCAAAAGGTGGGAAGTCAGGAGATCTCTCCCAGTTTCAGCGTTCAGATTCACAGTGCTCAGGATGTTTCTCCTTGAGTACTGACTGGCTAAAACTTTCTCCCTAACCCCCTTTAAACCAAAGGCCTCCCCTAAAAGTCCATCTGCACTATGGCAAGAGAGACGATAACAGTTATAGTACCGCTCCGAACACTGTTCATTCTCCTCCCACCCAAGAGCTGTGTTAGACTCACTGGGCACTGATAGCATGGCTTGGCTACTATGATCACCAAAGGGGGTGGGGGGAGAACCCCTGTCCATACTGTGGAGGAGAGGGGACCATGTAAACACTGTCATCACTAGCATGGTTACAAATGCAACAGGGACAGATCTTTAAGTAATGTCTCACGCAGTTGGGGTGCCACTCCATAGGGAGCTCACGAGACCAGAGTCGAAGATGGAAAAGATTAAAATTATTGGCTACAGCGATGTTAACTGGCCAGGCTGAGCTTCCCTCCAACCTCACTGGGCACAGAGAGACCATCTGGGATTCCCAGCCACTCACTGCAGATCTAACCTGTCCACACACACAGAGCCTGCGCTGCCTCCGCTTCCAGCTCTTGTCATTTTCTAGTCTCAGAACTGACCCTTTTCTTGTGCACATTCATCCCAGTTCCTCCCTTTGCCATTCAGAGTTTCTGGCCTTGCCACCTTTTGGGACATTTACCCCTAGTTTGTTTGAAAGGGCTGCTGAAAGAAGGATGGTGACAAGAGAAGGGTCAATAGAGGCAGTGGGAGTGAGCAAAGTCTTGCAATGTTTACTACAGTCAGATTCATTCTGGGAGTGGGAGAAGGTAGTGTCATCTGAGCATGACCTGAACTCAATAAGACATGCACCTTAGAATCTGTTGCTCACTCTGGTCCCTGTGCCTCAGCCCAGTCTGCTCCCATAGCCTACTCCCTTCACTTCAGCATGCTCTTCTCAAACTTACTTCTTCACTGAGCTCTTCAACTCCTCCTCCAGCAGGTCAAGCACATCACTGACACCTAACTCCACACTAATCTCGTCCACAAGTTTCTGCTTCTTGGGAGCTTTGGGTTTTTTCTCTTCCACTTTGGTGGCTGTGCTGTCACCAGGACTTTTGGACATTTCTTCCTCTTTCCCAGATTCTTCCTTTTCTTTGGGATCCTGTGTCAGAGAAGGAACTCCAGGATAAATAAAAAGACCAATTTGCAGTACCATCTCACTTGAAACAAATATTTTGAAGAGCGGCACACAAGAACCCGATAAGGGGGATTTGAGCTCCCAGGGTTAAGTAAATAGGCTAGTGTTCTACATCTATAAAAATAAATTTGCACATCTGCAGTGCCTTAATGCTTCACAGGCCGAGAGGCCTTGTTTCCACTGTGAAAAAGGTGTGTTCTTAACTCAAGTTAGTTAAATAGTGCTAAAATCCTAGAGGAGACAAGGCTTCTCCTTTGTCTTTATCTCTACCTGCTTGCTTGTGTGAGAATTACAAACTGTCCTACCTTTTCTAGGATTTTACTTCAAGGTAGTTAAGGAATTAAAAACAAACAAACAAACAAACAAAAAAACCCTCAACATACCTTTTTTCACTGTTAAGGCAAGGCCTTAGTGCTTCCCAGACAGAGAAGCCAAGGAACAAAAATGAACCGAATACCCAAGGTTACATGGGGATTTCAGACTAGACCCAGAAGTCTCAGCTCCCAGTCCCGAGCTGCAAACAGCAGGCCATATTTCTATTCAGAACAGTGCATGACTGCCTCTCATAGACTTTTGCACACAACAGCTTTGCACTTACCAGCTCAGAATGGCACTGTAGGTACAACACAGCAAGATAAGGATCAAACGTAAAGTGGCCTTGGAAGGAGAGAGTGGATTGGTATAAATCCGAAGGGCAACGAGAAGCAATACTGAACACATCCTTCTGAGGATGAGGCAAATGTCAAGGGAAAGGGTTCTCTGCAGGGAAAACTCCAACAACTCAAGTGAACTTTGGCAAGGGGTCTCCCAACACTCAGCTTCAGACCCTGAGTGAAGGTCACTCCCCACTTCTGCCCCTAAGGAGCAAGGATTTATTTCAGTGGCTTGTCGGTTAAGGGTTTATTTTCAGAGATAGTGAGCAGGAACAAAGCTGTGGTGCTCAGCCTGCGCACATGGGGTAGAATCTCTCACACCCTCCCCTATTATTTCCAGTTAGATCCCAGTCCTGAGGTACAACAGCACATAATGTCACCATTTTAGGCAGTCTCCCTTTGCAGAGTCAGCTGCTCACCTGAGATGCTGTTTTTTCTCCTTCCTCCTGTCTCTCTGCTTCTGGAGGGACAGCTTCTGCTTTATCCTGCATTGAAGATGGCTGCTGCTTCTCTTCCCCCTGCTCCTCGCTCACTGTCCCTTCTCCCTCCTTCTGGTCTGGTTTCTCCCCCTGTTCTTTTCCTGTTTCTGCCTGGCTCTCCTCTTCCTCCTGGGCAGCAGGGAGGAAAGTGCCACAGTTTTTTAATAGAAATCCCATGCAGATGTGTCACACAGACAGGGCAGGCTTATACCGGAAGCTTGGCGTTCAACATGGCACAAAGGCTACAAGAGAGGGACAGGGAGTGGGCAGGCCAATGATGACTTTAGGAAAGTCACCATATCACCTTGGAACCACAACCCTTTTCTATTCCTGGGAAAGAAAAGAGACTCCTATTGGCAACACAGGAGCAGCCAGGCCCAAGTGTTCTGTGTAGCAGGAGAACCTGCCAAGAGCCTATAACAATGAGATGCAGGAGAGTGTAGCCTACACAGCACTACCCAGAGAGGATCCAGAAAGGAGACTGGAATGACAGAGAAAGAGGCTTCATCAGGGAAGCAGCCTTGGCAGCATTTGCCCAAGGGACTGCCACCAGAAGGGCTGTATGTTTATTTTTAACACAGCGTTAAACTTTGAGACATGTACAAACTTCTACAATGTGTAGTTTTTAATCTTGGTGTCCTGCTGGTCACCCTGATTTTGTTCGTGTTTAATTACTGCCTCCTCTATTTTGCAGCCAGGACTGCATCCAGTCAGAGTCCCATCTTCCCATCAAAGCCAGCACCTCACCTGAACAGTCTCTGTCAGGTTCTCTCCCGTTTCCAGTGTAGGACCTCCTCCTCCAAACAGGCTAGAGATTGTGTTTCCAAGTTCTGCAGGAGAAAAAAATAACTCAAAATGTCAGTCTTTGAAGCAGTCCGGAGGACAGCGTGAGAGGAGGAGGAAGAACAGCAACAGCAGGAGGGAGTGACATGCATCAGTCAGGGGTTTGGTAACTCAGATTTTCTTGACTTTAAGATCATGAATTCTGTATAAGTGCCTCTCCAAGGTCCAACAGTAATCCATGGGCAGCCTGGGATCCTGACAATATTTGCTGTAAAAACTCTTGCACTACCATTGCTAGCTCTTTCCCTCCCTGCACATCCCCCTGTATACAAAGTACTGGGCCCTCATCTCTGCAAAAGCATAACCTGAAATCTGCCTCTCCAAACGGTGATAGAGTTTTTCACTGTTCACTTCCCTAGGAAACCTCCACCCATGTGCACTCTCATCCCTCCTTCCTACACACCAGCTATAAGTCTCTGCACTTGCCCTCAAAGCAGGACAATGGAAAGCTTCCAGTCAGTGGCAACCAACGAGGAGGGAGAGTGCGAAGCACCAGATGTGCAAGACTTCCACTGCTGCCCTCAAGACAAAAGTAAAGGGATTTGTTTCCTTCTAAATACACCCCTTCACTGAGGAAGGTGAAAATGCAGCTCCCTTGTATTACTCATGCATGTGGTGCATACCCGGATGTTGTACTGATGGGCACCTTAGGAGCGTGCATGACGTTTTCAGGGAGACTTGCCCCCTCACCTAGAAGCACATGCTCAGGGCCATTAAGTTATTTTGGATCTGCTAACATAATAGGCAGGTACTTGCGACCCTAAAGATTCCTCAGTGCCAAAAGAATTTACTGTTCTTTAACAAATCCCATCAGGCCTGTCAACCTCACTACACACCTAGCATACTACTTTTGTAGTATTTATCTAGAAAGAACGTCATGTAAGATCTTAAATGAAAACCAGGATCTCACTGGTCAGTTATATAAAATTGCAAAACGTATGCACTGTAGCTATGTAAGGAGTTATGCGTATATAGGCTGGAAAATATACATTTTAAGTCTGAATCAAAGTAAGTTTGACAGACAGGTTTTTGACAGACAAAAAGGAGTATATTCACCTGTCTGCCTCAGTTCACATGTACATTAAACACTGTGAGCCAACACAACAGAAGGTCTATTTGCATATGAAATCAACATGAGAGATGAAGTCAGCACACCAGGGAGTAAGCCCCGGGGTAATCCTGACTCAGGGGACAAACAATGGATTTTTGGTGTGATATAAGGAAAAGGATACCATTATCCCTCAGCGAGGAAGCAAAAACAATGCTTTTTGCATTCATGATAGAGGAATCTCAGCCAGGTTGGCTAGAGAGGTTGAGAGGTGAGAAACTTAACTAAGTTAAGTCAAGTTAAGTTTAGGTTCTACCAAGCGTGTTATACTTTTTGTTTTACATGGAAACATTTCTGTTTCCATTATTATTCTTGCTATTTCTTCAATCTCAGCTTTCAACAACTTATGATTGTTTTCATTATAAATATATCTATGTGCTATGATGTTACAAAGCACCTGATCTCGAGTTGTAACACTCGGGCTGTGTTTATTTTGTTCCCTTAGAGATCGCTCACAGAAATTATCCGGTTTGCTGCCAATGGTTAACGGCTGGGCACCACAGGAAATGTTCTGAGGTCTTGAGGGGGGGGGTGCCTATAGTGCTTGTGTTGCCAGAGGCTGTTGGTTTCAGGAAGCTGAGTTACAACATGCATAGATAAGACTGCTTCACACTAAAGGCAAGTAATTGTGAAGTGCCTCACAACCCTGGGTACCTGTGGGGAGCGTCAGAGTACTTCACTTAATTGGTCACTTGTCCTCAGCTGCCAGACCTGTCTCTTTCAGAGCAATGTGGTGCAGTTAACTATCGGAGTTAGGATGATTTCAAAGCAACAGCTGGTCTAAATACAAAACGTGAACAGTACAGTGTATTTACTTGTTAATGTTGACTCCTCCTCTGGTTTGTCCTCCACTACAGTTTCAAATACAGACTCCACCTGGAAGTAAACACAATGAGAGAATATATTTAAAAAAAGGTCTCTTAGCAGCACCTATAGAGATAGGGTAGGGAGACTGCACAAGGAAGGGAGGAGAACATAGATGGCACTAGCTGGCTGGCACTTACCCGATCAAGGCTAAGCACTCCACTCTCATCCATATTGAAGTGAGCTTTGATGCCTTTGGACTCATAATCTGAGTGCTTCCTGAAACTACCCCCGACTCCTCTCAGCCTCACAATGGTGAGATTCAAGGACCCAAAGGCTCTGGGGGGAACCAAGGCAAGATTGAGAGAATGAATAGACACCAACCAAAGAAGCCTAAGCTGCAAAGTGGGCAGCCATCCCTCTTCCCCAACTTTACTTCAGCATTGTCCCCAGTCTACTCCAGTGTTCTGGGGTTCTACTCCCAGCTCTGCCCCACTTTGGAGCTTCAGCCAAATTCCAGACACTGAACAGGCTGCCATTTCTGGTGTTATTCATATTGGTTCACACACTTAGCGTCAGTTACACACACAAATTGGGACTCCCACCCCATCTGCCATATTGCAACCGTTCCAATGCCACTCACTGGCAAAGTGTCTGAACAGGCAACAGAAAGCAGGGTACTTCTTCACACCAATGCCCTATGGTAATCAGTTGTTTCTGATGGGATGGTCACAGACTCAACAAGTGAGCCCAAGAACCAGAGCTGGGATAGCCAGAGAGGGAGTCTGCACACATACAAAAGAGAAGTTAGTGCTGGCAAAAGGCATCAGAACAACTGTCTTGGGGACTAGAATCATCTGTCCACAGAACAAGCAGCCCTGAGGCAGTGGGCGTGTGAGCTTTCCCCATGAGCCCTCCCCCAATAGGCCTGACCTGGAAGTACTAGCTCTAGAATGAGAGGGGAGTTGAGTCTCCACAGTACTACCGCAGTAGCAACAGGTCCTTTAACCCTTGGCCCTTCTAGTGAAAATGCCAGCTAGGGACCAGTTAAAGTGGAGAGGAAACTTCTCACTACTGCGATGTTAGATAACTACTTGGCTTTCTCAATTATATAAGGATTGCAGCAAAGATTCTGAAATTGTGCATCGTTGGCCATCCATCTGCATGCAAACTTCTCCAGCGAAGCACCTATCAGCCTGGAGGCAAGTCTGTGCAAATGCCTGTCACCACTCACCGCAGGTCATCCTGGCTCAGGAAAGCCAAATCTCCGTAGTTGACATAGAATTCAAAGTCATCTGTGTAGCGGTTGAAGGTGATGACCTTGCGCTGTGGATATGGTGCCATGCGCTGGAACAAAATTCGCTTGTTGTGCTTCAAGCTCTTGGATTTATCCTCCTCCTCAACTTCGCGGGTGAACTCCACCTGCATCATGTGGGCAAAGGCAGACAATCAGACACTAACAGGAACATTTTGACCTACATTGCATCTTTGATCACTGGATTCCAAAGCACTTGCTAGACAATCCTTACCCACCTTATGGGGACTGTAAGCATTACCCCATGTTACCAGATAAAGAAGAAGTGAGAGACTTGCCCAATGCACCCAGGGTGAATACTTTAGCATCATTCCTTCCAGTGGCTCCACATACGATTCCAGACTGAGCACCATTTCCCCTTCAGCACTAAAACCTGTAGGTTTCCCTAATGCCATTCCAGTGCCTCAAGGTCCCACTGTTTATTTATAATCACTTCTCCCAATGCCACCCCACACTATACCCTCCTCCCCGAAAAGAGACAACAGGGGAAGCTCACCTGGATGGGGAAAATAGCTGCATCCCGAACAATGAAGGGCTTGACCTTAAAGGCTTTGCTCAGAGCAGCCGCCTGGTAGACTGCACCCATAGCAGCAGCCTCGTCTGCATTGATGTTCTTCCCCAGTTCATCTCTGCAAAGCAAGGGGGAGGGATATGCAAGCTTCTCTATCATTAGTACAAACACAAGGTTGTTGAGAAAAGGCACGTGGCAGAGAGGCCTCATTTACTTACTTGCCCACGGCTTTCAGCAAAATCTCCTGCACTTTGGGGACTCGGGTGGCACCTCCCACTAGAATCACCTGGTCAATTTCATCCTAGGAGTTCACAGACAATCAGGTTCTGCCTTGAGAATGTATTTTTGGAAAAGCCAAGTTCACTACTTCAATATCCCCCCACCATCCACTGTTTAGTGCTCTGCAAGCAGTCCACTACCAACCCTGCTTTCCAACACAAGACTGGGGTCCAAAAATCTTAAGTCCTTATTTCAGTAAATTCCCAAAGTAGTTGTGCCTGAGTGAGTACTTCAAGATCAGGCCCAACAGACATGAGTGATTTACAGAGCAGCTGTCTCCAACATCTGGGACGCCACACTTTATTTAATAAAAATCAAACCAGATCAGGCTCCATGCCAGAGGAGCCAGTTATTGAAACAGTGGTCCAGAGAAGAGGAGATAGAAACCACAGCCATGAAAAGTGCTGAAGCAAAGAGGCTAAGGCACCTGCCACCTTAGAAGCTAAGCATCGAACAAATGAAATGTCTCTCTGAAGATAGTCACATCTGGCCATAACCAGTCAGGCATGTGCCCTCTGGAGAGACATCCAGAGATGACATTCCTGATCTATGGTGAAAGCTAGGCCAACCTCAGATGCCTCCAAGAGATGTGGGGGAGACAGATTCTGAAGTCCTCAAAATTAAGGGCTTTTTAATAGTCAGTAAAACCCTGACCCGAATCCCTAGCTCATAGGCAACCAGTCCACATGGCAATCACGGAAACCTGTTTGACATGGTGTAAGTGCATGCCCTCAACCCCCTCAAATTTCTCAGCCTTGTGGACCACGCCCAACCTGTCTCTTCCCTGGACTCCTTCAGAGAGTCTTCTGTGACGCAGCCCTCTGTCCATGTCATGCAACAGTCCAATCCCCTTCTGGGGTTCAGCTTTAAACAAAATATAATTCACCTGACTTCAATTTCTTGAATCTTGTAGGCCCTAGCTCAGGACTCCTCTCCTTCAGAGAGACCTGTCTCCTCTCCATGTCCCCCAAACTGAGTTCCTTCAAGCTACTTATAAAGCTTAGCTCTGCCTCCTCTGTCCAGGGGGTAATTAGTTAAACTCTCTCCCCCTCCCCCACAGTACGGAGCATGACTAACGGGGGGGGGGGGTCTTTTCCCTTGCCTTGCTGGTGATGGGGGTAAATCCCCATTACATATGGCAATGTGGTAACTTCTGCACTGCCACCTCTGCCCTCAGGAAGACAGAAGCCTGCACTTCTCAGCAGGGTGAGTTACCTTCCCAAACCAGACCCCTCTCAAACAGCAATGGTTGTGATGCAACAGCAGCTCAGCATCAGAGGACCCCACATTTATCAAAGTATCCCTGGACCTACCAGGTTCATCTCTGCGCTGCTCAGTGCCTGTAGCACAGGCCCTGGAACCCGCTGGAATAAGTCGGAGCACAAGTTCTCAAACTCTTGCCTGGAGACCTTGGCCTTGAAGTCCACGTCATCCAATAGTCCCTCAATCTGTCCAGGAAGTCAGAGAGGAAAAAGCCATCAGCTTCACATCACACAGCATTCTCCGAGCTAACATTTTTCCGACTCCTACTGGGTTGGCTTATGTGTTCCAGACACTCCACTGCACCTTAGGAATGCAGCCTATCCTTTCACATCCCCATCCCTCTCCCGGTGCTGGAGGGACACAAGACATGGTGCCTTGGATGTAACAGCTGTCTAAATCTCATGCTCCTGGTAGCCATTTAGGGACAGACTTCTCCTAATCTCCTGCAAAGGTCTAAACATTTCTCAAACTAGTAACATGATGGACTTAAGCTGGTGAGAACTTGGATTTTGCTGCTTGTTAAGCGAAATCAGTTTAGAAAAGCCATCAGCATTGGAGTCTCCTGGGCAAGGGTGGAGGGAGAGAACATTGTAGTGTAAAGATTACGTAAAGCAGAGGGACAGAGCTCTCCCAGGCTCACTTTTAACCCAAGTCATCCCGGTTCCTGAGGAAGGGGGATTTCCTGCAGCACAGGGACATACCTGGGCCACATGGTCAGCATTAGCACTCAGGATAGTTTTCAGGCGGTTGGCCTCCTTTAGCAGCTTGGCCATGGCCCGGAGATTCTGCCGAACATCTTTTGAAGGGTGCTGCTTGTTGAAGAGTTTCACCAGGTAATCCCGGAGCCGGTGCTCCATCTCCAATCCCCCTAGGGTGCGGTCGAATCTGAGCAGAGAATAGGAACCAGAAGCAGACACTCAGCCTGGATGGATTAAGTCAATAATGGAACCTGGAGTTACAAGTACCTTCCCCACCCAGAAGAGAGTTCCAGAGCTGGCCTGGATCTTACAAGAGCATGCAAGAATTCTCTCAACTGCAAACCATTTATAACAAGAACAATATGCTGCAAAGAGGGATTGCATGCAATCCTGAATGCTACACAATTCTCTCCACACGAAATTCCAGTGCATGGCTTTGCTTTATAAACAACAACGTGGCTTTAAACAAAAAAGTTTGGCTTTTAATGTCACTGATCAAAAAACTCGAGCCCTCGCAGCTGCATGAGGTTAGTTGTTCCTGATATTTCTCTTTATATCACCACATGGAATTCTAAAGGTGTCTATCCCCCAATAAGTTTTAAACCCTACACATTTAAGACCTTGTTTTCAGCCGGTTTCAATCAGCCATGGAAAACTGAGCACAAGGCAATAGTACTGCAACACACTCAGCTAGGAGTGACTATGAATGGATATCGTGTCTGCTCAGAACAAATGCACCATTCGAACGAGATGAATTCACCACCCCAATAGCCTTCGAGCAGAGGGGCTTCATAACAGACACACTAAAAGTGCCTGAGGTGATGAGCTCCTGAAAAGTCAGGCTTTGTCTAACTCAGATCCCGAAGTTATTTCCTTACAACTAGTTCTTTAAACATTATGGGCGGGAAGACACTGTGGTCTTTTATGTTCAGCCGCTAGACACCCTCAACCTCCATAGCATGGTCAATCTTCCCCTCCTACCAAGCCTTGTATTATCTCCTCCCCAAAAGGATGTCAAACTTCCTCAGCCCAATGAACCAACTTCTACTATCTCACATACAAGTAAACTATGCTAAAAGTGTTATTTAGGTTTACAACTGTAAATCCAGCCAGCAAACGCCAGACTTAGTTGCCTATGGAATCTTGTGCACACACATCCGTCTTTAATTACACATACTGTCTATCCCTACAGCCCTAGAACCCCTGCCTCATTCGGTACTGTACATGGGTTGGACAAAGAGACTGAATTAAGATTGCATGGGCAATTATACATATGGCATTTCCTAACCTTTGAGTGCTTTATTTTAATGCTAAATATATTTTAATGTAGTTTTTTAAAAAAAATGTAATTTGTAAGGGGTTTTTTTTTTTTGGTATTAAAAAAAAAAAGAGAGAGAGACTTGTGTACAAGTGTGACCACCATACCATAGCAATCATATACCTTCAGCAGAGTTTGAATTTTGAACCTTCAGCACTACAGCACAGACTGTTGCCACTTGAGCTACTGTACTAACTACATTATCTGACAGCAGGAGAAAGTTGTTTTCCCAGAAGGGGGATGGGATGCTTATACCCTATGAGTCTAGTAGGTGGCTGTAGGGAGCCTATCTAGCTTTATCCCCTCCCAATCAAAAACCCAGGAAGTGGGCTCTCCTGCTCCACGTGGTACTCCCAGAGTGAATGATGGGACACATTCTGGATCGGGGGAAGCCCAGCTCAGCTCAGCTATCCCACTTCCCCCCGCAGCTACAGATGCCCTGGCAGCATCCAGGTATTCTTACATTACAGCATGTGGTGCTGCTGCTGCTTTGTTAGCAGCGTAGGCCCCAAGGAACAGAAGCAAAAGAAGGGAAATTAATTTATTTTTTTAAATTATTAACTCAGCTAAAACCTGAACAGAATTTCATGGAATAAAGGAGAGGCACAGCTCTAGCCCCAGGCTTTTGTCCATGTTAAATTTCAAAGACCTGTCAAAAACAATTCTCAAAAAAAGTCACAAGAACCTTTTATAATAGAAAGTGTTCGGTACTCTATACACACAAGGGTCGCCATCAGCTACACAGAAAAGTTTGGCAACATGTCCATATTCCAACTATCCTTTGCACGAAGTGAAGTCACCCAAGTTACTTTTTGACTGAATCCTCCCACCCAAGGCACCCTGCCCGACTCCAGCTTTTGTCCGAACACTCATGTTTGAAACTAGTTCCGAAATGCAGCCCATTCTGTGTTTAGAAGAGCCAGCAAAGTAAATATGTTCTTTTAAGTATGGGACCCAAGAGAAATTCTTACCCGACCCCCCGAATCTGCAGCTGAGGCTGGGTCCCCGAGTCCTTGGTTTTCACTGTCTGATAAGTCACTATCGTACATACGGTGCTTCCTGCTCCCATGTCATAAAACATGATATTCTGTAAAGAAGAAACCAGAGAAGGCGAAGTAAGGTTCCAGGGTATTTTGTCCCTGAATGGGAAGGAGAGAAGATCTTGGAGATCACACAGCTTGGAATGGGACAGGCACTGATCATTCAGTAAACTTGCTCCAGTCCACTGAGAGACAGCAAAGCACAGTTACTCAACATTAGACTTGCAGCAATAGCCATGAGGACTGGAAGCCTGTAATAACGGACCTACCGAGTGCGTCCTTATTTCTCCCATACTTCTATTTTATAAAGTAGAAAACAGAATGAATGCTTTTCTCACCAGGAGTTCCTTCAATCTGAGGAACTCCCAAGTATTTTACAAACAACCTCCCAGTCCCCAGTGAGGTAGGTCAGTATCATTGCCCCATTTTACAAGGGGGTGGGAGGTGGCGGGAAAACAGGTCAAGAGAGTGTGGTGAAGCTGACTAGAACCCAGGAGTCCCAACTCCCAGTTCCCCACTCTCTGCACTACAAACTGCCTCTTTGCTTTTCATATCTATCAGAAAGCGCAACAGTTAGGAATGTACTTGCTGCTTTATACACGTGCTCTGTATTTAGTCTATACTTAGACAGGTCTGTAACAGCAAGTAACCAAGATGAGCACTCAACCAGCATGAGCACATCTTTACAGTTCATCACTTTTAAGTTTCCCACTCACTCAAGTGGAATTCAGTAGCACCCCCACCTCAGCACCAGCTGCATATACCTGTGCTGTGGCATTGATGTCCTTCCTCCTGAAGACCCCATAGTTCAGAGCCACAGCAGTGTTGTCATTGATCAGCTGCAGGACCTTCAGGTCTGCCATCTGAGCTGCATGCAGGACTGCCCTCCTCTCTGCCTGATTGAAGTATACAGGGACGGTGATCACTGCATCCTTTACAGGTTGTTCTGCAAAGCATGGAAGAGAAGAGGTTTTCCATGGGAGAGGCAAGTGCAAAAACTCCTCCATAATACGGCTATCAACATGCAAGTAACTATGGAGATTGTGACAGCAAAGTCAACGCTGCAGAGAGAGACTATAGGTCCATTTCAGCCCAGGTGAAACTGAAAGAAGTCATCAATGGAGTTGAATTTGTTTCAACGTTTCCACCTCAAATCCACCAGGCTTCACAGCATCTTGTGAGATGGTCATACTCCCAGTATCTGCTGCGAAAGGAACATGTTCAATCTGTTCAGACTTCAGCAATTAATCTAGTCTTCCAGGATCCCAAAACCCCAGCCTGTAGATGACTGAATTCTCTCTGGGATAAAATCTTGTTTGAACTCCCTTTAGTACAACTGCCTGAATTGTAAGTATGTTAACTGCAGTCCTGCAATACAGCAGTAAGAACAGATCCGGCCAATTCTTCTGCAGTTTCCATTGCTGCTGGCATTTCTGATTAACAATACAGCGGTGAGAAGTCCATGGTTTAGTTGCTTTTATTAATTAATATTCCCCAAGGTAAACTCATATGTTTAAAAAAAAATTAGCACTGGTGAAAGGAACCATCTATCAACAGAGCAGGTATAAGGTGGATGGCAGCAGGGCAAGTTTGCAGCTCTCCTGCCAAATTCCTATCACCATGCCTCAAGTCCTAACCGGCTCTAGAGATGAAAGAAGTCTTCAGTCTCTATATTTATTCTCTTTAGAGGGTGCCAATATGAGGGCTAGTTAAAAAAAACCACCAGATTTTTGCACTTTTTTTTAAATATATAAACACATGGGTACTTGTCCACAAGGAACTGGGCTAAGACATCACCAAACAGCCATCAGCTAGAAACTGTGGATAATTAGCAGCTTAAGCTTGATTTGAAGTTATGACTTCAAAGGTTAAATGATTCAACATCCTGTTTCTGATTCCCCAAGACATCCCATTTGAGACCTTCAAACTCAGTCCCCTCCAGTTTCCCTGTAAATTTCACATCCTCTGAAATTAAACAAAATAAACTGAACAATGTATGAATACTGTAAAAAAGCAACAATCATCCCAACCTGCAAATTCCTCAGCCAGACCACGTGAATAGTTCAGGACCATGCCCAGTATCTCTTCTGGAGAATACTGCATTTCACTGCAACACAAGGCAAGAATATAAAACCCTCCATCAGACAGGCACCAAAAGTTATATTCGACTGTAAAGCCAAAGCTTCTCTAGCAATTCTCACGAAACACTGGGCAATATGGGATGAAGCACCAACATGACAGCCCAAAAATCACATAAGCCTGAGGAATTATCGGATCCAGGGAAAAAATATGGAGAAGTTTTTCCCCCCAGAGAGTAAAAAAGGTGATAGAACTGGCAGCAAGGCTCTTGGAGAGGAGAGTATTCCCCGCTCCTCAACAAGGACAATGTGGCCCAAAGCTCCACTTTTAAACACACCAAATGGTAAAAATAAGCCATCAATGAAAAGTCCAGCAGGGACCACGTGAGAAACAGACACCACCTGCGTCCATAAATACGAAGTGGGAACATTATTATTCCAGAAGATTATAATTCAACACGTTGGGATTGGTGAGCTCTGCTCACCAAAGGAAGTAGAGGCGCATACTCTCAGGTGGTGGGGTGGTGCCATAAAACCCAGAAATCAACAGATCACAGATGAGATGGGGGGTGGAGAGAAAAGAAAAGAAAAGAAGGAACAAACAAACGGGGATGGGTTACAAGTCACAGGGTCAAAACAAGGGATCTAAGCAGGACACTGTGCAGAGAACCCTGGTCAACATCCCTGCCCCAAGAATTGGGGGATGTCATTCAGAGAAACTCTGCAGAGATGCACGAATGGACAGGGGACCGGAAAAAGGCCTTTCAGATGTAGAGAATCCGCCATCCATCTCCCTCCTCCTGGACTGACAGTCCTGGAATCCAAAGTGCTTTATTTATCCAGAGAACAAGCACAGCCGAGGCAGTGGCAGGGAAAGCTTCCCTCTTTTCCCCACGCTATCCTCTACCGAAGTGCTTTACCTGGAGCTGGACTGATGCCTTTGGGGCATCAGGGACCATAATCTTAACAGTCTCTGTTCTGAGACTGGCAAATGGCCAATTGCAGCAGTATTTGGGATGTCAGTCCCTGCTGACTGGGAACTGTAATGACACCTCTCTCCTCCCAAGCTCACTTCACTGTTTTCACTACTGACCTGGGCAGAATTTGAACTGACAGGTTCCAAATCCAATAACTGGGCCTTTAAAATGGCCACTCCTTCCCAGAGAGATTTTATACCTCCATCTGTAGCTGTCTGGAGCAGCTCTCCTAGAATGATACATACAACAAGCTTTCCTTGCTTGGCCATGCTACAGAGAAAGCTAAAACCAGCATTTCGCCCCTCTCTAGTGGCGAGAGTCAGCTGCCGACATGCTGGAGGAGACATTTCCCTGCAAGTTTCATAAGCAACAGCACAGCAGCGAAGGTCTCAGAAGGCAATTGGAGTCGGTCACTCACTGGGACAGTTTGAAGATAACCGTCTGTCTCCTCTCATCCTTTACCAGCTCGTGTTGTGGGAAGCGCCAACGGTACAGTGTCACTTGGGGGTTATCTATGTGTTTACCCAGCAGGTCCTGAAAATATCTGAGTGCTATCTTCGGGTTCTTTATGGACTGCAGAAAGGAAGAAAGCAAGTCATCCGAAATTATAAAACTCAGTCCTGACTCTCAGGGAACTTTCACTTAACCCCTCCCAACCAGCCTCGCACGGTGTGCGTATATTTGGGAAAGAATATTTGCTATGAGAGCCAAGATTGACAGGCTGGTAAAAAGCAGAGACAAAACCACATGTAACTAGGGTTCCCATAGGACAAATAATACAACTTGAGGGGGTAAAATCTCTTAACTTGAGCACTCAGAAATCCATCTCCAAGGGACTAGTGTAGAGAATACACATGGAATGCGGGTTTTGTATACAGGTATATATACACAACACATGCAGCTGGAATTTACGTGAGTTGGTTTGTTGTCTTACCATTCCCACTGCGCTATCGCCAAAGAGACGCTCATTTTCTTTCAGAGCTACAGTCACTGGCGTTTTCCTATGTGACTCTCTAAGCAAGAAAAAAGGATTAAAAATATGACAGGTAGACATTCATTGCAAACAACCCCCACAGACGAGGCTGAGACTGTTTAATGCAGAGGAACTCAGGAAGGATACTCAGATGCCACCAGGAACAGAGGCTACATGCTAGAGATAGCTCATCATTAATTAGTCTGAAGTTTTTCAATAGCAGCATCTTCTTCCAGGGCTGCTGTGCTAACTGATCATTCTCCAAGAATGAGATGCTGCACAGTTCAGTGCAATGTCACCTACAGTAGCTCTACCTGTCTATTTGAAAGACATCTATGATTTATCCCTGCTTCCATACTGCTGGGAAGCTTGGAAGACGGTAACTAAAGCGTTAGAATGCCAGAGGCAGCACTTTCCTGAATTTCTAACAAATGGCTCAGAGCTGAAGGCCACTCTAAAATAACCTCAGTGTGCTTCTGATTTCTCAATACCTTCATGACCTATTACCATACCCAGCTTCCCCCCCACACTCTACACCTAACTCCAGAAGGATGGTAAGAGACAGCTGCATGACAAGGAAGGGCTGTAATTGAATAGCAATGTCAGAACTTGGAAAAGTTACCTGACACATGCTAGTCTGAGACAAAAAAAAAATTAACTCAACCCCAACAAGCGAGGTTCAGAGGCAATTCTCTTGCAAGCATTCTCTGCAACCTCATTGGGGAAGCCATCTTTCCCATCAGCCTTTGGCTAGCAGAGTTGTGGATTGCAAGGCCAGAAGGGACTATTGTGATCATCTAGTCTGCCTGTACAATACAGGCCATAGAACGTCCCCCAGATAATTCCTGTTTGAACTAGAACAGATCTTATTTAAAAAAAATAGCCAATTAGATTTAAAAATTGGTAGTGACAAAGAATCCAGCATGACCCTTGGTAAATTGTTCCAATGGTTAATTACCATCACTGTTAAAATATGCCTTATTTCAATCTGAATTTGTCAAGATTCAACTTCCAGCCATTAGATCTTGTTATACCTTTCTCTACCAAATTAAAGATTCCATTATCAAATATTTGCTCCTAATGTAGGTACTTCTAGACTGTAATGAAATCATCCCTGAACCTTCTCTTTGTTACGCTAAATAGATTGAGCGCCTTGAGTTTATCACTATGAGACATTTTCTAATCCTTTGGTCATTCTCTTGGCTCTTCTCTGAACCTTCTCCAAAGCCGGATACTCCTTAAGTCTCTCACCTTCTGCCTATGGGAGTGAAGGAGTTCCTTCTTCCCACCAACAGACACTTGACCTTTGGGGAGCAGGAAGGGAATCCACTCATCTTCCTTTTTCAGACTGCTGACTGCTACAAGATGGAGGTTTCTCTGCTATTCTACCCCTCTCCCAGCCTCTGCTTTTTTCCCCCCCTTCCCATCATCTAAGCGAGTGAACAGCTCCAGTGCTAACAGCAGAGAGAAACAGGTGATTCTTTTCTGTTTCACCACTGCCCACAGGTTTCTGAATAGTTACAGTGCAACCAACCAGTTTTAGCATTACTTTGGGCCATTTGGCAAAGCTGAGAAGCAGTAAAGGCACTGTAGATGTAGGAAGATGACACTGCATCTTTTGAATGTGGGTCACAATTGGAAGGTTTTCTTAATCATAAGGGCTAGATACTTCTTCTAAATCAATGATTATATCCTGCAAATAGTGACAGTGTAGGCTCCTCCATTCCCTACGGAAAGTTTCCTTGTAGTGAAAGGCTGTTTCAAGCCCTGAAATAAAATGAGTCTAGAAGGCCTTTACAGAAGGTGCAGAGATAGGAGTTTCCATCATAACCTGTATCTCCTCAGAGGCTTGCTGATATGGGAACATTGCAGACCAAGAAGAAGAATTATAGTTTACTTGTTTAAAACGATTTCCATGGGCACCCCAGGTTTTACGATTGCTATCTTCATTGACTCACTGCCCAGGTCCACGGACATGACAGCCAGAGCATCTGCAACGCAAAAGGAATAGATGTGAGAAGCTGTACTTTTTCCATGAGAAACTGCTCTCAGTTAGCCAGTTCTCTTGGCATACTCTTGGGAAAGGGAGAAGAGTGGGGTCATCCTTAAGTATTGAATCCATAGGAAGGTGAGGAAATACCATTCTGAGGTATGAAAAAGACAAGAGGGGGGTGAGGTAATATAGTTTATTGGACCAACTTCTGTTGGAGAAAGAGACAATTTGAGCTACATAGAGCTCTTCTTCAGAAGTTGGTCCAATAAAAAAAAAATATGACCTCACCCACCTTGTCTCTCGTATATCCTGGGACCAACGTGGCTAGAACAACACTGCAAACATTCTGAGGTATGGGCAGTTCCATGCCTCCCTGGGCTTCATCAGTGCTAAGCCGTTCATTTTCAGTAAATGTTAGGACTAACATGTCAGAATTACATCAAGGACTGTCAGCTTCATCTCTTGATCTTGCACCTCTGTATTTTGTTTGACATTTAATTTTACCCCCCAGTGCTGAGTAAACTGCAGTTCAATTGCTTATTTTTATATGCTTCTTTCTCTTAAACTAGAAGCCTGAGACAATATTGTGAATTTCATGCTGGTGAAAGGTTATTAGAATGAGAGCCCTGGAGACAGAAATCCTCTATCCCCAAGCTCTCCCCCTGCACCAGCTACCTCCCCACAACCCAGCAGAGACCTCCTCAAGTGGTGAGGAGGGAGTGGATCCTTGATACAGTCTCCTTGACCCAGTCAATGCTTAGCTTCTCTGCCGAGTTGCAAATGAGGGACCAATCATACTAACTGCTTTTTTGCGATGTAACACATTTGTTCGCTGAGAACAGGACCGAAACCTACCAACTCATTTCACAAAAATCCCCAAACAGCAGCTGGATAGTTATAATTTTCAGGCTGGATGTCAAGTCACGATCTTGGAGGCATATCCCACTGGCAGTTCCCAGAACCAGCTAGTCCCTAATGTGCAGATTTTTTAAAACTTCCCTCAAACACTGATCAGGTTGTAAAAATCTGAAAAGTGTGCACATACCTGTTTCTGATGGAAGACAGGCCAGCAGGAGGAAGGTCAGAGACCACAAGGGCACTTGTGTCATCCTGGCCATTGAAACTGTTAATATCTTGCTGAAAATAAGCAGCAAAAATTAATTCCCCAATCTGGCAGTAAAATTCTCAGCATGTGGTGGGATTTTTCTCCTTTATGCCAACAACTAATAAATAAAACCACATATTAAATATTTACAGTAAAGATAAACCTGAGATAAAGTTCTTATCTGGCTTTACCCACAACCCAAATGCAGAGAGTTTGGATCCAGGATTATACTTCATATCTATCTCCAATTTACAAATATAGTTCATTCTTAGAAAAAAGTTAAATTAAAAAACTGTCTGGAATATTAAGTTTTGGTTTTACAATAGTTTAACAAAATATTAATTTTCTTGCTTGCAAGAGTAGCCAACCATAGTGCCCACGTAGGTTTCTCCAAAACATGCACATACTTTGTTAGCAAAACCCATCTTAACATCTCCTTCCTTAAATTGCAGTTTAAATTGGTATGATAGTCTGCACTTCCTGTAAAACTTCTATGCAGTTTTTGGGCACTGTCAGAAAGTGTTTGCATTTCAGTAACAGATTAAGTGGCCCTTTGGCTGAAGATGAGTGAAATTATTTCATCGCCAAAAATTTCAAAGAGGGCAATATAAAACATCTGACACAGATACCTGTGTGGAATGTTTAAATTAGAAACATTTAACTGCACTTTTCTTAAGTGCCTCAATTTAGTAGAAAGGACCTACTGCTTTTAAAAAGGTTAATCTAAATATTGCATGAGATTTTATGAGAAACTATCACAATGGACTTAAATCCATGTTAATCACAGCCTTTTGGAATTTTTGGAAATGTTGTTGAGAGAACTGCATCTAACTTGGAAACAAATATCCACTGTAGCGACAACTGCTCTTTAAAATCCCACTCCACTATATCTTGTGCTCATGCATCTGACAAAAGGAACCTACATATGTACTAATATTCCCCACCAGGCCTTTCAAGTAACTCCAATGCAGACTTTCTGGGCAGGTGTGGCAATGAATCCTGTCACACCACAGAAAGCAGCCACCACCTTAAAGAAATGACACCCAACACTTATCATCCCAGCCTGAAGGCAGGAGAGACAGGTCAATTCTTCTAGACAGCCCTGAAGCACTAGTATACACAGTATCTACTTATTTATTTGCCTTCACTTCTTCACACACAGCACTGCTTCAGCAAAGCAGTACTAACCTTGACATCACACGTTCGTGGCTTACAGAAGCATTCCTGCACCCATCAGCCCTGCAACTAGTACAAAAATATTACAGGGGGCCAATGCCCCCTCTCTCTATTAAAGCTGGCCTTCTCAAGAGTAGCTTCTGGGCTGGGTAAAGGCAAATGCTCAAGTCACTACACAGCCACCAACCCAACCTGAAATTTGAAAATAAATTTGGTTACGTAGACACACCATCTTCCACGCTGATGGATGAGACACACACATCTAGCAACAGAATCACACCAGGCCCACAGAACAAGAACTCAGGTAACCACAAATTCACTAGGCTCTGCACACATGAATGCACAGATTACCGTGCAACACAGAAAAACAACCCTTGACACTCTCCTTTACACACTGGCTTTACGCGACAGCACAGACTTTTAGACAGGGGGGTGGGGGGGCAGAGATGAATCATTCAGTCGGTGCCCAGCGGGGTAAGGGAACGAGGGAGCGATGGGCTCTGTGGAAAAGCCCCGCTCCCTCCCTCGCACCGCGGATCAGACCTCTGTAGGTCTCTCACGGGGAGGACGCTGCTCCCCGCATTCCCGGGGCGGAGGGCGCACTATCGAGCCGCCGCCCCCATAACACGAGCAGCTCCCCCCGACAGAACGGCCTGCAGCAGGGCTCGGAAGCCCCCTCGGAGCCTGGGGCTCTTTATGTCTCGTGCAGCTTGCGGGGGGAGGCCGCATCCCCACCCTTGGGTCAGAGAGAGCCCCAGGCTAGCTTTCTTCCCGAGCCCACAACCGGCGGCTCCGCTCCCAGCCCCGCGATACGCCGACAGCCGCTCCCAGCCCCCCACTCACCGCCGACTGAGCCGCACACGCTGCGCGAGCGCCTCCACCACTTGCTCCATCAGCGGTAGCGTCCCCGGCGTCTCGCGCAACCTCTGGCCCGGACGCGGCGCGAGCTCATTGGAGCGACAAACAGAGCCCGGCACAGCGAGCCAATCCGGGTAGCCGACGAACCCCATTGGGCCACGTTCAGAAGAGCCGGAAGGAGGCACGTGGAACGCTCCAACTCTATTGGCGCACGTGGGCCAGGCCCTCCCTGGCCCTCCCCTCCTAAGGCAACCCTGAAAGAATGCACCGCAGGTCCGGAGGCAGGTGGTGAGTGAGGAGCTACTGCATGCCCCTAAGGTGGAGAGATGTATGGAAGCTTCATGCATACACCATGTGAAGACTCCTGTATGCACGCACGCTCCCTGCTTTAATATCTCAACGCAGACCGTAAAGAGCCTTGTGTGCATGCCCAGTGGGGCTAATGAGGCATAAGCAGGCAAAGAAAACTCTATGCATCCTCTCTGTGAAAACACTATGGCTTCATATGAAGTCTTGTGTACATGTGCGTGCTCCAGGGGACGAGGTCTGTATACCTTCTCCGTGGCCTGGTAGTGTGAGGCCCTGGGTTCTATGTAACCGTCACACACAGGCATCACAACACATGAACAAAGATTCTTACGTGTTAATGAGGCATGGGGAGGTGTGTTGTAATTCCTGGTTTCACAAGTACTCCTTTTCTTTTCGGTTTCACTGGTAAAACACTAACAACAAAAAGCAGCCTTTCTTTCCCCATCTAAAAACCAGGAAGTCATCCGGCCCTCGAGTCTGCCATGCAGTAGAAGAGAGAGGCTTTTTGCTTCTTAGTAAACCTCCAATAAAGAAACAGTCAATTTGAAATCAAACATTTGCAAAATGAGAAAGCAAGAAAGAACTACAAATATCAGAAACGTTATTGTTTTATAATGTATTCTAGTCTCATGAAGTAACTCACTGCTAGAGTGGGAGAACTTAAGCGGTTTTAGGTTGAAACAAAAAAGTGTTGTGTAGTTTTTGTGTGAAATACTTGTTACCTTGTCTACATTATTGTAACCTTAACAGGATCCATCAAACTACCCTAGGGATCTATGATTTTAAAGGTATTTAAAATGGTTAGCTCTAGCGTTTGGCCCGCTGTCCTCGGGCGGGCCCTTCCCGGAGATTGGTTTGAAGCAGTATGTACAATAACATAAAAAAAGCAATGCTGCTACACGGAAGCAGCATCCATCCGTAAGCCAGGCCCTCTATGAACGTCTAATTCGCGTTATTGAATCCTGTTCCTCCTACATTATTTCAGTGTTGACAATCACTCCGCTGTCCCTCGAGCACAAGGCCTATCGATAAGTACCTCGCCTGAGGCTGGGTAGGGGTTATTCTAAACGTGCTGCAGACATGCTGCGTGGCCAGACGGTCGTGCCCCAGGCCACGGGAGTTTGCAGAGCCGCAGGCGCGAGGGGGCGCCCGCGCACGCCGGAAAACTACAGCTCCCAGCAGCGGCTGGGCGGACGGCGCCTGCCTGGCGTCCCACGTGACATGGTCCCCGGCCGCCGTCCGTCACGTGCGCAAGGAGAGGCGGTCCTCGGCGCCCGGTCACCTGACCGCTGCCCGGTCCCGCTCTGGTCGCCGAGATGGCTGCTTACCTGCAGTGGCGCCGCTTCGTGTTCTTTGACAGGGAGACGGTGAAGGAGCCGGCTGGGCCCGACGGGGGCGGAGCCGGCGGAGCGAAGCCCTTCGCCCTTCCGCCGGGCATCACCGTCTGCGACTCGGGCAGAGGCAGCCTGGTTTTTGGGGATATCCTTGCCCGGGGCTCCCTCAGGAGGACGCCGTCTGGCGGCCTCCCCCACCTTGGAGGTTAGCGCGGGGAGCGAAGCCGGGATTCCCCCACCCCCTTTTAATGCTAGCGGGTAGGAGAGAGGTTGGGCGCCTTTCCCCCTGCTTGGGCGCCAGTGCGGCGGGATGAGATTTAGGAGTGGCCAAGGCCTTTCCCCTTTGGGCGTCAGAGGGAAATGCACAGATTGTGCCACCTGCCGCTGCTGCCACCCGATGGGGAAGGCCAGTGAGATCGCGCCATCCAGGGTCGGCAGCTTCGTGACAAGGTCGCTCCCCGTGCCTGGCTGGTGGTGTAACGTTCAAATATTTGCATGTCTGCTTCACGTCACTAAGTTGTCCCCCACTAATCTCAGGGCACGGGTCCAGGGCTGGATGAGCTGTGTAGTCTGATCTCCCCTTACTCCTAGAGGAGAGGGCTTCTGCGTGGGGCTGAGGCACACTGATGGTGTGGAGTGGAAGAAACTTGCTCTCCCACCACCTGTGCGTTACCTGTTTTGTGAAGAAATGAAATGGAAAGTGTGTGAGTGATGTATAATGCAGTCAAACTTCAGAATATTTCTCCTTTATAGAAAGAGAGTTTTGGGTAGTTAACTGGGGTATGGTAAGCACTCACTGAAACCACAAGGAGTGGTTTTGCTGACATAATGTGTGTTTTTGGAATCGCTCAGGCTTTAGGAAGTGTAGTCCATTTTCTTTGTTGCATGATGCACGTGAAGACACTTGTGAATGTGTTCTGCGTGGCTGAGAATCACTGCTGGTAAGAACTAGAAAGAGTACAATAGGCAAAACTATTTCATCTATGTACTAGAAACAAGGTGACCACCCTCATCTTGAAATACACTATGGGTTCTATACAGGAAGGTTCTGAAAGCCTCCCGTGAGGCGCTTCTCATTGGGAGTCGTCAAAAGTGTTTAGTACCTCGCAGCATTGGGCCCTAAACTAAAGTAGGATGTCTGTTAGGTGTGCGCCGAGCTGTTGTTTTGTTTTTCGGTTGCCCTTTGGCATATAGAAAATGTCTGCCTCTTCCAACTCCAGGTCACCTGCACGTTAAAATGTTCACTAAATGTTTTGTTGCCCTGCGATCACCTCAGTGACTGGAACAATAGCTAGTATAAGTATATTGGGCCAGCTGTCAATAAATGAGGGTAGCTGAAGAAGGGTTTGGTTGTGATATGTGTGGTTTCATTTTGTTTTCTCTGAGTACCTTGACTATCATCTACATATGGAAGGTCAGATCTGGTTCTTGCCACGCTCCCTTCAGCTTAGCAGTTTCCAGGCTTACAAGCTGAGGGTGACTCACCTGTACCAGCTGAAGCAGCACAGCATCTTGGCTTCTGTTGGTGAAGATGAAGAAGGCATTAACCCGCTGGTAAGTCAAATGACAAAGAGGACATGAGCCCATCTTGTGTGCTTTTCTGAGGAAGAACAATGTATTTGGATTAGTTTGGGAATGTCTTTGGTGTAAAAACAGTGTGTTAAATTCTAGCCCTATGGACTTAAAAGGGACCAGGTTTTGGCCCCAATATAACCTTAGGACCATATCTACTCACATGCTGTCTGTGTTGTTTGCAGGTTAAAGTCTGGAACTTAGAGAAACGAGATGGTGGGAATCCTCTTTGCACAAGGATTTTCCCAGCAATACCGGGTAACAAACCTACAGTTGTGTCCTGCATAACTGTCCATGAGACTCTTAACTTCATGGCTATCGGTAAGTGAAAAGCCAAACGCCTCCTGAAGGTGCCGAACAAACTCTGAAGTTAATATGATGGAATGAAAATGGATTAGTCCTACAGAAGGCGTAGGCGTAGAGCGTTCTGACATTTTCACGTCACATGCTTTTCATCCTAAAGAGAATGAACCTGACGCTAGTTGAGAATGCCAGTAATTGCTTGCAAAAGTTTGGCAAATCTTGATTTTTACCATAATTTTTACCATAAAACAAGATTTAATGTTCTATTGAGGTTTAAAAGTTAGGTACATACTCTTTATCTATATCGCAAGAAAGGAAAGAACAAAAACAAAAAGGACACTTGGGTAATTTTGACCCCAAATTGAGATTTTGTTCAGGCGGAGGAGAATGGGTTTTGCAATACGGTAATACCAGGCTATAAAATATATAGGAAAGATGAAGAACGTAACACTGGTGGGGGAGTTGCATTGTATGTTAAGGAAACCGTAGTCAAATAAGGTGCCAATCTGAAATGAAACAAACTGTACCATAGACTCACTACGGATAGAAATTGCATGCTTGGCCGGATTTATACCTTCCGTGCCCTAAGGCACAGCATCTTCAGCGCCGCCGCCCTCTCCTCACCCCCGCCTCCAGCTGATGTTTGTGTTTTTTGTAATTTTAAATATGTATTTTTTTGTTATTGTATTGAATAAATGTGATTAAAACAATCACATAGGTAGCAGGTAGGTGCTACTTTACTGCACATGTTTCCTTCCTTGACTTTTGCTTCGCAAACGCGCTAGTGATAGCCTCACAGTCCATATCTTTTTAAAAGTTATCCTTCAGTAGTTAAAAGGGTCCAGGCCTCTGACCCTCGGGAGCACCAGGCTAAGGGCTTTAGACCCGGAGGGAGTGCTGGGGCTGAAACCCTGCAGTTCTTTTCCCGGCTTCAGCCCCGGAGGGCAGGGTGCTGGGGCTTGGGGCTTTAGCTACGAGGGGAGCGCTGGTTTCAGCCCCGGCGTGACCCTCCCCTGCTGAAACTGGGAGCGGGGCTGTACGAGCTCTGGTGCCCCCGCCCCCCCAGGCAGAAGGCGGGAATGGAGCCTTGGGGCTGAAGCCCCAGCACTCCCTTGAGATCTAAAGTCCTGAGCCCTGATGCTCCCAAGGGTCAGAAGCCCTGATACCCCCAGAGCCCTGACTCCCCCCTACCTGCAGTCCCAACCCCACTCGGTGTCTGTAAGGTCTTGTTCAGAGTTGTGGACGTTTCAGCGTTACGGACAACCTCCCTTCCCGAGGTGTCCATAACGCTGAGGTTCTACTGTATAATTGGGTTGTTTGTCATTTTTAAAATAAGCTTACGCTAGCCACTTTTAACCACATATGTACAAACTTTTTAACTTTTAACCCACTTTTAACTTTTACATGACCCTAGAACGCCAGTGCCCCTAGGCACGTGCCTACTGTGCCTAATTGGAAATCCGGTCCCGGTTGCATGCTTGACTAAAAAAAGGTATAGCAGTAGGCATAGGTTACCAACCACCTGACAAGGATGGTGACAGCGATTCTGAAATGATAAGGTTGGCTGGAGAGAGGCTCCAGAAGCAGAAAGCGCAGTTATAATGGGTGATTTCAGCTTGCCTTATGACGACTGGGTGAATGTCACGTTGTGGCGTGACGCAGAGATAAAATTTTGAGACGGAATGAGTGACTGCTTCTTGGAGCAGCTAGTTCTGGAATCCACAAGGGGCAGATGAGCACGATTTGTTGGGGGAAGAATCAGCACGGCTTTTTGTAAAGGAAAGTCGCGCCTCACCAACTTATTTGGATTCTTTGAGGGTGTCAACAAGCACTTGGACAAAGGTGATCCAGTGGCTAGAGTGTACTAGGACTTTCAGGAAGCCTTTGACGAGGTCCATCACCAAACTATCTTATGCAAACTAAATAGTCATGGGATAAGAGAGAAGGTCTTCTCGTGGATCAGTAACTTGTCCAGAGACTTGTTCTAAAAATGTGACTTTTGACCAACTGGTTTCCTTCCATTTTACACTGTTGAGTTTTATAGTGCTAATTATGTACATGTGGCACACTGTGTGATTTAAAACAACTGTTACACAAAACTGGTTCCAGCGAGTTAGGCATCTGTTGTAGCAAAGCAAAACAAAAAAGAGCAATAGGAGAAAATAAACCATAAAGAAAGCGTCTGTGTAAGAAACGGAGATGAAACTTTCTCAAACAGGAAAGCTTTGCACTGGGCCAGGTGATGGCCGTGAAGAAGTCCTGGTAGACCCTACTCAGGAAGGGAGTTTGATACATGTGTCCGTGAAGTGAGAAGACCGTGGGACCGCCCCGGTACGCGTATCTGTCTGGGAAACAACAAGGAGGATCCAGCTGACTCAGCCGCCTTGGACTTAATACTAGTAAATGTTTGGAAAGTGCCATAGACATAAACAGTTTAGTCCTTTTCCTTCAACAGGCTTTGCAGATGGAAGCGTTGTGCTTACAAAAGGGGACATCACACGAGACCGACACAGTAAGACCCAGATCTTACATGAAGGCAGTTACCCAGTCACTGGCCTTGCCTTCCGCCAGTCTGGGAAAATCACCCACCTTTTTGTTGTCACCACGGAGAACATCCAGGTAAGATATTGGCTTGACAAAGCTGTAATGGAGGTCAGACTCTGGCCCACTGATTGTAACGGCTCCTGGTTATTTATCGCCAATCTGCCGTTCGATGTAATCTCTAAAAAATCATATTTCCTTCACAGTCCTATATGCTGTCGGTGAAAGATTATTCTCGTCTGGAGCTGGACACGCATGGTTGCGGTTTACGCTGCTCCACGCTCAGCGACCCCTCCCAGGACCTCCAGTTCATTGTGGCAGGAAACAAATGTGTGTATCTGTACCAGCCAGATGAGCGTGGCCCCTGCTTTGCCTTTGAGGGACAGAAGTTGATCGTTCACTGGTATCGGGGATACCTCGTCATCGTTTCCAAGGACCGGAAGAGCTCTCCAAAGTAAGACTCCGGGAAGCAGATGAGTCCATTTTACATGTATTCACTGTGCAGTTTTTGTTCTTTGCAGCTCTCCTGGCGCTTTGTTGTGCAAGGCTATTGTGACACAGATCCCCATTGCTCTAAGCTGGCAGAGGGCTCGCTGGTCTGTAACAGCAACTCCTAATAGGCCTGCCGCTTTCATAGTATTCATTCAGAAAGAGTACCAGTTGCGGGTTTTAAATGGTTATGATTATCCTCGTAAATGTAGGTACGGCTGCTGTGTAAGGAGTTATGTGTATATCCACTGGAAATGTGTTCTGATAGTTTGTATCAAGGTGTTAATCCCCAGCAGCGGTGAAGAACTGATTTCCTGCCAGAACAAAGAGATCTATCCGTCCGTCTGTTGACACGTATTGTCTCATTCGCCATCCCCAGTCTGAGCTAAATGCAGAGGAAGAATCCTGAGATTTAACAGGAAGAGAAGAACAGCAAGGGGCTCAGAACCTTTTCCAGGGATGCACTTCAGCGATTTACTAGACTATATCTGGGGACAAGGAAACCATCCTGAATTCCTCTGCCTAGGAGGTAATCGGGTGGTGCGATTACATTCATGAAAATAGGGTCTCAATCAGGTTTGGCTGAAAACACTGCAAAAAGGCTTTGGGTAAGATAATCTTATTTGGACAGAAGGTCAGACAGTTCAGGTTAGTCTCTAGGAATGGTGTTACAATTTTTTTCAATAGGTAACCCTTCTGTTTCCATTATCCTTACTCACTATCTCATAAATCTTGATCTTTGATGATAAACTTATGATTGTTTTCACTCTAAGTGGAACTCAGTGCCGTAGTATTGTACGGGATGCTGCTCCTGAGCTGAATCATTCAAGATGATGTGTACGCTGTTGCCTTAGGGACAGCAAACCTCTTATTACTGTGAGTGTTCAGTGATTAAGGAGCTGAACGCTACAGGGGAAGGCTTCAAAGGGATTTCGGGACTGGAGTGCACCTGTCGTTAACCTGCGAGCCAAAGTAAGGGGTGACATAGCCCAGAGGGGATGGTTTGGGGGCTAACAGGCTGGAAGTGTCAGGGAGCTGACACCCAGTTAAGCAGCAGCAAGTCTCTCTCTAGCTGGAGGCTGAGTGGGTAGCAAGGTGACTCTCAGTCCTGGGCACCCCGAGAATCATCCCAGGTGTTGACTGACGTTACTGTGGCATGTGATTAGTATTAGAGCTCTGGCAAAAGCTGCTATGGATTGATCTGAATCTACAGAATCCAGTCATTGCTCCTGGGATAGCGGCATGCACCACCCTCCAGAGCCAGTGGGATCTGTCACCACCCTTTTATAACTCAGATATGATTTCTCCCATCTAGTATGTGGACTAACAACGTACGACATACTCACATGGTTGTTCAGAGGTTTGTATCCCGGCTCTAAGTGTGTTAAGGAGACGCTATTGAGAATGTGACTCAGAAATCCAAGAGCATGTGTGTTAAACTGTTCCTCTTTCTTCTGGTATCCAGATCAGAGTTTGCTGGGAGCGACCCGCAGAACTCCGACAAGCAAATTTTGAATGTCTACGACCTGTGTAACAAGTTCATCGCGTACAGCTCGGTCTTCGATGACGTGGTGGATGTCTTAGCCGAGTGGGGGTCTCTCTACGTGCTGACTAGAGATGGGAAGATCCATGCGCTTCAGGAGAGGGATACTCAGACCAAACTTGAGGCAAGCCACCTTCTTAATCTGTGTTTTATGGCTTCAGAATTGTAAAAGCTCCACAGATGAGAGGTTGAGAAGCCAGCACTTTGGACAAGCGAGTTATATGTCGGCAGCGTCGCGTTGTTGCCTTGTTGCTCCCAGAATATTGGCGAGACAAGGTGGGTGAGGGACCAGTAGCGGATGTGACTTCACTGACCTTGTCTGTAAGTGAGTTATATATCAGATGAGCTAACAGCTTCTCTGCACAGCCAAGTCATTGTAGACAACTTAGTCTCTTATGCAAACCTGTATAGGGCTTTCGACAGCATTGAGTGGAAGGAACACCTAGCCTTGCGGGCACTTACGACATTTAGCTGATGAGGAGAGTAGCAAGTGAAATATGTCACTGTCTAGAGCAGAGGGTCAAACACCTTGTTCCCTGTGATGGATTTATTTTCAGATGTGGCAGAATCTAAGATTTTTATTTAAAAAAAAGAAAAGAAAAAAAAAACCTAGTCCTTGTGGCTGTGAAGGAAACTTCTTCAAATGTGAATCAACAAGAACGCCTCAGTTCATAATCTTCCTGAATCTGCAGACAGTCTGAGACACAATAGCTTTGAGAGGTGTGAACTCTCCCATTAATCTCAATGGAGTATTCATTTTTAAGCCTTATAATGGACACTTGAATGTAAGCATTAATTATGTAATTGATGACCAGTTGGTGAGTGGTATGGGGAAGGAGATGAGAATGAAACCTAAGGAGGTGCGAATTGCTGCTAAGAAGGAAATGCAGAGGGAAGAGAGGAGGAAATATCTGAAGACTGAGTTGAGGGACGGAAACAGAGAAAGGAGGATAAGGCGGGAAGAGAAACAAAGGGGAGAAATAACGGTGTACCTGAAGGGGAGCAGATTTTCCTGTTGCGTAGGCTGAATGTGACAATAAGGGACTGAACAAATAATTACTGACAGTTCTGTTATTAAAAGCCAGATTCTACTACTGATCTCTGTGGTAACCTGCCATTGATCTCAGTGGAAGGTCTGTGCATCGAGGGGAGCGTGTTGTCCTGAACACGTTCTTTGGCCTGTGGACTGTAATTAATTAAAAATTAAATTTGGGGCTTGCCACAGAATGAATTTGACATCTCCTTCCAGAGATTTAACTTTTCCGATTTGCGGGGCTGAGGAGAGGGCCGTATGTGGTATAGGGAAAGGAGGCACAGGGACAGAGATGGTTAAATGTAAGAGTGACCATACTGGGTGAGACCAGTGGTCCATCAGGTGCATTATCCTGTCTTCTGACGGTGGTTGATGCTTCAGAAGGACTGACAGAATAGGGCAATTACTGAGTGATTCATCCCCTGTCCACTCCCAACTTCTGGTTTAGGGACACCCAGACCATGGGGTTGCAGGTATCCCTGACCAATAGCCATTGATGGACCTATCCTCCATGAATTTATCTAATTCCTGTTTGAACCCAACGATAGCTTTGGCTCTCAGAACGTCCCCTTGCAATGAGTTCCACAGGTTGACTATGTGTTGTGTGAAGAAATACTTCCTTATGTTTGTCTTAAACCTGCTGCCTATTAAAGGGCACATACTTGTGACCTGATGTGTGGGAGCCTCAAGGAGTCAGGACAGGAGTTGGGAGGTGGATACATGTTAGTCAATATGTTGCTTCTCTGCAGTACGCATAATCTGATTTTACTGATTAAGTCCCCTACATTCTCAGATCTCTGCACTGGAGTTTCTTCTCTCTCATTCCCCATAAAGAGTTCATTCTCCTCATCCACCCCACCTTCAAGGCTCTGCCCCTGTCTTCTACCTCTGCTGCCTTGATCTCTGTTCTATGGTAGTGAGAAGCCCAAGTCGTTCTGGTCTGAGGTGGAAATTATAAGTTTGTGGGGTGTCTTGGTTTCCTTTGGGATTAAAGGCAGGGAAATTGCCTGACCTCTGCGTTAAGAAGGCGAGAGAAGCTCTTGCCCTCATATTGCCATCTTCTTCTCTTCACATTTCATAGATGCTGTTCAGAAAGAATCTGTTTGAAATGGCTATTAACCTGGCCAAGAGTCACCACTTGGATAGCGATGGCTTATCAGAGATTTTCAGGCAATATGGAGATCATCTATACAACAAAGGGAACCATGATGGAGCCATTCAGCAGTATATACGGTAGGAAGGGCCGTGAAAAGCCAGGGGAATATAATGAAAGTATACGGGGCTGCTGAGGCCTTGCATTTAGCTAGACCCTGGGTAAAAGACACAAGTCAAACCGAATGTAATGAGTTGTAGTGGTAATAAAGGGTCTGTCAATCAGCCTTACAGGGTTCTAAATTAACAGCATCACCTTGGGAAAGGAACCTGAGCATCACTGTGTACAGCTCAATGAAGAACTCTGCTTTTTTACCACAGCTATATATTGAGCGACAAGGTGTTAGGATACATAAGGAACAGGATCGAGACTAAACAAAAAAATATTATAGTGTCATTATATAAACAGTGGCTTGCCTTCATTTTGAATTCTGTGGGCAGTACTGGTTATCCCATCTCAAAAAGGATATTACAGAATTAGGAGCAGTTTTTATAAAAGAGTAACGATAATTGGGTTTGGAGAACCTGTCCTGTTAAGAATGAAAAGATTGGGATTGTTACCTTAGAAAGGAGATAAACAGGAGGTGATGTCATATAGGTATATAAAATAATGAATGCCCCAGAGAAAGTAGATCAGGAACTTCTATTCTCTCTGTCTCGTAACACGCGAAACAAAAGTATGTTTGGTGAGATTGAAAGGTGACAGGTTCAAAACTTGATAAAAGGAAATACTTTTTCAGATAGTGCACATTTAGACTATGGAATGTATTGTCACAGAATGTCATTGCAGTCAAGAATTTAGCAATATTCAAAGAGGGATTGGACACTTATTATGGATAACATGAATATCCAGAGATATAATATGTTGTTTGCAGTGTTGTGGTAGCCACGTTGGTCCCAGGATATTAGAGAGACAAGGTGGGTGAGAACATAAGAATGTCCCTACTGGGTCAGACCAAAGGTCCATCTAGCCCAGTATCCTGTCTTCCGACGGTGGCCACTGCCAGGTGCCCCAGAGGGCATGAACAGAACAGGCAATCATCAAGTGATCCATCCCCTGTCGCTCATTCCCAGCTTCTGACAAACAGAGGCTAGGGACGCCATTCCTGCCCATCCTGGCTAATTGCTATTGATGGACCTATCCTCCATGAATTATTCGTGAGGTAATATCTTTTATTAGACCTACTTCTGTTGGTAAAAGAGACAAGCTTTCCAGCTACACAGAGCTCTTTTTCAGGTCTATGTAGCCCGAAAGTTTGTCCTTTTTCACCAACAGAAGTTGGTCCAATAAAAGTTATTACTTTGTCTCTTAGGTCATGTCTGCACTACAAAGTTGTCAACTATTTAAGTAGACATCGAGCCTCTGATTTAAGCAAGTTGATCTGGTGTGTCCACATCACGCTCATTGTGTCGGTGGAGTGCGTCCTCACTAGCAGCGCTTGCATCGGCACACTGAGCACTGCGCTGTGGGTAGCTATATCACAGTGCCTGTAGCCAAACGGTATTTTGGGTAGGGCTTGCAATGCCTCATGGGACCAAAATATTGGCACGGGTGGTTATGGGAACATGGTGTTAGCCTCCTGTGCTGCACTTACCTCCCTCCCTGAAATCAACGGCAAACAAACCAAGCCTTTTTCACACCTTTTTTTTTTTTTGAAAGCCTGGGTTAGCTGCACAGACACTATATCACGATAAGCATGGACGCCGCTCAGCTGCACACTCTTGTTGTGAGCATTACAGTCACCTCGCACCTCATCCTGCAGTATTTACACAGGACTTGCTGCATGGAACAATGGGATGTCACGCAAGCAGCCCTGCTGGAAGCCATAGAACAAAACAATTCACAGTTGCTGGTGACAGTCATGCATCAGCTGAACATGATTGAGCCCCGTTTCTGGTTCTGGGAAACAAGCAGTGACTGGTGGGACCGGATCGTTATTCAGCTGTGTGAATGCGTAAGGCCACTTTCCAGAAACTGTGTGCAGAGATTTCCCCAGCCCTGAAACGCAGCAATACTAACATGAGAGCTGCTCTGACAATGGAGAAGTGAGTGGCTATCGCTCTGTGGAAGCTTGCAATGCCAGACTGCAACCAGTTAGTGGGATGTCAGTTTGGAGTGGATAAATCTACCATGAGATCTACCGTGATCCAAGTTTGCAGGGCCATTAACAGACTTCTGCTAAGAAGGGTAGTGACTCTGTGCAACGTGCAGGACATAGTGGATGATTTTGCCAGGATGCCGTTCCCTAACTGTGGTGGGGTGATAGATGGCACACACATCCGTATCTTGGCACCAGACCACCTTGCCAAAGTGTACATAAACTGAAAGGGATACTTTAGTGGTGTTGCAAGAACTGGTGGATCATGGGCTGTTTCACTGACATCAACATGGGATGGTCAAGAAAGGTGCATGGCGCACATATTTAGGAACACAGGTCTGTTCAGAAAGCTGCAAGCAGGGATTTTCTTTCCAGACTGCAAAATAACCATTGATGAGGTTGACATGCCAGTCATGATCTTGGGAGACCCAGCCTATGCCTTGCTCCCCTGGCTCACGAAGCAATATACCGGCCGCCTGGACAGCAGTAAGTGCCGGCTCAACCATAGGCTGAGCAAGTACAGAATGATGGTGGAATGTGCCTTTGGATGTTTAAAAGGTCGCTGGCACTGTTTGCTTACTAGGTTAGACCTCAGTGAAAGCAGTATCCCCATTGTTATCGCTGCCCGCTGCGTGCTCCATAATATCTGTGAAATAAAGGGAGAAAAGTTTCCGCCGGGGTGGGGGGTTGAGGCAGATCGCTTAGCAGTCAATATTGAGCAGCCAGATACCAGGGCAATAAGAGCCCATCGAGGGGCTCTGCGTCTCCGTGAGACCTTAAAACCCAGTTTCAGCAATGAGCCAGAGTAATGTGACGCTTATCTGTGTTGTTCCTTACCAAACTATTCCCTCCATTGCATTTTCTCCCCTGTAAACTTCACCCCCACCAACCACCATGTGTGGAATGAATAAAGACCCTTTTTTCCTCAATCCATTTTGTTTTATTATGCACACAAACACAGAGACAGCAAAGAAAAGTAAGATAACCTTGGGCAAAAGGGCTGATAATAGTGTGAGAGGAGAAACAAGGAAAGTTTGTTTACAGATGCACTGCAATAACAATCAAAGGTCTGGGAATGGGCGCCTTCTGTTCCTTGTATCCTCTCCTGGAGCTGAGTGCAAGGGATATAGGCTCCTTCCCCCCCATACCTCATAGGACATTTTGGGGCAGAGGCGATGATGGCAGGCAGTGCTACAGAGGGAGTCTAGCATCCAGCAGCCTTTCTTGAAGCTCAACTAGATGCCTCAACATGTCTGATTGCTCCTTCATAATCTGCAGCATCTCATCGTGTGTGGCACGCTCTTGTTCCCTGCAAGCTCTCCTGTCCTCCCTGTCTATGGCCACGCAGTGGAGTTGAAAGCGCTCTCCAGAGCGGTCACAGCAGAGCACTGTGGGACACCTCCTGGAGGCCAATTCATTTGAATTACACAGCGCAGTGTCTACACTAGCCACTGTTGACCCGTGGATGTCGAATCAAGTGCTACGCCTCTCGCGGAGGTGGAGTAAAGAAGTTGACTTTACAAGCGACGTAGGTCAGTGGAAGGGACTCGGTAGTGTAGAGACATACATTAATAGATTAACACGTCGACCTAAATTTGTAGTGTAGACCAGGCCTTAATGATACAATAGTTAATGCAGACAAAAATTGCTTCAAGTAGCCAATCTAATTTTTTGGGATGAGGTCTTCACGGGGGGACTGATTATTTCAAATCTGCCTACTGTGGGTTTCTTGCACCTTCCTCTGAAGTACTTGGTGCTATCCATTTCCATAGGCAGGATACTGGACTAGATGAATCACAGATCTGATCCATGTGGTAATTCGTATGTAACACCTGGGGAATGTTTTAAAAAAAATAAAACTACATTCAGGGAAATAATTTTTTTAAAAAAAAATCTTATACATTTCTTTTTATACCAGGGTTTATACAACTTTAACAAAACCTGCATTTTTGGGCCTAAAGTAACTTGACAAGTGGCCTTTTATAGTTTCATAAAGTGGAGTTTGGGTAAGAGGCAGGAGTTCTTGCTTAGAGCTATGTGTCTTATTTAGAACCAATATTTCTGTCTCTGGGATTCTTGGGGTTTATGTAGTGTTGACATAAATTTTACTATCGAGTTGTGATCACAACAGTGAAATAGCAGGATAATAGTGGCTAAGATGTTGAAGTGGGGAAAAGAGCTCTGACTGTGGGGCTCAGGAAACCTTGTTTTTAAACCCTTTTTGAGGTGGTCTTAACTCAGTTTTGTGTCAAAACCACACCTTCCCCTTAAAATAGGATGTTAAGTCATCATGTGTTTTCACCCCAACCTTAATCCAAGCCTCTGGGGCAGAGTATTAAGTTTGCTCCACTACATGTGAGGATGGATGGTATCCTGGTCTGACCAGTCATTATTTCTGAAACATAGCTGGGTCTCTAGTGGGTGGGTTCCTGTAGGTGTCCAGAGCTTTATTGCTGTGCTGTCAATTCCTTTATCTCTGGCTTATTGGAAGTAGCAATCTCATGTCACTTTTCTCCCAAGAACCATTGGGAAGCTAGAGCCATCTTATGTGATCCGGAAGTTCTTAGATGCTCAGCGTATACACAACCTGACTGCGTACTTGCAGACACTCCACCTGCAGTCCCTTGCCAACGCAGACCACACCACCCTGCTGCTAAACTGCTACACCAAACTCAAAGACAGCTCCAAACTGGAGGAGTTCATCAAGGTAATGGGGGAAGGTAAAAGTAGTTATGCAAAACCATCAGGTTAGTACAGTGATTAGAAAAAGGGTAATAGCAACATGGTTGACTGATTCCAGTAGTAGCTTTGCCCACATAAGGACTGCTGGATTAGTCCTCAGCATCCTCATGCACTTGTGCACATATCTCTAAGCTTCCAGCACCACTGCAGCATTCATTTGACTTGCCATCTTAAGCTTTGAGCATGGAAGATTGTTTGTGTTCCTAGTGTGATTCAATCTTAGAAATCTAACTAGAACAATGGTCATCTGCACATGCAATGCTTGTCTTGCATGAGAGTAATTTAATGGTCACTCTTTGGGTCCTCATGCATGGAAGCTGGTCTGTATCTGCCAACAGCCTAGAGGATTCTTGCTGATAGGCCAGATGTCTGCAAATCCATATCAGGCCTATCTCTCTCCCTCTCCTCCCAGTAATGCCCCATCATTTCCTCCTTGTAGACCAGTGAGAGTGAGGTCCACTTTGATGTGGAGACAGCAATCAAGGTGCTCCGTCAAGCAGGTTACTTTTCCCATGCTGTGTACCTGGCAGAGAAGCATGCACACCATGAATGGTTCCTCAAAATCCAGCTGGAGGACATCAAGGTGAGAAGATACCTTTAAACATTTCTGTTTGATCCCTATATGGTAAGAAAGCCTCTCTTTGTTAGGAATGCTCCTCCATGCAGCATGGGAGTCTAAGCTGCTCATGGGACAATTGTGCTAGCAGTACAAACAACTGCTAGCATTGTGCAATAGTCAGACTTGCCTCTGAAGCATATAAGTAATTACACAGGGCTTAAATGTCCTCTTGCTTCAGGTGCTGCTACTGCGATAGCTGTTTTGTCCTGGATCAGTGCCAGTTGTCCATCTGGCTGCCACCATTTCAGCCCACAGATGGCCGCATTTCAGTGATGGGCAAAGTTATTATTTGGGATACCCTTTTATTTATTTATTTATTTATTTATTTAAATAAAATACTGCATTGTTTCTCTGCATGTTGACTACTGTGCAGAGAGGGCTTTGGCTTTTGTATCTGAAGTACAGAGGGTGGTACCACGTGCCAGCTTTCACCAGCTCTTCCTTGCAGAATTACCAGGAGGCATTGCAGTACATTGGCAAGCTGCCATTTGACCAGGCAGAAAGTAACATGAAGCGGTATGGCAAAATCCTGATGCACCATGTCCCCAGTGAGACCACAGAATTGCTGAAGATCCTATGCACGGACTACCGGCCCACAGGAGACCGTGAAGGCTCTGGGATGCTGGAGGGGAAAAAAGTAAGATCTGTGTAACTGAACCAGTGTGCCCTTGAGTGAGGAGATGTAGCTAATGTGATGATTTCATAGCTGACAAAATACAACGAGAGAGTGTTGGAGTTAAGGGACGTTTCCTGTGGAGACGTGGGGTCACGGATGCCGTAAGAAACCTCGTGCTTTGTTCCATTGTTATTGAAGACTTAACAGTCTAGGGTGAGCACCCTCTGGTATTAGGCAGGTCTGAGGACTCATGCATTGTATTGGGAAAATACTGACACCTTTGGACCATGGGTGAGGTGGCATCTTTACTACCTCTACCTGTATAATTGTTTCTTGAGTGAACAAGAAGCTGGAGACCTCGGGTCTGATCTCAGACTGATCTCTCCTCTCCTCTCTGGGTAAACAGCAGCAATGGTGAAGTGACCTGCACAATCAGTGGCAGAGCTGTGACTAGAACACAGGAGCAGTAGCTCCCAAGGCTCTGCTTTAAGCACTAGGCAAATCTCTTCACTAGTTCCTCCCCCTCTGTTCCCAAACCTCTGCACTGGAACATATGAGCAGAGCCCAGCCTCCCATCACCACCCTAAGGGGAGTTGGTGATGTGTTGGCAGAGGCTTTGGAGCAAGGGAATTGAATTGCTTGGGCCTGTAGGTCCCACCAGCACCCTCTAGTTCCCCACTAGTGCATCCTAGACAATGGGATACAAGGGTCCATGTGGCTTCTGTTTCCTAGAAACGTTGGGGAGGGTCCACCAACTTTCCCCCCTTAGAGATGGCTCACAAGGCCTCTGCTTCTCTGAAAGAATTGGGGACAGTCGGCAGCAGGGCAAGGGAGCACTCTCCTTCAGAGTCCTTGGTCCCTTTCATGTCCTCTGACATCAGCAGCATTGTGAACTGAACTTTGAAAGTGCAAGAAAGTGGTGTGGGGGTTGGGTGCTGATTGGGGTGGAAAGGAAAGTGAGACAACAGGCACTGAATAAGCAAAAATAGTGGCTCTAAACATAACCAGACGGGCTAATAATAAAGGGGAACCACTTCTGAGTGGTAGGAAAGATGGGAGAAGGGCCCATTGGGTCAGTAATAGGGGAAGGTATTGTAGGGAGTGGGGGAGGGGCTGAGTTGGGGAGAAAGTTTATTTAAAAAAAAAAAAAAAAACCTACAACTAAGATTTGTGATTTTGATGCCCTGTTTGTTTGTCTGTCCATCACTGTTTGCCTTGGCTGTTTAGGTTGTAAGGTCTTTGGGGCAGAGACTGCATCATCTTATGTATTTGTACACTGCTGTGCACAATGGTGCCCTGACCCTCATTGGGATCCATGGGTATATCTGTAATAAAATATTTAATAGCAATAGACAACTGGGAAGTTCTGAAAAATCATTGTTCTGCACTGAGCTGCTCTAATTCCACCAAGATCATGTGAAAGGAAGTTTCCCTGGATCTGGAAGGTAGAAGTTTGAATTTCCGGTGTTTGGATCTGCTGGTTGTTGAGAGAGATTCATCTTAGACTAGGTGGGGAGTGTACTCCCAGGGTGACGCCTGGAAGCCGTTGGAACCACCGTGCCCCCAAACCGTTCAGCTGGGTTGGCTTCCCACACTGCTTTTGCTGAGAACACCCAGCCAGCCCCCTCTGAGCCCTGTTATCACCCAACATCACAGCAGGTGGCGCCACATACCCAACTGAGTGCTTTACCTAAGCCACTCATGGACCCACAATGGAGGCACTAGCCAATTGCCCAGCCTTGCACCCCTACTGGAGTATAAACCCAGAAGTAAACTGTCTTGCACTTCACAGGGATCTGTACGGTGCAAGCTCATTAAATTAGTCTGCTTCCCCCTCAATGTGGGGAAGATATGCACCAAGCCTTTTGCTAACTGAACTGAGATTTTCCCAAATGCTTCACTCAAAAACATACTGGTTAAGATAAAACAAAACAAGTTTATTAACTACAGAAAGATTTTAAGTGATAAATGATAAACAGATCAAGGCAGATTACTTAGCAAATGAACAAAAATGCAATCTAAGCCTAATATGCTAGCTGGATTTGAATCAAACAGTGTCTCACCCAGTTAGATAGTACAAGCAGTTCACCAAGTTTCCATACACAGGCTAGAAATCCCGTTAGCCTGGGACCAGCACTTCCCCCAGTTCAGTCTTTGTTCCTCAGGTGTTCCCTTGTGTGGGGAGTGAGGTCCCGTGGTGATGTCACTTCCCCCTTGTATAGCTTTTTCCGTGTGGCTGGAACCCCTTTGTTCCAAGCTAAGTTCCCAGCCCAATTGGTGGAAAAATTAAAGTACCAAAATGGAGTTCAGTGTCATGTGATCTGATCACAATCCCTTGCATTCTCCTGATGAGTCATAGCAGCCATTATCCATAGGCTGGCTGAAGCGTCCACAGGTGAGTGGACAAGCCTTTTCCATGGCTATTGTCCTTGTTGATGGGCCATTAGCACTGTCTAGCTTCTTCATTGTCGTACCTGAAAGACTAGCAGTGGGTGCTTCCAGCCTCACATCATACTTTAGTAACTCCCACATAGCAAGATTTCATAACTTCACATATGATGATAGCACATACAGTCCAACAAGATATTAATTTTTAGCAGATCAAGACTTTTAAAATACCTCACAAGGCATAGTTTGTACAAATCATATAATAATTTCATCACCATGGGGAAATATGGGGTGCTTTGGGATGCTGAGTGCCATAGAGAGACATGCACTTGGTATTGGACAGTGTGTCTGACTTTCTTTCTGGCTTGTGTTAAAGGCTAATTCTGAAGAGTTCATTCCAGTCTTTGCAAACAACTCCCGGGAGCTCAAGGCTTTTCTGGAGCACATGACAGAGGTGCAGTCTGACTCTCCCCAGGGCGTCTATGACACACTGCTGGAACTTCGACTCCAGAACTGGGCACATGAACAGGATCTGCAGGTTTGAGCTCCTTTCACCCTGTAGCTAGAGAAGGGGCTTTGGTGGGCCCACCATTTCTATTTGCATCATTTTTCAACCTCTAAGCTCTGCTCATATGTGGTGTTAATACAGGGTGACCCAAGCATGCTGTGCTGGACAGACGAATGGACAAACCAGCACAGTCCATCTATTAAATTTCGATTAGGTTTGGCTGGACTCTGTCCCTAGGGGTCTCATTGATTGTGGGTGCTGGAGAATTATGACCCTTTGGGAAAGTGCCTTGTCTCACTCGCCTGCACCCTTTCTGTTCTGAAAGCTGGCTCCCAGCAATCCTCTTGATCACTGAGTATTTCTTTGCTAATAAAGGCCAAGGAGAATTCCTCCTGTTCTTTTAATAGGGAAAGGAGAAGATGAGAGGGAACTCTACCCCAGCCCCCAGGAGAGCTGCAGTGTAGGTGTCTGGTCCTTGGGGTGGAATTTGCCAAGCTCCTGGAGCTTAACGCTCTGTTTGGTTTTGTCTCCTTTGCAGATCAAAGAGAAGCTGCACAGCGAAGCCATCACCCTGCTGAAGAGTGGAAGGTTCAGAACAGTTTTCCATAAGGCTTTGGTCCTGTGTCAGATGCACAACTTCAAGGATGGTGTCCTCTACCTTTATGAACAGGGCAAACTGTGAGTGCTGCTTCCCTTCCAGGGACTGAGCCTTATTGGTTCAGGCACTGGACCACAACCCTTTATGTACTACTAGAGGAAGGGAAGGGTGAAGATCCTCTGATGGTCTCAATGCAGGGACCTAGGTCAGTTGCCAAGCTGAAAAACTAACCTGTGTCTCTGCTGCTGTTTTTGCAGAGGGGTAGTGTAATGTAATGTAGGAGGGCCTGGCTGACCTGGGTCTTTGCAGTAGTGCTGGGGAAGTATGTGGCCAGGTGACAGGCTGGGGTCCCTGCAGGAGTGAGTAGGGGAGAGGTGGGCTGACCAACTGACCTGTTCTCACCCTGGGGTCCCCTTTTTTCAGTTTTCAACAGATCATGCATTATCACATGCAGAATGAGCAGTACAGGAAGGTGATTGAGGTGTGCGAGTTGTATGGAGACCAAGAGACCTGTCTCTGGGAACAGGCCCTCAGCTATTTTGCCCGGAAAGAAGAGGACTGCAAGGAATACATCACAGCAGTACTGAAGCATATTGAAAACAAGAACCTCATGCCTCCACTGCTCGGTAATGACAAGATCTATAGCAAGGAAATAGGGCTAGAATGAGCTCTCTCTGGACAGAGAGTTTGGAGGAATGCAATAGTCAATGCAGCTTGAGAGGTAGCTAGTCCACTAGCAGTCTGCACTGTAGGGAGGGCACATACCAGTGATCCCTGATTGAGCGGGGGGGGGGGGGGGGGGGGGCTTACTAATTCTAATCAAGCCTCACAACCTGCCTGTGACTAAGCAGTATCCCCATTCAGTCTCTGTGCCTTGGTTTTCCCCTTTGGTTAAGTGTCTTGCCCAAGACAGACAGTGAACTGGTGACAAAACTGGAATAGAATCCAGCTCTCTTGACTCCCAGTGCCCGGCTCTGACCACCTAAACACCTCCCTGTCCTCTTTCTGGAATCCCCTAAGCACATTGGTTGCTAGAACCCCAGTTTCCCTGTCTAATACCTTCTAAAGTTTAGAGTTTTATTCAAGAGTTTTGTAATTCAGTAAAACCCTGACCCTTTAGGCCTTTGGATGGCATTTCAGAAAAGAGCAGTCCAGATAAGACCAGCATAGCTGTTCCAGCTCTTGGTTTGTTTCTGTATTAATGTGCTGGTTATTCTCAGTTGTGCAGACTCTGGCTCATAACTCCACGGCCACGCTGTCTGTGATTAAAGATTATCTTGTCAACAAGCTGCAGAAGCAAAGCCGCCAGATTGAGCAGGATGAGCAGAGGATTCAGAAATATCGTGAAGAGACCACAAGGATCCGCCAGGAGATTGAAGAGCTCAAAACCAGGTGCAGGAGACACTGTCTCTCTCTCTCCCTATCTATATAAAAATCTAGTTTGAGCATACTATAGTGTCCATCCCCAAGATCTCCTCCTGTTCTGTTGGTGGTGGTTGAGTGAGCTTGATATAGTTTTGGAGACCTAGAGGGAAAATCCTGTATTCAGCAGCTGCTCAGGTGCACTGACTCTGGGGTGTCTTACGTTGCGTAGTCCTCTTTTTTCATTTTCTTTCTGTCTCCCCCCCTCCCCACACCCAAATTGTCTCAGTCCCAAGATCTTCCAGAAGACAAAGTGCAGCATCTGTACAAGTGCCCTGGAGCTGCCTTCAGTCCACTTCCTGTGTGGTCATTCCTTTCACCAGCACTGCTTTGAGAGCTACTCAGAGAGCGATTCAGAATGTCCCACCTGCATGCCAGAGAACCGAAAGGTCACAGATATGATCCGAGCCCAAGAACAGAAGAGAGATCTGCATGATCAGTTTCAGCATCAGGTAGGGGTATCGCCATCACTGCCCTTTTCCCTTATACCTGCTGGGTTTAAACCTCTGCTGTGCAGGGGCAACAGGTTTGTAGAAATTTTGTTGGTGCCCAGAACGCCCAGAGCCCACTCTGCCCCCCACCTGCCTAAGGCTCTGGGACGGAGTTTGGGTTGGGGAAGGAGGTCTGGGGTGCAGGCCCTGGGCTGGGGCAGGGGATTAGGGTACAGGCTGGAGGCTCTGGGAGGGAGTTTGGGTGCAGAAGGGGTGAGAGGTTGGGCTCTGGGAGGGAGTTTGGGTGGGGGAGGGGGTCTGGGGTGCAGGCTATGGGATGGAGTTTGGGGATGGGAGAGGGTGCAGGCTCTGGAACAGAGTTTGGGTGTAGGCTCTGGGCTGGGGCAAGGGGTGGGGATGCAGCCTCTGGGCTGGAGTTTGAGTGCAGGCTCTGGGCTGGGGGTGTGGGTGCAGGCTCTGGGAGGGAGTTTGGGGGCAGGTGTGGAAAAGGGGTGGGGGTGCAGGCTCTGGGAGGAGGTGGGAGGGTGCAGTGCTTACCTGGGGCTCCTAGGCAGAGAGGGCTGGGGGACCTTCACGTGCTGCTACCCCCAGGCACTGCCCCCGCCGCTTCCTATAGGCTGCAGGGGTGCTTGGGACGGGAGCAGCACACGTAGACACAGACACAGACCCACCCCGCCATGGGGCTGCAGGGAGGGGCCGGCAGCCACGTGGAGCAAGCAGTCAGGAAGCCACTCAGCTCCGCTGTGCTGCCGTTGGTGGGTGAGGGCCCCGGACCATTTTAAATGGCCCAGGTGGGAGCGCCTGGGGGCGGAAGGCAGGGCTGAGGGAGAGACCTGGCCTCAAACATTGCTGGAGCCGGGCTCAGGGCCAGGAATATTTCTGGTGCCCAGGCACCACGGGCCCATAGAACTTGCTGCCCATGCTGCTGTGGACAGTATGCCTTAATATATACAGGAGTTCAGGCTCCTGTGCTGTTTGAGAGACTTGTTGAGAACAGGAAAGGATGAACTACTTCGCAAACATGTCCTTCTTGAACCTGATTTGTGGAGCATTGATAGCTGAATGACTTATGTCTGAGGTGCCTTCCATACCGAAGGATTCTTTTGTGCTTTACAAATGGAGGTAGCTAGAGGTAATTTCCCTTCAGCTGTCACTGAAAGGCAGGATTTAAAAGTGTTATGTTAGAATTTGTAGCTAATGTATTCCAACAAACACATTTGAAAAATCTAATGTAGACAAGGCAGTATGTACTTTTAATATATGGTAAGTTGGTGGTGTTAAAAAGCCTAGGGTTCAACTTGATTTGACGGCACATGATTTAAATGGAGATGAACTGAATATTTGGGTGAACATGTGGATAATTAGGAAGGCTGAATATCCTAACTACAGAAAACCTTTCTTGAGGTGTGTGTTAGTACAAGAACTTCCACCAAGGGTGACAATGCTCCTTTGCTTGTGCAACACAAATGCTCCAAAATGAAGTGACCAAATATGGTTGAGATTGCAGCAGATGGCACATGAGTGCTTTTGGATCAGGACCCAACCCTCTCTTAATGAAGCTTCTTTTTGTCTTTGACAGCTCAAGTGCTCTAATGATGGCTTCTCTGTTGTTGCTGATTACTTTGGTCGTGGGGTTTTCAACAAGCTCACTCTCATTACGGATCTGCCCCCAGGCAAATCAGCCACAACTATTGACGCTGGCCTGCAGAGGGAGCTCCTCATACACACAAAACGCAGCACCTAGAGCCATGCCTTCCCTGGGACACCTTTCTTGTGGATCTTGTACTATACTTATCTTGAAGACTCTGTAAATTAGTTGCTTCTTGATTTTTCAACCTCTCCAATGAACTGGGATGGAACTTGACTGGAGAGGATCTATAAAGAGGGCGTGAGCTAAGTGGCTATAAATCTCGTGTTGTTGGAATATGTATGATGCAAAGAACTGTGTACTTTCTGGGAGGGTTTGAGTCCAGGTCAGGGTGCATAGCACCCTTCTGACAGCCTCACAGTGCCTTAAGCCCTGGGCACAGCAACCTGTCTGCAACGCTGCAGGGCAATCTCTGGTGTCACATTTGCCCAGCACAAAGCCTTTTGCAGCAGGTTTCCACTGGGCAGTAACTGATTGTCCTGTAGGTTGGGTCAGCCAGCGTTGCAGCTAATTACACTGTACTAGCTTGACAGAACTGAAGGCTATGAAAATAACTGGGTTCCTTGCCCAATGATCGAGTGTTATGTGGTGTGCTTGTGTTGGGTTTTTTGTTGGTTTGTTTTTTAATTTGGTTGCTTGTAGACCAGAGATGAAGTCTGGTTATCACTGATGGAAAATCAGAGTTTGGGGCCAGATGGTCTTTTAGGGGTGTAATTGCTTCATTTGGTTGCTCTGAGATTATTTTATGTAATGAAGAATGGCCTAAGAGGCATGTAGATAGAAATTCAACTCAAATGTGAGTTCAGAATTTCTCGTGGCAGCTGCTCAACCCATGTTTCACCTGTATTAAAAGTGAACTCACACAAATTCAGTTGTGCTGTAACTGTCTTTCCATTTAAAGGTTTGAATTGCTTACTGTAAGAAATTTCTTATCTACGTACTTTGAATTTATGCATGTTTTGTAGCTCAGAGAAATGTGAACATGGGCTTTTTTTTAATGTGAACTGACTGTGATGATTTAGGGATATAATCTGCCCTGGAGCTACAAGTTATATATCTGAAAAGAGAAGAAAATACACTTCTTCATAACAAGTTAATTGTAGGGTTTTCGCTTATAGAAATGCAAAAAATGTTTTACACACTGCACATTAATCTTATCTACATAACTTTCAGTCCCTCACTCTGCCCCAAAAGCAAATCCTGGTCCCACTAGCTGCATATAAGCAATAGTCAGAAAATCGCCTCTATTTCTGTAGTACTGTGTTGCTGAGCTATGGATTGTGTATTGATTATATTGATCACTTAAGAATTCCCAGTTATCACGCTGAGGTTTGACATGTTCTTGTCCCAAGATCAGGCCCAGTATTATTAAAATTACTGTTGAGTTGGGAACCTCGATGCATGCTGTTGTAAAACTCACACTTTAGGAACCTTACTGTATTTGTAATAGTTTTATTAATACATTTAGCAAAGTCACATACGCTCTAACCCTACAAGGTAGAGATAATACAGAACATACATCTGAACGGCCCTATACTCGCCATCCCTTACAGAATAACCGAAAACTTTACCAAATAAACTTGTTAGTCTCTGAGGTGCCACAAGTACTCTTTTTTTCTTTTTGCTAAGGTATTAGTTATCTTCCTCATCACCAGTGGCCATCATCTGACACCTCCCAAGGCTACAGCTCTCCTCCAGAACACAGGCAGGGATACAATATGTTATTCTGACAACACTACGCCTAATGCATATTTAGTAGCATACGCGCCAACTCCGTGGGTGCTCTGGGGCTGGAGCACTGTAGCCAGACAGCCAGCCACCCCCCCTCAGACCAGCATTGCTGGGAACACACGGAAGCCAAAACAGGGCACTTAACATAAATTCCAGCACAGCCTTTGAAGCTGTGAAAAGCACAGGTGTGCTGCTACAATGTGCCTCTGGGAACATATACAACGATTAGGCTCACAGCAGGCAGAGGCGCTGTGACAGACATGGCTCTTAGCCCCTACTAAATAGCGTGATGCACATGCACCAACATCCTAGGTGGGAAAATATTTACCCTAATAAAAGGAATGTCCAGTAGTCGAAACTTATTGTTTCTCTCCCTTGCAAGTGTAAACTACTCTTGCGAGAGCTGGCGTCGCCCAGACAGACCAGCCCCAATTTGGCATAAGAAAGGAGAAAGAGAATAAAGGAGTACAGAGGTATAATTAGGGGACCTACAGCACCATGATTTTTGAGTGCTTTTCACTATCTATCTGCTGGTCAGATAAGTGACAGCCTCCCAAGGCTTCTGCAGCTAAGAGGGTCCCTAAGCCTTGTCCCTTATTCGTCTTTCCGCGGAATTGAGTGACCGATCCTGGCTTGGCACCGCTGGAATCGAGAGATGCAAGGAGGGTAAGAAGCACCCACACCTGATCTCCTATCTTTAGTGTACACATATTTTGAAATAGAGCTCTATACTTTGTTTTCTTTCTTTGGGATTGTAGCTTCAGTTTTGTAACTTGTTTGTGTGTGTAACATCTCTACATTTAAATAAGTAGGCACTAGCAATTTTGTAACCACATGATTAGAATCTAGTTTAATAAATTTTGGTAACCATTTGTGCATAAGCCTGACTTGTTTCTCTGGTTTACTGTAAAGCAGCCAACACAATTAAAGAACCTCAGCCGTTTTGGCTATAAAGCCTGGCCATTAGGTGAGAGTACTAAGAGCCTAGCGTTGAGTTGTGCCGCCTCCACGGGGCAAACTCTTGGGGCGCCTGTCAGTCAATCCTGACTGCCCGCTGCGAAGGAGCTCTGAGCTCTAGCAGTTAAAGTCACGGGTGTGGAGAGGCTCTTAGTACTGCCATTGGGGCACCTGTCAGTCAGTGTTGACTGCCCGCTGCGAAGGAGCTCTGAGCTCTAGCAGTTAAAGTCACGGGTGGTTAGGACCTTGGAGCATCCGTCAGCCTAGCCCGGGCTGCCTGCCGCGAAGGGACAGTGCGTCCTAGTGGTTAAAGTCACAGATGGTATAAAACGGGCATAGCTGGCACCTCACCAAACATCCTTGGCCATCGGCTAACAGATTTGGCGTCACGAACAGGATTGTGTTATAGGCTGCACTACAGTAACACAATGAAACCAGTCATGATAAACACCACAGAATTCCCTGAGCTAGAGAAAAGTTTGACCCAAGAGGGATGGGGAAATCCTCTGTGGAGCAAAGAACTGCTGGAGAAATATTGGGGAAAACCAGCAGAGATCTGGCAGCATTTCTGTAACTGGAGAACGGCCTGCAAGATGAAGAAAGGAAAAGGTGCTTGTATATGGCTGCTTACTAACATTTGACAAGCTGCCTGTAAGGATTATCATAGTCTGGCAATAGAATTTAATAGGCTACAACAGGAAAGGGACACACTGCGCAAGGAATGCCAGAATGTAGATACCAGAGTAAGAACACTGAATAGGGATATGGAACATCTTCAGAAAAGATTACTTCCCTTAATTGAGAAAGAAGGGATAGAACGAAGGGAAAAGCTGGAGACTAAAACATGCAGAATCAACCGGGCTAAAGTTGAGACTGCTCTCTGGCTAGACCCTGAGGAATGGGATGGAGACATTTGGGATTCAGCAGATGAGTCCCCCTCCTCTGAGGAGGAAGGTCCCTCTGAAAAATTAAGACCAGCTATCACACATCACAAATCAGAAGAACATGAGGGAAATTTGAGTGGGGCAGAGCTGGATGAAGAAGGGGATGACAATGATCCATCCACCTCTTCAAAAACAAAGAAGGGAGGTAAAAAGGGAAAAGGGAGTAAAGCTCCAACACACTTTACCAAAATTACCACCCGCCAATATACTCCCATGGAGTTAAAAACAATCCAGGGAGATTTTGCTAAAAAGCCTGAGGAAGGTATAATAGAGTGGCTGGTCTGCTTCTGGGACACTGGGGGTGGATATATACGCCTGACAGCCCAAGAAACTGAGCGCCTTAACTTAGGTGCAGGAATATTCCTGGAACATTCAGAGGGGAACACCCCTAAAACACTTTGGTCTCTGGCTTGTCGATGGGCAAGAGGAATTTACCCAGCAGACCGAGATGAACCCACAGTAATGCACTGGACCAACATAGATGAGGTAAAAACAGCTCTATTAACTGTGGCTGTCATTAGCATGCTTGGCCAAAACCCTCAAGAGTTAGCCTATGAAAGTCCATGGGAGGGTCAGGCAGATGTAGATGATCTCAGACCCCTGCTTAAGGGAGCTCCTAGTAACCATAGGGCTATGGCACTGTCCCTTAGATCAGAAGCTGCAGCACATAACAGAACCTTTCGGGCACTGCTAAACCGTCTGGTGTCATATTTTAGAGAATTCGGAGACATCAGAGCACTGACAGGCAAAGCTAAGATGCGTTCCCTTCAGGGAAACAAGGGGGCACCATCTAAAGGACATAAAAACAAGCGAGAGCCAACCCAGGAGGAAAAGGAGCTTAGAGCCAAGTTGGGGAGACAATGTCTGGCTTTAGGTTATCCCAGAGAGGTGATAAATGGACTGCCCACAGAGCGGCTAAAATTATTAACCACCTTTAAAAGAGCTGACTGGGAGACAACTAATGCTACTCCCGGTGCACCTCTGCAGCTCTCTCCTCCCCCCCCACCTGCAGACACCCGGTATACTCCATTGCTGCAGCAACTGCAAGAGTTACCAGAGCAGGGAAACTAGCTTGTGGGGGTCAATCTCCTCTCCTAATAAACTAGCTTAAATCCAAAGAGGAGAAAACAACAGCAAAAGACCCCCGGATACATGTAACTAAATGACAAACACATTATTCCTTTCTTAATGGACACAGGGGCTCAAATGTCCATGATTAAGCGAGAAAGTTTTCAGGGCTCGCCACCTACTGGCCGAAAGCAGGTACTTGTTACAGGAGTAAATGGCAGTACCATAACTTACCCACTAGTTAAGATAAAACTGGATATCCCATTGCAACCCCACCATCAGCCCCGAAAATATGAGGTGATTTTGGGCAATGCCAACATACTGGGCATGGACGTTTTAAGAGGAAAGAAGGGAAGGATTAATGGGGAAAGATGGGCTTTTGGAGTCAGTTCTGTTCCTCATGCCACCCACCTGGAAGAGGAAAGCCCTCCCCACTATTCTGTAAACTTACTTAGCAGCGCGCCTGCTTTCCCGCCCTCAACAGTAACAAACATAAAGCAGTATAATGTCCCAGCTGAGGCCATAAGCCCTGTTACTGACCTGATCAAAGATTTGGAACAGCGAGGAATTTTAATTCGTACCCACTCTCGCTTTAATTCTCCTGTGTGGCCCATCAAGAAACCAAATGGCAAATGGAGACTCACTATAGACTATAGGAAGCTAAACAGTAACACTGGACCATTAATTGCAGCAGTCCCTAGCATAACAGATATTGTAAACACCATACAAACCTGGGATAAACCCTGGCTAGCAGTATTAGATGTAAAGGACATGTTCTTCAAGGTCCCTTTGCAACCAGCTGACCAGGAAAGATTTGTTTTTACTTGGAGAGGTGTACAATACACTTTTACCCGAATGCCACAAGGGTTTAAACACTCACCCACTATTTGCCATGGGGCACTGGCAAAGGTCCTAGATGACCTTATACTGCCACCCAATCTACAAACTGTGCAATACATTGATGACATCTTAATAGGTGGGAAAACCTCAGAAGAGGTACAGGAGGCTATGAATCAAATCAAAGGAGCACTAGAAGCCCTTAATTTAGAGTTACCAGCTGAGAAATGCTTAGGTCCCTCCCAAGAGATAAAATTCTTAGGTACTGTATGGATGGGAGGTAGGAGGTCTGTGCCTAATGACACTGTGCAAGAGCTAAATCAGGCACCCTCCCCTGAAAGTAAAGATCAATTGAGACAGATTTTGGGAACCCTGGGGTTTTGGAGAAAACATGTACCTGGCTTTGCCATTATAGCCAGACCATTGTACAATTTGTTAAAGAAAAGTGCTGCCTGGGAATGGGCTCCCGCCCATGAGGAAGCCCTCAGGCAACTGATAGGGGAGATACACACCTCTCAGGCTCTGGGTCCCATACATCCTGAAGCCCCATTCCATTTGTACCTAACTGTGGGAGCCACTGGAATGTCTTATGCTCTCTGGCAAGAAAGTGACACTGCTCCCAGATGACCAATTCAGTTTGGTTCCAAGTCATGGCAAGGGTCACAGGCTAACTACACGCCTTATGAAAAGGTGCTTCTGGCAGCTTACACAGCCTTGAGAGAAACTGAGGAATTAACTCAGGATAAGGACATCACAATTCACACTCCTCTTCCAATCATTAAACCTATATTGGAAGGGAAAGAGTTACCACCTGGTGTAGCACAAAAAATGACTATACAAAGATGGGCACTTTACATACACCACAGGGTAGGTAGTGCAGACACTGCAAAAAAAACCACTATGATTCAGGAATCCCTATGGAAAGTAGGAATGCCTGATGAATACCGCCTACCTCCACAGCAGTCTCCCATTAAGGATGCTGCCCCATTTGATCCTTCTAAGCCTGAGGGAGTATGGTTCACTGATGGCAGTGCCAGGCTGGTTAAAGGAAAATGGAAGGGAAAAGCTGCAGCAGTGCCTGCGGACACCTCTGCAGCACCCCTAACTGCTGAAATTGATGGGTCAGCACAACTTGCAGAATTGGCTGCAATTAAACTGGCCTGTGAAGCAGGAGCCACCGCAGTATATACGGACTCCTATGCGGTATGGGCAGGTGCCACTCAGTGGATCACTAACTGGAAAAATAACCACTGGGAAATAGGAGGTAAACCAGTATGGGGACTGGAATACTGGAAGTGGTTATATCAGCATGCCCTGCAACAACCCCTGTCTATAGGACATGTCTCAGCTCATCAGAGGAATAATACCCCAGCTGCACAGTTAAACAATTTAGCCGATGCAGCTGCCCAGCTCTTTACCACACAAGTAGAATGGGAACGCTTATATTCATGGTTACATGATAATTTGGGACACACAGGAAGTGATGAGTTAGTGCGGCAAGCACATATCAGGGGGTGGCCTATCACCCACAGACAGGCTAGAGACCTGGTGCAAGCCTGCGCTATTTGTGCTGAGACTAGAAAACATATAGCAGAAGGACAAAGGTTTGCCAGGCTGAGAGATGGAAAAACACTATGGGCAACCTGGCAGGTCGACTATGTCGGACCACTGCCCACTACAAGGCAGAGGTGGAAATACATCTTGACTGGGGTAGAAATTGTTTCAGGGATTGGTTTTGCATATCCAACCCGACTGGCAACAGGGTTGTCCACAGTTATGGGACTAAACCGCTTAACAGCAATTGTCCCAATGCCTCAAGAAATCCAATCAGATAATGGTTCGCATTTTAAGAATAAACTTGTAAGGGAATGGACCCTTAACCATGGAGTCCAATGGACCTTCCACCTTCCATATCGACCTCAATCTAATGGCATGGTCGAGCGCTGGAATGGGTTGCTAAAGAATCACTTGAAGCCTACTGATGGCACATGGGGAGACAGACTGGACGAAGTGGTGCAGAGATTAAACAACAGACAGACTCCTACAGGAAGTCCAATCAGCAGGGGATTCTTCCCTACAGGGAAAGCTATCTCCCCTGCCAGAACACCACTGCACAGTTCCGAGTATGCTCCCGGAGACACTGTTGTGATTAAACACCCAGCCCTGGGAACCTTTACCTGCGTTTTGCACGCCTATAAAGAGAAAGGTGTATGGAGTGCCTTAAATGCTGATAAAAGGCTAATAACCATTACAGAGGCTTGGATCGCATCCAAGACCGGCTGACCATGTGATTTATTGCAGGAATGGTCCCATGGTTCCGAGCAACCTGCCAGCTAACCTGTCAGCAAAATGGACCATGCAGCAGACCTGTTTGATCACTAGAGACTACTATGGACTGTTGATATATTTGCCATTACTTATAATAGCAGGTGTAATTTTTGCTTTTGGTTTTAAAATAAGTTTTTTAGCTATAACACGACCCACCAGAGATATGTTCCTGCAAGCCCTCATGATCCTTCTGTTGGCTCCAGTCACCTTGGCAATACCAGAACATCCTCTTCGGGGAGCAATCCAAACCATCGCCTCAGCTGCTGGTGCTACAAATTGCTGGATGTGCACCTTGCTAAATTCAACCAATGGACTGGGAATTGAATTTGTACCACTCAGCCTAAATGATTGGTGGAACAAAAGCGACTTCTTTCAGTGGGGACCAGCATGGTACACCAACAACCCTCGCATTGACTCGGGGGTGGGGGGGGTGGGACGGACAATGGCATCGCACTGTTTGGGGACGGCCTGTGAAATATGTAACGGGATCATCTAAAGAAGTTTATGTAAATCAGGGCAAATAGAGCAAGATGTGGTTGCTAGTAAAGGTGCAGTTAAAATTTTACATGCAGTGGCTGAGAATGGACAAACCTCATGGATGCAATGGTTAGCTCAACACTTGGGATTTTCCCTCTCCCCGTTTTTACATTTGGTTGTAAATACTGTTTTAACCATTTTAATTATTGTAATTGTTTTTGTGTAACTTTATGTATTATGAAGTGTTTGATTCAAACTGCTCTTTCCTCCACACAAATCAGATACTTAGAGCTAAAAAGGGATCCTAACCAATTCCGCGAACCCTCATCCTCTAATTTGGTTGTTGGGTATTTCTAGATTTCCCCAAGGAGGGCAAGAGGTGCTGGCATCACCGCCACCTTGCAATCTGGGATGTAGTGTGGTGCATCAGAGGATGGAATGTAGCCAGACAGCCAGCCCCCCCCTCCCCCCAGACCAGCATTTCTGGGAACACACGGAAGCCAAAACAGGGCACTTAACATAAATTCCAGCACAGCCTTTGAAGCTGTGAAAAGCACAGGTGTGCTGCTACAATGTGCCTCTGGGAACATATACAACGATTAGGCTCACAGCAGGCAGAGGCGCTATGACAGACATGGCTCTTAGCCCCTACTAAATAGCGTGATGCACACGCACCAACATCCTAGGTGGGAAAATATTTACCCTAATAAAAGGAATGTCCAGTAGTCGAAACTTATTGTTTCTCTCCCTTGCAAGTGTAAACTACTCTTGCGAGAGCTGGCGTCGCCCAGACAGACCAGCCCCAATTTGGCATAAGAAAGGAGAAAGAGAATAAAGGAGTACAGAGGTATAATTAGGGGACCTACAGCACCATGATTTTTGAGTGCTTTTCACTATCTATCTGCTGGTCAGATAAGTGACAGCCTCCCAAGGCTTCTGCAGCTAAGAGGGTCCCTAAGCCTTGTCCCTTATTCGTCTTTCCGCGGAATTGAGTGACCGATCCTGGCTTGGCACCGCTGGAATCGAGAGATGCAAGGAGGGTAAGAAGCACCCACACCTGATCTCCTATCTTTAGTGTACACATATTTTGAAATAGAGCTCTATACTTTGTTTTCTTTCTTTGGGATTGTAGCTTCAGTTTTGTAACTTGTTTGTGTGTGTAACATCTCTACATTTAAATAAGTAGGCACTAGCAATTTTGTAACCACATGATTAGAATCTAGTTTAATAAATTTTGGTAACCATTTGTGCATAAGCCTGACTTGTTTCTCTGGTTTACTGTAAAGCAGCCAACACAATTAAAGAACCTCAGCCGTTTTGGCTATAAAGCCTGGCCATTAGGTGAGAGTACTAAGAGCCTAGCGTTGAGTTGTGCCGCCTCCACGGGGCAAATTCTTGGGGCGCCTGTCAGTCAATCCTGACTGCCCGCTGCGAAGGAGCTCTGAGCTCTAGCAGTTAAAGTCACGGGTGTGGAGAGGCTCTTAGTACTGCCATTGGGGCACCTGTCAGTCAGTGTTGACTGCCCGCTGCGAAGGAGCTCTGAGCTCTAGCAGTTAAAGTCACGGGTGATTAGGACCTTGGAGCATCCGTCAGCCTAGCCCGGGCTGCCTGCTGCGAAGGGACAGTGCGTCCTAGCGGTTAAAGTCACAGATGGTATAAAACGGGCATAGCTGGCACCTCACCAAACATCCTTGGCCATCGGCTAACAAGCACGCACGGGGGAAAAAATGGTGGGTGCTGAGCACCCGTCGGCAGCCCCTCTATTAGCTCACCCCTAGCACCTCTCGCCCAGATGGGCTTTTCGTGTTTTTGTGCAACTGAGCATACTGGCCCAAATTCATCTCTGATGTAATTGCAGTGAGACCACTGCTGCTTCAGCAGGGATGACTTTGACCTTCTGTGCTTACTGTTTTGCTCTGTATGTGGAAATCACTGTTCAAGCAACATAACACTATTTCCTGCTGCTGTTTTATGTATGTTTACATACAGCTACTAGTGACTTTGCTTTCCTATACTCCCTGGGGGTACCTAGTGCTGCAGGGCTGTTCTGAGGGCTCCTGCCTCCCAAGTCGATTCCAGCTGTGCAACGTCCGCCACCAGTTGTTCCATTAGCAGCAGCAGCCACAGCATCTTACACAGCCTGCGGCCTGGATGCAGCACAAGCTCAGGGGAGGAGCCAGTCCGGGCCACAGATGCCACGAGCCCCATTTGGGCCCCGTTCTGAAGAGCCAGAATGAGGCACGTGAGACCCGTCAGCTCGACTGGCGCACATGGGCCAGGCATGGCCCTCCCCTCCTAAGGCAACCCTGGAAGAATGCACCGCAGGTCCGGAGGCAGGTGGTGAGTGAGGAGCTACTGTATGCCCCTAAGGTGGAGAGATGTATGGAAGCTTCATGCATACACCATGTGAAGACTCCTGTATGCACGCACGCTCCCTGCTTTAATATCTCAACGCAGACCGTAAAGAGCCTTGTGTGCATGCCCAGTGGGGCTAATGAGGCATAAGCAGGCAAAGAAAACTCTATGCATCCTCTCTGTGAAAACACTATGGCTTCATATGAAGTCTTGTGTACATGTGCGTGCTCCAGGGGACGAGGTCTGTATACCTTCTCCGTGGCCTGGTAGTGTGAGGCCCTGGGTTCTATGTAACCGTCACACACAGGCATCACAACACATGAACAAAGATTCTTACGTGTTAATGAGGCATGGGGAGGTGTGTTGTAATTCCTGGTTTCACAAGTACTCCTTTTCTTTTCGGTTTCACTGGTAAAACACTAACAACAAAAAGCAGCCTTTCTTTCCCCATCTAAAAACCAGGAAGTCATCCGGCCCTCGAGTCTGCCATGCAGTAGAAGAGAGAGGCTTTTTGCTTCTTAGTAAACCTCCAATAAAGAAACAGTCTATTTGAAATCAAACATTTGCAAAATGAGAAAGCAAGAAAGAACTACAAATATCAGAAACGTTATTGTTTTATAATGTATTCTAGTCTCATGAAGTAACTCACTGCTAGAGTGGGAGAACTTAAGCGGTTTTAGGTTGAAACAAAAAAGTGTTGTGTAGTTTTTGTGTGAAATACTTGTTACCTTGTCTGCATTATTGTAACCTTAACAGGATCCATCAAACTACCCTAGGGATCTATGATTTTAAAGGTATTTAAAATGGTTAGCTCTAGCGTTTGGCCCGCTGTCCTCGGGCGGGCCCTTCCCGGAGATTGGTTTGAAGCAGTATGTACAATAACATAAAAAAAGCAATGCTGCTACACGGAAGCAGCATCCATCCGTAAGCCAGGCCCTCTATGAACGTCTAATTCGCGTTATTGAATCCTGTTCCTCCTACATTATTTCAGTGTTGACAATCACTCCGCTGTCCCTCGAGCACAAGGCCTATCGATAAGTACCTCGCCTGAGGCTGGGTAGGGGTTATTCTAAACGTGCTGCAGACATGCTGCGTGGCCAGACGGTCGTGCCCCAGGCCACGGGAGTTTGCAGAGCCGCAGGCGCGAGGGGGCGCCCGCGCACGCCGGAAAACTACAGCTCCCAGCAGCGGCTGGGCGGACGGCGCCTGCCTGGCGTCCCACGTGACATGGTCCCCGGCCGCCGTCCGTCACGTGCGCAAGGAGAGGCGGTCCTCGGCGCCCGGTCACCTGACCGCTGCCCGGTCCCGCTCTGGTCGCCGAGATGGCTGCTTACCTGCAGTGGCGCCGCTTCGTGTTCTTTGACAGGGAGACGGTGAAGGAGCCGGCTGGGCCCGACGGGGGCGGAGCCGGCGGAGCGAAGCCCTTCGCCCTTCCGCCGGGCATCACCGTCTGCGACTCGGGCAGAGGCAGCCTGGTTTTTGGGGATATCCTTGCCCGGGGCTCCCTCAGGAGGACGCCGTCTGGCGGCCTCCCCCACCTTGGAGGTTAGCGCGGGGAGCGAAGCCGGGATTCCCCCACCCCCTTTTAATGCTAGCGGGTAGGAGAGAGGTTGGGCGCCTTTCCCCCTGCTTGGGCGCCAGTGCGGCGGGATGAGATTTAGGAGTGGCCAAGGCCTTTCCCCTTTGGGCGTCAGAGGGAAATGCACAGATTGTGCCACCTGCCGCTGCTGCCACCCGATGGGGAAGGCCAGTGAGATCGCGCCATCCAGGGTCGGCAGCTTCGTGACAGGGTCGCTCCCCGTGCCTGGCTGGTGGTGTAACGTTCAAATATTTGCATGTCTGCTTCACGTCACTAAGTTGTCCCCCACTAATCTCAGGGCACGGGTCCAGGGCTGGATGAGCTGTGTAGTCTGAACTCCCCTTACTCCTAGAGGAGAGGGCTTCTGCGTGGGGCTGAGGCACACTGATGGTGTGGAGTGGAAGAAACTTGCTCTCCCACCACCTGTGCGTTACCTGTTTTGTGAAGAAATGAAATGGAAAGTGTGTGAGTGATGTATAATGCAGTCAAACTTCAGAATATTTCTCCTTTATAGAAAGAGAGTTTTGGGTAGTTAACTGGGGTATGGTAAGCACTCACTGAAACCACAAGGAGTGGTTTTGCTGACATAATGTGTGTTTTTGGAATCGCTCAGGCTTTAGGAAGTGTAGTCCATTTTCTTTGTTGCATGATGCACGTGAAGACACTTGTGAATGTGTTCTGCGTGGCTGAGAATCACTGCTGGTAAGAACTAGAAAGAGTACAATAGGCAAAACTATTTCATCTATGTACTAGAAACAAGGTGACCACCCTCATCTTGAAATACACTATGGGTTCTATACAGGAAGGTTCTGAAAGCCTCCCGTGAGGCGCTTCTCATTGGGAGTCGTCAAAAGTGTTTAGTACCTCGCAGCATTGGGCCCTAAACTAAAGTAGGATGTCTGTTAGGTGTGCGCCGAGCTGTTGTTTTGTTTTTCGGTTGCCCTTTGGCATATAGAAAATGTCTGCCTCTTCCAACTCCAGGTCACCTGCACGTTAAAATGTTCACTAAATGTTTTGTTGCCCTGCGATCACCTCAGTGACTGGAACAATAGCTAGTATAAGTATATTGGGCCAGCTGTCAATAAATGAGGGTAGCTGAAGAAGGGTTTGGTTGTGATATGTGTGGTTTCATTTTGTTTTCTCTGAGTACCTTGACTATCATCTACATATGGAAGGTCAGATCTGGTTCTTGCCACGCTCCCTTCAGCTTAGCAGTTTCCAGGCTTACAAGCTGAGGGTGACTCACCTGTACCAGCTGAAGCAGCACAGCATCTTGGCTTCTGTTGGTGAAGATGAAGAAGGCATTAACCCGCTGGTAAGTCAAATGACAAAGAGGACATGAGCCCATCTTGTGTGCTTTTCTGAGGAAGAACAATGTATTTGGATTAGTTTGGGAATGTCTTTGGTGTAAAAACAGTGTGTTAAATTCTAGCCCTATGGACTTAAAAGGGACCAGGTTTTGGCCCCAATATAACCTTAGGACCATATCTACTCACATGCTGTCTGTGTTGTTTGCAGGTTAAAGTCTGGAACTTAGAGAAACGAGATGGTGGGAATCCTCTTTGCACAAGGATTTTCCCAGCAATACCGGGTAACAAACCTACAGTTGTGTCCTGCATAACTGTCCATGAGACTCTTAACTTCATGGCTATCGGTAAGTGAAAAGCCAAACGCCTCCTGAAGGTGCCGAACAAACTCTGAAGTTAATATGATGGAATGAAAATGGATTAGTCCTACAGAAGGCGTAGGCGTAGAGCGTTCTGACATTTTCACGTCACATGCTTTTCATCCTAAAGAGAATGTACCTGACGCTAGTTGAGAATGCCAGTAATTGCTTGCAAAAGTTTGGCAAATCTTGATTTTTACCATAATTTTTACCATAAAACAAGATTTAATGTTCTATTGAGGTTTAAAAGTTAGGTACATACTCTTTATCTATATCGCAAGAAAAGAAAGAACAAAAACAAAAAGGACACTTGGGTAATTTTGACCCCAAATTGAGATTTTGTTCAGGCGGAGGAGAATGGGTTTTGCAATACGGAAATACCAGGCTATAAAATATATAGGAAAGATGAAGAACGTAACACTGGTGGGGGAGTTGCATTGTATGTTAAGGAAACCGTAGTCAAATAAGGTGCCAATCTGAAATGAAACAAACTGTACCTATACTGTAGTCTATACTGTAGTCTATACCAAACTGTAGTCTATACTCACTACGGATAGAAATTGCATGCTTGGCCGGATTTATACCTTCCGCGCCCTAAGGCACAGCATCTTAAGCGCCGCCGCCCTCTCCTCACCCCCGCCTCCAGCTGATGTTTGTGTTTTTTGTAATTTTAAATATGTATTTTTTTGTTATTGTATTGAATAAATGTGATTAAAACAATCACATAGGTAGCAGGTAGGTGCTACTTTACTGCACATGTTTCCTTCCTTGACTTTTGCTTCGCAAACGCGCTAGTGATAGCCTCACAGTCCATATCTTTTTAAAAGTTATCCTTCAGTAGTTAAAAGGGTCCAGGCCTCTGACCCTCGGGAGCACCAGGCTAAGGGCTTTAGACCCGGAGGGAGTGCTGGGGCTGAAACCCTGCAGTTCTTTTCCCGGCTTCAGCCCCGGAGGGCAGGGTGCTGGGGCTTGGGGCTTTAGCTACGAGGGGAGCGCTGGTTTCAGCCCCGGCGTGACCCTCCCCTGCTGAAACTGGGAGCGGGGCTGTACGAGCTCTGGTGCCCCCGCCCCCCCAGGCAGAAGGCGGGAATGGAGCCTTGGGGCTGAAGCCCCAGCACTCCCTTGAGATCTAAAGTCCTGAGCCCTGATGCTCCCAAGGGTCAGAAGCCCTGATACCCCCAGAGCCCTGACTCCCCCCTACCTGCAGTCCCAACCCCACTCGGTGTCTGTAAGGTCTTGTTCAGAGTTGTGGACGTTTCAGCGTTACGGACAACCTCCCTTCCCGAGGTGTCCATAACGCTGAGGTTCTACTGTATAATTGGGTTGTTTGTCATTTTTAAAATAAGCTTACGCTAACCACTTTTAACCACATATGTACAAACTTTTTAACTTTTAACCCACTTTTAACTTTTACATGACCCTAGAACGCCAGTGCCCCTAGGCACGTGCCTACTGTGCCTAATTGGAAATCCGGTCCCGGTTGCATGCTTGACTAAAAAAAGGTATAGCAGTAGGCATAGGTTACCAACCACCTGACAAGGATGGTGACAGCGATTCTGAAATGATAAGGTTGGCTGGAGAGAGGCTCCAGAAGCAGAAAGCGCAGTTATAATGGGTGATTTCAGCTTGCCTTATGACGACTGGGTGAATGTCACGTTGTGGCGTGACGCAGAGATAAAATTTTGAGACGGAATGAGTGACTGCTTCTTGGAGCAGCTAGTTCTGGAATCCACAAGGGGCAGATGAGCACGATTTGTTGGGGGAAGAATCAGCACGGCTTTTTGTAAAGGAAAGTCGCGCCTCACCAACTTATTTGGATTCTTTGAGGGTGTCAACAAGCACTTGGACAAAGGTGATCCAGTGGCTAGAGTGTACTAGGACTTTCAGGAAGCCTTTGACGAGGTCCATCACCAAACTATCTTATGCAAACTAAATAGTCATGGGATAAGAGAGAAGGTCTTCTCGTGGATCAGTAACTTGTCCAGAGACTTGTTCTAAAAATGTGACTTTTGACCAACTGGTTTCCTTCCATTTTACACTGTTGAGTTTTATAGTGCTAATTATGTACATGTGGCGCACTGTGTGATTTAAAACAACTGTTACACAAAACTGGTTCCAGCGAGTTAGGCATCTGTTGTAGCAAAGCAAAACAAAAAAGAGCAATAGGAGAAAATAAACCATAAAGAAAGCGTCTGTGTAAGAAACGGAGATGAAACTTTCTCAAACAGGAAAGCTTTGCACTGGGCCAGGTGATGGCCGTGAAGAAGTCCTGGTAGACCCTACTCAGGAAGGGAGTTTGATACATGTGTCCGTGAAGTGAGAAGACCGTGGGACCGCCCCGGTACGCGTATCTGTCTGGGAAACAACAAGGAGGATCCAGCTGACTCAGCCGCCTTGGACTTAATACTAGTAAATGTTTGGAAAGTGCCATAGACATAAACAGTTTAGTCCTTTTCCTTCAACAGGCTTTGCAGATGGAAGCGTTGTGCTTACAAAAGGGGACATCACACGAGACCGACACAGTAAGACCCAGATCTTACATGAAGGCAGTTACCCAGTCACTGGCCTTGCCTTCCGCCAGTCTGGGAAAATCACCCACCTTTTTGTTGTCACCACGGAGAACATCCAGGTAAGATATTGGCTTGACAAAGCTGTAATGGAGGTCAGACTCTGGCCCACTGATTGTAACGGCTCCTGGTTATTTATCGCCAATCTGCCGTTCGATGTAATCTCTAAAAAATCATATTTCCTTCACAGTCCTATATGCTGTCGGTGAAAGATTATTCTCGTCTGGAGCTGGACACGCATGGTTGCGGTTTACGCTGCTCCACGCTCAGCGACCCCTCCCAGGACCTCCAGTTCATTGTGGCAGGAAACAAATGTGTGTATCTGTACCAGCCAGATGAGCGTGGCCCCTGCTTTGCCTTTGAGGGACAGAAGTTGATCGTTCACTGGTATCGGGGATACCTCGTCATCGTTTCCAAGGACCGGAAGAGCTCTCCAAAGTAAGACTCCGGGAAGCAGATGAGTCCATTTTACATGTATTCACTGTGCAGTTTTTGTTCTTTGCAGCTCTCCTGGTGCTTTGTTGTGCAAGGCTATTGTGACACAGATCCCCATTGCTCTAAGCTGGCAGAGGGCTCGCTGGTCTGTAACAGCAACTCCTAATAGGCCTGCCGCTTTCATAGTATTCATTCAGAAAGAGTACCAGTTGCGGGTTTTAAATGGTTATGATTATCCTCGTAAATGTAGGTACGGCTGCTGTGTAAGGAGTTATGTGTATATCCACTGGAAATGTGTTCTGATAGTTTGTATCAAGGTGTTAATCCCCAGCAGCGGTGAAGAACTGATTTCCTGCCAGAACAAAGAGATCTATCCGTCCGTCTGTTGACACGTATTGTCTCATTCGCCATCCCCAGTCTGAGCTAAATGCAGAGGAAGAATCCTGAGATTTAACAGGAAGAGAAGAACAGCAAGGGGCTCAGAACCTTTTCCAGGGATGCACTTCAGCGATTTACTAGACTATATCTGGGGACAAGGAAACCATCCTGAATTCCTCTGCCTAGGAGGTAATCGGGTGGTGCGATTACATTCATGAAAATAGGGTCTCAATCAGGTTTGGCTGAAAACACTGCAAAAAGGCTTTGGGTAAGATAATCTTATTTGGACAGAAGGTCAGACAGTTCAGGTTAGTCTCTAGGAATGGTGTTACAATTTTTTTCAATAGGTAACCCTTCTGTTTCCATTATCCTTACTCACTATCTCATAAATCTTGATCTTTGATGATAAACTTATGATTGTTTTCACTCTAAGTGGAACTCAGTGCCGTAGTATTGTACGGGATGCTGCTCCTGAGCTGAATCATTCAAGATGATGTGTACGCTGTTGCCTTAGGGACAGCAAACCTCTTATTACTGTGAGTGTTAGCGATTAAGGAGCTGAAGGCTACAGGGGAAGGCTTCAAAGGGATTTCGGGACTGGAGTGCACCTGTCGTTAATCTGCGAGCCAAAGTAAGGGGTGACATAGCCCAGAGGAGATGGTTTGGGGGCTAACAGGCTGGAAGTGTCAGGGAGCTGACACCCAGTTAAGCAGCAGCAAGTCTCTCTCTAGCTGGAGGCTGAGTGGGTAGCAAGGTGACTCTCAGTCCTGCGCACCCCGAGAATCATCCCAGGTGTTGACTGACGTTACTGTGGCATGTGATTAGTATTAGAGCTCTGGCAAAAGCTGCTATGGATTGATCTGAATCTACAGAATCCAGTCATTGCTCCTGGGATAGCGGCATGCACCACCCTCCAGAGCCAGTGGGATCTGTCACCACCCTTTTATAACTCAGATATGATTTCTCCCATCTAGTATGTGGACTAACAACGTACGACATACTCACATGGTTGTTCAGAGGTTTGTATCCCGGCTCTAAGTGTGTTAAGGAGACGCTATTGAGAATGTGACTCAGAAATCCAAGAGCATGTGTGTTAAACTGTTCCTCTTTCTTCTGGTATCCAGATCAGAGTTTGCTGGGAGCGACCCGCAGAACTCCGACAAGCAAATCTTGAATGTCTACGACCTGTGTAACAAGTTCATCGCGTACAGCTCGGTCTTCGATGACGTGGTGGATGTCTTAGCCGAGTGGGGGTCTCTCTACGTGCTGACTAGAGATGGGAAGATCCATGCGCTTCAGGAGAGGGATACTCAGACCAAACTTGAGGCAAGCCACCTTGTTAATCTGTGTTTTATGGCTTCAGAATTGTAAAAGCTCCACAGATGAGAGGTTGAGAAGCCAGCACTTTGGACAAGCGAGTTATATGTCGGCAGCGTCGCGTTGTTGCCTTGTTGCTCCCAGAATATTGGCGAGACAAGGTGGGTGAGGGACCAGTAGCGGATGTGACTTCACTGACCTTGTCTGTAAGTGAGTTATATATCAGATGAGCTAACAGCTTCTCTGCACAGCCAAGTCATTGTAGACAACTTAGTCTCTTATGCAAACCTGTATAGGGCTTTCGACAGCATTGAGTGGAAGGAACACCTAGCCTTGCGGGCACTTACGACATTTAGCTGATGAGGAGAGTAGCAAGTGAAATATGTCACTGTCTAGAGCAGAGGGTCAAACACCTTGTTCCCTGTGATGGATTTATTTTCAGATGTGGCAGAATCTAAGATTTTTATTTAAAAAAAAACCAAAACAAAACAAAACCTAGTCCTTGTGGCTGTAAAGAAAACTTCTTCAAATGTGAATCAACAAGAATGCCTCAGTTCATAATCTTCCTGAATCTGCAGACAGTCTGAGACACAATAGCTTTGAGAGGTGTGAACTCTCCCATTAATCTCAATGGAGTATTCATTTTTAAGCCTTATAATGGACACTTGAATCATAGAATATCAGGGTTGGAAGGGACCTCAGGAGGTCATCTAGTCCAACCCCCTGCTCAAAGCAGGACCAATCCCCAATTAAATCATCCCAGCCAGGGCTTTGTCAAGCCTGACCTTAAAAACTTCTAAGGAAGGAGATTCTACCACCTCCCTAGGTAACGCATTCCAGTGTTTCACCACCCTCCTAGTGAAAAAGTTTTTCCTAATATCCAACCTAAACCTCCCCCACGGCAACTTGAGACCATTACTCCTTGTCCTGTCCTCTTCTACCACTGAGAATAGTCTAGTACCATCCTCTCTGGAACCACCTCTCAGGTAGTTGAAAGCAGCTATCAAATCCCCCCTCATTCTTCTCTTCTGCAGACTAAACAATCCCAGTTCCCTCAGCCTCTCCTCATAAGTCATGTGTTCCAGACCCCTAATCATTTTTGTTGCCCTTCGCTGGACTCTCTCCAATTTATCCACATCCTTCTTGTAGTGTGGGGCCCAAAACTGGACACACTACTCCAGATGAGGCCTCACCAATGTCGAATAGAGGGGAACGATCACGTCCCTCGATCTGCTGGCTATGCCCCTCCTTATACATCCCAAAATGCCATTGGCCTTCTTGGCAACAAGGGCACACTGTTGACTCATATCCAGCTTCTCGTCCACTGTCACCCCTAGGTCCTTTTCCGCAGAACTGCTGCCTAGCCATTCGGTCCCTAGTCTGTAGCTGTGCATTGGGTTCTTCCGTCCTAAGTGCAGGACCCTGCACTTATCCTTATTGAACCTCATCAGATTTCTTTTGGCCCAATCCTCCAATTTGTCTAGGTCCCTCTGTATCCTATCCCTGCCCTCCAGCGTATCTACCACTCCTCCCAGTTTAGTATCGTCCGCAAATTTGCTGAGAGTGCAATCCACACCGTCCTCCAGATCATTTATGAAGTTATTGAACAAAACCGGCCCCAGGACCAACCCCTGGGGCACTCCACTTGACACCGGCTGCCAACTAGACATGGAGCCATTGATCACTACCCGTTGAGCCCGACAGTCTAGCCAACTTTCTATCCACCTTATAGTGCATTCATCCAGCCCATACTTCTTTAACTTGCTGACAAGAATACTGTGGGAGACCATGTTAAAAGCTTTGCTAAAGTCAAGAAACAAAACATCCACTGCTTTCCCTTCATCCACAGAACCAGTAATCTCATCATAGAAGGCGATTAGATTAGTCAGGCATGACCTACCCTTGGTGAATCCATGCTGACTGTTCCTGATCACTTTCCTCTCCTCTAAGTGCTTCAGGATTGATTCTTTGAGGACCTGCTCCATGATTTTTCCGGGGACTGAGGTGAGGCTGACTGGTCTGCAGTTCCCAGGATCCTCCTTCTTCCCTTTTTTAAAGATTGGCAGTACATTAGCCTTTTTCCAGTCATCCGGGACTTCCCCCGTTCGCCACGAGTTTTCAAAGATAATGGCCAATGGCTCTGCAATCACAGCCGCCAATTCCTTTAGCACTCTTGGATGCAACTCGTCCGGCCCCATGGACTTGTGCACGTCCAGCTTTTCTAAATAGTCCCTAACCACCTCTTTCTTCACAGAGGGCTGGTCACCTCCTCCCCATGCTGTGCTGCCCAGTGCAGCAGTCTGGGAGCTGTCCTTGTTAGTGAAGACAGAGGCAAAAAAAGCATTGAGCACATTAGTTTTTTCCACATCCTCTGTCACTAGGTTGCCTCCCTCATTCAGTAAGGGGCCCACACTTTCCTTGGCTTTCTTCTTGTTGCCAACATACCTGAAGAAACCCTTCTTGTTACTCTTGACATCTCTTGCTAGCTGCAGCTCCAGGTGCGATTTGGCCCTCCTGATTTCATTCCTACATGCCCGAGCAATATTTTTATTCTCTTCCCTGGTCATATGTCCAACCTTCCACTTCTTGTAAGCTGCTTTTTTATGTTTAAGATCCGCTAGGATTTCACCGTTAAGCCAAGCTGGTCGCCTGCCATATTTACTATTCTTTCGACTCATCGGGATGGTTTGTCCCTGTAACCTCAACAGGGATTCCTTGAAATACAGCCAGCTCTCCTGGACTCCTTTCCCCTTCATGTTAGTCCCCCAGGGGATCCTACCCATCCGTTCCCTGAGGGAGTCGAAGTCTGCTTTCCTGAAGTCCAGGGTCCGTATCCTGCTGCTTACCTTTCTTCCCTGTGTCAGGATCCTGAACTCAACCAACTCATGGTCACTGCCTCCCAGATTCCCGTCCACTTTTGCTTCCCCCACTAATTCTTCCCTGTTTGTGAGCAGCAGGTCAAGAAATGTAAGCATTAATTATGTAATTGATGACCAGTTGGTGAGTGGTATGGGGAAGGAGATGAGAATGAAACCCAAGGAGGTGGGAATTGCTGCTAAGAAGGAAATGCAGAGGGAAGAGAGGAGGAAATATCTGAAGACTGAGTTGAGGGATGGAAACAGAGAAAGGAGGATAAGGCGGGAAGAGAAACAAAGGGCAGAAATAACGATGTACCTGAAGGGGAGCAGATTTTCCTGTTGCATGAGGCTGAATGTGACAATAAGGGACTGAACAAATAATTACTGACAGTTCTGTTATTAAAAGCCAGATTCTACTACTGATCTCTGTGGTAACCTGCCATTGATCTCAGTGAAAGGTCTGTGCATCGAGGGGAGCGTGTTGTCCTGAACACGTTCTTCGGCCTGTGGACTGTAATTAAAAATTAAATTTGGGGCTTGCCACAGAATGAATTTGACATCTCCTTCCAGAGATTTAACTTTTCCGGTTTGCGGGGCTGAGGAGAGGGCCGTATGTGGTATAGGGAAAGGAGGCACAGGGACAGAGATGCTTATTGGGGTTAAATGTAAGAGTGACCATACTGGGTGAGACCAGTGGTCCATCAGGTGCATTATCCTGTCTTCTGACAGTGGCCAGTGGTAGATGCTTCAGAGGGAATGAACAGATTAGGGCAGTTACTGAATGATTCAACCCCTGTCATCAAGTCCCAGCTTCTTGCAGTCAGATGTTTAGGGACATACAATGTTGCATCCCTGACCATCTTGGCTAATAGCCATTGATGGACTTATCCTCCATGAACTTATCTAATTCCTATTAGAAACCATTTGTTGTTTTGGCCTTGACTGCATCCCCTGACAACGAGTTCCACAGGTAAACTATGCAGTTTTTGAGGACGTATTTACCTTTCTTTTAAATCTGTTGCCTGTTAATTTCATCGGGTGACCCCTGGGTCTTGTGTTATGTGAAATGGTAAATAAAACTTCCTTATTTACTCTCTCAACACCATTCATGATTTTATAGACCTCAGCATATCCCCACTTTGTCATTTACTTTCTACGTTGAATGACAGTCCCAGTCTTTTTAATCTCTACTCATATTAAAGCTGTTGCATTCCCCTAATTGTTGTTGCCCTTCTCTGTGTTTTTTTGAGTTCTAATATATCTTTTTTGAGATGTGGCAACCAGAACTGTATGCAGTATTCAAGATGTGGGCATACCATGGATTTATAGTGTCATCATGATATTTTCTCTTATTATCTATCCCTTTCCAAATGGTTCCTTACATTCCGTTAGCCATTTTGACGACTGCTGCAATGGATGTTTTCAGAAAACTTTCCATGATGATTCTGAGATCTATCTTGAGTGGTAACAGCTAATTTAGACCCATCATTTTGTATATGTAGTTGAGAGATGTTTTCCAGTGTGCATTATTTTGCATTTATTTGCATTGAATTTCATTTGCCATTTTGTTGCCCAGTCACCCAGTTTTGAGAGATCCGTTTGTGACTCTTCAGTGTCAGCTCTGGACTTAACTGTCTTGAGTAACTTTATATCATCAGCAAACTTTGCCACCTCACTGTTCATGGCCTTATGAATATGTGGAACAGTATAGGTTCCAATACAGATCCTTGATGTAACCCACCGTATACCTTTTTCTGCTGTGAAAATGAACCATTTATTCCTCACCTTTGTTTTCTGTTCTTTCATCAGTTACTGATCCACAAGAGGACCTTCCCTCTTATCCCGTGACTGCCTACACTGCTAAAAGCCTTTGGTGAGGGACATTGTCAAAGGCTTTCTCAAAGTCCAAGTACACTGTATCCACTCAATCACCCGTGTCCACATATTTGTCGACCCCTACAAAGAATTCTAATAGATTGGCCAAACGTGATTGCTCTTTACAAAAGCAGTGTTAACTCTTTTCCAACAAATTGTGTTCATGTGCGTATCAGATAATCCTTTTGTTTACTACGGTTTCACCCAATTTACCTGGTATTGAAGTTAGGCTTACCGGCCTGTAATTGCCAGGATCACCTCTAGGGATGTAAATACAGTTTAAAACATTTACTCTTTAAAGTATTAAAATTATATCGGGATGAAAGGGAGAGGAGCTGGGGTCTCTGGGGCTGACTGGTTGGGGCTCCTGCGGGCTGGCTGCTGCTTACCAGTTAACCATTTAACCTTTTACATCCCTAATCACCTCTAGAGCCTTTTTTTTTAAATCTGCATTATATTAGCTACCTTCCAGTCATCTGGTACAGAGGCTGATTTAAGCAATAGATTACATACTACACTTAGGAGTTCTGAAATTTCATATTTGAATTCCTTTAGAACTCTTGGATGAATACCATCTGGCCCTGACAATTTATTACTGTTTAATTTATCAGTTTGTTCCAAACCCTTGTCCACTGACACCACAATCTGGGCAAGTTCCTCATATTTGTATGGCTCATGTGGGGCCCTCTGCAGTGAAGAGGGATGCGAAGAATTCACTGATCTTCTCCTCAATGGCTTTGTCTTCTTCAAGTGTTCCTTTAGCACCTTATTCGTTCAGGGCCTCACTGGTGGTTTGGCAGGCTTCCTGCTTCTGATGTACTTTAAAAAAATTGACTGTTAGTTTTGTGTCTCTTGCTAGCTGCTAATTAGGCCTGCCAAATTATACTTTTATACTGGATTTGCCAGAGTTTGTTCTTTTCTGTTTTCCTCAGTAGGATTTGACTTCCAATTTTTGAAGGATTCCTTTTTGTCTCTGACTGCCTCTTTCATTCTGTTCAGTCATGGTGGCATTTATTTGCTCCTGTTACTGGTTTATTTCTTCCTTTGGGATATACATTTAGTTTGAACGTCTATTATGGTGGTTTTTAAAAAGTTTCTGTGCACTCGCAGGCTTTTCACTCTTGTGATTGTTCCTTTTAACTTCCATTTAACTAGCTTCCTCATTTTTGTGTAGTTCCCCTTTTTGAAGTTAAATGCTACTGTGGTGGGCTTCTTTTGTATTTTCTCCCTACAAGGATGTTAAATTTATTTACACTGTGGTCACTATTACTGAGTGGTTCAGCTATATTCACCTCTTGAACCAGATCCTGTGCTCCGCTTAGGACTAAGACAAGAATTACCTCTTTACCTTGTAGGTGCCAGGACTAGCTGCCTGAAGAAGCAGTCACTAATGGTGTTTAGAAACTTTATTTCTGCATCCCTTCTGGGGTGACATGCACCCAGTCAATATGGGAATATTTGAAACCCCCCATTATTATTGAGTTTTCTATTTTTATAGCCTCTCTAATCTCCCTGAGCATTTCACAGTTACCGTCGTCAACATTCTGGTCAGGTGGTCGGTAGTACATTCCTACTGCTGTACTCTTATTCCAGCATGGCATTTCTATCCATAGAGATTCTGTGGTACAGTTTGGTTCATTTAAGGTTTTTACTATATTTGATTCTGTGCTTTCTTTTATATATAGTGCCACTACCCCACCAGCACAACCTACTCTGTCATTCCCATGTATTTTGTATCCTGGTGTTAGTGTCCCATTGATTTCTGTGATGGCTGTTACATCAATATTCTCATTTAACAACAGGCACCAGGTTCACCCATCTTAGCGTTTAGGCTTCTTGCATTTGTACGCAAGCACCTATAACATTTGTCAGTATTTAGTTGTCTGTCTTCATGTGATGTGATCAAATGGGAATCTTTTTCTATTGACTGTTTCTCTTCAGGTGTATAGAATCATAGAATATCAGGGTTGGAAGGGACCTCAGGAGGTCATCTAGTCCAACCCCCTGCTCAAAGCAGGACCAATCCCCAATTAAATCATCCCAGCCAGGGCTTTGTCAAGCCTGACCTTAAAAACTTCTAAGGAAGGAGATTCTACCACCTCCCTAGGTAACGCATTCCAGTGTTTCACCACCCTCCTAGTGAGAAAGTTTTTCCTAATATCCAACCGAAATCTCCCCAACTGCAACTTGACCATACACCTGCTAAAATGAACACTGTTCATGGTACTTGGAAGTAGACCGAGCCAACTATGAAAACTAAAGATTGTACATATTTTAATAATTGTAATCTGTGAACATATGACTCTTCAGAATCCTAGATTAAGGTAGCAATAGGTCTCAAATGATTGACGTTGAAACCAAATTAGTTAATGCTCTGAAGGTACGGTTTTGTGTAAGGGTTGAGTATTTTTATTAACCCTGCTGTCAGTCAAAGATTTCAACACAAGTGGTTTTCCACTGGGCTGAGACCGCTTCTGAGCTTAGAGATAAGAATGAGCGTTTAACCCTGCCCATTAGTACATGAGGCCTTATTTAATATCAGTCCAATTAAAAAAAATCAAATGTACTTTACAAGGAGCTATTTTATAGAAAGGGAAACTGAGGAAGAGTAGTTAAATTATTGTTCAAAGTTACAAGGCAAATCAAGGGCCAAGTTCTGGATTAAAACCTAGATCTCTTGGCTCACTGCCCTTTGTCAATTCACATAGCTTGTGGTAGTTGTAAAGAAATTGTGCTCCATTGCCTTGAGGATGGGTGATAGAGCTGGAGTCTCTGCTTTGTACGAAGCCACATGTTGTGTCCCTCTCCCACGAAAGAATATCTTGGTGAAAATGATCATTGTTCACCTGTGAAAATAGCCACCTTTTGACTGTTCTGTTGGGTAATGCATTAGCTGCCATACACAGATCTGGGGGTATAACAGGTAGCAAAGGGCTTGGGCGGGTGTCATTGAGGGAGAGATGGTTTCCTTCTGCCATCCTTTCTTCCTAGTGATTCAGCACAATTTTTTTTTCCGTACAGAAGCTGGACAGCTCTGCTGAGGCAGCTCCTGCAGCTGAATTTCGTTCTCTGCAGAACTGGTAACCTCCATTCCTAAGTGCTGGTCACACCCATCCCTGCTTTCTGAAGGCCTTTCCCTCCCAATATCGTAGTGCAGCACATACTGTAGCATGCCTGTCACCTCTTATCTGTGTGTCCATGCTACGCCAGAAGGGTCTGGGTCACAAACGGAACAGCCCTTCTCTCTAGCACATGGTCTGGCACACATTGTGCTAGGCAGCCGAGGCAATAACGTCCCTCCTCTCCTCTTTCCCAGTTCAAGGAGCGTCTTCTTCTCTTTCACATAACAGGCATTGGGGTTGGAAAAGTCCATAGCGATGGAGAACAAGACACTGAGGAGAACTCAGGTAAAGGAACAGACTTTGCATTCGTCAGGGCTTAGATTGTTCATGGTAATTGTATATCTCGTAATAAAATAATGTGTATATCTCAGCTCTGCAAATCTGTCGGGATAATTTAATAGGTCAGGCTTAAAATCTACTCACCTTCCCTTTACAGTTTTAAGGGGGTGGGAGAAAACAAAAATCAAACAATATTACTTTCCCATTTTTAGAAAACAATTACAAGTAAAAGGTTCCTAAGGTTGTGGTCTCTGCACTGTTTGTCTTAGTTGAAATATAGTGCTTAAATCAAAAGGAGAGGGTGAGAGAGTAAAGGGATTATACCACTTACCCCTCTAATTCTGCCATTTACTGAATAGATCAGTCCGAGCTGGGTATTAATTAAGTTAAAAGTTTGATCATTTTGTAAAGACTTCCATAAATATGCAGATATAAGTTAATGTTTGCACAGCATTTTGAAAGTGAAAAGTTCTATATAAGGACTAAGTGTTTTTCTTAATGACTTTTTGTGAATAGCTGAACATTTATGAACTTAATAATACAACACACATGATTTCCAATCCTGCAAACGCTTACTACAAAAGTCAATAGGACTGTTCACAGTAGTGTGTGCTATGTCTGCTAGTGTTCACAGAATTGAGCTCTAGGGTCCAATACTGCAAGACAGTGAGTGCCTTCTGGGAGTGCTGCACATTTCCCAACAGGAGTTTATACTCTTTGCAAACCGTCTCTTGTGTTAGTTTAAATATTTGATATTTTGCTCAGTTTAGGAAGATGTGGTTGCCACTTGGGGAACACATTTAGCTGCGGTGGAATGAGCTTTCAGTTGGCAGACAGCACTGGAAAGAAAACCTGCAAAATTATGGATTTGGGGGATTTGCTTTAATTTTTAAAATATGTGAAACACATTGTTCATAGGATGAAAATGGCCTGAAAAACAGAGTTATCCGAGTGGGCACCAGGAAGAGTCAGGTGAGTTTTTGCTTATTGTATTAGCTTCTGTTCTGGTATGGCCATATTGCTGAGTCTCTGTTCAATGGGGACAGTTGTGACTTGAGAACCCTATAGCTGCATCTCCTAAAAGCAGAAAATCTGGGTGGCTGATTTTAACTTTAAAAATATGATGTACAGCAGTTACCCTCTGGAAATAAGTGTGTATCTCTGTTATTTATAGATTAAACCCAAATGAAGTCCAGCATCTATCAGGTTTCCTGTTCAATAGGGAAGTGTTGTCTAGTGGTCAGAGTGAAATACTAGGAATCAGTATTGCCTTGTTCTGTTCCCGTCTCTACCACTGACACAGTGTGATTTATGGCAAGTCTCTTAGGGCCACATCTTCAAAAAAGTGGCCTCTAGATTTTGGGTGCCCAGGTCTTACGTACCGAGCACCTGATTTTCAGAGGTGCTGAGTTTTCTTACCTCAAGTCACTAGAAGGTGCAGATGGAAATTGGGATCCAGATGTTTCAAGTTTGGGCACCCAAAATAGTGGACACTCTCTTGAAAATTTAGCTCTTTATTTAACTGTGCTGCCATTTTCTCATCTGTAAAATGGGGACAATTTGTGGATACTTCACAGAAGGTCTGGGGCGTGAGGCTTCATTCATTCATATTAGTAAAGCACCTTAAGATCCTTGTATTAAGCACAAAGTATTATTAGATGGAAATAAATTTACTTATATTTGTTTATGCAGATGAGCTATCTTCTCAAACCAAAAGCCCAAGTCCTCCTCAGACCCTAGACTGGAGTAACGATATCTTTGCCAAAGAGTGACTTCTATGAATTAGAAATAACTATTCTGTCATCAGAGTTGTACTGTAATAGGCCTCCTTGTTGGCCGTCCCCGTAGGAAGGCCCGAGATTCAATGGGCCGTGAGACTGAGCTCTCCTACAGGGGATCCCTCCCTGTTGGGGAAGAGGCATGGTTTTTACAGCTATGTGGGACAAGCTTGCCTTGATGCCACCTGGACTGTATCCATTTTGAATAAACAGAACTTTAGTCCCAATGGCTGTCAGTTGGCACATTCCATCAGCACCAAGCTCATGGAGTAGGTCAAGAAACAGGGAGGTGATTGCACTCCTCTTTCGTAGAATCCCTTTGTGTCTTCATTTTGCTATATCCAACAACCAAATATCTTACATGGAGGCAAAACTTAGGGTGCGTTGATGCTCACAAAGGCCTGGAAGGGAGGATATAGGAAATACATTGGGTCTTTCTTGCTATCTAGCTGCAGCTGGGAAGAGCAAGTATGCAAAGAGAGATAAATGTGTCTTGGGCCTTTGTTTTGAGATAATCTTGCCTACTCTGGAAGTTAGGTGCAGGCATGGCTCTGTACTTTGCGGGAGGCTAGAAGATGAGACAGATGGGCATTGAAGGGTGGGACGTTGCATTTCTCCACCGTGTGTGATCTCCTAATCTATTGTTAAGAATTATCATTATCAACACTTTGCACTTATAGCACCTGTGCCTTTCACCCAGAATCTCAAAGCACGTTACAAAGGGGAAGTTTGTTGGACTCATTTTACACATGTGGAAACCCATGACTTGCCCAGGGCCACTCAGAGCATCAGTAGCAGAGAAAGATTAGAAACTAGGCTTCCTGGTTCATCTTCAGCTGTGACTACTAGACTACATTGCCTCTCACAAGGTCAGGATCTATGGAGGGATCCTCTGCCTTCTGCTTGAGTAGGATAGTGGTGGTGGACTGGACTATTTTATGTGATCCTCCCCCTTCCAGAGTGTAAATTAAATGTGTCCCATCTACAGGTACCAGGGCCTTTTGCAGCCTCCAAACCCTGTGGCTTGCTCTGTCTGTTCTCCTTCTGCACAACTTTCTGACATACCTCTGCTCATATAGATCACAATTCCTGCAGACAAATCTTAATCTTGGCTCCTTGCAGAATCACACAGCAATGGTAAAGTTTAGCATTCATAAAAAGCACACAGCAGATATGGTGCATTTTAGCTCATCACTCACTGAGGTGGGAATCACCAGGCTATTTAGTCTGCCTTTCTTATAACAATGGGTGCCCCTTACTGCAAGACCTATTCTCTAGCACTGTGCACAATGCTCAGTCTGACTCACTTTAAAAATTACAAAAGCACATCATTGTGTTTCTTTAGTTCCATTCACCCAGTGATGGCACTTCACAGATAGGTGGGTAAGTACTGTCTCCACTTTAAAGATAATGTCACTGAGGCACAAAGAGCTGAAATGACTGGCCACAGAACATAGCAAGTCAGTGGGAGAGCTGAAAATAGAACTTCCAGTCCCCTGTTTAAACCACTACTTCTAACTGAAGACATTTTGTCTGCTATGTCTTTACAGTGCTCTAATTCTGACCCTACCACTGACTCACTGTCTGACCAGAGGGCAGGTCACTCCAACTCTGTTTCTGTTTCTCCATCTGTAAAGCAGGGATGGTAATACTTTCTTCAGCTGGGTGTTGTGATCATTATGCAGGGGTAGGGTTTGTTTTTGTGTAGCACTATGCTAAGACTTCTATTTATTTGCATTAATGCTTGTGTTATGGAGGCTTTGGTGGGTGCATTTGACAATGTCTAAGAATAGAAAAGCTTCTTTTGGCTGATGTACTGAACGCATGCCATCTCACAATGGACTTTGCCTTCTGTTTTTAAACTGCAGCTGGCCCGGATTCAGACAGACAGTGTAGTGGAAATGCTTCGCAAGCGATACCTCAGCCTTCATTTTGAGATTGGTAAGTGTTCAAATGCTGCTCGGAGGCAAGGAGCAGCTGGAGTGGGATGGTTTGATGCGTAACGACATCGTGTATCAGCTATGAGAAAGGGACCAAGAGACTTTTCCCATTGGACCATATGAACTAGAACCATAAACTCACTGAACATTAAATCTCACCAAATGAGGGTAAATCCGTCCTCATCATCGTATCCACTCATTATACTCCACACCTGAACATAGCCATTATATGAACAACATACCCCCGTATCTCAATGTCTGTACTTTGACCCGTTAACCTTTTACCCCCAATCGGGGATATTGCAGATTATGTATTCCTTACGCCACCCAAACCTAACCGAATTTCGCACCCCTTGATAATCTGTACCTTATTCCCTGATAACCAGAAACTTCTATGCTTAAACTCTATACTGTTTTCTTTTTATTTCAACATCTTAATAAAATTATTAAATCTGTTATGCAAGAAGCCCTTGGCCCAAGGAAGAGAGATTGCGGCGTTTGCATAAGTGGAGAATCCAGATCAGTTCCATCCAGTTAGGCTCACGTGACTGAGCAAGAGATGCTAATGTCTGCAGAGCAAGGAGAGGATGGATTCCATGTACCGCTGAGCATTGAGTTCCTGAGTTTCTATACAGATTATGATACTGTCACTCGATAGAGTAACCGTGTATTAGTCTAGCTCCAAGCCAGATGCACCATATGTTCATGTTCAAGTGCAAAGTAAAAAATTATATCAACCAGACAGGGAGCAGTCAGGAGCCCAATGCTACTTTGATTGGACGGCTGCTGAGCACCTGCCTAGTAGCAGGAGTGAGGCCAGAGAAGGTGCTCAAAGCAAAGTGTCTTGTTAGTGTGATGAGGATCCTGCTTAAAACTACTATCCTTAGATACACACTCTCATGGCCTTCCCTTTTCTTACTCTGTGCTCTTGGGAATAAGGCAGCACACTTCCAGAAGACCTAATCTTTACTCCTGCTTAGTGCAGAGTACTCCTAGAATATTCCTGCTACATGGAGCCTGCATTCACACCTGCACTAGAATGCAGCAGCCATGTACCCCTTTGCCGCATACCACACAGAGACTTACAGAGTCTGGGCCTATCTGATCTCTCTGTATTGCTGCTCTTAAAAAGCTCTCTCTTTGAACAGTTGCCATGTCAACAACTGGAGACAAGATCCTGGACACTGCTCTTTCCAAGGTAAATGACCTCTTCCTCCTTTGAATTGAGTGAGGCTATATGTGACTATGTTGGTAATATGCTTCATGTTCCTCCCTCCCTATTTAGATTGGAGAGAAGAGCCTCTTTACCAAGGAGCTGGAAAATGCACTGGAAAAAAATGAGTAAGAGCTCTGATCCTTTCTCTTGCTTACCGCAGGCCATGGAATGGCCCGGGCAGTGCTGCAGATTCTGTCTGCATCTGAAATCAAGACAAACATTCACACCCTAGTGGCTTGTTTGTAATTCAAACTTCTTTTAGAACATTTTGGAGAATGATAGGCTTGTGAAATGTGCTATCCATAGTCTGTCTCCTTCCCTGACTGTTTTAGTTGGGCTTACATGGCTGAAAGAAAAATGTGTCATGTCAATCAGTAATGACATGACAAGTCATGGGTCACGTCAATCAGTTGGTTGAACCAATGCCCTGCAACCTGTGGTATTTTTAGAGCAACAGTATTATTTGTTACATACACATCACTGAGTGGTCACATACAGTTTGAATACAGAAATTTCAGTAGATGCCTCAGATTCAGAGCTGGGCATTAAACAGTCTCCAAAGCCTCCCGCCTGTTAATTGTACTCACTGCCAACAGTGCAGGAGAACCGGAAGCATTAGGATTAAGGCTCTTTTGGGGTAACTTATTTCTGTGGGAAACCTTGGTTCAGATGTCAGTTGTGACTGAGGGAGATTGCTGTTTTTTACCTCATGTTACAGCTAGGGTATGGGATGCACATGGATCGAGGGACTTGTCTCAATTTGGATTAAAATTAAAGATTCCCCTTTGGGTCCTTGTCATCTAAGGGCCTGATCTAACTCTCACTGAAGTCAGTAAAAAGACTCCCAGTGAGTTCAGGCTACAAGGATTCAAGCCCTTTTTTGATGGCCATGTCAGTGGTATGAAGTGATGCAGGCAGCTTGAGCTCTGGGTTGCTGCCTACTGAAAAATAGTTATTTAAATCTGACTGGGATATCTGATCCCACTGAGCTCTGTGTACTGCAAGGTTGATGGGTGTCTGTGCAATGTGCGTATAGGTCTTCAGCACCCACACCAGGCTCTTCAAATCATTTTGCAAATATTTATGATGTAGCAGCCCTGGGAGATATATATCATAATGTTACAGATGGAAAAACTGAGGCACAGAGAGATGAAGTGACTTGTCTAAAGTTGCACAGTGAATCAGTAGAAGAACTGGGAATAGAACCCAAGATTCCTGACTTCCAGCCCCCCTTTCTACACTAAAGCCCAGTGTGGAAATTTTATTTCTCAGATCATCTGCAGGCATCTTGCAGGTGCCCCATGGGCTCCTTCACTCACACCATGCTCTGACTTTTCTCTCCTCTAACTTGTAGAGTTGACCTGGTTGTTCACTCCTTGAAGGACCTGCCAACTTCGCTCCCGCCTGGCTTCACCATTGGGGCCATCTGCAAGTAAGAGTGCCTTGAGAGGCCTGACTTCCTGAGGGGTTTTAAAATCCCCAGAGGGACCATTTTTACTGTTGGCATCCTGTGTGATGATTTTGGTCGGTCTCAATCTATTTCCCATTGTGTAGGTAACTGTACTGCACAATTTGCCACTGTGCTTGTCATCTTGTTGCCTGCCTCAGAAGAGAGAGAGAGAGAGCCCAAATTCCATGGGCTATGAAGGCTGAACCCCTCTCTCTCTTCCTTAAAGAGGGTTTGGGTGGGCTCCAGGTCAGACTTAATCATGTCAACAGAAGGTGGTGCCTGTGGGAAGCTTGCCCTTCCGCTGCCTGTGCTGTGCCTACTCTGTGGATGAGTAGAGAACCGACTGTCCAGAATTGTCAAACCAGCACCTTCACCAGCTCTAGATTAATTAGAAGGAAAAATGGAAAAGGAAAAGAAAGTGCTCCTTGTAGTGGATTAAAGATAAGGAAGTTAGAGGCACCTCCACTAAGGACCATGAACAGAACTGTTTCCATTTAGCCACATCCTATGGAATAATGTCTTGTCTACACTGTATTTCTTTGCAGAAGGGAAAACCCCCATGATGCTGTTGTTTTTCATCCCAAGAACTATGGGAAAACCCTCAACAGCCTTCCTGAAAAGAGGTGAGTGGATGGGAGAGGTGTTGTTGAACAAATGGAGTGGTGAAAAGGGATAGGCTTAGACTTCTCAACACCAAAACCGCCTGCTCTCCATTATTCTTTGTGAACCCCCTGTGTTAATACATTTAACATCCAGACTCTGATCTGTCCCTTGCCCTTTACACAGATGAAGAGGTGTTTTCAGTGTGGTGTGGTGGTGGTGGTGTTTTTTTTTTTCATTTAAGTTAAAGTGAACCATTTGTAGGAATTAGCAATAAAGGAATAAAAACTTAATAAGAATCCCAGGAACCATACTTATCACTATGACCTGGAAAAGAATTACTGCTGTTGAATAAATGAGCGAGACATGACCTCTCATCTCTCCAGTCATCCTTTGATATCTGACATTTTCTAAATCCTCCACAACCCCCAAAATGAATTCTTAGCGCTAAATATCTTCAAAGCACCGTGCACACTAAAATCCTCCTCCCTTTCCTGACTGACACAGCGGTCATTCAGCTTTATTCTATCTCCACCGAGTTCAAGGGACTTAAAGCAGGGATGAACTTGGCTCAGTGTTTTTGTGACCCACACCACAGCCAACTCCCTCTCCTCCTTGGTCTTATGGCTTTTCCTGTTGCATTCACCTAATCCACCCTGATGGTAACACAACTCAGCAGGAGCAGACTTTTCTGTCCACGCTTCGTGACTCAGACTAAGGACTAGTCTACTCTAGAATCGCTACAGCAGCATAGGTCTACCGATGTAGCTGTGCCGCTGTAGTGCTGCTAGTGCAGACAATCTATGCCGACGGGAGAGAGCTCTCCCGTCGGCATAATTACTCCACTTTCCCAAGTGGCAGTAGCTATGTCGGTGGGAGAGTGTCTCCCACTGACACAGCGCTGTCCACACTGGCGCTTAGGTCGCTGTAACTCACGTCGCTCAGTAGGGTGGCTTTTTCACACCCCTGAGTGACTTAAGTTAAACCAATACAAGCACTAGTGTGTACAAGCCCTGAGATGGGGGGACAAGTTCCAGAAATTACTTACTTTCAGTCCCTCTCCTTTCTCTTTGGGGATGTCTGTGTTGAAATTACCCAGATGACAGTAATCTTAATTAAAACACAGAAAATAGAAATAAAACAAAAGAAATTGTTTGCTTCACAGATGTAGATTTGCACTTCTCACAGGCTAAAGTAGAGATGGCTTGTCATCTTTTTTTATGGGATAAAAAGAAAAGTGAGTAGCATACATCCCTTGAAAAGAGTCTTCTCTCTGGTCAGACTGGCAGTCCCCCTTGCTGTCCAGAGAACTCTCCCACTGCACTCTCCAGGACTTGTTTATCAGACCTCACCTTGCACACCCAGGCATGTGTTCTGTGATCCAGGACTGATGTCCCTGCTTTCCAAACCATTTTATTCCATTTATCTGAAGAGAAAATAAGGCTTGGGGATTGCTACATTCTGTAGATGGTGGCCCACTGAGGATTGAGAGATCCTTAACAAGGCATAATAGCTGCTTTGCAAAGGCCTAACAACCTACCACAGAGACTGTGTTTTGCAGACCAGGTAGTCTGGTTACATCTAGATTTATTCAGGCCTCATGTTAAACCTCAGTTTTTCCTTCTGCCATTATGAATGATGGATAGATCCCCAAATGCTCTGTGACTAGTTTAAAAAGGTAGAGTGTGTTTCCCTGGAAGCTCCTAACCTGTCCCCAGCTAAAGGTGAGTGAATGAATCTAATTGTTTCACTGTTGTTGTTTCTTTGCTTCCTCTGAAGCGTGATTGGAACCAGTTCACTTCGGCGAGCAGCTCAGCTCAAACGGCGGTTCCCTCAGCTGGAATTCAGGGATATTGTATCCTTTCCTGGCAGAGTGCGGGAGTGGTATCTCAATAAATAACAGTTGGCTTTTCTCTAGCACTTTGGTGCTATGATTAGAACCCAGGCTTCCTGTCCTCTGCTCAAACTAACTTCATGCTGCCTTCCTAAACTACTGTGAGAGAGGAGTTTACTCTCCCTGGCCCATTCAATCCCTGTATTTTCTGCTGAGAAAGGGCCCAATATTAGTCTGGCATCTGAGAGGCAGACACACTTCACAAGAGGAATTGGCATAAGACACACAACTCATTCCAATTCAGTCACTAATGGCTTGGGTGGGATTCAGACCAGCAGTGAAAGGCTCTGTTGTCCCAGTCTCTGTCCCTTTAACTTATTTTTTAATTAGGCACAATTATTTGTCAGCTGCTGACATGTTTAGTGCTACATGAGACATGTCCACAGTCCCAGTCCCAAAGAGCCAGTGTCCAAATGATTACTTTACAACTCTCAGCAAAATTCCTTTCTTTTCTTACAGTAATGGTTGCCACCATCTGAACAAGTTTTCCAGGATAGTTCCTCAACTCAGTTATGCAAGAGACACATAGCTGGAGTTGCATAGCATAGGTTGACTTACCGCGGTAGTGTAGACAGCCTCAGAGAAGGAAGTTCTGTAGTTGATCTATGTTTGATCCAGAAGCCTGACCTGCTTGTGTATGATGCTGCATACCCCATTCCCTATGGGGAGTAACTGCTGCTGCTGCTCGGGGACAAGAGATAAGGAAGGAAAGGCCCAAGCAGAGAGGAAGGGAGCAGGCTGACGAGCTGCAGGAGTGACAGCCCTTGGTGATTGCAGCAGTAGCAGCCTCCAGTGGCTGAGTTAAGATCTGCAAGCAAAGTGTCCCAATTTGGAGATTTCAGAGTAGCAGCCGTGTTAGTCTGTATTCGCAAAAAGAAAAGGAGTACTTGTGGCACCTTAGAGACTAACCAATTTATTTGAGCATAAGCTTCCGTGAGCTTGCATCCGATGAAGTGAGCTGTAGCTCATGAAAGCTTATGCTCAAATAAATTGGTTAGTCTCTAAGGTGCCACAAATACTCCTTTTCAATTTGGAGATTGTTGTTTCTGTGCTTCTCACTTAACCCTTTATGTAGAGAGGAAATTTAAACACCCGCTTGAAAAAGCTGGATGAAAAGGATGACTTCAGTGCCATAATTCTGGCTGCTGCTGGACTGAGGAGATTGGGCTGGGAGAATCGTATTGGTCAGGTGAGGAGAAGCATAGTGGGAAATTCCATTCACTTCCAGACCCTTAACCCATTCCCTTTCAGGAACCTTAGCTGCCCCGTCATGGACGAGCATAACATCTGCTCTGAATCCATATATGCGTTATCTTGAGATTAGGCTGCATTGGAGTGAAGGTTCCACTCACTGCCTTTCCTTTCCAGAGACACATTCAGCAAACTTCTTTCCACGTGTCAATAACATTTGTCCATCTGAAAACTTCAGAGCCCTTTATAGTGCCCAAATCCTTCATGAACAGGCACTTTAAAAACATCTGATAATTCTGATAAAACATTACAACCTCCAATGAAATAAGTACCATTATACCCATTTTATGGATGGGAAAATTGAGGCACAGGGCTGGGGCATGACCATCCCTAGGTAGTACAGAGTTGGGAATAGAACCCAGGAGTTGTTACTTCCCAGTTCCTTGCTATAACCATTGTACTGCACTTCCTTTATGGAAAATAATTTCAGTCTCATCCTAAATTGCTGCTCTTTGGAGCTTTTTAAATAAAAATTTTACATAATCTTGGGTTTAGCATTACAACATATTAACTAATCTTTGCTTTTTCTCCAGATCTTAAACCCTGAAGATTGCCTTTATGCTGTTGGGCAGGTATGCTATGAAAAGCCAGCTGAGTAGCCGATTGCTATGTAACAACCAAACATTTCAACTGTGTTTTCAACTCTGCACCTTTTCTGGCTGCTGTTCTGTATGCATGCTACATCTGGGAAGTGTACTGCAGTTGTTAATTAAAGGCTAGCATCTTATCACTGTTATAAGTGATCATTCTACTCTTGAGACATGGCCTTTCAAGAGCATACTAATGCAATTAGGAGTCAGCATCTATATAGAACAAGCTGATAAGAATCAGTCTGAAGCTGTGATCCTGCAGCTCACTTGTTTAGTAATGTTCAGCTTTTTCTTTCTGGTCTCATCTTGTTGCCATGTATATATGCATATGTTATAGCAATGAGATTTGCGTGTGTGTAGGGGGTAGAGCACGACAGTGGAAATGCCTCTAAGTCATGCAGGTTCATTGGTTTGGGACTAATAGAGTGCAGACTAGAGATGCATGAAGACTGAGGACAGTGTTTCTCTCTTCCTTCAGGGTGCCTTAGCAGTAGAGGTCCGAGCTAGAGACGAAGAGATATTGGATATGGTATCCGCCTTGCATGATGCGGAAACGGTGCTGTGCTGCATTGCCGAGAGAGCCTTTATGAGACACTTGGTAGGTTTGGTACCATCACTTTTCTGTCCAATTCCTCCCTAGGAGAAGTAGTAAATGCTCACGTAGTATTGTTAAATCAACACCATGGTATCAGAAACCTACTAGTTTTCATTACCACAACTGCTAAATACAGACTAGATTCAAGTTTCTGTTCACTGGTTATTCTTCTGAACATGGCTGAATGACAGTTGAGTCTGTGTTCTACAGGCTTTTCAAAAGGTCCTGACATGGTGGGTCACATAGGAACCTTGACATGAACTTTTACCTGTGCTTTCCGTTTCAGGAGGGTGGATGTAGCGTTCCTGTAGCAGTCAGTACCATGCTGAAAGACTCCCAGGTGAGAAGAACTTAATGTATTTTATTTGAGTTCATCACTGAACATTTTTCCAACATGCACTTTTTCCCTGCCACCTGAAAATAGTTCCAGCAAGCATACTTGGCAGCTGAGGACAGCCTTGCCATCTCCACGCCGAGTCCACCAAAACAACATTGTGTAGGGCGGTGTCAAATAACCGAGGCCGACACAAGTTGTTCTTCACACAGCGCACAGTCAACCTGTGGAACTCCTTGCCTGAGGAGGTTGTGATGGCTAGGGCTATAACAGGGTTTAAAAGAGAACTAAATAAATTCATGGAGGTTAAGTCCATTAATGGCTATTAGGCAGGATGGCTAAGGAATGGTGTCCCTAGCCTCTGTTTATCAGAGGGTGGAGATGGATGGCAGGAGAGAGAGATCATTTGATCATTACCTGTTAGGTTCACTCCTTCTGGGGCACCTGGCATTGGCCACTGTCGGCAGACAGGATACTGGGCTGGATGGACCTTTGGTCTGACCCAGTATGGCCGTTCTTATGTAAGTGTAGCAGTAACACAGCTAAGAAAAAAAAATCCCTGTGTCAGGGAAAACATGATGGAACTTCGTGGACAGGGCTTAGCAGTCGTCTAATTTACCCTCAATAATTATGAGTGGTGATTCTCATCCATTCTGTAGATAAGCCTTTTTCTGGGGCTAGAAAGCCTATTCCTTTGATAATTGATAAAACTTCCCCAAGATGAAATATAAACACTACCCTGCAGAAAGGAAGCCTGACTGAAATACAGGTTGCTGTCATGCAGGAAAAAAGTTTACTCACCTTCTCGTAACTGTTGTTTCTCGAGATGTATTGTTCATGTCCATTCCAACCAGGTGTGTGCGTGCACGGTAGCCGGAAGATTTTCCCCTAGCAGCAATTGTAGGGACACCCCCTGGAGTCGTGCCTTCATGGTGCCCAATATAGAGCCCTGCCGACCTGCCACCCCCTCAGTTCCTTCTTGCCAGCTACTCCGACAGAAGGGAAGGAGGGTGGATATTGGAATGGACATGAACAACACATCTCGAAGAACAACAGTTATGAGAAAGTGAGTAACTCTTTTTTCTTCTTTGAGTGCTTGTTCATGTTGATTCCAATCAGGTGGCTCTCAAGCCCAAGTTCAGGAGGCGGGGTTGGAGTTGTCCACTGATTGGAGCACTGCTCGTCTGAAGACCGCATTGTCTCTGGCCTACTGAGAAATCACATAGTGTGTGGTGGAAGTGTAGATAGAGGACCATGTCGCTGTTCTGCATATTTCCTGAGTGGGGCCCTGCACCAGGAATGCTATTGAAGCCTATGCCCTGGTGGAGTGCGCGCTGATTGGGGGCTGCAGGAACCCCTCTCAGGTTGTAGCACTCATGAATACAGGACGCTATCCATGACAAAATGCGTTGTGAAGATACAGGCAGTCCTTTCATTTTATCCGCCACTGCCACAAATAACTGGACTGATTTTCTGGATGCTTTCATTCTCTCTATGTAAAAGGTTAGCATGCTGCGGACATCCAGAGTGTGTAATCTCTGCTCCCTGCTGCTGGAATGTGGCTCAGGGTAGAATACTGGGAGAAAGATGTCCTGGTTGATGTGAAACTGTAACACAATCTTCGGGAGGAAACCAGGATGAGGTCTGAGCTACACCTTTTCCTTCTAGAACACGGTATAAGGGAGCTCTGAGGTTAGGGCTCTGAGTTCAGACACCCTCCTAGCCACCAGGAATGCCACCTTGTGAGAGAGCGAGAGAGAGAGGAGGGAGCACGTTGCCAAGGGCTCAAAGGGCGGCCCCATTAGCCTAGAGAGGACCAGGTTGGGGTCCCAGGCAGGGACAGGCTGTCGGATGTTAGGGTATAGCCTGCTGAGCCCTTTTAAAAACCGGCTGACCTTAGGGTTAGCAAACAGAGCGGCCCTCCTTGTTCTGGTGAAAGGCTGAGATGGTGGCTAAGTGCACTCTTATCGATGACAACGGAAGCCCCTGCTGCTTCAGATGGAGGAGGCAGTCCAGAATAAGCGGCACTGGGGCCAGCGTCGGAGACGAATGGCGCTGCGCCGATCAGATTGAAAATCTCTTCCACTTGGCAAGGTAGGTGGCTCTCGTAGAGGGTTTTCTACTGCCAAGGAGGACCTGTCTAACCTGGTCTGAACAGGAAAGCTCCATTGGGTTCAAACATAGAGCTTCCATGCTGTGAGGTGAAGCGAGTCGAGGCTCGGATGTTGAAGACGGCCGTGATCTTGTGGCAGACAGTCCGGGAAGAGCGGCAGGGTGATCAGAGCTTCCACGGACATGTCTAGGAGAGATGTGTATCAGTGTTGTTGGTCCCATACTGGAGCTATCAATATAACCTGAGCTTGTTCCCTACAGATCTTAAGGAGCACCTTGTGACCCAGTGGTATAGGCGGAAAGGCATATAGGAGACAACATCCCCAGTGGAGGAGGAACATGTCCGCTCTGGAGCCTGGGCTGTGGTTCTGGAAGGAGCAGAACTGCTGGCACTTCCTGTTGTGTTGCATGAAGAATAGGTCTATCTGGGGAATGCCCCAACTCTGCCCTGGAGATCAATCTCCCCTCCTCAACCAAAGCTGAGAATTCAGCTCAGGAGTCCAAGGGAGGTAACTCTAAACTTAGCTGTCATTGAGCAAGTATTGTAGGCGTACCTGCTGACAACGGCCTGTTGGCTGGAAATGTGGAGTTGCAGTCCTCCTGTGGCGTAAATCTTCTGGCTAAATGGGTCAGTTTTTTGCATCCCTATTCTTGGGGGAAGGGCCCTGGAAACTCTGCCTCTCTTGCTGGTTAGCAGCGTCCACCACCAGAGTCAGGTTGTGAGTGAGTGTGTAGATGTTCATAGCCTTCGGAGGGCACAAAGTACCGCTGTTCATTGCATTTGGTGCCACTGATGGCTGGTCTCTGGATCTAGGGAAAGGGGATTGGCCCCTTTTGATCCTCCTCTTCTTCTGCACCGGCGATTGGGACCAGTGCCGAAGGCTGGAGCGTTCCCAAGACGCTCCATGACGGTGCCTAGAGTCCTTGGCTGCGTCTTTCTTCAGCACCTGGTCTCTTGAAGAGGGTGCTGGCGCGCTTTGCGCTGAAGATGATGTGCTGGTGGTGGGATCCCCGGCACCGGTGTCCAACTGCGGTCGAAAAGCTGCCTTCATGAGGAGGATTTTAAGCTGCTGCTCTCTTTCTTTCAGGGTTTTTGGTCAGAATTCCTGTCAGATTTTAGAGCGGTCTTTTTGGAGACTCTCGCCCAGACACTGTAAACAGGAGGTGTGGGAGTCACTTTTTGGCATGCACTTCGTGCAGTCCTTGAAGCCTGGGGATCGCAGCATGCCCCAGAGGCAACAAATAAAGGAGGGAAATGGGGGGGGGTGAACCCCCATAAATGAAACTTACAACTAACTATACTAAACTACACCACACTATCTGAATAAACAAGGTGAGTACAACAGGAATCGAACTGCTAGGTCACTTGCCGGAGCAAGAGCAAGGGAAGTTACAGTTACTGTGACTGGCAGTAAGAAGGAACTGAGGGGGTGGCGGGTCGGCAGGGCTCTATGTTGGGCGCCATGAAAGCGTGACGCCGGGGTCTCCCAGGCTGACCCTTCGGTTGCTGCTAGGGAAAAATCTTCCAGCTACTGTGCATGTGCATGCACACACACCTGATTGGAATCTATATGAACAAGCACTCTAAGAAGAAACCATGGTTTCAAACAAAAGGTACTTGTCTCCTACCTCTTGGGCAAGGAGGGTTTTGGAGGCAACATGCTTGCAAGCTTCCCATGACAGAACAGCAACCCTTTTCGGCCCATTAAGGAACGTAACAGCTGGGTTACATCCATGCTTGTGCCTGTACCTTTCCTAAAGCACACGGATTGCTCTCCCATGATGATCAATAATGTGACATGACTAGCCCCTTTAATCATAGGATCTTGGTAAGCCTCAAAATACACCTGTAAGCCTATACTGAGCCAGAAAGGAAGCAATTTGTCCAACGGCACATGGGAGTCAATGGCAGAATGGTTTCCCCAATTCTTATTAGTTTCCTCCTCAGACCAGAAATCTTAATTTTTAAAAAGGGGATGCTTGGGTTGGTCATCAGAGATGCCATGTACCTTTATTGTGTTTTGCCCAGTTGTATTTGACAGGAGCTGTTTACAGCTTGGATGGATCAGATAGCCTGAAGGACACTATGCAGACTGGTGTTAACTACCCACAGCAGGTAAATAAATAAATGCCTCTTAATTTCAGTTGGTTTTAACCTTCAAACTTCAAGTCAAATGAAAAAGACAAAAACAGGCCTTTTAACCATATTTCCTTCCATCCAGTCCTTAAAATCTTTAGTCTTCTGTTAAGGTTCCTTCCCCACTCTGAACTCTAGGGTATAGATGTGGGGACCTGTATGAAAGATTCCCTAAGCTTATTCTTACCAGCTTAGGTTAAAAACTTCCCCAAGGTACAAACTTTGCCTTGTCTTTGAACCCTATGCTGCCACCACCAAGTGTGTTTTAAACAAAGAACAGGGAAAGAGCCCACTTGGGAGACGTCTTCCCCCAAAATATCGCCCCAAGCCCTTCACCCACTGTCCTGCGGAAGGCTTGATAAAAATCCTCACCAATTTGTACAGGTGAACACAGACCCAAATACTTGGATCTTAAGAACAATGAAAAATCAATCAGGTTCTTAAAAGAAGAATTTTAATTAAAGAAAAGGTAAAAGAATCACCTGTGTAAAATCAGGATGGTAAATACCTTACAGGGTAATCAGATTCAAAACATAGAGAATCCCTCTTGGCAAAACCTTAAGTTACAAAAAGACACACAAACAGGAATATACATTCCATCCAGCACAGCTTATTTTACCAGCCATTAAACAAAAGGAAATCTAACACATTTCTAGCTAGATTACTTACTAACTAAAAGAAGTTCTGAGACTGCATTCCTGATCTGTTACCGGCAAAAGCATTACCCAGACAGACAGATGGTTTGTTTTCCCCCACTCCCGACTTGAAAGTATCTTGTCTCCTCATTGGTCATTTTGCAGCAAGGTTATCGTAGCTTCTTAACCCTTTACAGGTGAAAGGGTTTTGCCTCTGGCCAGGAGGGATTTTATAGCACTGTATACAGGAAGGTGGTTAGCCTTCCCTTTATTTTTATGACATCTTCTTTACAATGTTCTCTGATAAGGCTTACAAAAATGTATATGGAAACCTACTGTTTAACACCCAGGTTTCCCTGCTCTTTCACATTCAGTATCTTTTTTTTATTTTTAGAATCAAGAAGGACCCAATGATGATACACAGTATGTTGGCATCACAGCCAAGAAGATTCCTGGTCATGCTCAAGAGGCTGCAGAAAACCTGGGTGTCGAACTAGCCAGCTTACTGCTGAGCAAGGGTGCTAAGCGTATCCTCAGTGTTGCAAGGCAGCTCAATGATGCCCGATAGACACATCATTCCCATGCACCAGCAGCTCTTGCAGTTGGCACGATTCCTGCATGGTCAGAAGTTTGACAGAAAAAAACATGGACTTGGCTGCTGCACTGTTATCCTTCCTTAGGCGGAGTCTCTTATTTTACACTTACATCCCATTTTCCTTTACTTGTGGATCTGAAAACAAAACTTAAAATATTAAACTCTGTATTTTGAGTAGTTATGCCTGTTCAGAGGATACAGTCGTATTTGCAGTTTCTCCCGTGAGCTATCTTTTTGGGTGGTTTGTTTCAGCAACTTGTTTACCCCAAAACTATAAGCAAGCTATTTTGAATACAGTAACAAGAATAATTCAATACAAGAAACAACAAGGAGTCTGGTGGCACCTTACAAACTAACAGATTTATTTGGGCATAAGCTTTCATGGGTAAAAAACCCACTTCTGCAGATGCATGGAGTGAAAATTACAGATGCAGGCATTATTTTATTATTAAATCTGTTAGTCTTTAAGGTGCTACTGGACTCATTGTTTTTGTGGTTACAGATTAACATGGCTACCCTCTGATATTCAATACAAGAAATAATGCTAAAATGGTAAGGGACATAGGGTGCCCTTTATCTTAGGGATTGTCCTATACTTACCAGGGATCAGTGTGTGGTAATCAGTGCATTTGTGGTCGATTTAGCAGGTCTAGTGAAGACCCACTAAATTAACTGCAGATTGCTCAACTCCTGTACCCCACCTGAATGAGAAGTGCAAGGGGAGTCAACAGGAGACCTAGCAGAGTGTGGACCCTGTGGTAAGTAGATCTAAGCACGTCAACTTCAGCTACATTATTCATGTAGCTGAAGCTGTGTAACTTAGATCGATCTCCTCCTGGAGTGTAGTCTGTCCTACACATACCTCCTTTGGGCTTAATCCTGAGCCCTTCAATAACTGGCAACTGATTACTAGGTGCCAAATAAGACCCTTGATTGACCACCATTGTACTTATATTTAAACAGAACCACCAATGTTTCTGTTCGTAAGGCATCTGTTATGGATGATGCTTGGACAAATGTTTATTCACTGCCATATAAATCAATACTAATTGAACTTATTTAAAAAACCATTAGCGTATTCATTGCCAGATTGAATTAACCATAACCAAGCACAGGTGTCTACAGGTGCAACATAGTGTAAGAAAAGTTCGTTAGTATCAACTTAGACTTTTTAAAATAGGTTTGAAATAAAACCTGTTCCCTTACAGTGGGGTGGGCAAACTTTGGCCCGAGGGCCATATATGGGTAATGGAATTTGTATGGCAGGCCATGAATGCTCATAAAATTAGGGTGGGGGTGTGAAGGCTCTGCCTAGGGTTGTGGTCAGAAATGAGTTCAGGGTGTGGGAGGGGGCTGGAGTGCTGGGGGTGGAGTGGAGGAGGGCTCTGGGTTGGGGATGAGGGAGTTTGGGTGTAGTAGGGTGCTCTGGGCTGGGACTGAGGGGTTTGTAAGGTGGGAAGGGGATCAGGGTTGGGGCAGGGGCTTGGCTCAGGTGTGCAGGCTTCAGGCAGTACTTACCTCAAGCAGCTCCTTGAAGCAGTAGTATGTCCCCACTCCAGCTCCAACGTTGAAGTGTGGCCAGGCAGTTCTGCTGTGCACTGCCCTGTCCACAGGCACTGCCCCTGCAGCTCCCATTGGACACAGTTCCTGGCCAATGGAAGCTGCAGGGGCAGCACCTGTGGACAGGGCAGTGCACAGCAGAACCCCCTTTGCCCCTGCTTGAACACCAGTGCAGGGCAAGACCCACACCAGGCATAGGCAAACTTTTTGGCCTGAGGGCCACATCAGGGGTTCTGAAACTGTATGGAGGGCCAGGTAGGCTAGGTTGTACCTCCCCAAACAGCTTGGCTCCCACCCCCTGACAGGCCCCCTAGGACTCCTACGCTCATCCAACCCCCCTTCTGTTCTGTGGACCCCCCCACTTCTGCCCCATCCAATCACCCTCTGCTTCCTGATTGCCCCTTATCCAACCCCTCTGCTCCCCCTTACCATGCCACTCAGAGCACCAGGACTGGCACCTGCGCTGCCCAGCCAGAGCCAGCCACACCATCTAGAGCACCAGGGCAGGCCAGTGGCTCACAGCCCTGTCACCCACAGCACTGGTGGCACAGCAAGCTGAGGCTGCAGGGGAGGGGTTGGGGGCTAGCCTCCCCTGTGGGGAGCTCAAAGGCTGGGCAGGACAGTCCCAGGGGCTGGATGTGGTTTGCGGGCCATAGTTTGCCCACCTCTGCCCCAGGCCCTGCTCCCCAGCAAGAGCTGGAGGGCTGAATTAAAACAGCTGGCAGGCCTGCAGTTTACCCACCCTTGCCTTACACTCTAATCCTTTCAAACTCAATAGCCCGTTCCTTTTACATTAGTAGAATATGCATTTCAACTAGGGATTCATCTCCTTCATCTTACAAGCCACTACTAGTGTCTTCTAGAAACCTTTTAAATTGTAAAATGCAAATATGGTGTTTTGTAAATGAAACAACAGGTTGTTTCAATATGTATGCAACATCCATTGACTGTACTTCACTTATGAAAGGAATTGTTTCCATACCCATTTAAAGCCTTATTTTTCTTTAGGCATGTACATATTATTAACACAATTTCTGACCACTGAACCGCCCGTGCATAGAATATGCTACAGAAATAGCAGGTCACCCCGTATTTTATTAGACAATATCTACATTTTCTGGGATGTACAGGAAGTTACAAAGGCTACTACAACAGATTTAGCAGCGTCCAGTGAAAGGACACAGCTGAAAGAGAAATGGTTGCTGTTTTGTTAACTACAAGTTTGTACGAAGCCTAGAATTTTCTCTGGTTTGATCCTGCAGTGGCTGTACTGAGCTTCTGCTTGCAGATGCTGTCTGTTGAAACAGGTCAAACAAAGTATAGTGTCACTGCAGAATCAAACTAGTAAATAATTGTAACATTGCAGACAAAATTGTACAGCACATCAATAAAGTTACACAACTGCTGAGATAAGTGAAAGCCTTCTTCCATTCAAGAGGCTGAGAGCTTGTTAGTTTACAATGTTTTGGATTGTTGTGCATGACCTGATGCAAAAGATGCCCTCTGTCTTAAAAACAAGATATGTAGATATACAATTTTTGAGAGCAGTTAAAACAGGTAATTAAACAGGAACAAGGAACTCCAAAAAAAAAAACAAAAAACCACACACACACTTTTCAGGCAATTCATTCAGTGGTGCAGTTAGTTCTACAGCTGCATTCTGATGTTTTTTTTTTCAGTTCTCTGTCGGTACCATATGAAGTTACTTAAAGGATCCAGGAGCAGCAAAGCTCAGGGGGCGACACTTCAAGCTGTAAACGTGGATACCGCTTGCACGAGTCTTTGCATTGCTAATGTTGAAACATCTCAGGTAGGCAGGAGTCAAACGGGTATCAGGGGTGGACCATGCCATTGCAGAGCAAAAGAGACCCCGCGGCAGCTTCCTCTGCCACTAGGGCTTTGCACACAGCAGCTTCACCCGATGGGGCAAAACAATAGGGTTCGGGGTAGCAGCTGAGTTTACTGTTAAAGCTGGAGCTATGCGCTGCCCCAGGCACGTGCGCAGCGGTAGGGGGCCTAAGCCGGGGCTCCTCGCTATTCGTACAAGCGGCCGCCGGGCGGAAGGCCCCCCACGCAGCTTCCCCACTCGCACCCAAGGGAGTCTTCCACGCCGCGGCTGTTACGCCTCTAATTCTCCTCCCCCCCCCCCCCCCCCGGCGCCGTGCGAGGGCGGGAAAGCCTGACTCCTTCAACGCCGCTTGAGGCGCGGGGGGGCTCGCGGTCTCCCCGCCCAGGAGCCCGCTGATGGCTCGAGCAGCCTACGGATCCGCAGCTCCTTCGGCTGAGCCCTGGGGGCCGGCCCTGAAAGGGGTCTTGGGGGGCGGGGGGGGGTGAGTCTCCGCCGGCGGCGCGTGGCCGGCCCTAGTACTCCTGGGACTGCTGGCTGCTGCCCTTCTTGCCGCTCTTGGCCGGTCCGGCTCCGCCGCCGCCCGCCTTCTTGGGCAGCAGCACGGCCTGGATGTTGGGCAGGACACCGCCCTGCGCGATGGTGACACCGCCCAGCAGCTTGTTGAGCTCTTCGTCGTTGCGCACCGCGAGCTGCAGGTGCCGCGGGATAATGCGCGTCTTCTTGTTATCCCGCGCCGCGTTGCCCGCCAACTCTAGGATCTCCGCCGTCAGGTACTCGAGCACGGCGGCCAGGTACACCGGGGCGCCCGCGCCCACCCGCTCCGCGTAGTGACCGCGCCGCAGCAGCCGGTGCACGCGCCCCACGGGGAACTGCAGGCCCGCGCGGGACGAGCGAGATTTAGCCTTAGCCCGGGCCTTGCCGCCGCTCTTACCGCGGCCGGACATGGCGCGTGAAAGTGGGAGCGAAGCACGCGGCTCAGCGACCCGCTCGCAGAGCTACGCCCAGGCTCTAGCGCCAGAGCCGGAACTGCTGCCTGGTGGCGAGGTGAAGCGCGCTCGCCTTGAGCCGACCCTTCACCCGCTCGCTTTTTATTACAAAAAGATATATGTGGCTATAGTCTCCGGCGGAGAGCCAGACCCAGCCCCCTGCCCAGTGACGCTGCGCTCTGCCATTGGTGGGCAGCCCAGACGACTGTCTCCCCCGGATTGGTTAGCCTCACGAGCCGGCAAAGTTTTACGCGTTTATTGGCTGCTAAAATAAGCCAATCAGAAGGCAGGGCGCCAAATTCAAAGGTGGTACAGAGGCCAAGGCACCCAGTAACGGAACAGAGGAGCCTCTTTCTCGTTGCTTCCCCACCCCCTTCTCCCTAGGCTGGGTAGTAGCAGCCTTAGCCCTTCTCTGCTGAGCCCTGCTCCGCCTTCCCCCAGGGTGGACACGCCCACGCTCTTTGTCTGCCCTGTGAACAGCCCCTGGCTCTTGCCACTGCTCCTAGCTAAAGGCAGTGCTTGGGCAGCAGGGACAGTGAGACCAGGGCTTGAACGCCAGCTGGTAAATTCATTCCCCCTTTCAGCCTTCCCCTCAGAGCCTGCAGAGTGGTCATTGGCTGGAACTGTTGGCGTACCTGCCCTGCGAGCAAAGTGATGGCAATGGAGAGACAGTAATTATGTAAAGCAGGATGCTAGGGGAAACATACTGTACCTCAATAATAAATCATTTGAATGAGAAAACAAGAATATATTAGGGGGAGGGGTGCCTAGGTCCTCTTCTGCCCCAGCCCCTTTCCCAGCTCCCTAGACAAAAGATTCAAGTCATATTTGCAAATCTTCCTTGTGCTGGTTATTCCCAGTAATGCTAATATGTCTACAGGCCCGTGATGCTCATGGGACATTAACACCAGTATCAGACAAATTACCGCTGTGTGCAACCAAAGCACAGGACAAAAAAAATTCAGCAGAGAGGCCAGTGTAAGAGTCTTTACTCACATCTGGAAAGGGGTCTTGTGATTCACAGAGACAAAGCGGGATCACTGCAGCCATTTGGAGGGGAACCACAGAAAGTAAAAGGTGGATCATCAGGAGGTACTGGCATTTCCCTTAGCCCTGGCAGCTCAGTCAAACATCATAGAACAAGCGTACTAGCTGGTACCGGATCAAAAATGCAATGGTACTGCCCACTACCTACAGAGGGAAAAACAAGGAAGAGAATTGGAATCCAGCTGTGCTAAACGCTTTACCGAGTGGTATGAAGACGAGGTCCCTGTATCAGCTTACTGGTACTTCTGCATATGACCAACCTCCGTAAGTAACACAGAAGTTAATTTAAAATATTTCCATGTCTTTACTTACAAGGAAGGTGGGGTGGCAATGAGAAGACTGGGCAAGATTATTCTCTCTGAGGAGGATAGAATCATAGACGATTAGGGTTGGAAGAGACCTCAGGATGTCATCTAATCCAACCCCCGGTCAAAGCAGGACCAACCCCAACTAAATCATCCCAGCCAGAGTTTTATCAAGCCGGGCCTTAAAAACCTCTAAGGATGGAGATTCCACCACCTCCCTAGCAGTATAGTTCTTTATAGCAGAGCCATAGCTTCCCTGGGGAGGTGAGGATCAACCCAGGCAATAGCAAGCTAGTTGGTGTGATAGAAGGGAAGTAGTAAAGATAAGTACAGGAGTGGAATCAAATGTTCCCAATGCCTGAGAATTTTAGTGTGGATCTATCCACTGCGGAGTATGTCCTCCTCCCTGAGGGAGTGTTTGCCTGACCTGGATAAGCAGCAGCAGGACAGTGAGGGTTTGCTCTGGAGCTGGTCCAATAAGCTTTATAACAAAGTTAATGAGTGTCATGTTATTGCACTCTGTGTATTCTTCATCTTCATCCAATTCCTGTCTCACATCCACTATTTGTAAGGTCTCTGATACCTGGGGAAGAGAAGTGTGTAAAGCACCATTTAATTAGATGCATTAGTTGTTTACTACTTAGAGCTTAGTATGGTGCAGGCAGATGTACTGAAAGCTTCTTCCAAAACACCTTGCCAACAATGCCCTCTATTGTTCCACTCCTTGGTTCTGATCTAAAACTCAGTGAAATCAATGGAAAGACAGATCAGGCCCCTGGCAATCACTGCTAGTCATGCTTCGTTTTGCAAGGTTTTAGTAATGTGGACAAGTGTCCACCAGAGATTGGGATGAGACTATACTGAACTTGTTTCCTTTTACTCAGGACTTGACTCCAGGTGCCCAGAGGCATGGGGCGGGGAGGGAGTTTTGCACTGCCACCAATTCCCAAGTGTATGGCTGCTAGCGGAAGACAAATTTTACTTGTCTTTCTCAGGTTACCTTTAGAATATACTTTCCCAGTGCTGAAAGACTTTTGGTTCTGAATTTGGAGTAGCTCATCTCCAGCTTCCCTGTACCAGGATTGAGCCTGAAAAGAACACTGAAATATTAGTCCAATTGCAGCAAAGAGGCAGCTTAATCTCTCTATAAAAGAGACGGGGTTGTTTAAAAAGTGAATGGTGGAAACAGCTGGAGTAATCCTATGCACGTAATAGTCCCAGTAATGTTCGGAGTCTCAGGTGTGTAGCCACTCAAATAAGGCAGGGCCAGGAGAATTTTGGGGGTGGTGGTAAGGGGGGGTTAGTTGGTTGTATTTCAATTGCCACGACATTCTCAAAGTAGACACACACACACACACACTCTCTCTCTCTCTCTCCACCCCCCCCCCCTCGAACCCTCAGGATCTTCTGATAACAGCACCTCAGGGATGGTATAAACACTTCAATGTGACCTGTGCGGTTAGGAACAACCATTTTGTAACATTGTTAAGGAACAGCATTACAGCTCTGGTCTTTACAGGGTTAACAAGATTATTTGTTAACATGGTGATAACTCAGTCTACAAACCTTTACCCAAGCTATTAGGGACTGGTGCATTTAAACTAGATCCTCCAGCAAGGTTGATTTTGCATCACAGACATAAACTTGGTCTGCATTAAGCCATGCTAGTACTACAATGCCCCATCAGGACTCTGCAGTTTCTACCTTCTGGGAACCAGTAGGAAGGACATTACTATTGCTGTTTGGCAGGAGGCAGTTTTCTGCTGGGCTGAATTTACAGGGCAGCAGCTCCTCTCTTTACACCCAGCTGTTTGCAATAGGAAAGGTTAGAATTTTTTGTTAAGTTTAAATGTTGTGGAAAAAACACTGGACACCATAAAATCATAGCATCCATAATCTTTCTAGGTCCACAGTTTTCTCTTATCCTTGGGCAAGAAGAGGGTAGTTGTTGCCAAGTGAAATTCCCCACACAGTCCTGTTAAACGCCCTTGTCCCTAGGTGATGAATAAGGTCTACATTTCACTTCTCATTCCCTCCTTCAGCCACAGCAGATGAGGCATATATTTTATCCTTTAGGGAAATCTGCAGAAATCCCCACCCCCATTTCAGACGCAAAACAATCCAGAGCCAAAGGCATCTCCTTGTTCCAAATACATTGCATCTCACAGTCACTTACACACTTCTTACCTGGGCAGCCGATGACGGGGACAAGGAATGATGTGGAAGAGCTGAGGCAAAGAGTAGAGGAAGTTGAGCACTTGTGGGATGAAGAAGAGAAGCATTGTCTTACTGAAGTGCCCAAGGATCCCCACCACAGCAAACGTCATACCAGCAAAATAGCAAAAGGTGTCACCTACAAACACGCTGGATGGATACCTGCAACCCACAGACAGAAAAAATGGGGATGGGGCATAGTATTAGTGTTAAAGATCAAGTGTAGGAAAGTCTGGCATTCACAATCTTACTGCAAGATTTTAAATCTAGTGCCTGAGCTATTTGTTGGAGAGATTATTAGTGTGTAGGGGATCGGAGGACAGATAGTCTTGTGATCAAACCACAGAACCTCGAGTCAGAAGTCCCCTGTTATTGTGCAGTTCTCTGGTGCAGTCAAAGGCTTCCAATGGATCAATGCACCAGAATCTTTGTGCTCCAGCCAGAATATAGAGATCAGCAGTCCATTGTTCTATTTCTGAGAGCTTGTGAATGTTTAAATTACTTGTCTCCTCTAAGTATAAGGGGGAGGGAGCCTTATAATACTGTGAACATTTCCTTATTCCATGTAGTCTCTTACCAGTTGTGGTAAAGCAGCCCCAGAGTAGTAAAGAAAAAGGGAATCATGAAGTAGAGAGAAAAAATGTGGTCATCTCTATAATCTCCTGCAGAAGAGAGAGAGAGAGAGAGAGAGAGAGAGAGAGAACAAAATTACTGACAATGTAGCATCAGCCACAGTGGGCCAGAAGTATGTCCTGGAGTCAGGGTGTGGATCTGTCCATTTTAGATTTGTATACAGTGCCTGTCAAGAAGGTATCTCACGAGAGTCTTCAAGAGGGTTACACTAATACACTGGACCAGATACAAAATGGGTGTCATGGCCCCACTTGGTACATAAGCATTATCCGCATCTGAAGATCTGCTCATCTTTCTAGACATCAAAGATTTCCAAGTACAGGCACCTAGCTCCCTTGGATCTTTTCCCTGATTCAGAGCCCCAAAAAGACGCATACATTTTCCTTACCATTTAATTCAACAACATTGAATGTGATGATGGAAGCAGCTATCACCAGAGACTGTCCTGCCTCAAGCCCATTAATTCCAGCAAGAATGTTGATGGCATTGGTGCAAAACACTGCTAGCATGCCCATGTACACATAGTACAGGATACCTGCAGATCAGACAGAGAGAAGGGCCTTCACACCCAAGTTTTAAAGGGGGGGGGGTCTAGATTCAATTTAGTAGTATGTACCTCTTTGCCTTAATGAATGATCACAGCACATTTCACAACAGTTTAATAAACATCTCCTGCTCACAAGAAGTTGGTATTACATACACACACACACACACACACACACACACGCACGCACCAAGCACAGATATGGAAAAAGACAGAGGATGGGGCAGAGGTCACAAAAACAAGTCAGTGACAACACTGGGAACAGAATCCACGCTTTCAGATTCCTAGTTCTGCACTTCGATCAATTTGCCATCCACATTTAAGCACCAACAGCATTTGGCACTCCATGAATTTAGGGCCTGATCCTGTAAAAGTGTTGAGTGCTTCTCTGGGCAAAGCTGAGAAAATGATAAATTGCTGAACTAATAACTTGATAAGACTATCAACCCTGTTCTCTGGTACCAAAATCTATGTTCCAAATAATGATCTGCATTGAGAGGAAACCCACAAATGTGCACATATTGCCAGCTGCCACCCTCAGGAACTTTGGCTTTGGATCGCCTTTTTACCCTTAAAAAGAAAAGGAGTACTTGTGGCACCTTAGCGACTAACAAATTTATTTGAGCATAAGCTTTTGTGAGCTACAGCTCACTTCATCCTTGTGGCTAGTGTTAAGCTGATGATCTTCTTGTGCTCCGTCACTCACCCAGGTCCAAGTGCATCCCCAACAACACCCGGAAGGGCTTGGGTACCACAATAGTTGTGTTCCCAAAGTTAGTGAAGTAAACCATAAGCAGAGGAAGGGAGGCCATGGTAGGAAGTAGCAGCTTGTGTCGCCAGCGCAGATTCAGAACATCATCCGCAAAGCCCAGAAAGATCATGCAGCAGATGGCAAGAAGGGAGCCAATGAACTCCACAAACTGAAAAACAGAGGACGGACATGATCATGGTTATTAGATACATAGCCACCAGTCCTCCTTTTCATATGCCACAGGACATCACATTTGGCTTTGAAATATGATACATTTGAAGACCCCCAACAAAATATGAGTATTTCACTCCAAGTCTTAACTACACACAAGCTATCCTCACTGAGACTTGCAGGACCTCTTGGTGGAGAGCAATACAGGCTTTAAAGAGCATCATGGAGGGAGACACTTACCTCATGGTGTGGAAATGCCTTGCACTGCTCCTCTACAAAACAGCTCAGAAAGGGCACAGGAATAAAGCAGAAAAGGATGATCAAGAACACAGCCCCACTGATCACACCTTGGGATTCAGGACTGAAACACATGGGGGGGGGGGGGGAAAGAGAAGAGAAAGAGGTTTAAAACAACAATCACTATACCCAAGTATTGAGAACTTCACAGCTAGTCCTGTATTCTTACTGCTTCTCCACTGGAATGTCGTAACACAGGGAATAGCCAGCTGTAACAATGCAATGTTTTGAGCCCAGTACTCCTGATATCCAACAGCAACAAAGCTGTTAAACCTCACAACACATTTTTAGCCTCTTAAAATTCATTATATAGTAGTCCAGAATGAAGGTAAGCCCATACCCAACAAGATAGCATACATCTGCATTTACTAAATCTCTCCTATTGATTAGAATATAAATTCTCTTGGTAAATGCCAGTGCCCATGCTGCTGATTAGCCAAGCAGCTTGTAAGTGACAGTAAAACAAATAAGATTATAAACAGAGATTGGGCTGAACCAGAATTTCAGATCCTAACTCCCACAATATATGAGGAAGGTCAGAGGTCCAGAGCAAGAGAATCCATTGGCATAGGTAGGTCTTCACCAAAGCACTACAGCCGTGCAGCAGCAGGTGTGACGCTGTAGTGGTTTATGAGTACACAAGCCCAGTGTGGTGCCTGGATTGGTTTATGTTTACAGAAAAATTAAAGGGAAGATAGACGTGATTAATCAACACAGGAACATAAGACAATCACACCAGCTACTGAATATAAAGCAGAGGATTTCACACAGTGGTATGAGATCAGTTGCTAGATTTGAGAGAGGTATCCTTTACAAAGGAGGACCTACTTCTGACAGGTCTGAATGTTGTTACTAGAAAACAGAAGGACCCAAATACCACTTAATAAATAATATGCATAGTTTGGATTGCTCTGGCACCTTCCAGCAAATAATTTCAAGGTAATTTATTGTTTAAAACTGAATTACTTAGGTCTCACAACAACACTATGAGGTACAGAAATATCCTAATTAAATGGAAAGAGAGACAGAGGCAGAGATGTGTGTAAGATCATACATCAAACTCAAGTCCCTTTTCCATGCTTTAATCAGTAGATTATGCATTTGTCATTTTTAAATGTCAAGTAATTTGTAACTACCATGATTATTACCACCCAATAAAACTTAACGAATCAGTAGCTGTTACTTACATGGGCTGTTTAGAAGTTTTGTTCAAGTCTATCCCGAAGAGCTTGGCAGCAATGAAATGATCCTTGAAAGCTGGGATCAGTGTCAGGGTAGCCACGAACCCCAGGAGAGCACCACAAAAGTTAATCAGCAAAGGGATCACTGGTAACCCCCACATATCAGAAACACCTTCGAGGAACAAGAGGACTTTTTTTTGGGGGGGGGGGAAACAGCAGCAAAACTGACCACAAGAGTCACTCAGTTGCTAAAGTTAATGTACTCACTCTGTGTACATGTGTTTATATACTGGTTACAGTATGTGTGTCTAGATACACGTTCCACTGTTTGTATGTGGGTGTACAGCTCCAGGATCAGCTGCTTTCAAGTCTGATTCTGAATTTGACTACTGATCCTCATAGCTTTAAAAAAATGTAAATAAAAATTGCCTCCCCCGCTTCAGGAGTGCGGCGCTTCCCAGAGGAGGGCGTGGGTGGATCTTCTCCTTCAGGTTGGGCTAATCCAAGTTCTTTTATTTCTATACAAATAATAAACCACAAAATAAAATCACATTAAAATACTGAACTTCTTCCCTTACCCGGCTGGCTTTAAAAAAACAACAAATCCGGAAGCTTTTTCCTCTCAGAATCTTCACTGCCCTGAAGATGTTTCCAGTCGGACTCTATAGAACATGACACCAACCACTGCCCTGTCACTACGCGCTCTCGCAGAGAACCGGCCGAGTACCTGACCGCCATCTTTGATACTGGCAAGGGCGACTAAACGCCACTTTAGGATTCCGAGTAGCGCAGCTGTGGATCTGCACCCGAACTGCCTCAGCCGTCGTAGACATTCGGGGGCTGAGACTGGCTCGGCCTAATCTAGGGCAAGGGGTGAATCCAAATGTCCCCCCTCGGCTCTGGGAGTTAGTTCATCAGGGCCTCTCCGGATGCAGCTGGATTGGGGTTTACAGTGAGAACAGCTTCACGAGGTAAGTGCCAAATTTGGGGGTTAATGTGAATTAATTGCAATCTAATGGCTGCCCGGACGCCCATTACCCAGATCAAAGATGGTTACCTGCAAGTGTCATATGGTGCCTGGCTTGGTCTTGCTCCTGCTTTTAACTACGCGTCATCTTCTGATTGGACCCAGTCTAGGTGCACCGACCCCAGTGGTAATTCAGTGTCCGTGACGTGCTGATGAAATACAGAGGAGGGTTCTGCTCCGCCAGGTGCAGTATTACAGGGTTTGATCTTCAATCCCATTTTTATGAGTCGTCCCTAGTTTTCTCCAAAGTGGTTTGTTTTTAAGAGACTTTCATGATCACTCTGTGGGAGTCAATGAAGTGGCTCTTTGCTGTACTGTAGCATTATGAGGAGTTGCTTCCTCTTATTGCAACAGCTAGGGTAATCCTGTAGTGCTGCAGAGGGTAACTAGAGTAATTATTATAGCTACTGTAGAAATATTTAATTATGGTACTTTTTTTTTTTGCAAGAGATCAGCAGTGTATTTGTATTTAATTATTGTCATGCTGCCAGTCAGTATTACCTATTATCTGCCTAACTGGAGGGCTTTTCTTAGACCCACCTGTTTCTCTGCAAGATAGGTCTGTTTTCCTAGTCCTTTCCTGAGAAGAGAGATGGTGATTGATAGGGGAGATATGTCAAATGAGGGTTGGATGGGTAAAGTTACTTAGGATTACGAACTTTTGTGGGGTATTATCTTTAAGACCCATTAGTATATTCCTTTTTCCTCTCTGTTTTATATAAACTACACTATGCTTTTATCATGAAGTTTTTAAATCCATAAATATGCTGACAACTAAAGATGGTATTTTCAAATATACTAAGAGTTAAAGCTTCCTCCTTTGAAAACCCTAGTAAAAATTATTGCATATAGTACTTATTTTCAGTTCTCCGCTAATTCTTTCAACTCCTGTCTAGGAGTTGCCACCTTTGAGTTCATTCCACCAGAATAAGCCATTCCCTTAAGAGACCATGATGCATCACAATTACATCAGCACTGTGTGATGACTTTGTATTAAAACTTCAAGAGACTTTGACAGTGCATCATGCATTAAGTCCCAGAAATGACTTCAGGACCAAGAAATTCCTGCAAATGGGACATGGGATTGTTCTGGTAACATTAAACTCCCTATTACAGGGAAATGGACCAGGATCACTATGTGCTTTGTGATTAAGTATTTCCTTCATTGGTTTAAAATGTACCTACTGTTCTTGTCACTGAATGACCCCTTTTCTCCTATTATAGGACAGTGTATAAAAGCATATAGCATCTTCTTTATTTGTACAGTACCTAGCACAGTGGTGTCCCAGTTCATGACTAGGCCTGCTAGGTGCTAGGATAAATAATAAAACAACCAATGTGACCACACTCCATGACTTTGTTTGTGATTCTAGCAATTGTCAGAATTACTGAGCCAGCTGCAGCAGGGGCAAGGCAATGTTCAGTGTAGTAAAGAGTAATAGAGGCTGAATTTGATATTGACACACTGCACAAATCCAGAGGTTTAGGTTTGGGTATTTGACATTTGTACCCCTTTCTGCCCAAAAAAACCCCAACTATGAGCTGGGTGAAAGGCAGTCTTTCCACCTCTCAGTATCTGAACTGGAATGACAGTTATGATTTGGGTGCATCTCCTAAGTGGGAATTTGTGGCTACTGAATCTCTGGAGACCTGATTGGCTGAACTGGAGGAGCTAAGGGAGAGAAAAAGGTACTTAGATGAGACTTTCCGGGACACAGTATAGTGGTACCACCCCAGTCTGACAGCCTATGTGTTTTTGAGGAGGCTGAAAGTTTCAGGGAAAGAGAACATCATACTGGAGCAGAGGGAAACAATCCCATAGTTGGGACCCTCCTTCCAGATGATGGGGGAGAGAATCCCAGTTATTAGGAAGAAACAGGTAATAGTAATGGAGGGAGTCGATCATTAGAAATATAGCTAGCTGGATTTGTGATGACAGGGAGAACAGGATGGTGAATTGCCTGCTAAGTACGAAGGTAACGGATCTCTTGAGACATCTAGATAGACTTATGTACAATGATGGGGAGGAGCCAGTGATCGTGGTACATGTAGGTACCAGTGACATAGGAAAAGATAGAGAGATCCATATGCAGGGCCAGTTAGACAGGCAGAACTGCAGGGTCTCAATGCATGGATGAGATGACAGGGTAGGTAGGAGGGTTTTAGGTTTATTAGGAAGTGGGGAACCTTTTGGGAAAGGAGGAGCCTATGCAGGAATGATGTGCTCCACCCAAACCAAAACAGAACCGGATTGCTGGCATGTAAAATTAAAAAGGTCATAGAGGAGTTTTTAAACTAAGGGCTGAGGGAAAGGAGACAGGTGTAGAGGGGCACACGGTTCGGACAGAGACATCCCACAGAGGAGGATAAGTTAACAGGGATTTTCTATATCCTAGTGAAGAGGAAAGGATAGAAGTTGATAAAGTACTGGTAGGAACTCAAGAGAAACAGTCAAATGAAAAAGAGTCTCATACAATTCTATCACATGAAGGCAGGCAACTAAAAAGTGAGAGATTTTATAAGTGCTTGCATACAAATGCTAGAAGTCTAAATACTAAAATGGGTGAAGTTGAGTGCCTGGTATTAAATGGGGATATTGATATCATATGCATCACAGAAACTTGGTGGAATAATGACAATCGACGAGACACTAACACCAGGATACAAAATACACGGGAATGACAGAATAGGTCATACTGGTGGGGGAGTGGCACTATATGTGAAAGAAATCATAGAATCAAATATAGTAAAAATCTTAAATGAATCAAACCGTACCATAGAATCTCTCTGGATAGAAATTCCATGTTTGAATAATAAGAGTATAGCAGTAGGAATACACTACTGACCACCTCACCAGGATGATGATGATGGTCATTGTAAAATGCTCAGGGAGATCAGAGAGGCTATAAAAGTAGAAAACTCAATAATAATGGGGGATTTCAACTATCCCCATATTGACTGGGTTCATGTCACCCTAGAAGGGATTCAGAAATAAAGTTTCTAGACATTATTCTTGGAGCAGCTGGTCCTGGCACCCACAAGGGGAGAGGTAATTATTGATTTAGTCCTAGGGGGAGCTCAGGATCTGGACCAAGAGACGAATATAGCTGACTAGACCATTATCTAATTAAATTTAACATCATTATAGGGGGGAAATATCAAAGAAGCCCACTGCAGTAGCATTTAACTTCAGAAAGGGGAACTATACAAAAATGAGGAAGCTAGTTAACCAGAAGTTAAAAGGAACAGTCACAAGAGTGAGATGCCTGCAAGGTGCATGGAAACTTTAAAAATAAAAAACCACGATAATAGAGGCTCAAACTAAATGTATACCCCAAATTCAAATGAATAGTAAGCAGTCCCAAAATGCCACAATGGCTACATAAAAGAACAGGAGTACTTGTAGCACCATAGAGACTAACAAATTTATTAGAGCATAAGAGTAAAAGAAACAGAGGCAAAAAGATACCCTTTCAAAACTGGAAGTCAGATCCTATTGAGGAAAATAGAAAGCATAAACTCTAGCAAGTCAAGTGTAATTAGGGAGGCAGGCCTAAAAAGAATTAAGAACAACTAGCAAAAGACACAAAAGCTAACAGCAAAAAATATTTTAAGTACACCAGAAGCAGGAACGTTGCCAAACAATCACTGGGGCTACTTGGATGAGTGATGGACTAAAGGAGCACTCAAGGAAGATGAGGCCATTAAGGAGAAGCTCAATGAAATCTTTGCATTAGTCATCACTGCAGAGGATGCGATGGAGAGTCCCACACCTGAGCCATTCTTTGTAGGTTGAGTCTTCCTCAAACTATCCCCCCCAACGTGGGAAACATAAAGAAAAGAAGGAAACCTGGATCTGGGCCTGAGGATTTGTCTGTTCTGGAAGACCACTGAAGATATTGTACATAATAATACTTTGTACTTATGTAACTCCTTTTATTTGAGGGTCTGAAAGGCTTAACATACATAATTCATTCAAGCCTCACCCTTCACCTCTTCTCCCCATGAAGGAAGTCAGAATAATTTGTTTCACAGATGGAGAAACTTAGTGCAGAGAAGTGAAATTATTTGCCCAAGGTCACACAGTGAACAATGGTAGAGTTGGTATTAGAACTCAGAGGTGTAACTCTCAGCCTTCTGTTCTAACCATGAAACTATCCCTGTGAGCCTGACCCAGCACATCCTTATGTATGTGCTTAATTCAAATTACATGAGTAATCAATCCCATTTACTAATCCCCAATTATTAAGGCTTCTCACCATACTTGAAGCTGAGCACATACGTACTTGTACATTCAGTGCCTGTGTCTCCTTTTTTAAGAACAGGGATTTGCCATTTTCCAGAATTTCCCCTCCCCTTGTACTTGCATGTTAGATAAATGACACCCAGCACAAATGTGGTTGCACTTCAGTAGCGCTGTCTTTATATTGGTCCTGCTTATCTTCGCTCGGGTATCTTCTGAAAGCACTTATGGCTATTGGGTGTAAAATGCCTCCCAATCACAATTCTCCACTCACATGGCAATAGCATCTTACATCCACAGTAAATGACTATACAAAATGCAAGGCTTGGGAGAATCAGACTCTAAAGAGCTGTTGTATAGAAGCCATTATATAAATATAAAATCTTATTTCTCTCACTACCACAGTACCACTACCTGTATGAATTTGAGCAGTTCCCCATCTCTGCACTTCAATTTCCCCACCTGTATAACACAGGGATAATCAAGTATGACTACGGCAATCCAACACGCCAGTATCTGAACCTCCCAGAGGGAGGGGACCGTCTCCTTGCCTATCTACTCCTACATGTACCAACCCCTGATTATTCGAACACATCAGCTGAGACAGTGACACCCATCCGCCCTTCTTTGCCTTTCCCGTGCTGGAGGGACTGCAAGAGCCTGCTAGGGACGAGGCTTCTTTCTCATTTGGCTTCAGGGTGAATGAGTGGCTGCGTTTGCAGTTTTGCAACAACAAAAACAAACCCCGCTGCTATTGCAGCAGCAGAGGCCGGATCCGTGCTCTCCGTGGCTTGTGGCGCTGTGGGGTCATTGAGAGAGCGCAGAAACCAAGGCACTCTCATTTCCTCTGGAGGAGGCGGAGCGGCGCCTTGAAGGAGTCCGCCCAGCAGGAGGCGGGGCGCCCTAGCTCCCTTGTCAGCATTAGCTCTGCGCACGCAGCCCCGGTTGGTTTTTCCCCGGTAGAAGCTCGGTTCCGCCTGAACCAGCCCCAGGGAGAGTGCAGCTAAGGAGCGTATATGGAGCCGCGCATCAGCGGCTCGGCCAGCATGGAACGCGGAGCAGATACAATGTAGCGAGTGGAGGAGCTGGGGAGAGACCGGGAGCCACCACCCTCGCCTATCATAAGGGAGACCGGTAGCGTCCTTCCCTCCTCCCTTTTCCCGGGAAATCCGTGTTTATCCCGGGAGTAGTGACTGAGATTTGGGCAGGCCCCGGTCCTTGAGATGCTCCCGTACAACTGCCGGAGATCGGGGTGAGGCCCTGGGCGGCTCCCCTCCCCCAATCATGCCCCCCGGACCCCCGTGAAACCCTTACTAGCCTCCCCGAAGTTGCTGAGCAGAGAGCACCATGGAGCTGGAGCTGGGCTGGGCGGCTCTGGTGCTGCTCTTCGCCGCCTCCCTGCTCACCGTCTCGGCCTGGCTGTTGCAGTATTCCCGGGGCGTGTGGAGCGGCCGGGGAAAGCCGGAGACCTCGGGAGGAGCTCTAAGGGAAGCAGGCATCTGGAAGTCCTTACTGAGACTGCGGGTGGCCCCGGACGGAGCTCCCGAGGAGGCGGTAGCGGGGGCCAGAGGGCTCCTTGCTTCGCTCTTCGCCTTCAGATCCTTCCGGGAGAACTGGCAGCGAGCTTGGGTGCGAGCCCTCAACGAGCAGGCCTGCAGGCACGGGGTAAGAGGCAGGGAGGAGGTGCTGGGCCGGAGCCGGGCATGGGGCAGTAACTCCAACTGGATTATGGGGTCAGCGTTTAGGGGGTCGGGTGTTTGTACACCTCACAGAAATGTCATTTGAATAGCTGCTGTTAACCCCATTCTCTGCCTCCCCCAGCTTGTGTGAAATTGGCCTCCAAAGAACAAAATCGGGGTTGCCTATAAAGTGGCAAGTGGCATGAAAGGGAGGGGCTTTCATCCCTCCTCAGATTAACCTTAAAGTGCTCTGGAAAACAGAAATTGCTGTGGATTTCCCTGACTCCTGTCCAAATACTCATTGAATGGGTAAAGGGGGGGACCTGTCTGTAGCCCGAGTAGAGTGGGACATTGGGAGCTGGGGTCTTGGCTTGTCCTTAGTCATGCAGTGTTAATAATGAGAATTTAGGTGCACTGAAACCAGAAATGGAAAGTAAAGTTTTTTCACAATCACGGTAATGGAAGTTAGAGATGGAAAAGACCTTTCAGAAAATCCCCACATTGTGCCAAGTCTCTTCCTTGTGGGACATCTGATCACTTGCATAAATGAATTTGTTTTGTGCTATCATATGTAATCTGTTAAGTGTAGTGGGATATGTCAGACTAATATAATGTACAATAGTTACTTTCCCACTAATGCCCATAGTTACTAAACCTGAGCATACTTTAAAATGAGACTTTTTATCCTTAACATTTCTGTTTTTAGGTTCTACCTTTTGCTCATTTGGAACAATGATAATAGACTAGATAATTTTATTTTCTGGCTTTCATGCACTAGCCTAATACTATGCTGTGGTTGTAAGCACTGCAAGTATTTTAAGAATACTTTAAATATGAACTATTTTTGTTCTAAAAGATACCGAGATTTCTGTTTAACAGTAAGTTTTGTAAAACTATTTTCTAGCGCACAACTCTAAGTAACGTAAAACTATCTGACATTGCCACTAAAAGGCTTCCACAGTAATCTTAACTTCTGAATTTCCTGGCCAACGTTCACTTTAATCTCTAAGCCTTAATATTGCATTATCATAGGTTTTAGTATTGAATTTCCTAAAAAAGAATATTCCTAACTGATTCCTCATGGAAACAAATGTAGCATCCCACAGTGCCTGCAAGGTGATGACTTCCATTCTGCACCCAAAGAGAGTACAGGTATAGTGGGTCCAGTATTTGAGGTTGCCTGCTGTGATGGAAAGGTTCGTGGATGTCCTGGCCTTTTCTAGAGCGTTAAGAGGTTGCTATAGGCTTCTAAAAGTCTGAGACAAAAGTCCCTGAAGGCTAGTTCGAAGTCATGTTCACACCAAAGAAGGAGATTGACAAGTTTATTATCTTTGTCACGTCCAGGACTTTGCTGCCTCAACGAGGGGAGAAAATGGATATAAAATTTGTGTGTATTTTTGGGGAGGCAGGGAATGTTTTATCCAAGGGGAAAGCCCCATGTTGTTGCGGATTGCATTTGAAATGATAGTGCATAACGAAGCTGTCTGGAAGTATAGCCTGATCAGTGGAGCCTTGAGGCCTAAACTCACATGTTTCCATAATTATCTTCCACAGCATAAAGCCAAGTAACTTTCCCCTGTAATTCTGTTGTTAATTCACTTGCTTCAATGTAGATCTCCGGTGATTAACTTGCTGACATACACAAAACAGACTTGGGGGAAGGCAAGTTAGTCAGTAACATTGAATGTAGCAAATCCTGTACAGCACAGGAAGAAACACTTGTCTTGTAATCTCTCATTTGCATATAAAATTACAGTAATATACCATTGATTTTTCAAATACAAAGTGAAACACAGAAATTCAGTGTTCAGAAAGACAATCTCCTGATAGGATAATGAGGCTGACTGTAGACTTTGTATATGTTTTAGCTTATTACTTATGTACACAGTATATCAGAGGGCTACACAAATGTGGCATATTTTTTCATGGAGGAAATGTTACAGGAAGTGATTAAAATGACTTTGTTGTCCAGACAGTAACAGTTAGCCTAATAGGGCTACCAAACTCAGTACTGACTGCCTTCCACAGTTTATGTTGCTGAAATAGGTTTTAACCTGGCCAAGAAGCAGAATGGAATAAATAAGAAAGCAATGTTATGAAATAAGGAATATGATGAAAGTTCAGACCACATAAGTCTCTCTCAGCTTTACCCCACAAGATGTTGTCAAAGTTGCTATCCAAATTCAGGGTTCGTGAAGTCTAACTTTCACAAATGCTAAATTGAATAGAAACATTTAAAAAAAATAACTCCATTGAAAGTGTGTTGAATAAATATTTTCTGGTTTTTTTTTTTTTTTTTTCCAATCTAAACATTGCACTTTTTAGTGCAGTAATGCACAACCACTGGCAAGGAAAACTCACTAGCAACTACTACTCCTGCTTGCCTTGTCCAAGCTGAAAGAAACCCACAACCTAAACAAGCAGCATGACTAAAAATTCTTTGTTTTAATAATCTCAAGTGTTACTAGTTAAGTAATGTTAAAAATATATTTAACCCAACCGTGCCCCAGAAGAGATGGTAAAAAGCATTTTATAAAGGTTAACAGCCTTAAAGCAGTGTGTTCCAGCCCATTAAGTGCCCTACTGTGGATATGGACTCTGCATCACAAAGGATGCAAGTACCTGGTGTGGATACCCATTCTGTTGCTGTGTTGTGGGTTCCTGATGTGGTTGCATGGCCTGTCATATCATAGAATATCGGGGTTGGAAGGGTCCTCAGGAGGTCATCTAGTCCAACCCCCTGCTCAAAGCAGGACTAATCCCCAATTCTTGCCCCAGATCCCTAAATGGCCCCATCAAGGATTGAGCTTACAACCCTCGGTTTAGCAGGCCAATACTCAAACCACTGAGCTATCCCTCCCGCAATGATGCTATATCCAAAGGGTGAGAGAGAAGATATAATCTGTCAGGGGAACTGTACGTTTCAATGTCTTCAGCGCTGGTTTTAATCTTGTAAGATACCTGTAGAAATGTAACTAAAAGTGCCTGGCCTCCTCCCTTTAGGTTTAGGGGTCTTTCTAGCCCTTCCTCTTGGGCTGGGGATTGTCTGTGAAGCTGCTCCCTCCTTTGGTGCAGAGGCCCAGGGCTCCTCTTGTGGATTTCAGCCAGCTTCTCCTCCAGCAGGCGTGCTTCTCCAATTAGTCCCCGGCTCTGAGGGGTCAGCAGGGAGGCAGCCTTCTCCTGCTAATGTGTGTCTGCCCTGAGGGAAGAGACAGAATATATACAGCTCTCGTTCCCAGACTAACTCTACAAGACTCCTGCTCCTTAGAAGAATAGTAGCACGTTTTCCCCAAACACAGACTATTTCTCAGGACCACTTCCTCTCTCCCCATATTTGCCTTTGTGACTTTCCTAGATGCTTGGGTACCCCATCTAAAGAGGCCACATCCATGGGACAGGAGTGGGATGCCTCTAGACCCTACTACCTTTAAGGGGATGGACTACCCTGTCAAAGAGGTGTTTTGATGGGAGGGTGGATTAGCTAAACAGAGACAAAGCGTGGAAGAGGGGACACAAAAAGGCCTCCATGGTGCAAAAGGGTTAAAGCACCAGCTTTTCACCTCAGGACACCTCGGTTCAAAATTAGGGCTCAAGCGAAAATTACTTTTTCACTTCTTGTCTTAAACACTTGTTCATGTTTCGGATCAGCCATTTGCATCACAGCTATGGCTCTTGTTTGGATGAACTCAGAGCTGGAATTGTAGGGCAGCTGCAGGTTAGGACAGAGATGTCAGCGGACTAGTGTGCCAGGAGCCCATGACTGAAAGAGCAGCGGGACTCTGGGTCAGGATGGAGGAACATTGGCAGAATTTTTGCCTGAGATCCCAGGACTGTTGTAGCAGACGGTCTGCAGATTGGAGCTCAGGGAGCATTTGGTTTATGCTCAGGTACCTTTATAACTAGTGAGATTCTTTTGAGTGTGAAGGTTGCATCATCATTAGGTAGCTGCAGCTGGAATCTTTTTTTTTTTTTTTTTCCTGAAGCTGCGAGAAAAGCTGCAGTTTGGCTCTTGTACTCTCTCCAGGTTTTTCATTCCCCTTATGGGGGGACATGTCCAGCCTCATGCTGACCTCTGATAAGGAGCAGCATCTGAACCTGCCTCCCAGCAGGTGAGCTCCCATGACACTGTAATACCCAGTGTTTTATCTGCTGTGCTGTGAAATAGAAGCACAGCTCTAGGCATCTTGCTTTCTCTCTGTCCTCTCCTAAACCCTAGTCATCTCTGCAGGCCCAGAGGGGAATCACTCCAAAAGAACAGAGCAGCTCACCCCCAGATTGGCTGTGGATGGAAGTCAAAGTGAGGCATCTTTCTGAGTGGCAAAAACAAATGCAAGGACAGGGATGCTCAGGTTTCTCCTGAGAGGACAGAAATTAAGGTCTGGAGTCCTCTCTTCAGCTATGGGGGTGCCATAGCTTGAGGCGCTGAAATAGTGGGATGTTGATTCTCTGGGGAGAAGGGAAGCAGAACTTGAAGGTGGTGGCTGCCATATTTACTCAATGCGGTGAGATGTCAGACATCCTGAGGGTATACTGCAAAATGCAAATACAGGTCTAGCCACTGTGCTTATGTGACAGCATGCTTCCCAGAAGCAGATTGCAGCTGTGGAGAGGGAGGTACTTGCCTACTGCCACCTGGAGGCAAAAGCTCTGGGAGTGGTGCCCATTTTGTTATCTCAGAAGCAGACCCCACCACCACTTGTGTACTCCATATTTCGCACAGTTTTCCCTTGTGGTTGGAGTATCGTCTACATTAAATGAACTGGGTTCATGAGCTTAAAGCTTTATCAGGGCCTTTTTTTTTTAAAAAAAAACTTTTCCAAATCTGGAGACAAGCAACTAAACTGGAATTGATGCGGGGGGCAGGTAGAATCAAACCCAGCTTGAAATAATTTGGCCCCAAAAACAAATTGTTAAATCAGATTGGCATCAGCCACAACCCCCCCATGTGATCTGACATTGCCATCTCTAAAAAAGAAAAGGAGTCCTTGTGGCACCTTAGAGACCAACCAATTTATTTGAGCATGAGCTTTCGTGAGCATCCGATGAAGTGAGCTGTAGCTCACGAAAGCTCATGCTCAAATAAATTGGTTAGTCTCTAAGGTGCCACAAGTACTCCTTTTCTTTTTGCGAATACAGACTAACACGGCTGTTACTCTGAAAATTGCCATCTCTGTCACTGCAGTCCCTCTGCCTTTGACACAGTGTTCTTTCACGTGATTTATGTATTCACCAAAACCCTCCTAGTGTGACTGCAGCTCCTGTCTGTTTCTTGTTTCTCTTTCCCCTCTCTCTCCCTAAAAAATCTTTGCTGCTGCCCTTAGTGAGTTCATGGGTAACAAGCAAAGAACTGAGTAGATGCTCTTGTTGATGCTATTTCTTGAAAGCCACGTTGCCATGTGAGGGGTTTTGGGATTCTGAAGTGTCTCTGGCCCCAAGGAGAACTATGTGGGGTAACTTTGTAGCTGCGACTGGGTTGCCAGACTCTATTCTGAAATATTGGTTTTGGGGATGCAGCAGCCATGGATGCTTGGGTTCAGATATCATGGGTTGCTATAATTTCCATCCCTGCTGAGATCTGTGTTTAATGGATACCTCCTGAGTGATACCTTTTTGTAACACCCTAGGGCTAAATGCATAAGGAGCTATTCATAAACAAAGCCTTTGAGCTATGGAGCGTTGGCAAGGAAGAGTTCCTCTCCCTATACTGTGTGCGCGGCTGGGTAGTGATTCCTATCTGAGCCTCCAGTGGTGAACTTGTGCCCCTCAGCATGATGCCTACTCTCACTGTCACCCACTTGTCCTCTTGTATGGATGCTGCTCTGCGCTCACACTGTTCTCACGTGACTGCCATGTAACATTTCTGGAAGCCTCTTGTTGGAATTGCTAACATTCCTTGAAATGGCTTTTAGATAAATTGACCTTGTTTGGGGACTAACTAGATTCTCTCACCCCAGAGTTCAGTCCAAATCACATTTGAAGAGAGTCCTCAGCAACCACCAGCGGTGAATATAAGTCACGTGACCTGCACAGACCAGGCAGACCACAGTATGGTAAGGCACTGCCGTTCTCCATTTTGCTGTGCTCTGTATCTTTTCACTGAGTGCTAGTGTATATTCTACAATATACTTGGCCTTTAAGACTGGGACAATGGATGCGGGAATGGGGCTGCAGGCCAGGGTTGAGATGTCAGAGCTATGAGGAGGGGGCCATTCGATATTGGAATAGCTGTAGGGGCAAGCTCCAGTCTGGGATAGTAGTGGGGGTGCAGGTCAGGAGTTGACTGAGCTGGCTGGGGAAATTGACACAGTGCTTGCATCTTGCACTATTCTTGGCTCTGATCAGTGCTGTTGGACTCTCAACATCACAGCCGTACAATTCAAAATAGAGGGGACCTTGTAAAACAGAGGCGATTCAGTAAGAGTACATCAAAGATTTAAGCAGCAAATTCTTGAGGTAACTATGGTCACACCATGAGCACCCCTTGACAGTCCTCTCCAGTCATGAGTATTTGCATTCCCCTGGCTTCTGTCTGTTTCCCCTTCAACCCAATTCTCTCAGGGAGGCTGCTGCAGACTCTCCTCTCTCTTCTGTCCAGGTGTTGCACTGCCATCTGTCAGCTGATGCTGTGAAGTTCCCAGTCTCTGTCACTCAGCAGTCTCCAGCTGCTGTTTCCGTGGATACCTATCATGTCACCTTAGCTCTGCTGCAAGCCCAGGTAATGAATGCTAAATTGCTGGGTTAAAGACTTCCTCTTTCCCTGTCCCCTAACTGTTCTTCAAGTCTGCAGGAGGGAAGAGCTGGCATGAGTCATGATAACAATCCTCCTGTCAAAACTGTGGGGTTAGCAGGATTTCCCTGAGCTGTGTGTTCAGGGAGCTGCTTTCTGAGAATCATGACATAAAACTTGCTATAGACCAGGAGTGGCCAACCTGAGCCTGAGAAGGAGCCAGAATTTACGAATGTACGTCGCCAAAGAGCCACAGTAATATGTCAGCAGCCCCCATGAGCTCCTCCCAGTGCCTCCCGATGATCAGCGCCTCCCCCTCCCTTCCCACACCTCCTGATCAGCTGTTTTTTGGTGTGTAGGAGGCTCGGAGGGGGAGGAGCAAGGGCATACGTAGCAGCCTCAGGGGAGAGGGCAGGAAGGGGTGGAATGGCGGCAGGGCCTGTGGCAGACCCAGGGGTTGAGCAGTGAGCACCATCCCGCACATTGGAAAGTTAGCACTTGTAGCTCCAGCCCCGGAGTCAGTGCCTATATAAGGAGCCGCATATTAACTTCTGAAGAGCCGCATGTGGCTCTGGAGCCACAAGTTGGCCACCCCTGCTATAGACCCTGTCTATGTAGGCATAACAAAATCCAGTGACTGGATTTCTGAGGCATGGTAATGGCCTATTTGTGTTTTTGTAACATGCTGTTTTTTGCCAGGCTGGACAGGAAGCATGGAGTCCACATAGTCAGGCTCTACTGCAAAATGTGAAAGAGCTCTGTGACCCATCTGTGTTATAAACAAAGGATTTTTCTTGTCTGTGGGAAAAGAAATCCATAATTGGGAAACTCTGTGTTTAGCTCTGTTGATCCAGGGTTCCTTACCTCACTCATAAGAAGTTTTCTCCCTTTTGACAGTTTCATTTATTGGGTATCTCCAAACTTTTCCCAGAGAACAGCCCTTTTAATCCCAAATTAATTTAAAAGAAAAATAACTCCCAATAGCTTCCTGCTGAGTTGTTTGTAAGATCCTTCTTGAAAGCCTCCAAGGTCTGGGCTCCTTCTGAAGAAAGCATTGTTGGAAATGCATTTTCACTGAGACTGTGTTGCTCAGTGGGATTGGGGAATGGAGCAGTGGAGCCTTCTGCATTGAAGTTACAGATTCAAATCCAGCCCAGGTTGTATTTGCCCATTTCCAGGCTATTTGGTGGCCCAGTTGGTTCTCAATCCAGTTCCCCCCAAAAATTATCATTACTGTAAATGTCCGTGCTCAGAACTGGCAATGGTTGGTTGATTGGTCTCAGCGGAGGTCCTGTATTTATAGCCAATTTGTTCTTCGTGTCACCTTCCAGGCTTTCTGTTCAATCTGTGAAATAATGAGACATATTATAGTCTTATTCTCCTCTCACCAGTCTCTGTGCTTCACATAGAGGTGAGAAATCAGGATGGCTATTACTGATCTTTCTTTGGGTCAGTGAGGTTTTCTGGGATGGTTCTTACCTCTCTGGACTCTGAATATCATGCTGGCATACCATAAGCAAGCCCTCTGTTTACAAACTATTTGGCACAGATTGGTTTGTGATGGTTCTCTTTGCCCTTTCACCGTACTAGGTTACATGAGGCCCTGTTGGTGATTTAATCCCAAATCAATGAACAGGGCATCTAATAACAAGTTGATTCCTAATGGTCCTCTTTTGACCTGAGCCAGGTGGAGATCCGTTTGGAGGAGATGCAGAATGAGGGCCTGCTGGTGTCATGGACATTCAAGGACCGACCAGACTTGAACCTTTCAGTTGTTCCGAAACTTCAGCCTCGTGAAGTGAGCAAACTGGAGGAGCAAGGAAGTGGGGCTGGGGCTGAGAACAGGCATGGTGGGCTGAACCCAGTACTGGGCTGTAACTTGGGAAAGGCAAGGAGCTGGCAGCCTTTCGACTCTATACCCTTGTCTATATTAGTATCTTCTGATTGTTTGATTAAAGGGCGAGGAGTGGGATCTTCCACTCTTGAACTAGCGTTGGTGCAGCACCACCAGTGGAAGCACTAGTGTAGACAAGGTGCTAGCAGCTACAGCTGTTTTCGCTGCGCTCTCTGAGCAGGGAGAGATGCTTGTGTACACAAGTTCTCCCAGCATTGCTGCCAGTGGTGGAGCTGCTACAGGAGGAGAGTTCCTCAAAAAAGTTAGTGCAGGCACAACCCACAATATTAACCGCTTAACGAAGTGGACACTGGCGCACTTGTGCCCCCTACAGCATTTCCTGTTTAGTCCCTCCAATCCCATAAGTCTTAATTGTGTGGTATGTGTGTACTGAGAATCTGGCTTCCCCCGGTTTCTTCTTTCTGACTCAGTGTAGCAATCCAGCTGCTGTCTCCAAAGTGCAGCAGGTTCGTCACTCATCCGTCTCACACGCTTGTGATAGTTTGGGGAGCTCTAATGACTATTGTCATGATTTGGAGTGAATGCAGCTCTTGGGGAAATTGCAGGCACTTGGCCTTAACCCATTTGCTTTGAAACACTGTGAGAGTATGGATGTATGTGCATGTACACCGTGTATATATAAGCTGTACTATGTACATAAGCTGTGAGTGACACATCTGGTTTACCCCTTTTTAGGAACCCTAGAGGGAATGCAATATAGACAAATGGCATGGGCTGAGTATGACCCTGTGGGAGGTCGACTGGGGCCGTCTTAATGGCTTTGATAAGAAATCAGGAAAGCAAATTATCTTCTAAGGAGGAAACTGTTCCAGTAACTTGGCTTGTTTTGGTTTTTTGGGGGGGGTCTTTTTCATTTTGGTTTGCTGGGAAGAAGAATGATGTGAAAGTGGATCTGTCCACCATAAAGGACCTGATTGAGGACTCAGTTGTCAGCACCCAGCCTGCCATGATGGTGAATCTGAAGGCATGCACTGCTGGTACTAATGTGGTAAGGCTCTCCTAATTTTCAGCCTAATCAGCCTGTGGAAGTCACTGCAACAAGATTACCAAGGTTAGGAGCATGGCATGAATCAAAAAGCGTTAGATGTGTTTGGGGAGGTTAATACTCTCCATTATACTGCTGGGATTAAAACTACATGGCTGTTAACTCATTTTTTAGGTCATAAAATGGCTATTAACTGCCAGGAATTAGGAAGAAACTTCCCCTATGGGTTAAATCCATAACTGTCTATTATAGGCTTTTTCTATCTTTTTCTGGAATAGTGGGTGCTGGCCACTTTGAGATGGGGAAACCAGACTAGATAAGAACATGGGTTTGATGTCTTTTCCTTCCCCGTATGCCTTGAAAGCAGTGGGGATTGGGGAGGATCACTGGCTGGCTGGCCGATATCTATTAGAGGAGGGGTGGGCAAACTACGGCCTGTGGGCCACATCCGGCCTGCTAGTCATTTTAATCCGGCCCATTAGCTCCTGCTGGGGAACGGGGTCTGGGGCTTGCCCTGCTCTGGCACTCCAGCTGAGGAGCAGGGTCGGGGGCCACTCCGCATGGCTTCTGGAAGCAGCAGCATGTCCCCGTCTCCAGCTCCTATGTGTTGGGGCAGCCAGGGGGCTCCGCTCCACATGCTGCCTCTTCCCCATGCACTGCCCACACAGCTCCTGTTGGCCAGAACCATGGCCAGTGGGAACTGTGGGGGCGGTGCCTGTGGATGGGGCAGCGCACAGCAGAGCTGCCTGGCTGCGCATCTGCGTAGGAGCCGGAGCGGGGACATGCCGCTGTTTCCGGGAGCCGCTTGAGGTAAGCATCGCCCGGAGCCTGCACCCCTGAGCCACCCTCCCGTGCCCCCCATCCAAAGCCCTCAATCGCAGCCCAGAGCACCCTCCTACACCCCAACCTCTCATCCCCAGCCTTGCCCCAGAGCCTGCACTCCCAGCCGGAATCCTCACCGCGCCCACCACCCGTGCCCCAACCCACTGTCCCAGCCCTGATCCCCCTCCTGCCCTCTGAACCCCTCGGTCCCTGCCTGGAGTACCCTCCTACACCCCAAACCCCTCATCTCCCAGTCCCACCCACATCCGCAGCCAGAACCCTCACCCCCCACACCACATCCCGGAGCCCTCTCCTGCACCCTGAACTCCTCATTTCTGGCCCCACATAGAATCGTAGAATATCAGGGTTGGAAGGGACCTCAGGAGGTCATCTAGTCCAACCCCCTGCTCAAAGCAGGACCGATCCCCAATTAAATCATCCCAGCCAGGGCTTTGTCAAGCCTGACCTTAAAAACTTCTAAGGAAGGAGATTCCACCGCCTCCCTAGGTAACGCATTCCAGTGTTTCACCATCCTCCTAGTGAAAAAGTTTTTCCTAATATCCAACCTAAGTCTCCCCCACTGCAACTTGAGACCATTACTCCTTGTTCTGTCATCTGCTACCACTGAGAACAGTCTAGAGCCATCCTCTTTGGAACCCCATTGCTGCTGGCAATGCCCCTACTTATACATCCCAAAATGCCATTGGTCTTCTTGGCAACAAGGGCACACTGTTGACTCATATCCAGCTTCTCGTCCACTGTAACCCCTAGGTCCTTTTCTGAAGAACTGCTGCCTAGTCTGTAGCGGTGCATTGGATTCTTCCGTCCTAAGTGCAGGACTCTGCACTTGTCCTTGTTGAACCTCATCAGATTTCTTTTGGCCCAATCCTCCAATTTGTCTAGGTCCCTCTGTATCCTATCCCTACCCTCCAGCGTATCTACCTCTCCTCCCAGTTTAGTGTCCTCTGCAAACTTGCTGAGGGTGCAATCCACACCATCCTCCAGATCATTTATGAAGATATTGAACAAAACCGGCCCCAGGACCGACCCTTGGGGCACTCCACTTGATACCGGCTACCAACTAGACACGGAGCCATTGATGGCTACCCGTTGAGCCCGACGATCTAGCCAGCTTTCTATCCACCTTATAGTCCATTCATCCAGCCCATACTACTTTAACTTGCTGGCAAGAATACTGTGGGAGACCGTGTCAAAAGCTTTGCCAAAGTCAAGGAACAACACGTCCACTGCTTTCCCTTCATCCACAGAACCAGTTATCTCGTCATTGAAGGCAATTAGATTAGTCAGGCATGACTTGCCCTTGGTGAATCCATGCTGACTGTTCCTGATCACTTTCCTCTCCTCTAAGTGCTTCAGAATTGATTCCTTGAGGACCTGCTCCATGATTTTTCCAGGGACTGAGGTGAGGCTGACTGGCCTGTAGTTCCCAGGATCCTCCTTCTTCCCTTTTTTAATGATGGGCACTACATTAGCCTTTTTCCAGTCGTCCGGGACTTCCCCTGATCGCCATGAGTTTTCAAAGATAACGGCCAGTGGCTCCAACTCCTTTAGCGCCAACTCCTTTAGCGCTCTCGGATGCAGCGCATCTGGCCCCATGGACTTGTGCACTTCCAGTTTCTCTAAATAGTCCCAAACCACTTCTTTCTCCACAGAGGGCTGGTCACCTCCTCCCCATGCTGTGCTGCCCAGTGCAGCAGTCTGGGAGCTGACCTTGTTCGTGAAGACAGAGGCAAAAAAAGCATTGAGTACATTAGCTTTTTCCACATCCTCTGTCACTAGGTTGCCTCCCTCATTCAGTAAGGGGCCCACACTTCCCTTGACTTTCTTCTTGTTGCTAACATATCCGAAGAAACTCTTCTTGTTACTCTTTACATCTCTTGCTAGCTGCACCTTCAGGTGTGATTTGGCCTTCCTGATTTCACTCCTGCATATCCGAGCAATATTTTTATACTCATCCCTGGTCATTTGTGCAATCTTCCACTTCCTGTAAGCTTCTTTTTTGTATTTAAGATCAGCAAGGATTTCACTGTTAAGCTAAGCCGGTCGCCTGCCATATTTACTATTCTTTCTACACATCGGGATGGTTTGTCCCTGTAACCTCGATAAGGATTCTTTAAAATACAGCCAGCTCTCCTGGACTCCTTTCCCCCTCATGTTATTCTCCCAGGGGATCTTGCCCATCAGTTCCCTGAGGGAGTCAGAGTCTGCTTTTCTGAAGTCCAGGGTCCATATTCTGCTGCCTTCCTTTCTTCCTTGTGTCAGGATCCTGAACTCGACCATCTCATGGTCACTGCCTCCCAGGTTCCCATCCACTTTTGCTTCCCCTACTAATTCTTCCCGGTTTGTGAGCAGCAGGTCAAGAAGAGCTCTGCCCCTAGTTGGTTCCTCCAGCACTTGTACCAGGAAATTGTCCCCTACGTTTTCCAAAAACTTCCTGGATTGTCTGTGCACCGCTGTATTGCTCTCCCAGCAGATATCAGGATGATTGAAGTCTCCCATGAGAACCAGAGCGTGCGATCTAGTAACTTCTGCGAGTTGCCGGAAGAAAGCCTCGTCCACCTCATCCCCCTGGTCCGGTGGTCTGTAGTAGACTCCCACCACGACATCACCCTTGTTGCTCACGCTTCTAAACTTAATCCAGAAACTCTCAGGTTTTTCTGCAGTTTCATACTTGAGCTCTGAACAGTCATACTGCTCTCTTACATACAATGCAACTGCCCCACCTTTTCTGTCCTTCCTGAACAGCTTAAATCCATCCATGAGAGTACTGCAGTCAGGTGAGTTATCCCACCAAGTCTCTGTTATTCCAATCACATCATAATTCCTTGACTTTGCCAGGACTTCCAGTTCTCCCTACTTGTTTCCCAGGCTTCGTGCATTTGTGTATAGGCACTTGAGATAACCCACTGATCGCCCCTCTTTCTCAGTATGAGGCAGGAGCCCTCCCCTCTCACGCGCTCCTGCTTGTGCTTCCTCCCGGTATCCCGCTTCCCCACTTACCTCAGGGCTTTGGTCTCCTTCCCCCGGTGAACCTAGTTTAAAGCCCTCCTCACTAGGTTAGCCAGCCTGCTTGCGAAGATGCTCTTCCCTCTCTTCGTTAGGTGGAGCCCGTCTCTGCCTAGCACTCCTCCTTCTTGGAACACCATCCCATGGTCAAAGAATCCAAAGCCTTCTCTCCGACACCACCTGCGTAGCCATTCATTGACTTCCACGATTCGACGGTCTCTACCCAGGCCTTTTCCTTCCACGGGGAGGGTGGACGAGAACACCACTTGCGCCTCAAATTCCTTTATCGTTCTTCCCAGAGCCACGTAGTCTGCAGTGATCCGCTCAAGGTCATTCTTGGCAGTATCATTGGTGCCCACGTGGAGAAGCAGGAAGGGCTAGCGATCGAAGGGCTTGATGAGTCTCGGCAGTCTCTCCGTCACATCGCGAATCTTAGCTCCTGGCAAGCAGCAGACTTCTCGGTTTTCCCGGTTGGGGCGGCAGATAGATGACTCAGTCCCCCTGAGGAGAGAGTCCCTGACCACTACCACCCGCCTCCTTCTCTTGGGAGCGGTGGTTGTGGAACCCACAACCCTAGGACACTGCATGTCATGCCTTCCAATCGGCAGAGTCTCCTTCTGCTCCCTTCCCTCAGACGTATCATTTGGTCCACTCTCCGCATTAGTACCTGTGGAGAGAACATGAAAACGGTTACTTACCTGTATCTGCGTTGCTGGTACATGGACGTTCCCCTTTTTTCTTCTGGAGATCACATGATGCCAAATTTCTTCACCGTCCTCCTGTCCCTGATGTGCAGTCTCCTCTGAATCTTTAGAACCTTGTGCCCGTAGAAGCATATCCTGACGTGTGTCCAGGAAATCTTCAGTTTCTCTTATGCAACACAGAGTTAATACCTGTTGCTCCAGACCTTGAACCTTCTCTTCCAATATGGAGACCAGCCTGCACTTTGCACAGACAAAGTTGCTTCTGTCCTGTGGAAGAAAGACAGACAAACAAACATAGCACATCCAGTACAGTCACAACAGCTGAACACCCCCCATCCATATTACCTTCCTTCTACGAGCTTCCCACCCCAAAGCCTGCACCCCCAGCCAGAGCCCTCACCCCCTCCCGCACCCCAACCCCCATTTTGTGAGCATTCATGGCCCGCCATACGATTTCCATATGCAGATGTGTCCCTTGGGTCAAAAAGTTTGCCCACACCTGTATTAGAGTGTTAAAGGAACAGAGGAAATGGAATCTGGGCTGAAGAGTGGGGACTGGATGTGCAGGTGAGTGCAGAGGAGACCACCCAGAAACGGTAATTAACAAGCTAATAGAATGTCTGACTTATTTCACCTATCCTCCATAGGCAGTGCAGACTTGATCCCTATAGTCAGTTCCTCTGTTTGCTCTGTTGTCTTAAGCAATGGTGCTCTCATAGTCACTTCCCTGCGCAGGCTCCTCCACAGATTAATAGGCTGTGGGCTGCTCTGGGACCAGCTCAAGTTCATGAATGGCTTCTCTGCTGTATTCATGCTGGATACCATGAGTTGCCATAGGACAATCAGGGATGCATATCATAACAGTCAGTACTGCATTTTGTTGATTGAGGTTATTCAGCCTCCTTCTCACTGAGCTATGTCTTCCCTTTTAATGTTCCCGTCTGGCCTACTGTGGTCCTTTTACTCCAATCTGTTGGTTGGAGAAAGGGATTAGTGGGGGTGTTTCAGTTAGGCATCGTTGATCTGTCTACCTCCTATTTTATTCCTCAGATGTCCTGTGAAAAACTGTCCCGAGAGTCCCCATCTAATATAGTGGCCCCGACAGTGTCCAAGTTGCTTCTCCGGCATATGCAGGTGCTCAACTTGAGCTGTGAGGAGGAAGGAGGTAAGAAGGAGAAACCAGTCAACCTTCGGGGGAGGGGGTGTAAGTGTGTTTGACTTCAGAGGATGAAAAGACACTTTGCTCTGATGGTCTTCAGGGTATGGGCTAGAGGGATGCCAGCATGCTGAGCAATATCCTAATAATTCACTCTGTAGAACTCTGATCCTCTCATCCTCATTTCCATTTCCTCTGAGCCGTGTTCTCTATCCCAGGAGGTGGGAAGCTATGCTGTGTAGCCGAGCTAGACAGTCCTCTGCAGCAGAAGTGGACAAAGCCAGCGAGAGCAAGCATTTCCAGCACTGCAGGAGCAGTGGAGTGGAATGAGGAGCTCATGCTGTAAGGAGCAGGTGTTTGCTTTTTCAGCTAAGGGAGGGTTGCAGCCAGTGTGCCAGGTCTCTGGGGTACATTAGGGATGGGTATATTTCAGATGCCAACTATCCTAGATGTAAATTTCTTTGTATTGGCAGAAGTTAGTGTTCATATCCCTGCTGTTCCCATCCTGAGTACCCATGTAGTTTTTCTAGTGCACCCCAATCCAGATAATAATTTCACTTCTGATTTGTAGCACTGCTGCTCCACCTCCCCTCATGTTCTTTGCAGCTGTGCAAGTGCACCTCACATTTGGAGCAGGAGCCTTCTTTTATCATCACCCACCAAAAAAAGGGTGTGGTAAATTCTTGTGAAAAGGTGGAGGTGGGTGAGGAATAGGGTCAGTCAGAGGAAAGGAGTTCTTGGGTGGAAGTCTTTTGACATGTGCCGGGCACCAATCCTCCTGTTTCTGTCTTGACAGGGAGCTGGGGCCACGAAGTAAAGAGTTGAAGCTGAGAGTACTGGAGAAGAGCAGTGGTGGGGAGAGTGAGTATGATCAGCCATAAACCGTACCCAGTAAGGCTCAAAATCACAGGATTCAAGAGAGTCATTCCTGGTGTTACAACAGCCCCTGAGATCTTTACAAGTGAAAATCTTCTCCTCGGAAAAAGGCTGGTCAGTTCACAAGACCCACACATTGAAAACCGAGTGTCTCAGTGCAAGCCACAGTGTTTGGGCTGCAAATTCCCCAGGGAATGTTCACATACCCACCCAGACTGGACTTCTGATTTAATGAAAAACACTCACTATAGTTCTCAGGTTTGACATCTTCAAACCTAGATTTTGGGCCAGAGGCTTTCCTTTTTGCCCTTCTGATGCCTAGAAACCACCAAGCCATTGCATGATCTGGCTGAAAGGAGGAGGGGAGTATGCTACTCGATGCCAGATGAGCATTACAGAGAGCAGTTGGATTTCGGTTCAGTTGCACTAGTTGCAGGACCTGAGTTTGAAGGAACTTGCAAAACTCCACCTTATTTTCACAGGACGAGGAGACTCTCTCAATTGGTTTGTGGTGAAGTACAAGCATAAAGTCCCACTGAACCCTCCTGTGGTTAAGGAGCTACTGCAACTCTGAGGCTGCCTCGTGGGGTCATGGAGTTAAGTCCCCAAAGGCAAAAAGGGGCTTTTGGGGGGTGTCTGGGCTGAGTTTGTTCTTCCTCTCACAGATGTGCTTCTGGGACATACTGCTGTTTCACTTGACTCCTGCAGCAAACAACCATCTGGGAGGATGGTCTATTCCCTGACTCCAGGAGCTGGGCAGCTGCTCACACCTGCGGCTACCCTTACACTGGAGGTAAACATATGACCTATGAAGAGCTGTGAAGTGTTCTGCCAGGGAAGTGTCGTCTAGATGACAGGCCACTCCACAGGGAACTGGAATTCAGGATCTGGGAATGATACAGTGGCAGCAAACGAAGCTTCTAGAGTGAAGAATGGTATTGTCTTCCCCCTTACTCTCTAGCTTCCCTACAGCTGACTGAAGGAGTGGTAATGGATGGCGGATGGTTGGCCTTCCTGGTTCGAGGACAGTGTGATATAACAAGGGGCATATGTCTTCCTGGCCTGATGAAACTGCTTATGCAGCTATCACTTCACTGATAGTGATGTATGTTAGGGCCTTCAGTGCACAGCAATGGGATCCAGGCTCACGCTCTCAGATTTCGACACTGTAGGCTTAGCAGATAAAAGACGAGGCCTGGAAGCTGCTTGTGTAACTGGGGATGAAGGAAAATATGCCACTTCTGGAGGGCAGTGTGGGTGGGAAAGGGATAGTGGGCTGTGCCTCTCAGTTAATAACCCAAGAGCAGCCTAAAGCTCTGGGGTCATAGATTGCTGCTCTGTGCAAGCTCACACGCTTAATCCTCTTACCACGTGAGCTCTGAGTGGAAGTCAGGCCTTTACAGCCTTTCTCGCCTGGGGTGTCACCAGAGGTAGAGACTCTGTGACTTATTTGCATCCTGTTCTCTTTTAAGCTGCTCTACCACGAGTCTCCTTTGTCCCCGAATCCCCAGTATGCCACATCACTGCGCACCAGCATCACGCCCACCAAAAAAATCGAGATGGACCGTACCATCATGCCTGATGGCACCATTGTGACCACTGTCACCACCGTCCAGTCAAGGCCCAAGGTGGACTGTAAGCTGGGTAAGGACTGATTAGGACTTCATACAGGGGCAGGTGTCTAAGACTTTGCTGGTGGCTGCTTTAGCAATATGAAGTTAACTCTTATCTTGTCAGGCCTAGATCTGTGGTACATAGATAAATTTTGTAGCAGTCAGATCCAACAATCCCTTCAATGCGCTCCTTTTGCAGCGGGGAAGAAGGGTTACTGTCGGCACTGCGAGTGGAGATGGTGGTGGTAGGTGGTAGCACTGCTATTTCACTTCCTACGAGCTACTTAAGAACGTAGGAGCGGCCATACTGGGTCAGACCAAAGGTCCATCTCGCCCAGTATCCTGTCTTCTGACAGCAGCCAATGCCAGGTGCCCCACAGGAAATGAACAGAACAGGTAATCATCAAGTGATCCATCCGCAGTCGCCTATTCCCAGCTTCTGGCAAACGGAGGCTAGGGACGCTTGGGGAATCTTGCTGTACCCTTGGAGGATGCTGTTGGCACTTTGCTAACCCTGGGGAGATAAATGTAAAATGATAAGCTTCTTCAACCACACTTAATAGAGACGGTCTGGAGATGTGGGTTTTAATCCCTGGACTGTTTTTGGCTTTTGATATGACTTTGGTCAAATCACTTCCCCCTCTCTCTTTCAATTTCCTTATCAATAAAATGGGGATAGTACTGAACGCATGTGTTTTGGGATGTTAATTTGTCAGCACAGAGCATTACATATTATTTGACAGACCCAAATCCCCTTCCACCCTGCTGTGGGATTGTAAGAATCCCTTTGCTTGGCACATTTTTCAGACGGAGTGAAGAGGAGATTTGCAGTTTGCTCCCCTGGTGTCACTGTTTTAATATATATATATATATATATATATTTTTTTTTTTCCTGGGATGGGGTGGGGAATCCTAGAATATCAGGGTTGGAAGGGACCTCGGGAGGTCATCTAGTCCAACCCGCTGCTCAAAGCAGGACCAATCCCCAATTTTTGCCCCAGATCCCAAAATGGCCCCTTCAAGGATTGAACTCATAACTATGGGTTTAGGAGGCTAATGCTCAAACCACTGAGCTATCTGGGTATGCTAGGTCTAGTGTCTGGGCTGCTACACAATACATTTGCCCCATCTCTGATGGAGATCACTCCTCTCAGTGTGTGTTTTGTAAACAAGCCCTTCTGGATGTAAGGGGTCCAGTGGAGTCCCCCAAAGAGTTCACCTCCCTGTGTCTGTATGGGGAAATGGTGAGTTAATTTCATCCTCCTCAAAAGGCAGGTGACCTCAGCTGAGGCCTGGCTCTTCTTAATTTTGTGCCTCTTTCCTTTTTGAGTCTAGATTCACCCTCGAGGTCCCCATCCAAAGTGGAAGTGACAGAGAAGACGACGACAAGGCTTTCAGAGAGCAGCTGTCCCAGCAGTGCCTCACCCAGCAACAGCTGTAAGTGCACAGGAAACTGAGATCTTAATCTGGAGCAAAGGCGCTCTCTCCTCCTTCGCAGTGAAGAGCTGGGGATTGAGTTGGTGAGACTCATCAGCAGTGGCCAAATGCAGCTCATCCTCATGGCCCCACTGCAGGAGGAGCCTCTTGGATTAGAATGTTCCATATGGTTCTACATTCCAAACCTAGAATTCTTCATGATCATTGAAGCAAATTTCCTGAGTCACTCTAAGGGGAAGAATGGGTTAGTTAAAAACCCAACCCTCTACTCCTTGTTGTCAATTGTTAGCTGCGTGTGTGCGTGCTCTCAGTGTATACTGTCCCAGCTCTGTGCAGATAGCTGACACAACAGACCTCGATCAAACTGCCCAAAGAGACACAGACTCTGTTCTGTAGCAAAGATGTTCAGCCAGGTTTATTGTTGTCAAAGCACAGTCCTAGTATCCCAAAGACTCTACAGGACCACTAATGCATGTATGCCCGTTACAATGGACTAGCTCAGTGAATGGCAGGACTGGGACTTGCCATTCCCTCTCCTCAGCCAGACAAAGACCCCCTCTTTATACACTGATACAAACAAGTTACCTATTACCCTTCTGACGTGGTTAGTTACCACCCTTTACTTTGTACATGTTGGTTAGATCAAACCATCTCTGTCCATCACTGCTGTCATCCTGACCTTACCTTTAAGAGGGCCAGTGTGTCCCTGTTACCATCTTCATGGAATGTGTTTCCACCATATCTTGGTATTAGGGTGTTCTGGCACTAACCTTCTAGAATATGTTTACATGAATACTTAGTGCCAAGAAGTGCTTGTGGTTTTTTGAAATACCAGTCCTATTTCTGCCAGGTTCTGTGAACTTGCAAATAGGCATGTTTTGTAACAGCGCCTGACTTCTGCTCATAGCTTGACTCTTGCAAACTTGGTTTTCTTCAAGTGATTGCTCATGTCAGTTACAAGTAGTGTTTGCACATGGCGTGCACACATAGTCTGAAGGTTTTTCCCCTAGCGGGAGCTGTCAAAACAACTCTGGAGCCCCATGGAGCGGCACTCCTATGGAGGTGAATATAGGTCCCTGCCGACCTGCCACCTCTTAAGTTCCTTCTTACCGCCAGTGTTGTTGTTGGAGCTGCTTTGTTCTCTTGCCTTGGGCAAGCTGTTCTCCTAGCAAACAGTTGTTCTTGTATCCTATATAATTAGTTCATAGATAAGTTTCTGTTGGAGGTTACCCTCCACCCCCTATTTTCCTACTCTCCTCCAGGGACCGAGGTATGCCTCGGTCTCGAGGCTTCAGATCCTGCGGGTCTTGCCAGAAGCCTATGCCCAGGGGAGAGCTTCACAACTCCTTCTTAAAGTGCTTGGGGGAAGCCCACCAGGCTTACAAGTGGAAGATCTTCAGGAGCTTCCCCCCAGGGACTGAGAAGGAGAGGGACTTCAGACTTAAGCTTCTACTTATGCAGTCGGCTCTCCATCCCCAGCTGGCTCAGACCGCTTTGGGATCCAAGCCCAGTGCTTCGTTGTGAAGAGGACCGGTCCAGATACCCATGGTACCAACGCTCTCTGGCACCGAAGACAAGTTTGGCAAATTCTCAGCACTGATCTCACTTGCCAGTGCCGCATAAGAAGCAGAGGAGAGCCGAAAGGGGGCCCTTGCCGACAGTCTGAGCAAGGGAGTGCGAGGGTGCCTGCAGAGTGCATCCCACGTTGGGACACTCGGCTCCTGCTCAGGGGCAGCCGGTACCATTGACTCTGGCCACCCAGGCGGAACCATGGAGTCTGTTTCCGTTGGACTCTCTGGGACGGGAGAGCCAAATCAGGGAGTTGGACATTCCGTCCACTCCTGAGGCACTTGAGGCCGCCAGGGACCTCATAGAGGTGGCAACCCAGCACTCCCCGGCACCAGCAGAGCCAGTCATCCTTGCCTCAGCATCGATCACTGGCACTGTCCCACATGGCACCGCCATGGAGCCTGAGATCAGACTCTGAGCCGGAGTCATATGTTTCCAGATGCAGCTGGCACCGGTCTTGTCGCTCCAGGCATAACGAGATGCGGCAACTTCCGATGATGCCCTGGCCACCACAGTGGCAGGCACCCACTCAGTGGCCATCCTGGACCTCATGGGTGTATCATCAAGCCCAGGGGCCAAGCTCCAGGTACCCTTTCGGTTGCCTCGGACAGACAGGGAGCTCCATCTGCCGCCATGGTGAGGGAGTCTGCAAGGGGTTCCGAGACCAGCGCCCAGCCCAGCACCAAATTTGGCACCAAGTTTGCGTCCGGAATCGCATTTGCCACTGCGCATTAAATACCTGCACAGGAGTACCTCTGAGAGTTGAAGGTCAGGAGGATCCCATGCCGATGAGGGCTTCTTCATCCTCCTTCCCGGACAAGGCAGTAACGGGCTCTTCTGCCTCCTTACCGGCTTTGGCCAATAGAGCCCATCAGGAGCTGCTCAGAAGAGTAACCCAAAATCTTGACCTGCAAACAGAGGAGGTGTCAGAAGAAATGGACCTTATGGTGGACATTCTGATGCCAGAAGGTCCTTCCAGGGTGGCCTTGCCATTGATCAAGACTATCCACAATACTACCAAGACCCTCTTGCACACTCCTGTTTCCATTTGCCCACCCCTGCTCTAGAGGGACTTTAAAGTCCTTGGGGTTTCATAGGCCGGCCCCACAAAGGAAGCATTTCAAGCCTCTGTCTCAGCCGAGGAAAGACTATAACAGGAGGCGGGGTCGGAGTAACAGGAGAAGGCTTCCGCAGTCCTCCTTTACCCAGGGCCAAGGCTCGGCGAGACAGTCGCCGGCTACTAAGAATTTTCTCTAAGAACATGTCCATTCCAAGATCCACTTGCCTCCCCTTTGTCGGCAAGAAAGAACTGAAGAGGTGGCGGGTTATCAGGGACTTATATTCACTGCCATAATGGTGCCACTCCAGGGGGCTCCACAGCTGACCTGACGGGCACCACTAGGAGAAAAACCTTCCAATGACCATGCACACGGCGTGCACACACCTACTGGGAATGAACATGAGCAACACATCTTGCAGATCCAAAGTTACGATAGGTAGGTAACTGTTCTTTGTTTTTGTTTTTTTTTTTTAATCTCAGCAGGGCCTGACTTTAGTTCAGGCTTTAGTCCTTACAGCAAGCCCCTCATACAGGCCTCATGTCTCAGGCTCTATTTCTACTACACTCCCTAATTTCCTTCCGGACACTGTCTCATCAATCTTGGATGTCTGTAAGGCATCTCATCCCAAAGTGCTTCACGGTTTGTATACACATGGATTGCTTCTTATCTCTGAGATAAAACACACCAGCTGTTTAATAGTATAAAACAAATCTTCACGACAGTTTAGGACAGGAAGTGAAGCAGAATCTCACATCCATTTGAAACTGCATGGTGGATTTAAGGAGGCAAAGTGCAATTGCCAGAGTCAGTAGTTTGTGCCAGGACACAAGCAACCAAACTCCTAATTTACAAAAAGTTCTAGGGGAACTTCGATGTCCATGAGTGGCTGGAACTCTGAATTTTTAAGTTTTTTTTTTAGTTCAGCTGTCTACTCTTCCAAGACTTCCTTCTCCAGCATCAAGCAGGTCATTCAGGAAAGGCTGTGGTAACTTCTCTTCTTGGGCCTGTTTCACACACTCACTCACATTCACTCTCACTCGGTCCACTGGTAATGCATCTCAGTCTGGAGGTGACTTATCTTTGCTCAGGAGTGCTGCCATCATGTCCAGGGGTTGTTTCCTCTTTTGTGTTCAGGGGACAGTCACATGTCCAATGGCTTGGATCCTGTGGCCGAGACAGCAATCAGGCAGTTGACTGAAACGAATAACAAATCTGCCAAGAAGACCCCGACAAAACGCAGCACACTTATCATCTCAGGAGTTTCCAAGGTAACTGGTGATCTGGGACCTCTCCCCTGAAGTGGTGTACTGAGGGTTTTTAATAGGGGTATGGGTGTCATGATGCTTGGTCCTGCAGGGGATCTCCTATACAAAGGAATCTGTTTGTGCTGAATAATGACCTCCAGTCATATAGTATCACCCCACAAAGGATCTCAAAGCACATTGCCGTTACTGAAATGCACCTGTCTTTGGGGGTTCAATAGGTCACAGCAGTAGGATAGGAAGTTAGTGAAAATGATGCAGTGTCCAGTTGAATCTTCATGGGGGATTTAGAGAGGGGGAATGGGATTTCATCAGGTGTCCCTGGCTGGAGGACGGAGGAGGAGGAGAACCATGCTGTGTTATGAGATCCACACACTTCAAATATCTCTCGCCAAATAATGGCAACTATACAAACATACGCTCTCCTAGCAGTACACTGGGGCATTGGCTCCTCTGAGGAAACAGAACTTGAAGGCTTAAGCATCAGAACATGGGGTTTCACAGTGCTTAAGAACACGCGCAAAGCCCATCCGTCCTGAGCCTCAGAGTCCCACCTGATGTTCCTCTCATGGGGCAGTTTAGTGTTTTGAAATAGAACTCTGTAGCTTCTCCTCTCCATCCCGGCCCGAGAAGCTAATTTTCCTCCTAGATGGGAGAATTAGTAAGAATGGCTTGGGCCCTTTATTTTTAAGGAGGGGAGGAGATGGCCCAATGGAGACGAAGGTAATTTGTGAACTTCAACTCTCAACTTCTGTCTGTTTTGACCTTTGCATCTCCTTCAGGTACCAATTGCCCAAGATGAAATGGCACTTTCTCTTGGTTATGCTGCATCTATGGAAGCCACCATGCATGGATATTCCATAATGGCAGGCATGTGCGACCACCCCCAGAGCTCCACTGAGCCATCTCAGCTGCTGGAAGCATCATTCTCAGGACAGAGAGCTAGTCAGGAGCTGGATGAGACAACACGATCAGACATCTCTGAGAGACCTTCGGTGGAGGACGTGGAATCTGAAACTGGCTCCACAGGAGCCCTCGAGACCAGGAGCTTAAAGGATCATAAAGGTGAGGCTGAGTGAGCGATGTTCAGCGCAGCAGGGCCTGGGGGATGACATGATAGTCTCACACTTTGGCAGTGCAACATCCTTCCTCTAGCGTCCGACGTGTGGGTCACATCAATTTCACTCGTGTTCTGTGTTACTGCTTTTGTAATGGGGAGCAGGAGGGAAATGTTCTGAATGAGTAGTTGTGGCTACTTCCATAAGGGTTTTGGGGGTTTTTTTTAAGGCAGTCACTTCTTGTGAGCAAATCAAAGTGAACTGTGTACTGTAATTCACGCTGCTAGCTAGGAGATCTTGCTAATTACTCAACTGAGTAAGTGAGCAGGATACATTACAAAACACCAGAAAAGTATAGTGTAATTTTTAAGACTAACTCACTAGTAAGTATTCTGCAGGTATAGCTCATAAGTTACAATGACTCTCTCATGGGGGACCTTGCTATAGCGCAGAGGTGGCCAACTTGTGGCTCCGGAGCCACATGCGGCTCTTCAGAAGTTAATATGCGGCTCCTTGTATAGGCACCAACTCTGGGGCTGGAGCTACAGGCGCCAACATTCCAGTGTGCCAGGGGGTGCTCACTGCTCAACCCCTGGTTCTGCCACAGGCCCTGCCCCGCTCCACCCCTTCCTGCCCCCTCCCCTGAGCCTGCCGTGCCCTTGCTCCTCCAAGCCTCCTGCATGCCACCAAACAGCTGATCAGGAGGTGTGGGGAGGCACTCATCGGCTGGGCTGCCGGTGGGCAGGAGGTGCTGGGACTGGGGTGGGGGAGCTGATGGGGAAGCTGCTGACACATTACTGTGGCTCTTTGGCAATGTACATTTGTAAATTCTGGCTCCTTCTCAGGCTCAGGTTGGCCACCCCTGCTATAGTGTCTTTTCAAGCTTTGATGAGAGTTGGAGCTGGTGTTAGGTGTATGTGTGTGAATTATGGGATGGAGGTTCTGCTGTAGTTAAGGTAAAAGAACCAAACACTTCTGCCTAGGCTAAATATTGATTGGTGGTCTGCAAATGAGGCAGGAAAATTGCGCTGGAGCCCCAGTTTAAACATAAGAAAATGGTCCTGAACTCATCCCTAACTTTCCCAGACCCATTGTCATGTATGTAAAACTAATGAGCTGAAATTCAGCAAAATATGAACCATGGAAAAGTTTTTTTTGGTTTTTTTTTTTTTATTAGGAGAGACTCTTGCCCCCATATCGATGAGCATGAGAGATAAAGGTGCAGGATTGCATTGTGGTCACTAGCAAAGAGCTAGCTTCAGTGATCACCAATAAGGAAATGGAGACAGAAGGGTGAAAAAGATAAGGAAGAAATGGCGTGCTAAATCATTGAGCTGATCTCTTGCCTGCTCCCCCCCTTGCTCAGAGGTAGGCTAGTGCAGAGATTCTCAACCAGGGGTTCGGGGCCCCCTGGAGGGCCGCGAGAAGGTTTCAGGGCATCCACCAAGCAGGACCTATGTTAGACTTTCTGGAGCCCAGGGCAGAAAGCCAAAGCCCCACCGCATGGGGCTGAAGCCAGAGGCCCTGAACCCTGCTACCTTGGGCTGAAGATGAAGCCTGAGCAACTTAGTTTTGCGGGAGCCCCCTGTGGTGTGTGGCCCTGGGCAACTGCTCTACTTGCTACCTCTAATGCTGGCCCTGGCTTTTATATGCAAAAAAATCGTTGTTGTGGCACAGGTGGGCTGTGGAGTTTTTATAGCATGTTGGGAGGTGGCCAGAGAGAAAAAAATTGAGAACCCCTGGGCTAGTGTATCCCCAGAGCTCAGACTGGAAACCAAGTGGTGGTACTCTCCCAGGCTGCAGACACAAGGCAAGTTCTACCCACTTGAGATGCTGCTCAAAGTCTATTGTATGGATGGTCAAAATACAGTACAATCACATGTACTCTGCTGGTCCTCTTGGGCCTGATTCCCCTTTAAATCAGGTTTGAAAACAACCTTGGAACTGGATTAAGGTATAAGCACAATCGACACATACCGAGGGCCTGTGGTCTATCATGAGATTTTGATGCATTTCATTTTTCAATGGAAAGCTGTTTCTAGCCCTTGTGGTTGTTAAGAAAAACTTGAAAATGTGAACTGAGTGTAACTGATGCAGTGATACCCAAGTCAGACAGTCTCCAGCAGAGAAAGGAGCAGCAGCCTCTAGAGCAGTGGTTCTCAAACCTTTGTATTGGTGACCATAGGCGCCAACTTTCGTCAGCGCCAGTGGGTGCTCAAGCCCTGGCCCTGGCCCCTCCCCAACTCCGCCCCTCCCTGCCTCTATTGGATCCCTCCCCAAATCCCCACCCCGGCCCTGCCACCTCCTCCCCCAAGTGCGCCGCGTTCCTCCTCCTCCTCCCCCCTCCCTCCTAGGCTTGCCATGCGAAACAGCTGTTTGGCGGCACAAGCGCTGGGAGGGAGGGGGGAGAAGCAGGACCCAGCGGCGCTCTCAGGGGAGGAGGCAGAGTGAAGGCAGAGGTGAGCTGGGACCAGGTGGGGAGCTGCCGGTGGGTGCAGAGCACCCACCAATTTTTCCCCGTGGGTGCTCCAGCGCCTATGTTGGTGACTCCTTTCACACAGCAAGCCTATGGGTGTGACCCCCCACTTATATAAAAAAGTGTTTTTAATTTATATATTTAACACTATATTATAAATGCTGGAAGCAAAGTGGGGTTTGGAGGTGGAGGCTGACAGCTCGCAACCCCCACAGAATAACCTCATGACCCCATGAGGGGTCACAACTTGTGTTCCCTCTAGGCTGCGCGGTTGGGTGGCCGTCCAGGAGTGATTCAGAGGCCATGCACTTGATTAACACAGCCATGCACATCTGGCGATGTGTGTTCAAGTGCCCCTCACCATATTGCTCCTGCAGCTGCTCTTGGGACCCTCCTGCTGGCTGTGCAGAGCAGGAGGTGAGGGCGGTGCTGATGTCAGGGTGTCCCCCCACCCCCGTACCCTATCTCCTCAGAGAAGGGGAGAGGGGGCAGCCTGGCTGAGGGCACGGAACAGGAGAGAACTGTTGGGTCTGAGGTCTGAACCAGCCTTCCCAGTGAGTGAGTGCCTTAAAGAGACAGGGCATCATTATGTCTGTCTTCCTCTTCATTTTGTCTTTCTCCAGTCAGCTTTCTCCGGAGCGGTACCAAGCTCATCTTCCGGAGGAAGAACAAGCAGAAGGAAGCAGGCCTGAGCCAGTCGCATGATGACCTGTCCAATGCCAGCACCAGCTCTGCCACCAGGAAGAAAGCCAGCAGCTTCTCCCGGCGCCTCATCAAGCGCTTCTCCTTTACGTCTAAATCAAAACCCAAGGCCAACGGCAGCACAACATCAATGGGCGAGAACTAAGGGTGGGATGAAAGATTGCATTGAAGCCCCCTTTGTCTCTGTGTCTTTCCCACCCCAGGTATCTGCGAACTACAATCCAACTCCTTCCTCCTTCAGCTGAGGGGGTTACCTCACCTCCCCTGGTCCTTTATATTGGTTGAGGAGGTAAGGGAGTTATGAACCCAAAACTTAGGTTGATTAGGCACCCTGTTTCTGCCTCTTCCGGATATCATGACCCATTTGTGCTTGCAGAAGCCCTGATAGCTTGCTAAGCAGTCATTCTGACTGCTCCAGGCACTGGTGGAATGACTCCATGTCCTCCTGATTGCCTTGCACCTTTGACTTCTCCAGATGACCTCTTAGAAAGGGGACGGGGCCTCCGAGGTGTCTGCTCCAGGGTTAAGACTTAACTCTTTTTAGTTCCTGAAATCTTTAACGGTGTGACAAAAGAAACCCTTGATTCCCTTTTTTGGGGAAAAGGGGTTAATCTACGGAAGATCAGGGCTCCTCCACTCTACTTCTGCATGGTGCAAAGTTCATGGTCTGACTGAGGAGTAACACCTGTTCGCTGCAGGGGAAAGACTAACTCCATAAACTAGTTATTTGAACAGTGCCCCCCTGTTTTGTAGAGAATGTTGGGGATTTTTCTTTTATGTGAAAGGACTTACCAGAAGAAGGGAACACTAGGTGAGACTCTGCAAGACAACTGGGTCCTTGCAAAAGTCATCTTATTATCACTACTGCAGCAGCTGCTAGCCAGACATGAGGCTTCCTCTATTGCCAGTGTGTTATAGAAAGATGAACTGATCCATAGATGTAGCTCCCCAAAATGTGGTGTCCACCACATTTAGCTGTCTGGACCAGCAGCTAGTTTTTGTACATATGGTCTCCTTTCCCTACAGAGATGGCTGGGGACACTGGAGGAGCAAATGTTATTTGGTCTTGTAGAAGGCAAGGTCCTTGCACTGTGCACAGCTGTTGTGGTCCATGGGTGCTCTACTCTGAAGACAAACATGATGCTCGGAAAATGAGGGATAGATTTGTGCTGGAGGAGTGTTTGCTATGTAGCTTGAAGTTTATTTTAGTGGCCCACATGCCCCATTCTTTAGCCGAAAGAATAAAGGTAAAGTCCTCCACAGAAAAGATTTGACTTGTTAAAATGGATCTTTCCCTAGTGGCTCCTGATGGCACTGACGACGACTCCTCCTGCAAATCTGATTCTGACTACGTATCTTTCTTTCAAGTAATATGAATGTCCTCAATTTGTCTTGTATTGGCAGAGGAAATGATGCTAAGAAATGCAGAGGCCTTCAACTTCATTGCATGGAAGAGAATCAAGTAGACAGGCAGATGCTTTGCCCTGAATGTGGCAGGGGTTAGAAGTTTCAGAATTTACTTTTCATTTAAAAAAAAGGGGGGCAGCTTGTATGTGGAAAAAATTACTCCTGGGTGATTGCAGGAGGACAATTATTAAGTTTTGTAAAAATTACAGATGAAGTCCCATCTATAGGAAAATCCTTGAACAGTGATCGTGGGGCACATCAAAAGACTAGAAGGGGGTTAGCAGTGTATAACTGTGAAGAGTTTAGGGCCAGGAACTATTCATGTTTCTGGGCTCAGGGCAGCACTAGGTTCTGGGTAGGATCCAGAGTACACAGCTATGATTTGAAAGCTAATGAGTGGGGCACCTAAGTTAGAGGTGCTCTTTAGCATTGTCCCGCTCACCTCAGCTAGACTAGGGTGTGCACAGTATAAAACAACTGGTCCAGTTGGCTGACCAGTAGCCTCCTCTTTCCCCAGCTTTTGGTCCTGAACAGTCTGTTCAGTCTCAACATCCTTTCTATTTTTCTCCCTTTTCCTTCCTTGCTGAGAAACCATCATGCTTATGCCACTCCTTCCCACACATTATCGGCCCACAGCACCTGCTGTCTGTCACTGAAACATGAGCTCCTTGATGGAGACTGGGCCAAGATCTCAACTGGGGCATGTTGGCAGTTTTGGAGGACTCCTAGAAAGATGTATAACCCACTTTTCTGTCACAGCTCACCTTCCTCTGTGGTCTCAAAGCTGTAGGCTTTCCTGACTGGAAATCCTCCACCTGCCTCATTCTTAGTTTTGTTTTTATTTCTCTCAACTTTTGGGAGGTAGTTTGAGACTAAAAGTGGTTAATGTTCTGAGGTCAGACAACATCAATATTTCTCCAATAGCTACCTGTGAAACCCTTCCAGGGATGCTATAGCAGCTTCCCTGGAAGGCTGAAGATAGTAAAATACCCATGTTTGAGGTTAGACTGAACATAAACTATGAGCTGAACATGACTTTGAATAACCGAAACAAGCAACTTCTGAGCTGCAACTTAACTGTTTCATAAGTTTGATTTGAGCTTAAATTCTTCTTAAACAACAAATGGAATGGGCTGTCTCTGCTGGAGAGTACCTGGCTGTGAAAATGCCAGTGTAGCTCATTATATACTTCTTCAAATGTAAAAATCCAGACACTTCAGTACACCCAGACAGTCCCTTGCAGATGGCTGCAGGGCATGGTGGATGTCTCCTTAGTAGGGTAAACTAGGAGTCTCGTCTTTACTTTCTTATGAACTTTTATTTAAAGTATCTGATAATTGGGTGATCATATTCTTAGAGCAGGGTTGCTCCGTTTTATGGTCTTGGTTAAATGACACATTCTGCTCCTTTCTGCATCTTCACATTTGTACTCAGTAATTTTTCATGTATAGCTGCTACCATGCATGAGCCGTAGATTGTGGGACTTTTGCCCATGCCTTTTGTGTACTTCTGGTTACCTGATATATGAGGAATGGTGACGCTTCAGCCTCACAATTAGGTGGGGTTAGGTCAAGTAACTGATCTACTTTTAGCATACTTACAGGTGACAGAGGCCATGTACGTCTTTAGCATCCAAACACTTCTAGAATTTGATGTGTTTAAGAAGCACGTCCTACAGGATTTTATTTTCAAAACTGATCCTTAAGTCTTAAAAGATCTAACTTTTTCCTTCTGTACTTGTACTTACTGCTTTGGAATGTTTGCTGTGTAAACTATCTTTCACAGAGGCTGCAGTACCCTCAATGGATTGTTTATTCCCTCAACCACTTGACTGCTCATCCTGGTGCTATCACAGTAATTGTGGTATAACCACCAGGATCCACAAGGATGAAGATTATTTTGCACTTTTTAGATTAAAGCTGCAGAACATCTCCTTAAAGGGTCACTGGGGTCAAACACTTATATTTAATAAAAACTGGTTCTTTACCAGATATCAGTGTTTTGATGTGTGTGGGAGGAAAACTTAATGTAACGTTTAGGGTTTGCTTTTTTTCTTTTTCTTTTGGAAGAATTGCACTCTTTTGGCACATCTGCTGTGCATATAGTGCAACTTTCTGCTGGCCATTTGAGAACCAAAAAGTGAAAGTGATTCTAAACAAAATGAAACTGCAGTGTTATTGTCTAGCCTGAAACTAGTGCAAAAAAATACACAATGCAAATGAATGTCAGTGTCTAATGTGATGGTAATAACACACAGCAAATGAAATACATTTTAAAAATAGCTTTTAATTTGAATATCCTTTTCTAATCGGCTGGCAGGGCTGTTTTTAAGCCTATAGATGAAAAATTAAAGTCCATTTTCTGTCCTCAGTCTACAGGCAATCCCATCTCATGTCAATAGAAACTGCATGCATAGATAAGGAATGCTGTGCAGCTTTAAATGTTAAGGGACACACACATACAGGCTTAAATACAACAGGCAGTGTTATGGAGATCTCTCTTTCGAAGGCTATTTCAAAAAGCTGCATGTTAATGGAACCAAGTTGTGTGTGTGTGTGTGTGTAGCGGAGGGGGCTATGATATGAACTCATTGAAAAGGAGAGGTATAATCAGTAGGTCTGATTACTACCCTTTACAGATTTGTGGTGTTACATACTGGCAATCCTCCCCATTCCCATAGGCATTTCTTGTAATGTGGTATGTTTAAAAAAGAGAGAGAGAGAGACAACTGTGCTTCTTACAAATATCTGTTGAATTCACAGTCAGATGAGTAGAGGTAATGGAAGGGGGACTACATCCAGGCAGAGAATGGGACAAATAAGTGTGGTGAAGCTGTGGATAGTGAAAAGTTTTATACAAACCTCTGCAAATTGTTGACTCTTTATTCAGCTAAGTTAATTACTTCTTAGAATATGCATGTACATATATACAGCATATTTGTGTGTGTGTGTGTGTGTGTGTATATATATCGAGGTTTTCTTCTATTTCTTCTGAGTTAATCATTACTTAGGGACTTGTTTCCTGTGAAAACATCTTTCTTTGGGTTAGATTTCAAATCCATAGAGCTGGGGGCTTGTGGGCAACTAGTAAGCCAATCTGATCCTAGATGGGACAGCAGCTGTAACTTAGACCTTATTTGTTCCTTTCAGCTGTTTTTTTTTCTTCCCTTCCTGTACATAACAAATATACAGTAAAAGTGTCCTATCCTTGGTAGCAGAGATTCAATGAAAACCCTGATTTAAAAATAAAATAAAAAGCTGGTGTGGCCCCTGTGATATTGTAGCTCCCTTTACATGAGTGCCCCTCAACCCAGGACTCCTTTCACAGGTATCTGCTTGCTTTGCTCACTTGTACAGGTTCTGGAGCAAACACCCACACTGAGCCTGAGCTAGTGCCCCACATTTGTGCTCTTTTGTACTTTGATGCCTTCTTTGTGGGTGGATTATTTTAACCCCAGATTTCAATGCAAAGAAAAATAGGAACTGTTTAGCTATTTAAGAGAGTCAAGTACAATGATTTATTTAAAGATTAAACTAATGAAATTCTGCACCTTTGTAAATGTTTAAGAAGAGTTCCATTGCTGTGTAATGGCCTGAACTTGTTAACTTATTAAACTAAATGGGAGTTATAAACAGTATCTTGTGTCCTCACCTCACATGTCTTGTAGTTTGTTGAAAAGGTTTGAATAGCCAGAAATCAAAAAACAAGCAACCCCAATTGTTACACTTAACAGCTTATGGAATTTGCAATATACTGTAGTACTGGAATAATAGTAAATGAGAGATGAAGCCTTCAGCAGTTGCTGTGTGACTAGACTAGTCCTATCAGTCCATCTCTTCTGCAATATACCACTTTTCAGAGAAGGAAGCGGTGGGTGGGAATGCACTCATACAAGTTTGTGGTGTGGGTGATGTAACACTCCAGCAGCATTAGTTGCCTCCGTGAAATAGTTAGCTCTGTTCCTTCTTTACTTTCTCTGCTGTATACCTTGTGCTGTTGGCTCCTCCTTTCCACCTGCCTCTGCAACAGCTTTGGTAGACATTTTAACCTGTTACGTGATGCAACTGATTAGACCTCCCTGTATGGAAACTTAATTCTGCTTGATATAGGATGTAGCCTATGCTGAGACATGTCTTATTTCTAATCAAGTGTCCCATATCCTGTATCAAGTCTATATACGATACATTGTGTCCTTGATTCCACTAATACCATGGCTCTCAAACTTTTTTACTGGTGACCCCTTTCACACAGCGAGCCTTTGAGGGCGACACCCCCACCCCTTATAAATTAAAAACACTTTTTAAAATATATTAAACACCATTATAAATGCTGGAAACAAAGCAGGGTTTGGGGTGGAGGTTGACAGTTCGTGACCCCCTATGTAACCACCTCAGAACCCTCTGCGGGGTCCTGAACCCCTGCACTAATACTAAGGTAAAGAATCCTACACTTCTAGCATGGTTATGGTTATTATACATAATAAATGGTACTCTTAATCTTTGTATGATTGTTTTCCACATATCTGCCCTTCACTGCTGTGAAAAAAATAGAAAACTAGCCTCCTGTAGGGTGAGCAGGCCACCAGCAGCTGTGTGACCTTTATGTAAAAATGTCTTATAGCGTGATGGCTATATAGCAAAAGCCGCTTGCACACCATGCAACAACAAATTGGTCCTAGAAAACCTATGAACAATGCTACATATTCTTGAGCCTCATCCAGTGGCCCATTATCTTTTAACTGACTACTTAATGTATGAATAGATAGGAAAAAAGTGCTGTATAAAAAGTAATATTGTTATCCCCTGGAACATGGAGAGAGGAAAGAGGAAGGATGTCTGGGGTGGGAGCATTCATGAACAACTGAAGGGAATGGGGGATTGTTTAGAGCATCTAAGGAGCTGTCTATGGGGGGAGCACAAGGAGAATAGTTTAGGGAGTGTTAAGGAGACACACACACCTAGAGATATTTGCAAGAGCAGGTACGGTGGCAGAGTGGAGAAGGTTGCAAATGGAGATGGCTAAGATGAGTTGACAGTAGCACACAGGAAAATGATTAAGGGAATCCCTCAGTTCCTATTTTGGGATATGAGCTCAGGAAGATTAGTGGTGCAGGAGGGAGCTATCTAGTACAGCAGATGAAGGGAAAAGGGCACTTGGATGTGTATGTGGAGACACTTTAAAAAGGTTCAGCAGGGGTACATGAGGGAGACTTGGTTAGGGAGGGCTTGAAGGGGGACTTTTTTTAGGGGGAGCATGCAGGGATGAATATAGGGTGCTGACAGAGACTTGTAAGGGGGAGAAGTTTACAAAAGTACTCAGCAGGGACTTGCTTTTGGGTGAGCAGACAGGTAGAAGTTTGGAGTTTGCAGTAACCCGCTGGGACAAGAATATGTATTGGTTGGTGTTAGGGATGCAATCAGAGATGGGGAGAAGGCAAGCGTGTAGTTTTGGGGGGAATGCATGTGGGAGACTCTGGATGTGCAGAGGTGTAGTTTCAAGGAATATGCGCACACGGTTATAGTAAAGGACGCACAAAGGGGATGTATTTAGGTTTGGAGGGAGAATCAGGTGGAAAGGTGATTGGAGTAACACACCAGGGGCCTGTTGTAGGGGAAAGATGCAAAGTAATTAGTGGTGCATACAGGAAAGGTTAACAGAGTGGGGAGCTGATTAGGATATCTGACAGGGATGTGGTGAGAGAGAGAATGTGTGGTTGGGTTGGGTTGGTTTTCTGAGGAGGGGAGGGAGATTGGAGAATACCATTCTTAGGCATGTGAGAGCAGCCAAATTATGTGAAAAATGGTTTTATCGTTGCTACTAAATCAATCCGGATTGAACCCTGTGCTTCAATTTCACTCAGGCTAAGATCTGAATAGAACACAAACACGTAACACACTTTTTTCAGATTTTGAAAGAAATGTACTGATATGAATAGAACTGACCTGGAGGATATTTTTTGAAGCTATCATTGCACAATCAAAAGTGTCCCTTTTAAAAATATTTTAAAATTAAAGCTAACTTAAACATTCCATGTTCCTTATAGTGAGAGAAAAGTACAATTTATAAACTGGACTCTAGGACCAAGTTTTGCTAAATAAACACGTGCAGCAGAAACCCAGAGAAGTGAGAATGACCTGTGAGAATTAAGCAGCGTAATCAATGACTGTCGGCCTATGTCTCCCATCAGCCACGGTGGGCCCTAGGGCACCATGGGAGACATAGTGTCCTCTGGCCTCTAGCTCCCATTGGTCATTGCAGAGCCCAGCCGGCCGGGACTTCCCCTTTCCGGGGCGGTGCCCTTGCGAGGCCGCAAGTGGTCAGGCTGTGCCGCCATCGGGAGAAGGTCGGAGGCAGCGGGTGGTGTAGGAAGCCATCTGGGGAAGGAGCAGTTAGGGGTTGGGAGATTGAAGACCTGAGATGCCGTGTTGAGGGGCCCTGGTCTGGAGCCCAGTGCAGAAGTCTGGCCCAGGTTCCCTTACAAGCCTCCGTGGGAGTGGCAGAGTGGGGTGGCCTATTTGGGGACTGATAATACCCTGGCTAGGGGGAAACTTCAGTGCTCTATAGAGCAGGGGTGGGCAAACTACAGCCCGCGGGCCAGATCTGGCCCGTGGGATTTCCACCCCTGTAGCACCGTGGGCCACGTGCCACTCCCAGAAGCGGCCGGCACTACGTCCCTGCGGCCAATGGGGGAGGAGGGGGACAGAGGGCTCCACCTGCTGCCCTCGCCACCCACCATGGGGAACCGCGACCAATGGGAACTTTGGGGGAGTTGCCTGCAGGCGAGGGCAGCGCAGGAACTCTCTGTCCCCCTCATCCCCCAGGGGCCGCAGGGACGTGGTGCTGGCCGCTTCTGGGAGCAGCGCGGGGCCAGGGCAGGCAGGCAGGGAACCTGCCTTGGCCCCGGTGTGTGCTGCTGCCACCCCGGAGCCGCTCCAGGTAAGCAGCGCTGGGCCTGACCCTGCCCCCCAAACCCCTCCTGCCCTGAGCCCCCGCCTCACCCCTCCTGCACCCCAACCCTCTGCTGCACTCTGCACCCCAGCTGCACCCTGCACCCTAGCCCCTTGCCTCACCCCTCCTGCACCCCAACCCCCTGCCAGACCCCTCCCGCACTCCTCCCTGCACCCCTGCCCTGAACCCGCTCACACACTCTGCACCCCTGCCCTGAGCCCCCTTGTACACCCTGCACTCCTCCTCTGCCCCAGCCCCTTGCCCTGAGCCCCTTCCTGTCCCCCCTCCCACACCCTGCACTCCCTCCTGCACCCCAACCCCCTGCCCTAGCCCTACATTCATGGCCCTGCATACAATTTCCCCACCCAGCTGTGGCCCTTGGGCCAAAAAGTTTGCCCACCCCTATTCTGGGATGTTTGCTGTCATCAGTGAGACTGTGCCGGCTTGGGCAGGTGCTTGGCAAGGTGGGGGTTGTAAATTTCTGATGAAGAATGCTCTATGTTAAATAAAATTACCGTGTGACAAACAGTGGCATCTGGCTCTTTTCTTAAAGTGTGAAATAGCAACCAGGGGTCACTGCCCAAATCAGGGGGGGGGGAATGGATGGAAACACACATGGCACTGTCCCACCTGTGACACCCCAACACCTTGAGTCCCCAAATCCTTGTACCTGCCATCACTCGTTAATGGTGCCTCTCTCCACTCCTTGCAGCAATCCAAGCCGGAGAAAGCGGACGTGCTGGAGATCACAGTGTAGCACATGGGGAGCCTGCAACAGAGCAACATCCTGGGTAATGACTCCCTGTAGTCTCCCATGGACTGGTGAGGATCCATCTTGGGGGAGGGTCTGTCTGCCCCAATGCCACCCAGACGGAGGGTCCACACCTCCTGTCAGGCTCAGTGGGATGCACTCTCTTGCCCCCCGTAGTCTCCTATGGGTCATATAGGATCTGTCTGCCCCAGGGATGGTCCATGCCATGCTGAGAAGAGTTCATGCTGCCTACCAGGCTCAAGGTGTCACTCCCCCCCGATCTTCATGGGGACTTTGGGAAGATTCTTGTTGCTGTAATGGGATCCCAGAGCAAAAGTGGCTGGTTGGGTGTCTTCGGGGCTATGGGGTCTGGGCCTCAGAGGTGTGAACTCAGAGTCATGGCTTCGGGCTCAAGAGAAAAGGGGTGGAGACTAGAGATGCCAAGAGATGCACTGTCACCCTACAGCTCCAGTACTGCTGCACCCAAAAGCCTCACTCAGGTCTGGGCCTAATTGTGTTGAGCACTGCATGGAAAATCAGAGAGAAACAGAGATGTGTATGGAGATGGATAGATGAGCATCTCTGGCATACAGAGGAGGGATGGAGAGGTGTGTGTGGCATATGGAGGACAGATGGTGATGCTGCAGGCTGGCAGGTTTGTGGGTTTGGCTTGTGGCTGATTGCCACAACAGCTCCTGGCCCCCCATTTGCTGAGCTGTTTCTGACACTGATCTATCTCTTGCAGCCACCACCAAGCAGAGCCTGGCCACAGAGCAGCACTACAGCAGTGGCTACATCAGGTGCATGGACCAGCTGCACACTGTGCTCCTCAGCTGCTCAGGGACGGACAAGCACGTGGGCTCCTGGCTACTGAACAACCTGCTCCAGTGCCTGCCCCAGATCTCACCCTCTCCTGCTCCCAGAGTAGCCTGCTCACCACAGAGACCAAGACCAGCCCCCAGCTGGAGCCCCAGCCCAGGGCCCAGCTGGCCTGGCAGCCACTGTCCCTAATGTGGAGAGCCTGATGTCTGGTGGGGGGAGACATCCCAGCATCTCCTCTTTAGTGTCAGGACATACTATTACAAACTGCTCCCTGTCCCAATTTCCTACCAGTTGCGGTTACATAACAAGTTTTTGCTGCCCTGATGCAATTTGCCACTCCCACAATTCACCAGCCCTGGGTCTAGGAGTAGCGAATTGTGACAGATGGGTATGCCTTCTCACAATGTGCTACTTCTGGGAAATATCTATTTGAAATGGGGACACTCATGAAATGAGTTTTCTAATTGAATACATTTTTCTAAGTTAGAAAACATTTGTTTTATTGAGGTCCAAATTTAATATAGAGATTTCATGGGGTAGGAAACTGTGACAGGGCAGATACCATCCGTCACAAATTGCTATTTCTGGACCAGGGCTGAGGCAACCAAGGAAATCCGGCAGCATTGAAGTGATAGGATCACAAATAATAACCTGACATTAAAAAACAAAAAAACCTTGAGTATTAAAACCTGTAATTTACTGCGTCACAATAAAAACATAGGTGATGTTATAATAATAATGAAACTAATGTTTTTGAAAAGTCAATAAAAGGAATTGAACTACATTTACAGGAAATTATGATACAGAATGGTCAATTCAAGCAATTAGAAGAGCAAAAAAGACAAACCCTGAGCCCTCACCTGCTAACCCTAATCCCAAACCCTAATTCCTGTTCCCCAGTACTCTAACCCAACTCTTCCCCCTAACCTTTGACCCCATCCCTATCCGACACCACAACCCAACCCTAAACCCTGACCCCTCCCTTCACCCTAGGCAACCCAACCCTGGCCCCTGCATCCTAACCCTTCAACTAACCCTGATCTCCAACCATCACCCCATTACATCATAATCCCCACCCTAACCATAACCCTAACCCCTTAACTCTAACCCACCTTTGAACCCAAACTCTTACTCAACCTAATCCCTAAAGCTAATCCTAACCCTCATGTTAAACACAACCCTCTAGCCCTAAGTCTTGCCTCCCAGAACCCTAACCCCTCCCCTCCCCCTAATCCAACTCTCCCTCTCAACCCCTAACCCTTTCCAAACCTAATCCACACCCTAAACCTAACTCCCCCTTACCCTCACCCTAATCCACCCCCTAGACCTTGACTCTGTAATCCCAACCCTCAAACCCGAATTTCCCCCCTCAATGGGTGGCACCATCCTCTTTGCAGTGGGGGGCAGAGGTAGGCTAGACAGAAAATTGGGGGGGGCTGCACCCCCCCTTGCCACATGGCCCCACCCATCTCTATGGCTCTGTTCCCTGCTCCTCTTAAGTGCCAGCCCTGCCTCCTCCCCCACCCCCCGCATTTCCCTCCTCCTGGCCAGTGGGGGGTGACTGATGTGCTGGCTGGTGCCATGGTATGGGCAATTGGGGTGGTCCCCTGTCTCCTCCTCTTGCTGCTGCTCTTCGCCCTGGGGCTGGGGCTGCACCTCAGCTTCCTGCCACCCTTCGACCGCTTGCAGCCCCCAAGAGCTGCCCTGGTAGGGTAACCTGGCTCTCACAGAGCCCTTGGGGAGCATCAACCATGGGCGGCAGGGCCCAGGAGCCTGGGGCAGAGTGGGTCTGTTTGGGTTGCCGTGGGGCACCCTGAACCCTCTGTCAGCTCTGGGCGGCGCATACAATTGTGTGGGGACTTCCGCGATGCTGCTGGTGGTGACACTGTCGTCAGAGCTGGGTGGCCAGAGCGCTATCCAGTTCGGCGAATGAAAAGTGTGTGTCTCCCATGGAGGAGCAGTGACACCCGGCGGCCAGTCAAGGTACTGCACAGAGCGAGGTCTTTTCCATGGAGTAGCAGTGACACTAGGTGGCCAGTTGGGGTAATGCACAGAGTGTGTTTCCGTTGCAGCAACAGTGACACCCAGTGGTCAGTCAGGGTAATGCACGGATCACATTTCTTTGGAGCAGCAGTGACATCCTGTGGTCACTCAGGGTAATGCACAGAAGGTGGTTCCCTTGGACCAGCAGTGACACCCAGTGACCAGTCGGGATGATGCACAGAAGGTGATTCCCTTGGAGGAGCAGTGACACCTAGTGGCCAATTGGGGTAATGCACAAAAGGTGTTTTCATTGGAGCAGCAGTGGCACCCAGTGGCCTGTCGGGGTAAAGCAGAATGGCCAGCAGGTGTGGCATTAGCCTCTTGCCGTTTGGTGGATGGGTGCTGGGTGAGGTGGGCTAGAGAAAAAAAATTGGGGAGCTGTGCCCCCTTCATCACCTGGCTCCACTCCTCATGGTGGCCAGGCCTCTGCTCCTTGTTAAGGCCAGCTCATCTCCTCTCCCCCCTGGCCAGGGTTTACAGCAATATAACTGTTATTAAAATAAAATAGTAAACAGGATTTACTCCAAGTCCATCTAAATAATCTAAATCTGTCCAAATTTTAGTATTAAATCCGAAGTCCTCTTAAATATCCCATCAGAAACCAAAAATCTAAAGCAACATTTGAAACTGCAAACAATGCTTAATTTAAAACCCAAACATTTAGAAAAGCTATTTTGTTTTAAAAACAACAACAAATGCTATAAATTATCAAAAAAGTGTGCTATAGCAGGATGATAAAATAACATAAAATAAATAAGTCCTACTATTAAAACCACCTATAAAGCAATTGAATAGTTGAATACTGGCCAAAATACTGGTACTGCAATAGTTGAATACTGCAATACTGGTATTGCATGGCAGACATTCCAGTCCCGTAAACGTCAACTAAAAGCTCCACTTCAACTAAAAAAAAACAAAAAAACAAACCAAAACTAGGGTTACCATACATCCGTATTTTCCCAGACATGTCTGGCTTTTTGGTTCTTAAATCGCCGTCTGCGAGGAATTTTTAAATATTTTAAAATGTCCAGGATTTGCCATTATTTTCCCCAAAGAAGAGTTGATCATTCAAGAAAGAAAGTGAATGTTGATCACTTGAGAGAGTGCCTGCTTCCCCCCGCGAGCTGCCACTGCTTGCGCCGTGAAACAGCTGTTTCGCATGGCTGGGAGGGAGGGGGGAGGGGGGGAGCACGGGGAGGAAGCAGGGCTGGGGCGGGAATTTGGGGAAGGGGTCCAATGGGGCAGAGTGGGGGCAGAGTTGGGATGGGGACTTTGGGGAAGGGGTTGGAATGGGGGTGGGGAATGGGTGGAGTTGGGGTGGGGCCGGGGGCAAGAGCAAATACCGCCCCCTGTGGAGTGTCCTCTTTTTTGAATGTTCAAATATGGTAACCCTACCAAAACAATAAACCAAAACAGTCAGTCTTAAACAAACCTGCACATAAGCTAAATTAAACCTATACCAACATTGGAACAAACTATGTAATTTTCTAATTCTAACTTCTTGTTTCACCCAGGAGGGAAAGTATTCTGTAGCCCCAGTAACCGTGCTGTCACGACAACATTTCTTTCACTAAAAACGGTTTTTACCCAATATAAATTGCCTTTAAAATGGTCTAACAGAAATTCTAATTGTATCTTTGCAATAATATCCCAAGTATGCAAGTACGTCCCCTCAGAGCAGCACCGCATTCCTCAACGGCTAACCAAGCGAGTAAGTGATATTCTTCTGCTAGAATCCCATCCGGATTATGCATTTGTGAACCTGGGGCCTGAAGGTGACGCGAGAAAGGTGAAGGAGCGAGCTCGGAGCTCTCCGACCTCACCTGCTGGAGAGCTGAGAGAACTGACGGAGCGAGGTACTAGCTAATTTAAATATTAACGTGGGTCTCTGGCGGCGGGCTCCCCCTGGAGAGCACGGAGAGTTGATTGAGCGCGGCAGGATCTTATTTGCATATTAAAAGCCGGCAGTTTGGGGACACTGGGGTAAAATTTGAGTAAGTTTTGCGGTTGGGACCCATATTTTTTAGTGTAACGTATTGGAAGCCCGCCTGGGCAGAGCCCGCCCCTGGCTGGGAGTGTGGTCACCCTGACGGGGAAGCCCGATGCACGACATGGGGAAGGCGCGCTGAGCACTCCAGGCGCTTCAGAGAGACGAGCCGGCGGAAGCTGGGTGGTATTTTAAAATTCTGTTTCTAGTGGGTTTAGCGGCTGCGTCGCTTTTCTTTTTTCTCTTCAATGCGCCACCGATGGAGTCTGGTGAGGGGTGTAATTGCCTGCGTCTTATATGCGCTGTCGTGACGGCGGCGCTGGAACAGAAGCGCGCGGGCAGCGGTTGGGGCACGCGGCAGTTCCGAGGTTGGAAAGCGGTTAGTGTCTGCTGGAGATCGTGGAAAGAGCCGCTACGGGCCGGGGGCGGGGCGCTCGTTGTCTCGCGATTTTTGAGAAGAGCAGCGCTGCCGGCCTGCCCGGCGTTTTCTGACAGCTGATCTCCCATTGGGCCTAGTGAGGTGACGGCCCTCACTAAGTGGCATTTTCTGACAGAGCTAATCTCCCATTGGGCTGTCACCAGGTGACGTTTTCTGAAAGCAATGTTGGGCGGAGACATTATGGCCGTGTGCCGTCGGACGCCCGCGAGAAGTAGCTCGAGACCGAGCGGCGCTGATTCCGGCTGCGTGGGCGGAGGAGCGGAGACCACAGCAGCAGACGCTGCCCTCCTGCTTGGTGAAAAGCCGCAGGGCCCGTGGGTGTTCACAGGTCGCGCCCGCTTGCTGCACGATTAACTGTGCTTTGGTGAACTTTCCAATGCTCAACCCTCTCTTTTTGCACAGGGTTACAATGTCCTTAAGGCGACAGTGACAGGCCGTCACTCTGCTCTTCCCAAGTTGTTGTGGACTCACAGGCCTGTGTGCTCTCAGCTCCCCACGGTTTCCAGGGAGACCCCCCTAGTGTGCCAGCCCTTCTCGAGGTCACCACCTCTTTGCCAGGGTCGAGCTGCAGACTCCTCCGCCCCTGGGACTGCTCACTGCAATCCCCAGGGGAACCCTGTTACTGCAAAAGTCCTTCTCTCTCTCCCAGGACCAAGCCGCAGGCTCATCTGCCCCGAGACTGCTCACCCTAGTCCCCGGGGGACCCCACTACTGCACAGTCCTTCTTGCTGGTCACACACTCCCAGGGGTTAATCGTCCCCCCCCCCCCCGAAACAGCTCCTCTCTGAGCCTTCAGCACACCTGGTCCTCATCAATCCCCCTTTGTTTTACTGCTCTCCAGTCATTTACTGCAGGAAGCGCCACCCACAGGGTGCAGTATATCCCACCGCTACCACCAGTTGTCACAGAGTCCCTGGGCGATGCTCTGGAACTGCTCCCTACGAAGCCAGTCAGGACTCTGGGGAAGTCTCCTTTCTGTGAGCAGACTGTCTTCAGGACACACAGCTCACACAATTTCCACCTTCCTGGGTCTGACCTCGGAGCATTCAGCATCCTCTGCCCCTCCGTGCGCTTCCCACAGCGAGTCTGCCCAGGCGGGCTCCTGGGGAAGCCAGAAGGTCCTGCACCCCAACTTTGCAGTCAGACGTGACTCTCAGCCAGCCAGTAAAACAGAAGGTTTATTAGATGACAGGAACATGGTCTAAAACAGAGCTTGTAGATGCAGAGACCAGGACCCCTCAGCTGGGTCCATTTTTGGGGGCCGTGAGCCAGACAACCACGTCTGCACTTCACTCCATGTCCCCAGCCAGACTCAAAGTGACTCTCTCCTGCTCCTCCTCCTCTGGGCTTTGTCCCTTTCCCAGGCCAGGAAGTCACCTGATTCCTTTGTTCTCCAACCCTTTAGCTCTCACCTTGCAGGGGGGAAGGGCCCAGGCCATCAGTTGCCAGGAAACAGGGTGTGGGCCATTCTCTGTGTCCAGACCCCTGCACACACCTGTCCTCTAGGACTCTGCAACGATCACACACCCTTATCCCACCACCTAGATACTTAAGAGCTGCATAGGGGAAACTGAGGCACCCCCACAATATTCAGAGGAAACATTAAGAACAGTCCCTCTTCGTCACACCCTGACAGGCTAGTAATTGTCTGGGAGTGTCCCCTTCCTCCCCCTAACTAAATGTGAAGGAGGGTGACCTGCGAGCAAGTAGAGATGCTTTGTAGTTTCTGCTCTGTCCTTCTATGTCATCTGGTGTGAGTCACTGGAGACCACATTGTTCTCCAGTTCCCTACTCAACCATTCCTTTCTTCAGAGAACCATCCTGGGCAGGCATGGGTGTCATTGGCTGAGGGTGTGCAGAGATCTGGAGGGCTGCAGTTCCTTATGAGTAATGAGCATTTTAGGCCCTGGATAGGCTGGAGAAGAATAGAGAAGGGGGCTCCAATGAGCAGCAGCCAGCTAGTACATCTGTCTGTGTGCACGCAGCAGTGGTGGCCTAGCTTATAAGTGTTCTCTTTCTCTTTTCAGTTCCTGTTGACTTTGGGTAGATGAGAGAATGGCCAGCCTGTGGCAGAGACCAAAAGGAGCACCCACCCTGAGGCCATCCTGGGGGATGGAAACCAGATAGTGATCTGTGGAGTAAGAGCAAATAGAAATTTGCTCAGTAATGAGGGAGGGCTGCAAAGACTCTTCTTAGCATGGAGTGGCTCTTTGAGAAAAGGCCTTTGCATCTATGTGAGGCACGATAAGCTTAGGGGGAGTCATTGGTCCCCTCTCAAGGACTTGCCCGGTGCTATGGAGTCTTCTTGAAGTATGGTAACTATGTGGAGAGCAACTTGCCTGTAACCAGAGATGCTCAGTCCTTAACTCTCTTCCTTCTACATCACTGAGTGAGCTTCCCTGGTGACGCCACTCTAGTCCTCCTTCCTACCGACTCTGGCTTGCTTCAGAGGACATGAGCAGGGGGGACCGAGAGTAGCCTTTGGCCTGTGTGTCTGCTCACAAGGGTGCACCACCCAGGGCAGGTGGAGGGTCCGCAGCTCAGTACAGCATCCCGGACTGATGTGCTCTGGCCGTGGGTCCTGCTCCTGGGTCCTGCTCCCTGAGGGCTATGCTGGCCCCGTAGCAGGACCCCACACCAGGGACGCTCTTATAGGCTGTGAGCAGTCAAAGGGCAGTAGGGAACTGAGGAGCAGCCACAGCCCCGGTGCCCAAAGCAGCAGGAGGACAAGATGGGGAAGTACTGTGGCTGCCTACAAGATGACATTAGTTAGTGCAGCACTACCCGACTCTGGCTTCTGGCCTCTGACATTGCCATGGGCCAGGGCCTTGGAGGAGAGGAGGCAGAGCTGGCACTTCACTGAGGAGGAGCAGGGGGTAGAGCCACAGTGAGGGGCAGGGCAAGGCGGGTTGCAGCTGTCACAATGTTCTGTCCCCACCCCTCCCCAACAACCAGAAGAGGCTGGCGCTGCCCACTGCTGGCCACGGGGTGTTACTGGTTTTTCTGAGAAACACTCTGTGCATTACTTTGAATGGCTACTGGGTGTCACCACTGCTCCATAGAAGAGACAGTATATTCATTATCCCTGACTAGCCATCGGTGTCACTGCTGCTCCTGAGTAAACAGTCTGAGTTGCCACTGGGTGTCGCTGTTGCTCCAGGGCAGAAGCAGTCCGTGCATTATCCTGATTGCCCACCCACCGGGTGTCACTGTTGCTCCTGGGAACACCACCAGTGCATTACCCTGACTGGCCTTGAAGATAAATGTGTGGTAAAGGCTGAGTACAGACTCCTGCTTCCCTCTACCTGGGGCTTGGTTTCTAATAAAAGGTTTCCTGCTCGTTCTGGGTGAAGGAGGAGAATTTCCCCATTTTGGGAGTAGCTGATCTCCCAGGGCAGGGGGGAGCATGTCCTCCTGAGGAGAAGCCTGGAACCAGGAAGGTGACTACAGGTGCTGAAACGAGGAATCCTTGTGGCACCTTAGAGACTAACAAATTTATTTGGGCATTTCCAAATAAATTTGTTAGTCTCCAGGGTACCACAAGGACTCCTCTTTTTTTACTGATACAGACTAACACGCCTACCACTCTGATGTTTGTTCTTCCTTCATGACTCTCTCTAAAATGTTGGCCAACATGCTCGCTCTCCTTGCCTGTTGGTCAACAGCCTCCCTTTATAGATATGTTCACCTGCATGTGTCCCGTGGTGAGTGAGACAGAGATGTCTGTAGCTCTCTCTGCAGATCTACTGTGTGTGTGTGTGTGTGCGTGTGGGGGGGGGGGGGGGGAAGAGAGAACAGGACAAGGACTTAAAGCTGCTGCTGCTTCTCATGTGTGCTTCTAGTGCAGTGTGCCTTGATGCAGCAAAGGAATTGTAGTCTCTTACCTTTGTTTGCAGAATGTGGTGCCCTATGTGTTACTTGGTGCAGCTGAAGGTGTGATTAAAAATACATAAATACATCATATAGACAAGTTTGCAAAGATCCACTTGGGCATTGAAAATTTATTCCCCAGAATGCCCCCATTCCCGTTTCTTCCACTGTCCCACCCCTACTGTGTTATGCTTATAAGAAGCTCATGGGATCTTTTTCAGGGGAAAAGGCAATACGCCACATTTATTGGAGATACAACAATTAGCATATGCATTCAATCACACACGCATTGTCCCGCCAGTCGATGTTGTGTTACCAGTTCAGAGCAACTGAGTGGCCAGCTAGGTTGATCACGGGTAGGGAGGAGCCAGGTTCTGTCAGTCACAACACAATGCTCTGGGGAAGTCTTGGCAGGATGAACCCAAAACTTCATGGCAAAGCGCCATGTTTATACAGTGAACTTCCTTCATTGGGACCAATGAGTTTTGCATCATCATGCTGTAATCAATTGCTGTTTGACAAGTGCTGGTTTTCTTAAATTGTTCTTATTTTTTTATTTTATTCCTTCATAAGTCTCTCGGGGAGTTACCCCATGCTGGTTTTGATCACAGCTATCTTGTCACAGTTGATAGGTGCTTGCCTTATTTTTTAGTCATCAATGTGCCCAACTTTGATATCTCAATAGGGGCGTGTTGCAATCTCCTGGCGCCTTTATGTCTGTCCTCCCTAGATCATCTGGTCCGGTGGTGGCCTTCACGCTTTTCTTCCAACACACACAGTCCTCACTGATGTACAAAACAGGACTGATGTACACAGACTATTTGAACAGGAATACCAAACTGCAATGCAGGAGAAAGCAATTATTCCATTCTTTTACTTATTTCAAAAGTCTAATTTTAAACCTACAACAAAGCGGTGACCCTAAAGGTTTACTACTGCCTTGAAATCAGCTTTAGATGCTAGATTCTGGCTGGGAGGAGGAGGATGTAATCCGTAACCTTCTACAGATGGGGAAACAAGCAAGATTGAGGCTGAACAGTCACACTGCAGAACATACAGAAAATTTTAACTACATATAACTCTGAGTTCTTTAGTATCTCAGTCATGCTTATCACGCTGGCAGCCTACTCTAAGGAATAAGGACGTATTCTGATAGGTTGGTAGTAGTTTTTTTAAATAAAAATGTGTGGTGGGGGACTATGCTCTAGCAGCTCTAATTTTAACGCACCTTTGTATAACTACCACTTAAACTCTGTAATAGTGTATAGAAAGATCTGTTTCTCCATTTGTATCATTACAGCAGGTTTTTTTACATCACAAATGACTAATCATATAGGAAGAGAGGGCAGGCTACTCCCTTTTCTCCTTCACTCTGAACCACATGTACCGTGCTGGAGGGGAGATAGCCCAGGAGTTTTGCAGGTACCCTTTTGCCCCATCTCTGTATTGAGATGTCACAGCAGAGGCAAGGCACTAAGCAGGGGGTTGGATCGAGGAGAAAAAGATAGATGGAGTGTCTTGTGCTTTCTCCCACCATGAAGTGAGGAGCCAGAAACTTGTAGCTGCCAGGGCGTGGTGAGAAGCACAAGCTGCTATGAGAAGTGCCTTCTATATGTGCAACAGCGAGTCACAGAGGGAGCATCCCTGAGCTGTGCTGCCAGTGGGAGCAGCCAACCTCACAGTGAGGGGCATAGGTGACCCCTCCCATGACTGGGGACAGTAGGTTACAGTGGGGCACCCTTTGCCATCCCCCCCCATCAATTTTGCTTTCCCTCCTTGGCTTGTGTGCCTCAGTTTCCTCCTCTGAAACCACTTCATCTCCTGCTCCTATCCCTCCAGGAACTCACACCCTCCACCACTCACCTAGATAAAGTCCTCTAATACCCTCTCATTCCCTCTCTGTGGCGGACCTGCACCCTAACCCTCCACATCCAAAATCTCCTATTCTCCCGTATGCCCTGCCCTCCTGCTCCTGCCCATTTCCATGCCCCCTGAGCGGATCCTAAAGCAACATGCCCCCACTTCAACCCAGATGGGTGGAGCCACAACCCAACATCCCACAACTGCCAGGAGCCCCAATCCCTGTGCTTATCCCCCACCTGCTCCCCTATTGCCCCTCAGCCTCAATCCTCCTCAGGACCCCGTAAGCCCTCGGCGCCCATCCACAGCCCCCAATATTGCACGGCCTGCTGAGGCCCGCTGGGAGTGGGAAGGGGGCAGAGGGAAGATATGGAGCAGTGCCTTGTGGGAGATGGAGTGGGCCCGGCCGACCTCTCCCATCAGCCACCGCAGATCCCTCGGCCCCACGGGAGAGGCAGCGGACAGGGCGGAGCCCAGCGCCTTCATGGGGGCGGGAGGCGCTTTTGTCAGGACTACAGCATTTGCTCAAGAAACTTCCTGAAAAAGCACAAGATCAAATCCTCACAGACGCACCCCTGGAACCCCGACCTGGGATATTCTATCTACTACCCAAGATCCATAAACCTGGAAATCCTGGGTGCCCCATCATCTCAGGCATTGGCACCCTGACAGCAGGATTGTCTGGCTATTGTGGAAGTATAACATTGTATAAGTGGACATGCTGGATACATTGTATATGAGAGGGCATGCCAAAACATGTTACAAAGTATCTGAGGGAGCACACGTAGGGACAGTTAGCTTTTGAATGGAGAAGCAATTAAGATAGAGCCAGCATGTCTAAGAAGCAAGCATCAGAATGGAAGGTGTGAAGGGCAATTATTTAAGTTAACTGGAAGCTGTTAAAGGAGATTGTTAAGGGTGGCAGGTAATTGAAATACGTGACTGGTCTCAGGGATCTCGAAGGGTGGTGACTAAAATCTTTTTCTTCTTTTGTCTGTAACTTCTCTGTAACTTGTTCTCCAAAAAACTGTATAAATTAAGAGACACAAGCCCCACTCGGGGGGCTCGCTTCTAAATGTATTAGCAGAGCAGCCTTGCTAATAAAACAGAGTGGTCTGATAAATTGTGAGTCTGAGTCAAACTTTGACACTATGTAGACTCCCTCCTCAGGCCCTACGCTACCAGCACTCCCAGCTACCTTCGAGACACCAATGACTTCCTGAGGAAACTACAATCCATCGGTGATCTTCCTGATAACACCATCCTGGCCACTATGGATGTAGAAGCCCTCTACACCAACATTCCACACAAAGATGGACTACAAGCCGTCAAGAACACTATCCCCGATAATGTCATGGCTAACCTGGTGGCTGAACTTTGTGACTTTGTCCTTACCCATAACTATTTTACATTTGGCGACAATGTATACCTTCAGATCAGCGGCACTGCTATGGGTATCCGCATGACCCCACAGTATGCCAACATTTTTATGGTTGATTTAGAACAACGCTTCCTCAGCTCTCGTCCCCTAATGCCCCTACTCTACTTGCACTATATTGATGACATCTTCATCATCTGGACCCATGGAAAAGAAGCCCTTGAGGAATTCCACCATGATTTCAACAATTTCCATCCCACCATCAACCTCAGCCTGGTCCAGTCCACACAAGAGATCCTCTTCCTGGACACTACAGTGCTAATAAATGATGGTCACATAAACACCACCCTATACCGGAAACCTACTGACGGCTATTCCTACCTACATGCCTCCAGCTTTCACCCTGACCACACCCCACGATCCATCGTCTACAGCCAAGCTCTGCGATATAACCGCATTTGCTCCAACCCCTCAGACAGAGACAAACACCTACAAGATCTCTATCAAGCATTCTTACAACTACAATACCCACCTGCGGAAGTGAAGAAACAGATTGATAGAGCCAGAAGAGTTCCCAGAAGTCACCTACTACTGGACAGGCCTAACAAAGAAAATAACAGAACGCCACTAGCCGTCACCTTCAGCCCCCAACTAAAACCCCTCCAACACATTATTAAGGATCTACAACCTATCCTGAAGGATGACCCAACACTCTCACAAATCTTGGGAGACAGGCCAGTCCTTGCCTACAGACAGCCCCCCAACCTGAAGCAAATACTCACCAACAACCACATACCACACAACAGAACCACTAACCCAGGAACCTATCCTTGCAACAAAGCCAGTTGCCAACTGTGTCCACATATCTATTCAGGGGACACCATCACAGGGCCTAATAACATCAGCCATGCTATCAGAGGCTCGTTCACCTGCACATCCACCAATGTGATATATGCCATCATGTGCCAGCAATGCCCCTCTGCCATGTACATTAGTCAAACTGGACAGTCTCTACGTAAAAGAATAAATGGACACAAATCAGATGTCAAGAATTATAACATTCATAAACCAGTCAGAGAACACTTCAATCTCTCTGGTCACGCGATTACAGACATGAAGGTCGCTATCTTACAACAAAAAAACTTCAAATCCAGACTCCAGTGAGAAACTGCTGAATTGGAATTCATTTGCAAATTGGATACTATTAATTTAGGCTTAAATAGAGACTGGGAGTGGCTAAGTCATTGTGCAAGGTAGCCTATTTCCCCTTGTTTTTTCCTACCCCCCCGCCCCAGACGTTCTGGTTAAACTTGGATTTATGCTGGAAATGGCCCACCTTGATTATCATACAGATTGTAAGGAGAGTGGTCAGTTTGGATGAGCTATTACCAGCAGGAGAGTGAGTTTGTATGTGTATGGGGGTGGGGGGGTGAGAAAACCTGGATTTGTGCTGGAAATGGCCCACCTTGATTATCATGCACATTGTAGGGAGAGTGGTCACTTTGGATAAGCTATTACCAGCAGGAGAGTGAGTTTGTGTGTGTGTGGTTTTTTTGGGGTGGGGGTGGGGGGTGAGAAAACCTGGATTTGTGCTGGAAATGGCCCACCTTGATTATCATACACATTGTAAAGAGAGTGGTCACTTTGGATGGGCTATTACCAGCAGGAGAGTGAGTTGGGGGGGGGGGGCGGAGGGTGAGAAAACCTGGATTTGTGCTGGAAATGGCCCAACTTGATTATCATACACATTGTAAGGAGAGTGATCACTTTAGATAAGCTATTACCAGCAGGGGAGTGGGGTGGGAGGAGGTGTTGTTTCATGGTCTCTGTGTATATAATGTCTTCTGCAGTTTCCACAGTATGCATCCGATGAAGTGAGCTGTAGCTCACGAAAGCTTATGCTCAAATAAATTGGTTAGTCTCTAAGGTGCCACAAGTACGCCTTTTCTTTTTGCGAATACAGACTAACACAGCTGTTACTCTGAAATTTGTCAGGACAGATTCCGTTGTGGAGCAGCGCCGGAAACGGAAGTTGTTGGAAGAGGAAGTGATGTCAGCGGCCGGGACGCTAACCGCTGTCCACCAGGGGATTCGGCTTTGTTCTGCGCAAGTCGCTCCCGTCGTGAGCGACGCATCCTGGGAGTTGTAGTTTTTAAAGTGCTGCCGACTCGGGCATGTTTGGAACCGGCACGTGTCAGCCAGTGGCCCCAGCCCGCCGCAACCTTCCCCAGCGTGCACCCCGTCCACCACAACCTGCACCCCCATCCCTACTCCCCCACCAGCCCAGACCAATCCGCCCCCATCTATCCCCCCATCCGTTGGGGCTCTCAGTCCTCCTTTCTTCTCCCTCCAACACCCCCTAGGCCACCCCAAACTGCACCCCTATCCATCTCAGGGCACCCCAACATCCTCCATGACACCCCATCCCTACACCCCAACCCCAATTGGCTCCAATCTATTTCTCCATGCTGGGCCCCACATTCCCAACATCACACTCCCCCAAGCCATCCACAGCCTCCCAGGTTTCCCTCTCCAATTCCTGTTCCCCCTCGAACCTGCCAGGTTCCCCTTCTCAGCCACACTGGGGCCCTCCAACCTCCCTCCACCCTGCCCTTGGGCTCTCGGGCTTCTGAATCCCACATTCTCTCAGAACACCTTGGGCACCCGACACTACTCTACCTCACGGTGCAGCCCACACTCCCATATATCCCTGACAGTCAGTCATACGACTAAGCCACTGATGCGTGGACCCCAAATTGACTACTGAACTTCTCCATCGATCAGCACCATGGACTCTCCCTCTCCTTTCCTCTTCTTGTGCTGTCTCCCTTCATAAGACATGGGAAGGTGTGCTAGGTGTGCATCCCTGTAGGCTTGTCCTAGGGAGCCATAAAGAAGGAGGAGGGGACAGAAATCATGCAGGGCAGTGGATAGTAGAGTGGAGCGGTGACTGTCGGTGTTGACTCAGTCTCTGTTTATTGAGTGGGGCTCATGCAGATGGAATGGGAGGGGGAAGCAGGGATGAGGGCAAGATTAAATGCACCATTAGAACTTTGTGTAGTGATCGTTCATGCTTGGCGTTTGCAGCTGTTCTTGCAGAGGAATTGTCCAGGAGCCCTAGCTGGATGAGAATATGGCAGAAGTGGACCTGAGCAGCCTGGACATCCTTCAAAGGAGACATGAATAGTCCTCATGTTTCTGCCTTCTGCATAACTGGCTGTGAGGTCAGTGCTTTCAAGTCCTCGTCTGTTCTCGCTGTAGTACTCTTCACGGGCCGTGGGCTCTCTCATTAGGTACGAGACTCTGGGATTAAGGCTGGGGAAGGGACCAGAGTCTCCTGAGCAAAGTGACTATTTTGGGTGCCGTTACAATGGGCGCCTTCTAGTTGCAGTTGTAAAGTAGGAACATGAGATGGGTTGAGGGCGGAGCCGTGGGATACGGGAGATGTGAAATGAAGAGACTACGCGACACTGCAGACAGAGATGCTCATATTTTTTCTTTCCCCCCCCCACTCTGCTGGGTTTAGTACCAAGGAAAAAGAAGTGAAGCGTCAGAGTCTACTGCCCTCATGCGATGGAAAGTGAGTGAGAGCAGCGAGCCTGTGACCATTGTTGATGCCAGGCAAGAGCTGTCCATCTGGGAGCCGAGGAGACGCCACTGTTGGTGACATAAGTGTCTGGTTTGGTGAGGGCTCTGCTCACGCCCCACCTGAGTCCAGGTAGGGAAGCTCCGTAAGGTAGGGCTGGGTTTGTAAGGAAAAGTTCCTGACTAACTGTGGTTACGAGGGAGGAAAGGTGGTCCCCATTTTCAGAGGCTGCTCATTTCTCTGGTCAGCACCGGTGTCGCATCCACAGCAGAAGGTTTCATGTAGGAGGATGACTCCAGGAGGTGAGTTGCTTGCTATCCTACCATTTTTTTCTCTCTCTCTCCTCTAGTATGTTGGCCAACACACACACTCTGTCTCTGTCTCCGTCTCTGTCCTTGCCTTTCCCTGTGCTGTCTCCCTTCCTAGGACACAGGCAGGCACGCTAGGCGTGCATCCCCACAGGCTATGTCTCGGAAGCCAAGAAGAAGTAGGAGGGGACGAAAATCATGCAGAGCAGTGCGTGCGAGAGCGGAGCGGTGACTGTTGGTGTTAACTCGGTCTCTGTTCATCGAGTGGGGCCAATGTAGATGGGATGAAAGAGGGAGGCAGGGCTGAGGGCAAGATTTTAAGAGATGTTAAGAGTCACAAGAAGGGTTTCTTCAGGTATGTTGGCAACAAGAAGAAAGCCAAGGAAAGTGTGGGCCCCTTACTGAATGAGGGAGGCAACCTAGTGACAGAGGATGTGGAAAAAGATAATGTACTCAATGCTTTTTTTGCCTCTGTCTTCACAAACAAGGTCAGCTACCAGACTGCTGCGCTGGGCAACACAGCATGGGGAGTAGGTGGCCAGCCCTCTGTGGAGAAAGAAGTGGTTAGGGACTATTTAGAAAAGCTGGACGTGCACAAGTCCATGGGGCGGGATGCGTTGCATCCGAGAGTGCTAAAGGAGTTGGCGGCTGTGATTGCAGAGCCATTGGCCATTATCTTTAAAAACTCATGGCGATCGGGGGAAGTCCCGGACGACTGGAAAAAGGCTCATGTAGTGCCCATCTTTAAAAAAGGGAAGAAGGAGGATCCTGGGAACTACAGGCCAGTCAGCCTCACCTCAGTCCCCGGAAAAATCATGGAGCAGGTCCTCAAGGAATCAATCCTGAAGCACTTACACGAGAGGAAAGTGATCAGGAACAGTCAGCATGGATTCACCAAGGGAAGGTCATGCCTGACTAATCTAATTGCCTTCTATGATGAGATTACTGGTTCTGTGGATGAAGGGAAAGCAGTGGATGTTTTGTTTATTGACTTTAGCAAAGCTTTTGACATGGTCTCCCACAGTATTCTTGTCAGCAAGTTAAAGAGGTATGGGCTGGATGAATGCACTATAAGGTGGGTAGAAAGTTGGCTAGATTGTCGGGCTCAACGGGTAGTGATCAATGGCTCCATGTCTAGTTGGCAGCTGGTATCAAGTGGAGTGCCCCAAGGGTCGGTCCTGGGGCCGGTTTTGTTCAATATCTTCATAAATGATCTGGAGGATGGTGTAGATTGCACTCTCAGCAAATTTGCGGATGATACTAAACTAGGAGGAGTGGTAGATACGGTGGCAGGTAGGGTTAGAATACAGAGAGACCTAGACAAATTGGAGGATTGGGCCAAAAGAAATCTGATGAGGTTCAACAAGGACAAGTGCAGAGTCCTGCACTTAGGACGGAAGAATCCAATGCACCGCTACAGACTAGGGACCGAATGGCTAGGCAGCAGTTCTGCGGAAAAGGACCTAGGGGTGACAGTGGACGAGAAGCTGGATATGAGTCAACAGTGTGCCCTTGTTGCCAAGAAGGCCAATGGCATTTTGGGATGTATAAGTAGGGGCATAGCCAGCAGATCGAGGGACGTGATTGTTTCCCTCTATTCGACATTGGTGAGGCCTCATCTGGAGTACTGTGTCCAGTTTTGGGCCCCACACTACAAGAAGGATGTGGAAAAATTGGAGAGAGTCCAGCGAAGGGCAACAAAAACGATTAGGGGTCTGGAACACATGACTTATGAGGAGAGGCTGAGGGAACTGGGATTGTTTAGTCTGCAGAAGAGAAGAATGAGGGGGGATTTGATAGCTGCTTTCAACTACCTGAAAGGGGGTTCCAAAGAGAATGGTTCTAGACTATTCTCAGTGGTAGAAGATGACAGGACAAGGAGTAATGGTCTCAAGTTGCAGTGGGGGAGGTTTAGGTTGGATATTAGGAAAAACTTTTTCACTAGGAGGGTGGTGAAACACTGGAATGCGTTACCTAGGGAGGTGGTGGAATCTCCTTCCTTAGAAGTTTTTAAGATCAGCTTGACAAAGCCCTGGCTGGGATGATTTAATTGGGGATTGGTCCTGCTTTGAGCAGGGGGTTGGACTAGATGACCTCCTGAGGTCCCTTCCAACCCTGATATTCTATGATTCTATGATTTCCAGCACCAATCGAGCTTTGTGGAGTGATGGCTCATGCTTGGCTTTTGCAGCTGCTCTTGCAGAGGAATTGTCCAGGAGCCCTAGCTGGATGAGAATATGGCAGAAGTGGACCTGAGCAGCTTGGGCATCCTTCTAAGCAGACATGAACAGTCCTCAGCTTTCTGCCTCCCGCATAACTGGCTATGAGTAAGCGGTCAGTGCTTTCAATTCCTCATCTGTACTCGCTGTAGTATTCTTCACATGCTGTGTGCTTCCTCGTTGGGTACGGGGCTCTGTGGTATTAAGGTTGGGGAGGGGCCAGAGTCTTCTGTGCAGAGTGACTATGTTGGGTGCTGTTAGAAAGGGTGCTTTTTGGTTGTAATGCTAAAGGTGTAATGGGAGGAGAGTTGAGGGCGGATCCCCGCCGTGTGGGAGAGGCAAAAAGAAGAGCCTACGAGACGTTGCTGACTGAGATGGTAACTTACTTATTTTTTTCACCTTGTGCTGGGTTTAGTACCAAGGAAAAGGAAGTGAAGCATCAGAATCTACTGCCCTCATGCGATGGAAAGTGAGTGAGAGCAGCGAGCCTGTGATCATTGTTGATGCCAGGCAAGAGCCGTCCATCTGGGAGCCGAGCAGCTGCCGCTGTCCATGAGATAAGTGTCTGGTTTGGTGAGGGCTCTGCTCACGCCCCACCTGAGTCCAGGTAGGGAAGCCCCGTAAGGTAGGATTGGGTTTGTAAGGAAAGGTTCCTGACTAGCTGTGGTTAAGAGGGAGAACAGGTCCCTATTTTCAGAGGCTGCTCATTTCTCTGGTCAGGAACGGTGTCTTCTCCGCAGCAGAAGGTTGGATCCAGGAGGATGACTCCAGGAAAAGAGTTTCTTGCCTTCCTCCCATGTTTTTCTCTTTGTCTCTCTCTCTTCTCCAGTGTGTTGGCCAATTCTCTTTCTCTCTCTTCTCCTCACCTTACCTTTCCTTGTGCTGTCTCCCTTCGTAAGACACGGGCAGGCGTCCTAGGTGTGCATCCCCGCAGGCTAGGTCTCCGGAGCCATGGAGAAGGAGGAGCAGAGAAAAATCGTGTGTGGCAGTGGGCGCTAAAGTCAAGCAGTGACTGTCGGTGTGAAATAGGTCTCTGCTCATTGAGTGGGGCAGATGGAGATGGGATGGAAAGGGAGGCCAGGATGAGGGCCAGATTCCCAGCATCAATAGAGTTTAGTGTAGGGATGGCTTATGCTTGGCTTTTGCAGCTGTTCTCGCATAGGAATTGTGCAGGAGCCCTAGCCACAGGAGAAATGGCAAAGGTGGACCTGAGCAGCTTCGACATCCTTCTAAGGAGACATAAACAGTCCTCATGTTTCTGCCTTCTGCATAACTGGCTGTGAGGTCAGTGCTTTCAAGTCCTCGTCTGTTCTCGCTGTAGTACTCTTCACAGGCCGTGGGCTTTCTCGTTAGGTACGAGACTCTGGGATTAAGGCTGAGGAAGGGACCAGAGTCTCCTGAGCAAAGTGACTATTTTGGGTGCCCTGACAATGGGTGCCTTCTAGTTGCAGTTGTAAAGTAGGAACGTGAGATGGGTTGAGGGTGGAGCCGTGGGTTATGGAAGATGTGAAATGAAGAGACTACGCGACACTGCAGATGGAGATGCTAATATTTTTTCTTCCCCCCCCCTCTACTCTGCTGGGTTTAGTACCAAGGAAAAAGAAGTGAAGCGTCAGAGTCTACTGCCCTCATGCGATGGAAAGTGAGTGAGAGCAGCGAGCCTGTGACCACTGTTGATGCCAGGCAAGAGCTGTTCATCTGGGAGCCGAGGAGATGCCGCTGTCGGTGACATAAGTGTCTGGTTTGGTGAGGGCTCTGCTCACGCCCCACCTGTGTCCAGGTAGGGAAGCTCCGTAAGGTAGGGCTGGGTTTGTAAGGAAAAGTTCCTGACTAACTGTGGTTATGAGGGAGAAAAGGTCCCCATTTTCAGAGGCTGCTCATTTCTTTGGTCAGCACCGGTGTCTTCTCCGCAGCAGAAGGTTGGATCTAGGAGGATGATTCCAGGTGGTGAGTTGCTTGCTATCCTACCATGGTTTTCTCTCTCTCTCTCCTCTAGTATGTTGGCCAACACACACTGTCTCTGTCTCTCTCTCTCGCCTTTGCTTGTGCTGTCTCCCTTCACAGGACACGGGAAGTCACGCTAGGTGTGTATCCCTACAGGCTATGTCTCAGGAGCCATGGAGAAGTAGGAGGGGATGAAAATCGTGCAGGGCAGCCGGTGCGAGAGTGGAGGTGTGACTGTCAGTGTTAACTCCGTCTCTGTTCATCGAGTGGGGCCCCTGTAGATGGGATGAAAGAGGGAGGCAGGGCTGAGGGCAAGATTTCCAGCACCAATCGAGTTTTGTGTAGTGATGGCTCATGCTTGGCTTTTGCAGTTGCTCTTGCAGAGGAATTGTGCAGGAGCTCTAGCTGGAGGAGAAATGGCAGAGGTGGACCTGAGCAGCTTGGGCATTTTTTCAAGGAGACATAAACAGGTCTCATGTTTCTGCCTGCTGCATAGCTGGCTGTGTGGTCAGTGCTTTCAGGTCCTCGTCTGTCCTCGCTGTAGTTTTCTTCACAGGCCGTGGGCTTCCTTGTTGGGTACAAGACTCTGGGATTAAGGCTGAGGAAGGGACCAGAGTCTCCTGAGCAAAGTGACTATTTTGGGTGCCGTTACAATGGGCGCCTTCTAATTGCAGTTGTAAAGTAGTAACGGGAGATGGGTTGAGGGCGGTGCCATGGGATACGGGAGATGTGAAATGAAGAGACTATGCGACATTGCAGGTGGAGATGGTAATTTTTTTTGTTTTTCCCCGCCTCTGCTGTCTTTAGTACGAAGGAAGAAGTCAAGCCTTAGAGACTTCTGCCCCCATGCGATGGAAAGTGAGTGAGAGCAGCAAGGCTTTGACCATTGTTGATGCCAGGCAAGAGCCCTCCATCTGGGAGCCGAGCAATCGCCAGTCTCGGTGAGATAAGTGTCTGGTTTGGTGAGGACTCTGCTCACGCCCCACCTGAGTCCAGGTAGGGAAGCCCTGTAAGGTAGGGTTTGGTTTGTGAGAAAAGGTTCCTGGTCAGCTGTGGTTAAGAGGGAGAAGAGGTCCCCATTTTCAGAGGCTGCTCATTTCTCTGGTTAAGAATGGTGTCTCCTCCGCAGCAGAACGTTGGATCCAAGAGGATGACTCCAGGTGGTGAGTTGCTTGCCGTGCTCTCATGTTTCTCTGTCTTCTCTAGTGTGTTCGCCAACTCTCTCTTTCTCTCCTCTCCTCTTCTCTCCTTGTGCCGTCTCCCTTCATAGGACACAGGTAGGTGTGCATTCCCACAAGTGAGGTCTCGGGAGCCATGGAGAAGTAGGAGCGGACGAAAATCATGCAGGGCAGTGCGTACGAGCGTGGAGCAGTGACTGTCGGTGTTAACTCGATCTCTATTCTTCGAGTGGGGCCAATGCGTGGATGAGGGCAAGATTTCCAGCACCAATGGAGCTTTGTATCATGATAGCTCATGCTTAGCTTTTGCAGCTACTCTCGCAGAGGAATTGTCCAGGAGCCCTAGCCAGAGGAGAAGTGGCCGAGATGTACCTAAGCAGCTTGGACATCCTTCTAAGCAGACATGAAGAGTCATCAGCTTTCTGTCTCCTGCATAACTGGCTGTGAGTAAGCGGTCAGTGCTTTGAATTCCTCATCTGTGCTCGCTGCAGTTTTCTTCAGAGGCCGTGTGCTTTCTCTTTGGGTACGGCGCTCTGTGAGATTACGGCTGATGAGGGGCCAGAGTCTGCTGTGCAGAGTGATTATTTCGGGTGCCGTTGCAAGGGGTGCTTTCTAGTTGTGATACTGTAGGGCTAATGGGGGGGAGGGTTGGGGCTGAACGCCGCCTTACGGGAGAGGAGAAAAGAATAGCCTATGCGATGTTGACCACTGAGATGGTAACTTATTTGTTTTTCCTCCTTGTGCTGCGTATAGTACAAAGAGTTTACTCCCCTCATCGGATAGAAAGCGAGCGAGAGCAGTGAGCCCGCGAGATGTGTTGATGCAAGCCAGGAGTCATCCAGTTGGCAGCGGAGCAGTCGCTAATGTCAGTGAGATAAGTGTCTGGTTTGGTTAAGGCTTTGCTCACGGCCCATCTAGCTCCAGGTAGGGACGCCCCGTTAGCTGGGGCTGGGTTTGTACAAAATGGTTCCTGATCAGCTGTGGTTACGAGAGAGACAAGGTCCCCATTTTCAGAGGCTGCTCATTTCTCTGGTCAGGAACGGTGTCTCCTCTGCAGCAGAAGGTTGCACCGAGGAGGATGACTCCAGCTGGTGAGTTGCTTGCCTTCCTCCCATGTTTTTCTCTCTTCTCTAGTGTGTTGGCCAGCTTTCTTGGTCTCTCCTCTCGTCTCCTCTCCTGGTGCCGTCTCCCTTTGTAGGACATGGATAGGTGTGCGTTCCAAGAGGTGAGGTCTCTGGAGCCATGGAGAAGTCGGAGCGGAGGAAAATCATGCAGGGCAGTAGAAAGGTTGCTGAAAGTACCTGAAGAGACAAAGGAACTGAGAAGGGGGAAGTCCAGGGCTGAGCCCAGACTAAGACAGGAGTCTAGTCTGCAAAGAGAAACAACTGGAAGTCTAAGCTGCAGAAACTCTTGAACTTGCCTAAAGACTTTTAGGATGAGAACTTACTTCTTGAATCCAGTCTCTTTAAGATCTTAGGCTTAGTATGCATGTGTATTTGTATTTGCTTAGTCATCTGCCTTCTTCTGTTTGCTATCCCTTATAATCACTTAATCTACCTTTTATAGTTAAACTATTCTTTTTTTATTATTAATTATTAAACCCAGTTTGTGCAACTTTGAACCAGGGGGAGGGAGGGAGGTCAAGAAGTTGTGCATATCTTCCTCCACATTAAATTTATGATCTTACGTTGTATAGATTTTGCTACAGCTCAAGACAGTATTATTTTGGGTGTACTTTCCAGAGGGGAACTGCATTTGAGTGCTGGGCAATTTCCTAGCAGAGTCTTCTCATAGAGAGGTGTTTACAGACTCCGTGTGATTCTCCAGCGGCTGCGTCCCTACTTATGTGTGTGTGCTGCCAGAGGCTGGAGAGCCTAAGTCAGCAAAACAGGGAGAGGGAGCCCAGGCTAGTGGAGCAGTCAGGCTCAGTGAAATCCCAGTACATCAGGTGGTATCCCAGCACGGGGGTCAAACCCGTCCCAGGGTGTGGCCCCTGAGAAAAGACCTCTGCATCTAACTGGGGCATGATAAACATGGGGGAATCCTTTGTTGCCCTCTCAAGGAACTGTCAGGTGCTATGGAATCTTCCTGAAGTCCAATAACTTCGTGGAGAGCAACTTGACTGTAACAAGAGATGCTTAGTCCTCAAGTGTCTTCCTTGTAGATCACTGGGTGAGCTTCCCTCATCATGCCAGTCTAGTCCTCCTCTCTAAAGCAGGCCACATTCAGTCGAGGATGTAAGCAGGGGTCTGAGAGTAGCCCTCGGCCTGTGTCTCCACTCACCAGGTAGCACCACCCACAGCATGTGGAGGGTCCAGGACTCTGCACAGCACTCGGGACTGACCTGCTACAGTTCAGGCTCCTGGGTCCTAACCCATGCCCTCACTACCCCCAGAGGGCTCTCTCTGTACGTTATCCCAACTGGCCACCAGGTGTCACTCCTCCTCCAAGGCAGACACCCCCTGCATTGCTCCAAATGGCCACCGAATGTCACAGCAGTGCTCAGAGAGCAAGGTTTTGTGCATTACTTTGACAGGTCACTGTGTGTTACCATTGCTCTGAGAGAAATGCTTTGCGCATAACTCGAATTCAGCACCCATCCTCACTGTCCCTTCATAAAGCAAATGGTTTGTGCATTAGTGGATTGGCCACCCGGTGTCACTGTGCATTACCCTGAGTGGCCACCTAGTGTCACTGTTGCTCCATGTGGGAAATGCTTTGTGCAATACCTGGATTAGCCACCCAGTGTCACTGTTGCTCCGTGAGGGAAATGCTTTGTGCATTACCTGGAATAGCCACCTAGTGTCACTCTTGCTCCATGAGGGAAATTGTTTCTTCTTTACCCTGAGTAGCCACGCAGTGTCACTTTTCCTGCGTGAGGGAAATGATTTGTGCACAACCTGAATTGGCCACCCAGTGTCACTGTTCCTCCGTGAGGGAAATGCTTTGTGCATTACCCTGAGAGGCCACCCAGTGTCACTGTTGCACCATGAGGGAAATTGTTTGTTTATAACCCTGAGTGGCCACACAGTGCCACTGTTGGTCCAGGAGGGAAATGATTTCTGCATTACCTGAATTGGCCACCCAGTGGCACTGTTGCTCCTTGAGGGAAATTGTTCATGCAGTACACTGAGTAGCCACCCAGTGTCACTGTTGCTCCAAGAGGGAAATGATTTGTGCATTATCTGGATTGGCCACCTGCTGTCAGTGTTGCTGCATGACGGAAATGGTTTGTGCATTACCCTGAGTGGCAACCCAGTGTCTGTTCCTCCATGAGGGAAATTGTTTGTGCATTACCTGAATTGGCCACCCAGTGTCACTGTTGCTCCGTGAGGGAAACTGTTGGTGCATTACCCTGACTGGCCACCCAGTGTCACTGTTGCTCCATGAGGAAATGCTTTGTGTATTACCCCAAGGGGCCACCCAGTGTCACTGTTGCTCCATGAGGGAAATGATTTGTGCATTACCTGAATTGGCCACCCAGTGGCACTGTTGCTCCTTGAGGGAAATTGTTGGTGCATTACCCCGAGTGGCCATCCAGTGTCACTGTTCATCCATGAGGGATATGCTTTGTGCATTGTGTGGATTCGCCACCCAGTGTCACTGTTGCTCCATGAGGGAAATTGTTCGTGCATTACCCCGAGTGGCCATCCAGTGTCACTGTTCGTCCATGAGGGAAATGGTTTGTGCATTATGTGGATTGGCCACCCAGTGTCACTGTTGCTCCATGAGGGAAACTGTTTGTGCATTACCCAGAGCGGCTGGAAATGGCCCACCTTGATTATCATGCACATTGTAGGGAGAGTGGTCACTTTGGATGAGCTATTACCAGCAGGAGAGTGAGTTTGTGTGTGTATGGGGGTGGGGGAGTGAGAAAACCTGGATTTGTGCTGGAAATGGCCCACCTTGATTTTCATGCAGGTTGTAAGGAGAGTGGTCACTTTGGATAGGCTATTACCAGCAGGACAGTGAGTTTGTGTGTGTGGTTTTTGGAGGGGGGTGAGGGGGTGAGAGAACCTGGATTTCTGCAGGAAATGGCCCACCTTGATTATCATACACATTGTGAAGAGAGTGGTCACTTTGGATGGGCTATTACCAGCAAGAGAGTGAGTTTGTCTGTGGGGGGGGCGGAGGGTGAGAAAACCTGGATTTGTGCTGGAAATGGCCCAACTTGACGATCACTTTAGATAAGCTATTACCAGCAGGAGAGTGGGGTGGGAGGAGGTATTGTTTCATGGTGTCTGTGTATATAATGTCTTCTGCAATTTCCACAGTATGCATCCGATGAAGTGAGCTGTAGCTCACGAAAGCTCATGCTCAAATAAATTGGTTAGTCTCTAAGGTGCCACAAGTACTCCTTTTCTTTTTGCGAATACAGACTAACACGGCTGTTACTCTGAAACCAGTGTCACTGTTACTCCGTGAGGGAAATTCTTTGTGCAGTACCCTGACTGGCCACCCAGTGTCACTGTTGCTCCGTGAGGGAAATTGATTGTGCATTACCCTGAGTGGCCACGGAGTGTCACTGTTGCTCCATGAGGGAAACTGTTGGTGCATTACCCTGACTCGCCACCCAGTGTCACTGTTGCTCCGTGAGGGAAATGCTTTGTGCATTACCGTGTGGCCACGCAGGACAACACACACATCTCACACAAAACATCTCACACACACAACACGACACACGACACTGCCACACACAGAGAACATGTCATTCATACACAAACACGTCTCTCACTCACACACAACACGACAGTGACACACAACATGACACACACAAATCAACACACAAACGACACCGACACACACACACAGACACAGAACACGACACACAATACTGCACACAAGTCACACACTCAACACAACACTCAAGACTACACACAACACACGACACACAATACACAACACTCAAGGAAACACACAAGACACACAACATGTCAATACATACACACAAAGCGATACACAATGCCTCACATGACACACAAGACGGCACACAAAACATCACACACAAAAAGCGAGACAACACACTACACCGACACACACACACACACAACACATCATACACACACTCAACACAACACTCAAGACAACACACAACACACTCACAAAATGGCACACAAGTCATACACACAGAGAACACGACACACAACACGACACACACGTCCTACGCCACACAAAACGACAGACAACATGACACAGAAATCACACACGACAGCAACACACACACACGACACACGCCGACACACACACGCACGACACATGACGTCTCACCCACGCCAACTCATGAGGTCTCAGACACGCCGACACACACACGCACGACGCACGAAACACGACGTCTCACCCACGCCGACACAGGACGTCTCAGACACGCCGACACACACACACGACGTCTCACCCACGCCGACACACGCCGACACACACACACACACACGACGTCTCACCCACGCTGACACACACACACACAATGCCTCGCCCACACCGACACACGCTGACACACACACACACGACACACGACGTCTCACCCACGCCGACACACGACGTCTCAGACACGCCGACACACACACACACGACACACGACGTCTCACCCACGCCGACACACGACGTCTCAGACACGACGTCTCACCCACGCCGACACACGACATCTCACCCACGCTGACACACACACACACGACACACGACGTCTCAGACACGCCGACACACGACGTCTCACCCACGCCGACACACGACGTCTCACCCACGCCGACATGCCCAAACACACACACAACACACGCCGTCTCGCCCACGCCGACACACGCCGTCTCGCCCACGCCGACACACACAACACACGCCCACACACGCCCACACACACACACACAACACATGCCGTCTCGCCCACGCAGACACACTCGACACACGCCCACACACACACACACAACACACGCCGTCTCGCCCACGCAGACACACTCGACACACGCCCACACACACACACACACAACACACACTGTCTCGCCCACGCAGACACACTCGACACACGCCCACACACACCCCACATGCCGTCTCGCCCACGCAGACACACATGACACACGCCCACACACACACACACAACACACGCCGTCTTGCCCACGCCGACACACACCCACAACACACACCGTCTCGCCCACGCCGACACACGCCAACAACACTCGCCGTCTCACCCACGCCAACGCCCACAACACACGCCGTCTCGCCCACGCCGACACACGCCCACAACACACGCCGTCTCACCCACCCCAACGCCCACAATACATGCCGTCTCGCCTACGCCGACACACGCCCACAACACACGCCGTCTCGCCCACACCGACACACACCCACAACACACGCCGTCTCGCCCACGCCAACGCCCACAACACACGCCGTCTCACCCACGCCGACACATGCCCACAACACACGCCGCCTCGCCCACCCCAACGCCCACAACACACGCCGCCTCGCCCACGCCGACATACGCCCACAACACACGCCGTCTCGCCCACCCCAACGCCCACAACACACGCTGTCTCACCCACGCCGACACATGCCCACAACACACGCCGTCTCGCCCACGCCGACACACACCCACAACACATGCTGCCTCGCCCACCCCAACGCCCACAACAGACGCCATCTCGCCCACGCCGGCACACGCCCACAACACACGCCGTCTCACACACCCCAACGCCCACAACACACGCTGTCTCGCCCACGCCGACACATGCCCACAACACACGCCGTCTCGCCCACGCCGACACACACCCACAACACATGCTGCCTCGCCCACCCCAACGCCCACAACAGACGCCATCTCGCCCACGCCGGCACACGCCCACAACACACGCCGTCTCACACACCCCAACGTCCACAACACATGCCGTCTCGCCCACGCCGACACACACCCACGACACACGCCGCCTCACCCACCCCAACGCCCACAACACACGCCGTCGCGCCCACGACGACACATGCCCACAACACACGCCGTCTCACACACACCTACACCCACAACACACGCTGTCTTGCCCACGCCGACACACGCCCACAACACATGCCGTCTCACACACGCCGACACATGCCCACAGCACACGCCGTCTCACACACCCCAACGCCCACAACACACGCCGTCTCGCCCACGCGACACACGCCCACAACACACGTTGTCTCACACACGCCAACGCCCACAACACACGCCGTCTCACACACGCCGACACACGCCAACGCCCACAACACATGCCGTCTCGCCCACGCCGACACGCCCACGCCCAGAACACACGCCGTCTCGCCCACGCCGACACACGCCCACAACACACGCCGGCTAACACACGCCAACGCCCACAACACACACCATCTCGCCCACACCGACACACGCCCACAACACACGCAGTCTCACACACACCAACACCCACAACACACGCCGTCTCGCCCACGCCAACACACGCCCACGCCCACAACACACGCCGTCTCGCCCACGCCGACACACACCCACAACACACACCGGCTCACACACGCCAACGCCCACAACACACGCCGTCTCGCCCACACCGACACACGCCCACAACACACGCCGTCTCACACACGCCAACGCCCACAACACACGCCGTCTCACACACGCCCACAACACACGCCATCTCACCCACGCCGACACATGCCCACAACACACACCGTCTCGCCCATGCTGACACACGCCGACACACACAACACGCCCACACGCCGTCTCGCACACGCCGACACATGCCCACACGCCCCATCCACACACACACACAGAACGCACGACGTCTCGCACGCACGCCGAGACACGCACGCACGCCGAGACACGCACGCCGACACATGCACAAGACACGACGTCTCACACACACGCCGACACGCACAAGACACGACGTCTCACACACGGCGTCTCACACACACGCCGACACGCACAAGACACGACGTCTCACACACGGCGTCTCACACACACGCCGACACGCACAAGACACGACGTCTCACACACGGCGTCTCACACACACGCCGACACGCACAAGACACGACGTCTCACACACGGCGTCTCACACACACGCCGACACGCACAAGACACGACGTCTCACACACGGCGTCTCACACACACGCCGACACGCACAAGACACGACGTCTCACACACGGCGTCTCACACACACGCCGACACGCACAAGACACGACGTCTCACACACACGCCGACACACGACGTCTCACACACACGCCGACACACGCCATCACACACACAACACACGCCGACACACGCCGTCACACACACAACACACGCCGACACACGCCGTCACACACACATGCCGACACACACACACGCCGTCACACACACACGCCATCACGCCGTCTCACACACACACCGACACACACAGAGCACATGCCGTCACGCCGTCACACACGCAGACACACAGCACACGCTGTCACGCCGTCTCACACGCATGCCGTCTCAGACACACGCCAACACGCACACAATGCACGCCGACACGCCGTCTCAAACGGACACAACACACGCCGTCACGCTGTCTCACACACACGCCGACATGCACACAACTCACACCGTCTCACAGACGCCGACACACTCACACACACACGCCGACACACAACGTCTCTCACACGCCGTCTCACACACACGCCGACTCAGACGCACAACGCACACAGACTAGACATGCCGACTCAGACGCACAACGCACACACACGCCGTCTCACACACACGCCGACTCAGACGCACAACGCACACACACGCCGTCTCACACACACGCCGACTCAGACGCACAACGCACACACACTACACACGCCGTCTCACACACACGCCGACTCAGACGCACAACGCACACACACTACACACGCCGTCTCACACACACGCCGACTCAGACGCACAACGCACACACACGCCGTCTCACACACACGCCGACTCAGACGCACAACGCACACACACGCCGTCTCACACACACGCCGACTCAGACGCACAACGCGCGCACATGCCGTCTCACACACATGCTGTCTCACACACCACACGCTGTCTCTCACACACGCCGTCTCACACAACACACGCCGACACACGCCGTCTCACCCACGCCGACACACAGGACACAAGGCTCACCTGCGCCGACACACGACGTCTCACACATGCCAATAAACACCGACACTCACGACGCACGCCAACACACACAACACACAACGTCTCTCACACACACACACACAAAATGGCACACAACACGTCACACACACAGAGAACACGACCCACGACACGTCACACATACACACACATCTCACACACTACATGACATGTCACAAGACACACAAAATGGCAGACGACACGACACAGAAATCACAGACGTCACCGACACACACACAAGACGGTAGACGACATGACACAGAAATCGCAGACGTCACCGACACACGACACACACACAAGACGGCAGACGACACGACACAGAAATCATACACCCCACACAACACTCGAAACGACACCCAGTGCGTGCGAGAGTGGAGCGGTGACTGTCGGTGTTAACTCGGTCTCTGTTCATGGAATGGGGCCCATGTAGATGGGATGAAAGAGGGAGGCAGGGCTGAGGGCAAGATTTCAAGCACCAGTCGAGCTTTGTGGAGTGATGGCTCATGCTTGGCTTTTGCAGCTGGGCTTCCAGAGGAATTGTCCAGGAGCCCTAGCCGGATGAGAATATGGCAGAAGTGGACCTGAGCAGCCTGGACATCTTTCCAAGGAGATACAAACAGGCCTCAGCTTTCTGCCTTCTGCAGAACTGGCTGTGAGGTCAGTGCTTTCAGTTCCTCATCTGTACTCGCTGTAGCACTCTTCACAGGCCGTGTGCTTCCTCGTTGGGTACGGGGCTCTGTGGTATTAAGGCTGGGGAGGGGCCAGAGTCTTCTGTGGGAGAGGCAAAAAGAAGAGCCTACGAGACGTTGACGACCGAGATGGTAACTGACTTGTTTTTTTCACCTTGTGCTGGGTTTAGTACCAAGGAAAAAGAAGATAAGCTTCAGAATCTACTGCCCTCATGCGATGGTGAGTGAGAGAAGTGAGCCTGTGATCATTGTCGATGCCAGGCAAGAGCAGTCCATCTGGGAGCCGAGCAACCGCCGCTGTCAGTGAGATAAATGTCTGGTTTGGTGAGGGCTCTGCTCACGCCCGACCTGAGTCCAGGTAGGGAAGCCCCGTAAGGTAGGATTGGGTTTGTAAGGAAAGGTTCCTGACTAGCTGTGGTTAAGAGGGAGAACAGGTCCCTATTTTCAGAGGCTGCTCATTTCTCTGGTCAGGAATGGTGTCTCCTCTGCAGCAGAAGGTTGGATCCAGGAGGATGACTCCAGGAAACGAGTTCCTTGCCTTCCTCCCACGTTTTTCTCTTTGTCACTCTCTCTTTTCTCTAGTGTGTTGGCCAGTTCTCTCTCTCTCTCTCTCTCCTCACTTTACCTTTCCTTGTGCCGTCTCACGCCGGCAGGCGTGCTAGGTGTGCATCCCCACAGGCTAGGTCTCGGGAGCCATGGAGAAGTAGGAGCAGAGAAAAATCCTGTGTGGCAGTGGGCACTAAAGTCAAGCAGTGACTGTTGGTGTGAACTTGGTCTCTGCTCATTGAGTGGGGCAGATGGAGATGGGATTGGAGAGGGAGGCCAGGATGAGGGCCAGATTCCCAGCACCAATAGAGCTTAGTGCGGGGATGGCTTATGCTTGGCTTTTGCAGCTGTTCTCGCATAGGAATTGCACAGGAGCCCTAGCCACAGGAGAAATGGCAGAAGTGGACCTGAGCAGCTTCGACATCCTTCTAAGGAGACATGAACAGTCCTCATGTTTCTGCCTTCTGCATAACTGGCTGTGAGGTCAGTGCTTTCAAGTCCTCGTCTGGACTCGCTGCAGTATTCTTCACAGGCTGTGTGCTTCCTTGTTGAGTACGAGACTCTGGGATTAAGGCTGAGGAAGGGACCAGAGTCTCCTGAGCAAAGTGACTATTTTGGGTGCCCTGACAATGGGCGCCTTCTAGTTGCAGTTGTAAAGTAGGAATGGAAGATGGGTTGAGGGCGGAGCCGTGGGATCTGGCAGATGTGAAATGAAGAGACTATGTGACACCGCAGACGGAGATGCTAATATTTTTTGTTTCCCCCTCCCCCCCCATCTGCTGGGTCTAGTACCAAGGAAAAAGAAGTCAAGCCTCAGAGTCTACTGCCCTCATGCAATGGAAAGTGAGTGAGAGCAGCGAGCCTGTGACCATTGTTGATGCCAGGCAAGAGCCCTCCATCTGGGAGCTGAGCAGCCGCCAGTCTCGGTGAGATAAGCGTCCGGTTTGGTGAGGACTCTGCTCACGCCCCACCTGAGTTCTGGTAGGGAAGCCCCGTTAAGTTAGGGTTCGGTTTGTAAGAAAAGGTTCCTGATCAGCTGTGGTTTTGAGGGAGAAAAGGTCCCCATTTTCAGAGGCTGCTCATTTCTCTGGTCAGGAACGGTGTCTCCTCCGCAGCAGAAGGTTGGATCCAAGAGGATGACTCCAGGTGTTGAGTTGCTTGCTGTGCTCTCATGTTTCTCTGTCTTCTCTAGTGTGTTCGCCAACTCTCTCTCTCTCTCTCCTCTTCTCTCCTTTTGCCGTCTCCCTTCACAGGATACGGGTAGTGTGTATTCCCAGAAGTGAGGTCTCGGGAGCCCTGGAGAAATAGGAGCGGACGAAAATCGTGCAGGGCAGCGGGTGCGAGCGTGGAGCGGTGACTGTTGGTGTTAACTCTGTCTCTGTTCATCAAGTGGGGCCAATGCATGGATGAAGGCAAGATTTCCAGCACCAATGGAGCTTTGTATAATGATAGCTCATGCTTGGCTTTTGCAGCTACTCTCGCAGAGGAATTGTCCAGGAGCCCGAGCCAGAGAAGAAATGGCCAAGGTGTACCTAAGCGGCTTGGACATCCTTCTAAGCGGACATGAAGAGTTGTCAGCTTTCTGTCTCGCGCATGACTGGCTCTGAGTAAGCGGTCAGTGCTTTGAATTCCTCGTCTGTGCTCGCCGCAGTATTTCTTCAGAGGCTGTGTGCTTCCTCCTTAGGTACGGGGCTCTGTGAGATTACGGCTGATGAGGGGCCAGAGTCTGCTGTGCAGAGTGATTATATCGGGTGCCCTTGCAAGGGGTGCTTTCGAGTTGTAGTACTAAAGGCCTAATGGTGGGGAGGGTTGGGGCAGAACGCCGCCGTGCGGGAGAGGAGAAAAGAATAGCCTATGCGATGTTTCCCACTGAGATGGTAACTTATTTGTTTTTCCTCCTTGGTCTGGGTTTAGTACAAACAGTTTACTCCCCTCATCGGATGGAAAGTGAGCGAGAGCAGTGAGCCAGCGAGCACTGTTGATGCAAGCCAGGAGTCCTCCAGTTGGCAATGGAGCAGTCGCTAATGTCAGTGAGATAAGTGTCTGGTTTGGTTAAGGCTTTGCTCATGGTCCGCCTGGCTCCAGGTAGGGACTCCCCATTAGCTGGGGCTGGGTTTGTAAGAAATGGTTCCTGACCAGCTGTGGTTACGAGAGAGACAAGGTCCCCCTTTTCAGGGGCTGCTCATTTCTCTGGCCAGGAACGGTGTCTCCTTCGCAGGAGAAGGTTGCATCTAGGAGGAGCTGGTGGTTGAGTTGCTTGAGTTGAGTTGCAACTCCAGCTGGTGAGTTGCTTGCCTTCCTCCCATATTTTTCTGTTTTCTCTTGTGTGTTGGCCAACTTTCTCAGTCTCTCTCTCCTCTGCTCTCATGGTGCCGTCTCCCTTTGTAGGACACGGGTAGGTGTGCATTCCCCCAGGTGAGGTTTCGGGAGCCATGGAGAAGTCGGAGCAGACGAAAATCATGCAGGGCAGTAGAAAGGCTGCTGAAAGTACCTGAAGAGACAAAGGAACTGAGAAGGGGGAAGTCCAGACTAAGACAGGAGTCTAGTCTGTAAAGAGAAACAACGGGAAGTCTAAGCTAGAGAAACTCTTCAAGTTGCCAAAAGACATTTAGGATGAGAAATTACTTCTTGAATCCAGTCTCTTTAAGATCTTAGGCTTAGTATGCATGTGTATTTGTATTTGCTTAGTCATCTGCCTTCTTCTGTTTGCTATCCCTTATAATCACTGAAAATCTAACTTTTATAGTGAAACTATTTTCTGTTTATTATTATTATTAAACCCAGTTTGTGCAACTGGTGCTCCATGAGGAAATGCTTTGTGTATTACTCCAAGGGGCTGCCCGGTGTCACTCTTGGTCCAGGAGGGAAATGATTTGTGCACTACCTGAACTGGCCACGCAGTGTCACCATTGCTCTGTGAGAGAGATGCTTTCTGTGTTACTCCAAGTGGCTACCCAAGTGTCACTGTTGCTCCATGAGGGAAATGGTTTGTGCATTGCCCTGACTGGCCACCCAGTGTCACTGTTGCTCCGTGAGGGAAATTTTTTGTGCATTACCCTGAGTGGCCACTTAGTGTCACTCTTGCTCCATGAGGGAAATGCTCTTTGCATTACCCTGAGTGGCCACCCAGTGTCACTGTTGTTCCTTGAGGGAAATTGTTCGTGCTTTACCTAGAGTGGCCACCCAGTGTCACTGTTGCTCCGTGAGGGAAATTGTTGGTGCATTACCCTGACTGGCCACCCAGTGTCACTGTTGCTCCGTGAGGGAAATTGTTGGTGCATTACCCTGAGTGGCCACTCAGTGTCACTGTTGTTCCGTGAGGGAAATTGTTGGTGCATTACCCTGAGTGGCCACCCAGTGTCACTGTTGCTCCGTGAGGGAAATTGTTCGTGCTTTACCTAGAGTGGCCACCCAGTGTCACTGTTGCTCAGTGAGGGAAATGCTTTGTGCATTACCCTGAGTGGCCACCCAGTGTCACTGTTCCTTCATGAGGGAAACTGTTGGTGCATTACCCAGAGTTGCCACCCAGTGTCACTGTTGCTCGTGAGGGAAATGGCTGGTGCATTACCCTGACTGGCCACCCGGTGTCACTGTTGCTCCGTGAGGGAAATTGTTTGTGCATTACCCTGAGTGGGCACGGAGTGTCACTGTTGCTCCATGTGGGAAACTGTTGGTGCATTACCCTGACTGGCCACCCAGTGTCACTGTTGCTCCATGAGGGAAATTGTTTGTGCATTACCCTGAGTGGCCACGGAGTGTCACTGTTGCTCCATGTGGGAAACTGTTGGTGCATTACCCTGACTGGCCACCCGGTGTCACTGTTGCTCCGTGAGGGAAATTGTTTGTGCATTACCCTGAGAGGCCACGGAGTGTCACTGTTGCTGCATGAGGGAAACTGTTGGTGCATTACCCTGAGTGGCCACCCAGTGTCACTGTTGCTCCATGAGGGAAACTGTTGGTGCATTACCCTGACTGGCCACCCAGTGTCACTGTTGCTCCGTGAGGGAAATTGTTGTTGCATTACCCAGAGTGGCCACCGAGTGTCACTGTTGCTCCGTGAGGGAAATTGTTGGTGCATTACCTAGAGTGGCCACCCAGTGTCACTGTTGCTGCATGAGGGAAACTGTTGGTGCATTACCCTGAGTGGCCACCCAGTGTCACTGTTGCTCCATGAGGGAAACTGTTGGTGCATTACCCTGACTGGCCACCCAGTGTCACTGTTGCTCCGTGAGGGAAATTGTTGTTGCATTACCCAGAGTGGCCACCGAGTGTCACTGTTGCTCCGTGAGGGAAATTGTTGGTGCATTACCTAGAGTGGCCACCCAGTGTCACTGTTGCTCCGTGAGGGAAATTGTTGGTGCATTACCTAGAGTGGCCACCCAGTGTCACTGTTGCTCCGTGAGGGAAATTGTTGTTGCATTACCCAGAGTGGCCACCGAATGTCACTGTTGCTCCGTGAGGGAAAAAGTTTGTCAATTACCCTGACGGGCCAACGAGTGTCACTGTTGCTCCGTGAGGGAAATTGTTGGTGCATTACCCTGACGGACCACCCATTGTCACTGTTACTCCGTGAGGGAAATGGTTTGTGCATTACCCGGAGTGGCCACCGAGTGTCATTGTTTCTGCATGAGGGAAATGGTTTGTGCATTATCGTGAGTAGCCACCCAGTGTCACTGTTGCTCCATGAGGGAAAATGTTTCGTGCATTACCCTGAGTGGCCACCCGGTGCCACTGTTGCTCCATGAGGGAAATGCTTTGTGCGTTTCCCTGTGTGGCCACCCAAGACAACACACACACACACATCACACATAGAACATCACACACACACAACACAACACATAACACCAACATACACAAACACGTCTCACACACACACACGACACCGACACACACAAACAACATGACACACAGCACTCAAGGAAACACATAACACACACACGACACCGACACACACAAACAACATGACACACAGCACTCAAGGAAACACACAACACACACACACGACACAGACACAAGACTACACACGTTACACACGCAACAAACGACACCGTCACACACACACAACACGACGCACGACACATGACACCGACACACACACAATACGACACACACACACAACCCGATGCACGACAGCGATACACACACACGATGCGATGCACGACACCGACACACACACCCAACACCGACACACACACACACACACAGAAGATGACACGCAAAACATAACATACACACCTCACAACACACGACACCGACTGACACAGAAGATGACACTGAGATGGGACACACACAACATGAGACATAACACACGACACCGACACACACAGAACATGACACTCAGATGGCACACACACGACACCGACACACGACACTGACACTCACACGACATGACACACGACACTGACACACACACACTCAACATGACACTCACATGACACTCACACGACATGACACACGACACTGACAGACACACACACAACACGACACTCACACAACAGATGACACAGACACAGACACACAACACAACACTCACACAACATGACTCACAACACGACACAGACACAGACACACAGCATGACCATCACATGACATGACTCACAACACATGACACATGACACAAACACTCACACAACACCGACACACACAACAGGAAACACAAAACGACAGACAGAAGACATCGCAAACACGACACTGACACACACACAACATAGACACAACGTGTCACACATTGCACATCACACACGGCACATGGCACGTTGTACATGCACACAATATGTCACACACACAACACATGTCTCATGTCGCACACACCGTGCGTCGCATGTCACGCACAAGACATCGCACTTCGCACTTCACAGGTGCACAACACGTCGCATGCGTGCACACGCACACAACACGTGACACACACAAAATGACACACAACCCGTCACACACACACAACGACACACACAGCAAGTTACATGACACACAAAATGGCACACGACACACAAGTCACACACAACACATGACACCGAGACACACACACACAACATGTCACACACAAGGTGGCACACGACAGAACACACACGACACGTCGCACGTCACACGTATGTCGCAAACACTGCACATCGCAGAGACAGCGTGTTGCACATCGCACATTGCGTGTCACACACAAAACACGTCGCACACACAAAACACGTCGCATATCGCACATCACATGTGACGCACAACACGTCGCACATTGTATGTCACACACACAACACGTTGCACGACACACAAAATGGCACACAACACAACACAGAAATGACACACAACACATGACACCTACACACACAACACACACACAACCCCTGACACGAAATGTGAAATTGCACACGACACAGACACACACACAACACGACACACAACACTTTACACATACACTCAACACAACAGTCAAGACAACACACAACACGACACACAGCATGTTACACACACATAGAACATGACACACAACACGTCACACATACATAAACATGTCTCACACAACGCATCACACACACACACACAACACATCACACGGCACACAACACAACACATAAAAATCACACACAACACATGACACCGACACACACAACACAACACACGACACACAGAATGGCACACAATGCGACACACAACATCACACAGAAAACTTCACAGACAGACAACACCGACACGCACACACCACATTACACACAAAAATCACACACAACAGATGACACCGACACATAAACACACAACACAACACACAACGCCTCACACGACACACACGGCACAAAACACAACACACACACAACACGACAACACCTCACACGCCACCGACACACACAGAGCACGACACACAATGTGTCACACACACACAAGATGACACACAACACGTCTCACAAGATGACACACAATATGTCACGCATACACATAGATCTCATACACACACAACATACTATACCGACACACATACATGGAACACGACACACAACACATCACACACACACAGGATACAATACACCACGTCACACACACACACACACAACAGGACACGACACATGAGACATCACACACACAGATGACACAACACAGCACGTCTCACACACACACACGCACACAACAGGACACGACACACGAGACATCACACACACAGACGACACAACACACTACGTCTCTCACACACACACACAGAAAACAGGACACGACACACGAGACATCACACACACGGACGACACAACACACCACGTCTCTCTCTCTCTCTCTCTCTCTCTCTCACACACACACACACACACACACACACACACACACAGAAAACAGGACACGACACACGAGACATCACACACAGACGACACCTCACTCATTGCAAGTGGCACACACAGCACCTCGCAAGTCCCACGTCACACACAGCACGTCGCATGTCATGCACAACATGTCGCAAGTTGCGTGTCACACACACAAGACATTGCACACACAGCACTTCGCACACATGTTGCACGTCACCCACAACATGTCGCACGTTGCATGTCGCACACACAAAACGTGGCACGTGGTACACAGCACATCACACGTGGGACGTTGCAAGCGCAGACCCAACACGTTGCACACACATCACATCACACGTCGCACGTTGTACGCAGCACGTCACACGCGCAGACACACCACATTGCACGTCACGCACAACACTTCGCACACACACAAAACGTTGCATGCGTGCACGCACACACAGCACATCACACACACACACAGAACCCGTCACACACACAATGACACACACACAACAGACAGCGACACATACACAGAACACAACACACAACACGACACACACAGAACATACGACACCGACACACACACAGAACACGACACGTCACGCGCAGACACACCACATTACGTCATGCACAACACTTCGCACTTCGCGCACGCACAAAATGTTGCTCACGCACACACAGCACATTGCACACACACAAGAACACACACAACCCTTCACACTTACACATGACACACAACACGTCACCCGACATGTCACCACACACAAACACATGCAACACGACACACAACACGTCACACAACCCGCCTCAGACACACACACAACATGACACAACATACGTCACACACACACAACATGACACAACACACGTCACACACACAGACACAGAAGTCGACACACACCACACCACACACACACAACACACCACACAAGAACACACAACATATCTCACACACACGCTAGACACACGACACACACACTCCACACAACACTTGAGATGACACAGAACATACGCACAACACGTCACACACACAACGCCCATGTCACACACATACAACCCTACACAACCAGTCTCACAAAGACACACACAACACAACGCACAACACGTCAGACACACACACACAACAGGACACACAAAAAGGCACACAAGACAACACATACAACATGACACACAAACCATCACACATGCACAACACACGACAGTGACACACACCCAGAACATGACACACAACACGTGACACACGCACAACACACGACAGTGACATGTGACACACACAGAACACCGACACACACACAGAACACGACATTCAACAATCACACACAACACACAACACCGACACACACACAGAACACGACATTCAACACGTCACACACAACACACACGACACCGACACACACAACACATCACACACACACGACACAACACACAAAACAACACACGCACCACACAGACTCACACACACCACGACACACAACACGTCACACACACACGACACAACACACAAAACAACACATGCACCACACAGACTCACACACACCAAGTCACACAACACATCACACATACACGCTAGACGACATACAACACACGGACAACACGACACACACACACTCCACACAACACTCGAGATGACACACAACACACGGACAACACGACACACACACACTTGAGACGACACACGACACATGAACAACATGACACATACACACTCCACACAACAGTCGAGACGACACACAACACGTCCCACACACCCAACACTGCACACAACCAGTCTCACAAAGATACACACAACACGTCAGACACACACACAAAAGGCACACAATACAACACATGACAACACACACAACATGACACACAAAACATCACACACACACAACAGACAACTCCGACACACGCACATAGAACAAGACCAACCACACGTCACACACACAACACAACACACCACACACACAAAGATGACACATGACACTGATACACACACACAACACGTCACATACACACAACACTACACACAGAAGATGACACACGACACTGATACACACACAACACGTCACATACACACAACACTACACACAGAAGATGACACACGACACTGATACACACACAACACGTCACATACACACAACACTACACACAGAAGATGACACACACAACACATCACACCCACACAACACGACACACAACACGTCACACCCCTACATGACACGTCACACGACACACAAAATGGCACAACACGTCACACGGACATAAGACAACACACAGAACATCACACACACAACACACCACACACACGTCACACACACGCTAGACGACGCACAACACACGCACAAGAGGATACACAACACATCACACACATGCTAGATGACACACAATACACAACACGTCACACAAAACATCACACACAGAACACACCACACAGACACACACACAATGACACACAACACATCACACACACGCTAGATGAGACAGAACACACACACAGCACGACACTCAACACGGGGGCTGGGCTGTCGGTGCGGGGGGATAAAAAAAGACCCCCCCAGCCCCTCCCCTTCCCCGTGCCGGGGTTCTGCCCCGCCCCCCCCGGTTAGCCTCCGCTCCCCGACCCCGGATTTGGCCGCTCCCCTGTCCCCGCTTCCAGCTGTTTGACCCCCCCACACCCCGCACAGTCAGACTACGCCCCCCCTCCCCCCCGCCAGCGCAGGGGAGTTTCGGGCCAAGTCAGGACAGAGCGAGGGCGCCGCGGCTTCAGCAGCTACTACTGAGCATGCGCCATCCGTGCTCAATGCGCATGCTCACTCCCAGCTAAGCTAGCTCGCGCGGGGGCCCATCGCCGCCGAACCCGCCTGTCGGGTCTGACCCGGTGTCACCGCGTTTGACAGGCCAGGCGGGGTGGGGCGGTCTGTATGAACGGGGGCATCTGAACAGGCTGGGCCCGAGAATTCGGCAGCGCCCCAGGGCAGGCTGGGAGATGTAGTTCCTGACGCACCTCAGGCCGGAAATAACGTTGCCCCAATGACGGGCGGAGGCGGTTAACGGTTTGCGTGAGGGCGACCCGCTCGCTGATTGACGGAGAGACCCCCAGGGGCAGCCGCGCGGACAGAGACTCCCGGAGCCAGGGGTAGGGGTAGGGGTAGGGGTGGGGGTGGGAAACTGTTGCTGTGATTCTCTCTCAGCACATGAGGAGCGAGCGGGGCGGGAGCAGGTTCGACCCCCCGCTGCAATGATCCGTTTAAAAGGGGTCTGGCCTCCTCCTGCCTGAGCCACGTTTCTGGTCTCGCTGAGACGCGTGTTAATCCGGAGTCACTGCAAGACAGAACAGGGAGTGACTCCAAATTAACATGGGGGGCAAATAAGATCAGGGTGTGTCCGTGTGGGGAGGGGGTTTCAGTTGTTGCTAAAGGGAGGAAAGTTACTTTCTCTGCCTCAGGATATTGGGGTTGAGCTTCCTGGTTCAGACGCTGCTGCCTCGATTGTGATCTGGGAGCCCAGGCTGAGCAGCTGCTGCTCCCGCAGCGGGATTGGGGCTGGGGAGTGACCGTGAGTAAAGCTTCCTCTGTGCCCAGCCAAGGTGAGGATTTTCTCCAGCTGTAATTAGCCCCATAGGGCAACCCAAGGCTCTGCCCACACCAACATCTGAGCCAGAGACTCCAGGTGTTTGATAGAGATGTGCAGGGAATGGGCATGAAAGTGACTCTGCACAAACAGCCTCTCCTCAGCTCAGCAATTGCAGGAGCCGATCCAGCCACAGGAGAGGAAACCCCCAGGATTGGCTGCCAGCAAGAGACAGGAAGGGAGACACAAGGAGAGAGAGAGAGACTGAAAAGGGCAGTGGGAGAAATAATTGGGGGGGAGAGATTCCCAGATTTCTGACCGGCCCATGCACGGTTATTGCCGCATCCCTGGGCGGATTCACTTTGCTACGAACAAGGTGGGGTGCAGGGGGAGGAAAAGCCAGCTCCTGACTCTCCCTGTACCCCCTGCTGTATGAGTTTGCTGCCTTGGGGACAATGTCAGGGGGAATCCCCCAATGTCACTCCTTTTATTCTGCTCTTCTCTCCCATTTGGTTCCCAGACTTTGTTCCTGGGAGGGTTTCAAAATGTCTCGCTCGTTTAGTGCTAGTGGGAGGGGCCGGTCAGTGCTGTAATCAAGTGACCAAACATTTCCCCAGCATAGAATCGTAGAACGGTAGGGCTGGAAGGAACCATGAGAGGGCATCTAGTCCAGCCCCCAGCACTGAGGTGTTTGTCCAACCTGTCCTTGAAAACCTCTAATGATGGGGATTCCACCACCTCTCTTGCTAATCTATACCAGTGCTTAATTACTTTTTTTTCACAATTGAGTCACGTGGTTGACTCAGATTCAATTTGTGATCTACTATAACTCCCGATAGTTTTCAGTAGTACTACCTCGTAACCAGCTATTCCCCACTTGGTCGTTGTGCATTTGGTTTTCCTTCCCTAAGTCTAGTACTTTGCACTCGTCTTTATTGAATTTCATCTCATTCATTCAGCTCACTTCTCCAATTTGTAAATGTTACCTTGAATTCTATGCCCAAATAAATCTGTTAGTCTTTAAGGTGCCACCGGACTCCTTGTTGTTTTTGTGGATACAGACTAAGACGGCTACCCCCTGATAGGTGACGCTTTGTTATTTTTATGTCTGATTTTATAAGCAAGTAGTTTTTAAATGAGGTGTAACTCAGAGGTACGCAAGACAAATCAGACTCCTGAAAGGGGCACAGTAGTGTGGAAAGCCACCGGTCTACACAGCTATTTTTAATGGGCTAGCACCTACAGTGGAGCACCCATAGGGAGACACATCTCAAAGAACTGTTAGGGGGCTTATTCCTTCACCCACTTACTTCCCTGGTCCTTCTCACATGAACAGAGAGCAACAATACCCAAAGTCCAAAGGTGCAAACAATTTGATGTTTATTGGGGTGAACTTCCAGCAAGCATGATTCCAGTTTCCTTCCTTAGTGTCCCCCTTCCCAGCTCTGACACCACAGAGCCTTACACCTGTGTCCTTGTTCCCATTCCTGCCCTTAGCCAAACATGATTCCAATTTCCCCAACCTCATTCCCTGTTCCCATTTCTCCCTTTAGCAAAACATGATTCCAATTTCCCCAGCCCTATTCCCTGTTCCCATTTCCCCTCCCCACCCCCACCCACTCACTTCCTGATTGACTGCAGACTATATAGTAAAACTTGAGTTCTGCTTAGCTATACTTTAACCAATCATTTTCCTGAAATTTAACTAACCAATCCTAACATATTGTAACATGATTATGTAACCAATTATATCCCACCACCTTAATTAGTTTACACCCAGCAAAATTAATTATACAGCAGACAGAAACAATCACAGAACCAGACAGAGATTATACAGACAAACAATAGCGAAGTGGGAACTATAATGACAAAACAATGAAGAAGTCAGGATTTCACATCCCAGCTATTGATAAGTGAGTTCTTGCCAGACAGGATGCTATCAAACTAAGTTTGCTTTTACATCTTCTAGGCACTTCCCTTTCTCTGGAGATGATAGGCACTATCAGGACAGGAGTGTATTCCTAACAGCCCAATAGCACCTATTTCAATGTGACTAGTTTGGAATGTGAGGATGTGACCGGTCGCTTCCCAGCTTATGGCTGCCTCTGTTGCTTAGTCAAAGGCCTTAGCCTAAGAACAGGGACTCAGACTGTCACAGTAAGAGAAGGACCTTACACTGGCAGACAGTGATTTTGATTGTTTCTTTTATACCTCTAACTAGCCAAGTGATAAGAATACACCTAAATTCTTAAAGTACAGGCCTTTGCAGACAGGCCTGAATATCTATATCCTAACGAGAACCATCGTTAATACACAAGTTGTGTAATTTCTTCTTTTGCTGTTACCTGATCTCACTGGTCTTCTTTCCCCTGAGCAGGGTTTCCAGTTTCCAAACCCAATGTCATCTCCCAGCTGGAACGAGGGGAAGAGCCGTGGGCCCCAGATCTCCAGGGCTCAGAGGAAAGAGAGATCCTGAGAGGCAGCTGCATGGGTGAGGGATCATTGAAGGAGACAGCTGGGATTCCCAGCAAAGATCTTGTGAGGTCTCTGGGTTCAGGATGGTCCCCAGCAGGTGTCACATCCTCTGGGCAAATACTGTTTATGGCTTCCTACCCATCCTGAAAAAAGAAAACGAGTACTTGTGGCACCTTAGAGACTAACACGGCTGCTACTCTGATACCCATCTGGACTAATTCCTGGCAGTAGTTCCCTCCCCAAACTCCCATCTCCCTGAGTGTTTGGATGGGAACTGGATGCAGAATTGATCCCCTCCTCTCGCCCCTTTGGGGAAGAGTTGGGGGAAATTCAGTCCCTGGTTTTTTTCCATCTTCAGCTATTCTCTTGGTTTCTTCTCCCCTTTTCCCTTCCGGTTTCTAAGGTTTTTCTTTCTCTGTCCCAGGAAGTGATGGGATGGTGAGAGAGACCGTGGAACAGAATCCTCAGCAGGAAGATGAGCAAGTGGAACCACATGGGGCGTTGTTGCAAAGATGCAAAAAGAGTGTGTCCAGGAGTTGTGAGCAAGGAAAAGGCTCTCAGGGGCAGCACAGGCCAGAGAAGCGGCAGGGAAACCAGCCAGCGCAGAAAGTTGGAATATCTGTTAATTATCGGGGAACTCACAAAGGCCTCAAGGAAATCACAGCCCAGCAGAGAATCCTGATGGGAGAGAGAAATAACACGGGCTTTGAGTGTGGGAAAAAGTTCAGGAGGCGCTCACACCTCATTACCCACCAGAGAATCCACACCAGAGTAAGACCCTATGGATGCTGTGAGTGCGGGAAAACCTTCACTCAGCATTTGCCATCAGAGGATCCACACAGGGAAGAAACCCCATGAATGCTGTGAGTGTGGGAAAACCTTTTGGCACTCAGCCCTTATAAAACATCAGAGGATCCACACAAGGGCAAAAGCCTATGAATGCTGTGAGTGTGGGAAAACGTTCACTGAGTGCTCACACCTTATTCGCACTCAGAGGATCCACACGGGAGAAACCCTATGGATGCTGTGAGTGCGGGAAAACCTTCACTTGGAGCTCACACCTTATTCGCCATCAGAGAATCCACACAGGGGATGCTGTGAGTGCGGGAAAACCTTTGCTGAGCGCTCACATCTTATGTGCCATCAGAGAATCCACAAAGGGCAGCGCCCCTATAAGTGCTGTGAGTGCAGGAAAACCTTCACTCAGCACTCACATCTTATTGCACATCAGAGGAGTGTCACAGGGGAGAAACCCTATAAATGCTTTGAGTGTGGGAAAACCTTCTCTTGGCACTTAGCCCTTATAAAACATCGGAGGATCCACACAGGAGAGAAACCCTATAAATGCTGTGAGCGTGGGAAAACTTTCACTGAGTGCTCAACCCTTATTCACCAGCAGAGAGTCCACACAGGGGAGAAACCCTATGAATGCTGTGAGTGTGGGAAAACCTTCACTCGGAGCTCAAACCTTATTACGCATCAGAGGAGCCACACAGGAGAGAAACCCTATGAATGCTGTGAGTGCGGGAAAACTTTCGCTCAGAGCTCAGGCCTTATTACACATCAGAGGAGCCGCACAGGAGAGAAACCCCATGAATGCTGTGAGTGTGGGAAATTCTTCCATCACAACTCTTCTCTTATTTATCACCAGAGAAGCTGCAAGGGAGATAAACACCATGAAAATCTTTTCTCGGGCTCAGAAAAGATTGTTTTTTCCTAATTCCCAAGTAGTGCACTTTAAGGCAGCATTTGTGGCATCTCAGCTCCTTTAGGTGAGTTGTGTGCTTTTCCCTTTTGCAGCTCACCCTTCCTTGGAGTGAAGCCCACAGTGTTTTTCATCAACTCCTTCGTCCTCTGTCATGGAAGTGTGCGTCCCTCCAACAGGAATGCCCATCAGTCCCAGTTGGGGGAACCAGGAGTGATCTCTACTACGTACATGGAGGTTAAATCTACCTGGGCCTTGACACCACTAGGGTTTTCCATGGAGTTCGCGATTCTGAGATAAAAACACAACTATTTTTTCAAGAAAGAAAATAGCCCATATAGTGTCCAGGGTAACGCAGCAAATTTCCTCACCACTGGACACAAGCTCCGTCACTTTTTCTAGTCTAATGAAATTTGGAGCATCACGTTTATACTTTTTTCTCCCACTGCAAAGTGATTGTTAGTCACCAGGTTCCCCCACTAGGGACAGATTGCCTCATTCCCAGTTGTTGCCACGTTGCACTGGGTTCTGCTGATAGCAGTTGGGCTTTGTACCATTTTTTTCCATGTAAATATAACAGAGAAGGAGCAGGGATAGAGGGTGTGACAAAGTGGGGATTTTTCCTTGTTATGTTTTAAGTGAGTCTTACTGTTTTGCATGAATACGGTGTGTGCCTCAGTTTCCCTGTGTGCTGCACCAATATCTCGGTGGTGGGAATAGGGGTGTGTGACTTTGGCTGAGATCTCTGGGGCTGGTGAGGCTGCCTGCACGTATACCATGACCGGTGTGTGACGTTGCACTCCATATGCTTTATGGAAATATGCTTATGACATAACTGGAATATGCTTCACGCTAAATACCCCTTGTATCGTGTCATTAGAATGCTTGTAATCTACTAAGTGTGTTCATCCTATTTGTTTGTATGTATTATTTCTATATCTGGAGTTAGGAGAATTAGCTATAAAATTGTTTCACTGATGTAAACATACGAAGTAGAGGCCATTAAGGGTGCTCCAGAAACAATCAGTTGGAAATGGCCTTAGTTTCTTGAAAGCCTTCTTGTGTACGTGTGGGCCAGCCCTTGGGGAATGGAGACTAGGGGTCTTACCGTGACATGTGACCATGTCACCTGATAATGAAATCCATCTTAAATCTGGTACTTTTCCATTTAGAAGGAGGGGTGGGGACCCAGAGAGACAAACGATTCCTGCCTTGTGCCAAAGCTATAGAAGGGGGTGGAGCAGGACAAAGGGGGCCAGTCATGAGAAATCCCCTGCTTACCACCTGAGATGTCTGCTGGAACTAACACTACCTGGGGAAAGGATTGGGCCCAGACTAGGAAGGAGTCTAATCTGTGAAAGAAGCTGTCATAAATATAAAGGGAAGGGTAAACCCCTTTAAAATCCCTCCTGGCCAGAGGAAATCTTCTCTCACCTGTAAAGGGTTAAGAAGCTAAAGGTAACCTCGCTGGCACCTGACCAAAATGACCAATGAGGAGACAAGATACTTTCAAAAGCTGGGAGGAGGGAGAGAAACAAAGGGTCTGTGTGTCTGTCTATATTCTGTCTTTGCCGGGGATAGACCAGGAATGAAGCCTTAGAACTTTTAGTAAGTAATCTAGCTAGGTATGTGTTAGATTATGATTTCTTTTAATGCCTGAGAAAAGAATTGTGCTGAATAGAATAACTATTTCTGTCTGTGTATCTTTTTTGTAACTTAAGGTTTTTGCCTAGAGGGGTTCTCTATGTTTTGAATCTAATTACCCTGTAAGGTATTTACCATCCTGATTTTACAGGGGGGATTTTTTTTTTATTTCTATTTACTTCTATTTCTATTAAAAGTCTTTTTGTAAGAAAACTGAATGCTTTTTCATTGTTCTCAGATCCAAGGGTTTGGGTCTGTGGTCACCTATGCAAATTGGTGAGGCTTTTTATCCAACATTTCCCTGGAAAGGGGGGGGTGCAAGTGTTGGGAGGATTGTTCATCGTTCTTAAGATCCAAGGGTCTGGGTCTGTAGTCACCTAGGCAAACTGGTGAGGCTTTTTACCAAACCTTGTCCAGGAAGTGGGGTGCAAGGTTTTGGTAAGTATTTTGGGGGGAAAGACGTGTCCAAACAGCTCTTCCCCAGTAACCAGTATTTGTCTGGTGGTGGTAGCGGCCAATCCAAGGACAAAAGGGTGGAATATTTTGTACCTTGGGGAAGTTTGACCTAAGCTGGTAAAGATAAGCTTAGGAGGTTTTTCATGCAGGTCCCCACATCTGTACCCTAGAGTTCAGAGTGGGGGAGGAACCTTGACAGAAGCTTATTGGAACATCTCTGAGGGTGAGATATTACCTGTAATCCTTTTTTTAATGTATTAGGTTTAGACTCGCGTGTTTTTGCTTTATTTTGCTGGGTGACTTACTTTGTTCTGTGTGTTATTACTTGAAACCACTTAAATCCTACTTTTTATACTTAATAAAATCACTTTTGTTTATTAATAAATCTAGAATAAGTGATTAATACCAAAGGGAGTAAACAGCGGTGCATATCTCTTTATCAGTGTTACAGAGGGTGGACAATTTATGAATTTACTCTATATAAGCCTTATACAGAGTAAAACAGATTTATTTGGGTTTTGGATCCTATTGGGAACTTGGTATCTGGATGCTGGAGACAAGTAAGCTGCTGAGCTGTTTTCACTTAAAGTCTGCAGCTTTGGGGGCGTGGTTCAGACCCTGAGTCTGTGTTGCAGCAGGTTAGCGTGTCTGGCTGAACAAGACAGGGTTCTGGAAGTCCCAAGCTGGCAGGTAAAACAGGCACAGAGGTAATTTCAGCACATCGGGTGACTGAACCCGTCACACGGTGCCCTTCGTAACTGGAGACCCAGGAATGTGTTAAGGAAAAGTTAGCATATGTGCATATGTGACTCCATTTTTGTTTGGGGCCCACCGTTTTCTAAAAGCAAACACATCATGCACCAGGAGGAGTGTTCCTTAGATACTGCATTCCTGTGAAACCCGCCCCCTTGTTTCCAGCCCGTCTCGAATCCCGGTTTCTGTTCTTTGTCTGTTCCTAACTCCCTGCCTCCTGGCCTTGATGCGAGCCTCCCATCCCGATAAGAAAGGCTACTGGTGCATTGCTTTAGGACCATGTTGTGTATTTGAAGTAATGGTCTAGCACGGGGAATGTACCTAGCAGGGATAGGTGGTAGATAAGGGAAGGGTTTGTCTATTGGCTAAGGTTTCCGATGCACGAAGGCAACGTGCTTTGCTAAAAGGTATATAATCTCTGTATAACCTGCATTCGGGGTCCCCTCCTGACTAGCAGGGGGGCACCACGCTCGAGCGTAATAAACTTAGTATCTTTGGGAACTCTGCAGTTGTGGACTTTGTTCGTGTGCCTCAGCCTAGACTCGAAGTGTGCGTGACCAATCGGGTGTAATTTGTAACAAATGGGATGCAACCAGGTGACTCTTTGCCCAGGAAACGAGACAAAGACAAGGAGGAGGAGCAATGGGGGTGTCTGACTTTGGGTCGCTGGAAGCTGGCAGTCTGCTTGTGGGGATCGGAAGAGGTGGAGTTCAGGGCATCTGGCCCACGACTCCCTAAGGTGGACTTGGCCGAAAGTCACTGATTTCTGTGCTAACAAGTTCTGTTCTACACCGTGTTCCTGTTGAATAATAAACCTTCTGTTTTACTGGTTGGCTGAGAGTCACGCTGACTGCGGAGCTGGGGGGCAGGGCCCTCTGGCTTCCCCAGGAGCCCCGTCCGGGCGGACTTGCTGCGGGAAGCCCACGGTGTGGAAGGGGATGCTGAATGCTTCGAAGTCAGACCCAAGAAGGTCAAAGTTGTGTAAGCTTCTTGCCCTGGTGGCAGTGTGTCATGGAGTGTGGGGGAGTCAGGGCCCTGCACCCCCACTTCCTGCGATTCACCGTGACTCTCAGCCAGCCAGTAAAACAGAAAGTTTATTGGATGACTGGAACACAGTCCCAAGCAGAGATGGGAGAGGGAGGCAGGGATGAGGGCAAGATTAAACACACCGAGAGAGCTCTGTGTAGTGATGGTTCTTGCTTGGCTTTATTAGTTTGCAGAGGAATCGTTGAGAAGCCCTAGCCGGAGGAGAAGCTGGCAGAAGTGGACCTGAGCATCCTTCTAAGGAGACATGAATAGTCCTCATGTTTCTGCCTTCTGCATAACTGGCTGTGAGTAAGAAGTCAGTGCTTTGAATTCGTCATCTGTACTCACTGTAGTTTTCCTCACAGGCCATGTGCTTCCTCGTTGGGTACGAGTCTCTGGGATTAAGGCTGGGGAAGGGACAAGAGTCTCCTGAGCAAAGTGACTATTTTGGGTGCCGTTACAATGGGTATCTTCCAGTTGCAGTTGTAAAGTAGTAATGGGAGATGAGTTAAGGGCGGGGCCCTGCGATACGGGAGATATGAAATGAAGAGACAACGCGACATTGCAGACGGAGATGCTAATTTTTTTTTTGTTCCCTCTTCTGCTGGGTTTAGTCCCAAGGGAAAAGAAGTCAAGCGTCGGAGTCTACTGCCCTCATGCGACGGAAAGAGAGCGACAAGACCGTGAGCGTTGTTGATGCCACGGAAAAGTCGTCCAACTGGGAGCGGAAGAGCCGCCACCCTCGGTGAGATAAGTGTCTGTTTTGGTGATTGCTTTGCTCACGGCCCACCTCGCTCCTGGTAGGGACGCCCCTTTAGCTGGGGCTGGGTTTGTAAGAAAACGTTCTTGACTAGCTGTGGTTACGAGGGAGACAAGGTCCCCATTTTCAGGGGCTGGTTATTTCTCTGGCCAGTGTTACAAATGATACCTGACAGGTCATGCACACAAACTGCTGCGAATTATACCCGATAGGTCACGCACAGTTCGAGTATAGGCTGAGGCACACGAACAAAGTTCACAACTGCAGAGTTCTCAAAGATACTAAGTTTATTACGCTCGAGCGTGGTGCCCCCCTGCTAATCAGCAGGGGACCCCGCATGCAGGTTATACAGAGATTATATACCTTTTAGCAAAGGACGTTGCCCTCGTGCATCGGAAACCTTAGCCAATAGACAAACCCTTCCCTTATCTACCACTAGATCCGTGCTAGGTACATTCCCCGTGCTAAACCATTACTTCAACTACATTACATGGTCCTAAAGCAATGCAGCAGTAACTTTTCTTATTAGGATGGGAGGCCCACATCAAGGCCAGGAGGCAGGGAGTTAGGAACAGACAAAGAACAGAAACCAGGAGTCGAGACAGGCTGGAGACAACGGGGGGAGGATTTTCACAGGAACACAGTATCTAAGAAACACTCCTCCTGGTGCATGATGTGCTTGCTTTTAGACAATGGTGGGCCCCAAACTAAAATGGAGTCACATATGCTAACTTTTCCTTAACACCAGGAACGGTGTGTCCTCTGCAGCAGAAGGTTCGATCCAGGAGGATGACTCCAGGTGGTGAGTCGCTTGCCTTCCTTCCATGTTTTTTCTCTCTGTCTCTCTCTCTTCTCTAGTATGTTGGCCAACACACACACCCCCCCTTACCTTTCTGTCCTTACCTTTCCTTGTGCCTTCTCCCTTCATAGGATACTGGGAGGCATGTTAGGTGTGCATCCCCACAGGCTGTGTCTCGGGAGCCATGAAGAAGTAGGAGGGGATGAAAATCATGCAGGGCAGTGCGTGCGAGAGTGGAGCGGTGACTGTCGGTATTAACTTGGTCTCTGTTCATCAAGTGGGGCCAATGTAGATGGAATGGAAGAGGGAGGCAGGAATGAGGGGAAGATGTCAGGCACCAATAGAGCTTTGTGTAGGGATGGCTTCTGCCGCTGCTCTTGCAGAGGAATTGCTGAGGAGCCCTAGCCGGAGGAGAAAGTGGCAGAGATGGACCTGAGCACCTTGGGCATTGTTCTCAGCAGACGTGAACAGTCCTCCGCTTTCTGCCTCCCGCTTAACTGGCTGTGAGTTATCGGTCAGTGCTTTCAATTCCTCATCTGTACTCGCTGTAGTATTCTTCACAGGCTGTGTGCTTCCTTGTTGGGTATGGGGCTCTGTGGTATTAAGGCTGAGGAGGGGCCATGTCTGCTGTGCAGAGTGACTATGTGGATGCCATTGCAAGGGGTGCTTTTTGGTTGTAATGCTAAAGGTGTAACAGGAAGAGGGTTGAGGGCAGAGCCCCGCCATGCAGGAGAGGGGAAAAGAAGGGCCAATGAGACGTTGCCGACTCAGATGGTAACTGATTTGTTTTTCTCCCTTGTGCTGGGTTTAGTACCAAGGGAAAAGAAGTCGCGTGCCAGAGTCTACTGCCCTCATGCGATGGAAAGCGAGCGACAGTGACAAGACCGCGAGTATTGTTGATGCCACGCAAAAGCTGTCCAACTGGGAGCAGAACTGCTGCCACTCTGAGATAAGTGTCTGTTTTGATGATTGCTGTGCTCGTGGCCCACCTGGCTGCAGGTATGGACGCTCCTTTAGCTAAGGCTGGGTTTGTAAGGAAAGGTTCCTGACTAGCTGTTGTTATGAGGGAGACAAGGTCCCCATTTTCAGGGGCTGCTCATTTCTCTGGCCAGGAGCAGTGTGTCCTCTGCAGCAGAAGGTTGCATCTAGGAGGATGACTTCATGTGTTGAGTTGCTTGCCTTCCTCCCATGTTTTTCTCTTTCTTTCTCTCTACTCTAATGTGTTGGCCAACTCTCTGTCTCCTCTCCTCTCCTTGTGCTGTCTCCCTTCTTAGGACGCAGGCAGGGTACTAGGTTTGCATCCCGACAGGTGAGGTCTTGGGAGCCCTGGAGAAGTTGGAGCAGATGAAAATCATGCGTGGCAGTCGATGTTGACTCGGTCATCGAGTGGGGCCAGTGTAGATGGGTTTGGAGAGGGAGGCAGGGATGAGGGCAAGATTTCAAGCACCGGTAGAGCTTTGTGTACTGATGGCTTATGCTTGGCTTTTGCAGCTGCTCTTGCAGAGGAATTGTCCAGGAGCCCAGCCAGAGGAGAAGGTGCAGAGGTGTAGCTGAGCAGCTTGGGCATCCTTCTAAGGAGACATAAACAGTCCTCCCCTTTCTGCCTCCTGCATAACTGGCTGTATGTAAGCAGTCAGAGATTGGAATTCCTCCTCTGTAGTTGTTTTCGTCACAGGCAGTGTGCTTGCTTATTGGATACGGGGCTCTCTGGTATTTAAGGCTGGGGAAGGTATCACACTCACAGTTGCCATCTTTCACGGGGTAAATAAGCACCCCGACTTTCACAATAAAGCAAAAATCAAGCTAATCCCATTTCAAAACAAGGAATCCGTAAGAACCCGAACACTTTGTGACTAGATCCCCCCGGTGTGCAGTCTGGGAATGTGGTGGGCCCACTGTGCACCCCTGACTCTCTCCCCCACTTTGCCTCTCCTTGCCCTGTGCCCTTGCTTGCCAGGAGCCGATTTAAAAAAAAGAAGTAACAAGCTGCAAGGTAAACAAGCAACAAGCCAGCATCCAAAAACTCGCCAAGAAGCAACTCTCAAGCCAATTAAGCGAAAAACAAGCCCAATTTCTGCATTTTCCCCACAGGTTTGGTGTGTTTGACCAGAGTCTGCTGTGCAGAGTGACTATTTTGGGTGTCATTGCCGGGGTGCTTCTACTTGTAGTCCTGAAGGTGTAATGGGAGGGGGGTTGAGGGCAGAGCCCTGGGGTGTGTTAGATGCAAGAAGAAGAGCTTATGCCACATTGCCGACTGAGATGCTAACTTCTTTGTTTTTCTCCCTTGTGCTGGGTTTGGTACCAAGGGGAAAGAAGTCAAATGACAGCGTTTACTCCACTAGTACGATGGAAAGCGAGCGAGAGCAGGGAGACTGTGAGCCTTGTTGAAATGAGGCAGGAGCCATACATTTGGGAGTGGAGCAGCCGCCACTGTCAGTGAGATAAGTGATATATTTTATGTGAGATAGTCTTTTAAGGTATCATTGGAAAGGTTATAATTTACTGCATGTGATTATCCAATTTGGATGCATGTATCATTTCTGTATCTAAAGTTGGAAATATTGACTGTGTAACAATTACAACCGGGTGTATGCTTGGGAAACACCCACCAGACGACACGCCATCAGCCTTGATGGGCCATTAGGAAGAAACAATAAGACTGTGAAGACACTAATCTCTCTCCTTCCTGAGACGCGTCCTGGGATGTAGCTGTGACGCTACTAGGTCAGGTGGTCCTGTCACCTGGTACTAAGCGCTATCTTGGACTTCTAGTAATTTTCCACTAAAAGGAGGGGGAGGTCAAGACTGGGAAACAAAAGATTCCCGCCTTATGTAAATCTTACTTAAGGCTGGGGAGTAACGCAAACAGGTCTCTTCTCCGTTGCCTTCCTGTCGAAGCAGAAAGACTGCTAAAAGTACCTGAAGGGACAAAGGAACCGAGCAGGGGGAAAGTCCAGGGCTGAGTCCGGACTAAGACAGCAGTCTGCTCTGTAAAGAGAAATAACTGGAAATCTCAGCTACAGAAACCCTACAACTTGCCTAAAAACAACGTTTAGGGTGAGAAATCACTTCCTGAGTCCACTCTCTTTAAGATCTTAGGCTTAGTATGCATGTTTGTTTTATTTGCTTAGTAATCTGCCTTCTTCTGTTTGCTATCCCTTACAATCACTTAAAATCTTCTTCCCTTATAGTTAATAATAAACAAAAACAAGTTCATTAAACCCAGTTTGTGCAACTTATAGCGGGGGGGCGGAAGGGGGGGAAAGTTGTGCATATCTTCCTCCACATTGAGGGAATTTATGAGCTTATGTTGTACAGATTTCTCTGCGGCCCAAGACAATATTATTTTGGGTGTACTTTCCAGAGGGGAACTGCACTTGAGTGCTGGGTGATATCGTAGCTGAGTCTTCTCGTAGAGAGCTGTTGACAGACTCTGTGCGATTCTACAGCTGGTGCGTCCCTACGTGTGTGTGTGTGTGTGTGTGCTGCCAGAGGCTGGAGAGCCTAAGTCAGCAAAACAGGGAGAGGGAGGCCAGGCTAGTGCAGCAGGCCAGCTCAGAGAAATCCCAGTACATCAGGTGGCATCCCAGAACGGGGGTCAAACCTGTCACAGGGTGGGCCCCTGAGAAAAGACCTCTGCTTCTAACTGGGGCACGATAAGTGCGGGGGAATCCTTTGTGCCCTCCAAGGAGTTGTCAGGTGCTATGGAATCTTCCTGAAGTCCGGTAACTTCGTGGAGAGCAACTTGACTGTAACAAGAGATGCTTAGTCCTCAGGTGTCTTCCTTCTATATCACTGGGTGAGCTTCCCTGGTCATGCCAGTCTAGTCCTCCTCTCTGAAGTAGGCCACATTCAGTCGAGGATGTGAGCAGGGGTCTGAGAGTAGCCCTCGGCCTGTGTCTCCACTCACCAGGTTGCACCACCCAGGGCATGTGGAGGGTCCAGGGCTATGCACAGCACTCTGGACTGACTTGCTCCAGCTCAGGCTCTTGGGTCCTAACCCCTGCGCTTGCTGCTACTCGAGGGCTCTCCCTCTAAGTTACCTCAGCTGGCCTGTGGATGTCATTGTAACGCAGTAGGAAAAAGGCTTTGTGAATTACTCTGACAGGTCACCGTTGCTCTGAGGGAAATGCTTTGTGCGTGACTCAGAGTGGCCACCCATTATCACTGTCCCTTCATAAGGAAAATGGTTTGTGCATTACCCCAACTGGCCACCTGGTGTCACTGTTCCTCCATGAGGGAAATACTTTGTGTTACCAAATGGCCACTCGGGGTAATGCACGCAGCATTTCCCTCGTGGAGGAACAGTGACACCGGGTGTCAGGTATCGGGGGTAGCTGTGTTAGTCTGTATCCACAAAAACAACAAGGAGTCCAGTGGTACCTTAAAGACGAACAGATTTATCTGGGCATAAGCTTTTGTGGGTAAAAAACGACTTCTTCAGATGCATGGAGTGAAAATTACAGATGCAGGCAATATATTGTGACACATGAAGAGAAGGGAGTTACCTCATAAGTGGAGAACCAGTGTTGACAGGGCCAATTCGATCAGTGTGGATGTAGTCCACTCCCAATAATTGATTAGGAGGTGTCAATTCCAGGAGAGGCAAAGCTGCTTTTGTAGTGAGCCAGCCAGTCCCTACTCAAGCCCAAATTAATGGTGTTAAATTTGCAAATGAATTTTAGTTCTGCTGTTTCTCTTTGAAGTCTGTTTCTGAAGTTTTTTTGTTCGAGTAATGTACAGTTGCTCCATGAAGGAAATGCTCTGTGCGTTACCCCGAGTGACCACCCAGTGTCAGTCTTCTCAATGTGGGAGATGCTTTGAGCATTCCCCCAAGGGCCACCCAGTGTCACTCTTGCTCCATTAGGGAAATGCTGTGTGTACAGTCATGGATGGATATAAAGTGTTCAGGAAGGACAGTCAGGGCAGAAAAGGTCGGGGAGTTGCATTGTATGTAAGAGAGCAGTATGACTGCTCAGAGCTCTAGTATGAAACTGCAGAAAAACGTGAGAGTCTCTGGATTAAGTTTAGAAGCGTGAGCAACGAGGGTGGTGTCGTGGTGGGAGTCTGCTATAGACCACCGGACCAGGGGGATGAGGTGGACGAGGCTTTCTTCCGGCCACTAACAGAAGTTACTAGATCGCAGGCCCTGGTTCTCATGGGAGACTTCAGTCACCCTGATGTCTGCTGGGAAAGCAATACAGCGGTGCACAGACAATCCAGGAAGCGTAGGGGACAATTTCCTGATGCAAGTGCTGGAAGAACCAACTAGGGGCAGAGCTCTTCTTGACCTGCAGCTCACAAACCGGGAAGAATTAGTAGGGGAAGCAAAAGTGGGTGGGAACCTGGGAGGCAGTGACCATGAGATGATCGAGTTCAGGATCCTGACACAAGGAAGAAAGGAGAGCAGCAGAATACGGACCCTAGACTTCAGAAAAGCAGACTTTGACAACCTCAGGGAACTCATGGGCAGGATCCCCTGGGAGACTAACATGAGGGGGAAAGGAGTCCAGGAGAGCTGGCTGTATTTTAAAGAATCCTTATTGATGTTACAGGAACAAACCATCCCGATGTGTAGAAAGAATAGTCGATATGGCAGGCGACCAGCTTGGCTTGACAGTGAAATCCTTGCTGATCTTAAACACAAAAAAGAATCTTACAAGAAGTGGAAGATTGGATAAATGACCAGGGAAGAGTATAAAAATATTGCTCGGGCATGCAGGAGTGAAATCAGGAAGGCCAAATCACACCTGGAGTTGCAGCTAGCAAGAGATGTTAAGAGTAACAAGAAGGGTTTCTCCAGGTATGTTAGCAAGAAGAAGATAGTCAAGGGAAGTGTTGGCCCCTTACTGAATGAGGGAGGCAACCTAATGACAGAGGATGTGGAAAAAGCTAATGTACTCAGTGCTTTTTTTGCCTCTGTCTTCACGAACAAGGTCAGCTCCCAGACTGCTGCACTGGGCAGCAGTCTGGGGAGGAGGTGACCAGCCCTCTGTGGAGAAAGAAGCGGTTCGGGACATTTAGAAAAGCTTGACGAGCACAAGTCCATGGGGACGGATGCGCTGCATTCGAGAGTACCAAAGGAGTTGGCAGATGTGATTGCAGAGCCATTGACCGTTATCTTTGAAAACTCACGGCGATCGGGGGAGGTCCTGTTATGGATTGTAACTAATAGGTCATGCACAGGAACTGCTGCGAATTATACCTGATAGGTCGCGCACAGTTCGAGTGTAGGCTGAGGCACATGAACAAAGTCCACAACTGCAGAGATCCCAAAGCTACTAAGTTTATTACGCTCGAGCGTGGTGCCCCCTTGCTAGTCAGGAGGGGACCCCGAATGCAGGTTATACAGAGATTATATACCTTTTAGCAAAGCACGTTGCCCTCGTGCATCAGAAACCTTAGCCAATAGACAAACCCTTCCCTTATCTACCACCTATCCCTGCTAGGTACATTCCCCGTGCTAGACCATTACTTCAACTACACAACATGGTCCTAAAGCAATGCACCAGTAGCTTTTCTTATCAGGATGGGAGGCTCGCATCAAGGCCAGGAGGCAGGGAGTTAGGAACAGACAAAGAACAGAAACCGGGAGTTGAGAAAGGCTGGAAACAAGAGGGAGGGTTTTCACAGGAATGCAGTATCTAAGGAGCACTCCTCCTAGTGCATGATGTGCTTGGTGGGCCCCAAACCAAAATGGAGTCACATATGCTAACTTTTCCTTAACAGGTCCCGGATGACTGGAAAAAGGTTAATGTAGCGCCCATCTTTAAAATAGGGAAGAAGGAGCATCTGGGGAACTACAGGCCGGTCAGCCTCACCTCAGTCCCTGGAAAAATCATGGAGCAGGTCCTCAAGGAATCAATTCTGAAGCACTTAGAGGAGAGGAAAGCGATCCGGAACTGTCAGCATGGATTCACCAAGGGCAAGTCATGCCTGACTAATCTAATTGCCTTCTATGACGAGATAACCGGCTCTGTGGATGAGGGGAAAGCGGCGGACGTGTTGTTCCTTGACTTTAGCAAAGCTTTTGATACGGTCCCCCCCAGTATTCTTGCCAGCAAGTTAAAGAAGTATGGGCTGGATGAATGGACTATAAGGTGGATAGAAAGCTGGCTAGATCGTCGGGCTCAACGTCTCCATGTCTAGTTGGCAGCTGGTATCGAGCGGAGTGCTCCAAGGGTTGGTCCTGGGGCCGGTTTTGTTCAATATCTTCGTTAATGATCTGGAGGATGGCGTGGATTTCACCCTCAGCAAGTTTGCAGTTGACACTAAACTGCGAGGAGAGGTAGATTCGCTGGAGGGTAGGGATAGGGTACAGAGGGCCCTAGACAAATTAGGGGATTGGGCCAAAAGAAGTCTGGTGAGGTTCAACAAGGACAAGTGCAGAGTTGTGCACTTAGGACGGAAGAATCCCACGCACCGCTACAGACTAGGGACCGAACGGCTAGGCAGCAGTTCTGCAGAAAAGGACCAAGGGGTTACAGTGGACGAAAAGCTGGATATGAGTCAACGGTGTGCCCTTGTTGCCAAGAGGGCCAATGGCATTTTCGAATGTATAAGCAGGGGCATTGCCAGCAGATCGACGGACGTGATTGTTCCCCCTCTGTTCGACAGCGGTGAGGCCTCATCTGGAGTACCGAGTCCAGTTTTGGGCCCCACACTGCAAGAAGGATGTGGAAAAATTGGAGCGAGTCCAGTGGAGGGCAACAAAAATTATTAGGGGACTGGAACACATGACTTTTGAGGAGAGGCTGAAGGAACTGGGATTGTTTAGTCTACGGAAGAGAAGAGTGAGGGGGGATTTGATAGCTGCTTTCAACTACCTGAAAGGGGGTTCCAAAGAGCATGGATCTAGACTGTTCTCAGTGGTAGCAGATGACAGAACGAGGAGTAATGATCTCAAGTTGCAATGGGGGAGGTTTAGGTTGGATATTAGGAAAAACTTTTTCACTAGGAGGGTGGTGAAACACTGGAATGCGTTACCTAGGGAGGTGGTGGAATCTCCTTCCTTAGAAGTTTTTAAGGTCAGGCTTGACAAAGCCCTGGCTGGGATGATTCAGTTGGGGATTGGTCCTGCTTTGAGCAGGGGGTTGGACTAGATGACCTCCTGAGGTCTCTTCCAACCCTGATATTCTATGATTGTCACTGTTGTTGCATAAGGGAAATGCTTTGTGCATTTGTGCAACTGGTCACCCAGTGTCACTGTTGCTTCATGAGGGAAATGGGTTGTGCATTAACCCGAGTGGCCCCTTGTTGCCTCTCTTCCTTGGTGAGGGAAATGGTTTGTGCATTACCTGGATTGGCCACCTGGTTTCACTCTTGCTCCATGCGGGAAATATTTTAGTGACGCCAGGTGGCCACTCAAGGTAATGCACACAGCATTTCCCTCATGGAGCAACAATGACAGTGGGTGGTCACTCAGGGTAATCCACAGTTGTTCCACGAAGGAAATGCTTTGTGCATTACCTGGATTAGCCACGCAGTGTCACTGTTGCTCCATGAGATAAATGCTGTGTGCATTAACCCGAGTGGCCATCCGGTGTCACTGTTTCTCCGTGAGGGAAATGTTTTGTGGATTACTCTGTGGTCACCCAGCGTCACTGTTGCTCTATGGGGAAAATCCTCTGTGCATAACCCCGCCCTTCCACCCGGTGTTACTGTTGTTCCAGGGCAGCTGCAGGCTGAGTTGCCTGTAAGGGTATGTCTATGCTGGCATTGAAGGACAAAACTTTTGTCTTTCAGAAGTGTTAACCCCCTCCCCCATCCCTCCACCCCGAAAATAAAAGTTTTGCCACTACAAGTACCAGTGTGATCCACGCATTGTTGGCAGGAGCGCTCTCCTGCTCACAATACAAATGCCGCTCGTTGGGAGTGGGAGTTTTTTGTTGGCAGGAGAGACGACAAACAGCGGCTACACTTCACGGCTTTTAGCAGCAGGGCTGAAGCCTAAGGGTATGTCTACACTACCCGCCGGATCAGCGGGTAGTGATCGATGTATCGGGGGTCAATTTTAGTCTAGACGTGATAAATCCATCGTGAGAGGCGCAAGCGGAGTTGACTGGGGTGTGGTGGCAGTCAACCCCGTGCTATGAAGACGCCAAGGTAAGTTGATCTAAGATACGTCGACTTCAGCTACGCTATTCTCGTAGCTGAAGTTGCATATCTTAAGTCGATTCCCCCCTCCCCCCCCCCCCCGACCCAGTGTAGACCAGGGCTTAGATAATTGCATGGTAGAGCCTGAGTACAGACGGCTGCTTCCCTTTAAGTGAGACTTGGTTTCTCATAAAAGTTTTCTTCCTTGTTCTGGGTGTGGGAGGAGAATTTTCCTATTTTGTGAGTAGGTGTGGGTTTACGACCAGGGGAAGAGACAATAGTCTTCTCTGCACAGTGACTCTCTTGAATACAGGTGCAAATGGCTGCTTAACGTATGAACGTAAGAATGGCAATTTGGGGTCAGAACAAAGGTCCATCTAGCCCACTATCCTGTCTTCTGACTGGCTAATGCCAGGTGCTTCAGAGGGAATGAATAGAACAGGTAATCAAGAAGTGATCCATCCTGTGTCGCCCATTCCCAGCTTCTGGCAAACAGAGGATAAGGACACCATCCCTGCCCATCCTGACTAATAGCCATTGATGGACCTATTTTCCATGAATTTATCTAGTTCTTTTTTGAACCCTATTATAGTCTTGTCTTTCACAGCATTCTTTGGCCAGCAATTCCACAGGTTGAGTGTGTGTTGTGTGCTTTTTAATTGTATCTATGAAGGTCTAATGGGAGAAGGAGAAGAACCACTGACACAACATTGCAGATTTCGACGATAACTTTTGTTTTTCTCTCTTGTGTTGTGCTTCGTGTCAAGGGTAAGAGCCCACCCCTGTTGTGAGATGGAAAGCGTACAAGAGCCATGAGACACTGAGCATTGTTGATGCCAGGCTACGGTGATGCCGTCTAGCTGGAAGCAGAGCAGCCATCGCTGTTAGTAAGATAAGTGTCTGGTTTGGTGAGGAGTCTGGTCACGGCGCACCTGGCTCCAGGCAGGGACGTGCCATTAGCTAGGTCTGTGTTTGTAAGAAAAGGTTCCTGACTAGCTGTGGCTACGAGGGAGACAAGGCCCCCATTATCAGGGGCTGCTCATCTGTCTGGCCAGGAGAGGTGTGTCCACTGCAGCAAAAGGTTGGATCCAGGAGGATGACTGTAGCTGGTGAGTTTATTGCCTTCCTCCCCTGTTTCTCTCTCTCTCTTCTCTACTCTAGTGTGTTGGCTGACACACTTTGTCTGTCTGTGCTTGTTTCTCCTTCTTCGGTCTCCCTTCACAGCACACGGGCAGGCGTGCTAGGTGTGCATCCCCATTGGCTAGGTCTCGGGAGCCATGAAGAAGTAGGAGGGGACAAAAATCACGTGGGGGAGTGCGCGCGAGAGTGGAGCATCACTGTCAGTGTTGACTGAGTCTCTGTTCATCAGGTGGAGCCGATGTAGATGGGATGGGAGAGGGAGGCAGGGATGAGGGCAAGGTTTTGCACACCAGTTGAGTTTTGTGAAGTGATGGCTTCTGCTTGGCTTAATTGTGGTGCTTGCAGAGGAATCGTCGAGCAGCAGCTGCAGGAGAAGCTGGCAGAGGTTGACCTGAGCAGCCTGGACATTCTTGTAAGCGAAGATTAACAGTCCTCCGCTTTCTGCCTTCCGCATAACTGACTGTGAGTAAGCGGTCAGTGCTTTGAATTCCTCATTCTGTACTCACTCTAGTTTTCTTCACAGACCATGAGCTTCCTCATTGGGCATGGGGCTCTGTGGGATTAAGGCTGAGGAAGAGGCAAGTCTCCTCTGGAAAGTCACTATTTCAGGTGCCGTTGCAACAGGTGTTTTCTATTTGTAGTTATAAAGGCATAGTGCAGCGAGGGTTGAGGGCAGAACCCTGGAGCGTGGGAGATGCGAGAAGAGCAGTGTTGCCGACTGAGATGCTAATTTTACTGTCTCCCCCCCCCCCACCCCCCCTTGTCGGGTTTAGTACCAAGGGAAAAGTGGCGGGTCAGAGTCCACTCCCCTCATGCGAGGGAAAGTGAAGGCAAGCTGTGAGGGCTCTACTCACGGTCCACCTGGCTCCAGGCTGGGACTTTTTGTTAGCTGGCGCTTAGTGTGTAGGAAAAGGTTCGTGACTAGCTCTGGTTACGAGGGAGATAAGGCTCTTATTTTCAGGGGCTGCTTTCTTCTCTGACCAGGAGTGGAGTGTTCTCCCCAGCAGGAGGTCAGTCCAGCCACTGAGATGCTTTTCTTCCTTCCATGTTTCTCTCACTCTCTCTCTGTCTTCTGTGGCCAACACAGACGTGCATGCTCCCTCTTCTTGCCTCTTCTGATACTGTCTCCCTTCACAGAAATTGGGCATGGATGCTGTTTGTGTGTCCTCACAGTCTTGGATGTAAGAGCCAGCAGGATGGGGGCAGGAAAGCGTGTTAGAGCTGGCAGAAGGGGAGCGTCAAAGGCCATTTGACCCAGCAAGTGTTTAGTCCGTGTCTTTTACTGCAATAGAGTTGATGTAGTACAGATGGGAGAGGGAGGCAGGTACTGGAAGATCTCATGCACCTATAGCCTTTCTGGCAGCGATGGCTCTTCCATAGGTGGTTTGCTGTTCTTGCAGAGGCCTGCTCCAGGCCAGTGCAGCAGCCCCAGACAGAGGAGGAGCATGTGGAGGAAGTGGACCTGCACAATCTAGACATTTCACTTGCCACCGGAGCTGAGGAGGTCTCTTGTGATGTTGGAGGAGCAGGTGTGTGTTTGTGAAATATCTCTCTCCAGTATCTGCATAGTGAGGTGCTTCCTTGAGAACAGAGAGATGCTTCTTATTTCCATGGGATGTGTCCTGGGGAAGGTACAGCTCTGCCCGTGGCTGGTAATTGTCTGGGATTGTCCCTTTCCTGGCGGGCTGTAGTTCCTTGGGAGTGATGAGCATTTAAGGCCCTGGGTGGGCTGGAGAGGAATAAAGAACGGGGCTCCAATGAGCAGAAGTCAGTTACACCTGTGTGTCTGTCTGTCTTCCATGCACCAGTGGTGGCCTAGCTTACAAGTGTTCTCTCTTTCTCTTTTCAGTTCCTCATGAGATTGGGTAGATGAGAGAATGGCCAGCCTGTGGCAGAGACCTAAGAAGGAGCAGCCACCCTGAGCCCATCCCTAGGGATCGAAGCCAGGCAGTGATCTGCAGAGTAAGAGCAAATAGAAATTTGCTTCAGTTAAGTATTGAGGGAGGGCTGCAAAGACTCTTGTCGATGGAGTGAATTTGTTAGTATGGGGTCGGCCCCTGAGGAAAGGCCTCTGAATCTAGCTGGAGCGGGACCCGCACCCGAGTGGCTCTTAAGGTCTGAGAGTTGTCGAAGGGCAGCAGGGAACTGAGGAGCAGCCACAGCCCCAGAACCCCCAACCGGTACAAGGACAAGATGGGGGAACATTTTGGCAGCCTGCATCATTGCACCACCTAGAGTGGCAGTTGCCCCATCCTGCCTGGCTCTGACTTTAAGCTTCTGGCCTCTGACCTGGTGAATAATGTTCTCCGTAAAACATGAAACACTCTATGTTCCGTCACTGCCTTGGTTCCAGGGATGGGTGGCCATGGTAAATCCCTCTCTCATTATTAGTGTCACTCTCACAAAACCAGCAACATCTGTTCAATAGCATACCCTGCTTTCAAATCACGATGGCCACCGTATTGTGTTACGACCATTTCTCCCAAACAAAGAAAGGTCCCCGTGCCTTGTCAATTCAGTTCACCTAAAATAGGCGGTGTCTCGTAGCCTCATTCCCATTTTTGAGAGACACACTGAGCCTGTGTTGCCACAGAATCAAGCCCCCATCCTGTACTCAATATGAGTCACATCTTTGGATCTAGGACAGAGGTGGGCAAACTACGGCCCGTGGGACCGTCCTGCCCAGCCCCTGAGCTCCTGGCCTGGGACGCTCGCCCCCGGCCCCTCTCTCGCAGCCTCGGCTCACTGCTCCGCTGGCGCAACACTCTGGGTGGGGGGGCTGTGAGCTCCTGGGGCAGCGCAGCTGCAGAGCCCGGCCTGACCCGGTCTCTGTGCCGTGCAGCATGGCTGCCTCTCCTGGTGCAGCCGCGCCGCCAGCCACTGGCGCTCCAGGCAGCGTGGTCGGGAGGCACGGAGCCAGGGGGTTGGATAGAGGGCAGGGGAGTTGAGGGTGGTGGTCAGGGGGCAGGGGTGTGGATAGGGGTTGGAGGGATGGAGCAGTCAGGGGCAGGGGTTCTGGGGGTGGTCAAGGAGAAGGGGTGGTTGGATGGGACAGGGGTCTGGGGGGGGCAGTCAGGAAGGAGAGAGGGGAGTTGGATGGGGCTGCAGGAGGCAGTTAGGGGCAGGGAGTCCGGGGGTGGTCAGGGGACAGAGAGCGGGGGGCGAATGGGGCAGGGGTCCCCGGGGGGCCATCAGGGAACAGGGGGGTTGGATGGGGCAGGAGTCCCAGGGGGACTGTCAGGGGGTGAGAAGCAAAGGGGGGTCGGGCCATACCTGGCTGTTTGGGGAGGCAGAGCCTCCCCTAACTGGCCCTCCAGACAATTTCAGAAACCCGATGTGGCCCTCGGGCCAAAAAGTTTCCCGCCCCGGATCAAGGAGCTAGAACCGAGCCAGGGTAACTGAAACAAGATGAGTTATGTGAATTTTGATAATATAAACAAGCCCACACACTTGAAAACTCTACAATTCAATCCAAATTTCGTGAAATAATTACTTGAAAAATACAAAAGAAACAAAATGCATCCAAACCAAAAAGCACAGAAATTGAAACAGATAGTTGTTAAGTTTGTGTTGTGTATCCACTCAAAGTCCCCTTTTCAAAAAGACAACATCGATTGCAGTTTTTTATGCTCTCAACTGCTTTTTTCTTGGTGTGGAAAAAAATTAGTTCTTTCATTTACTTGTGAATCGTGGCATGCTAAGACTACAATTGGAAAGCCAATTGTGAGAGTGCTTTTGCTTAAAAAAATTGAAGGGTTAACCATTTATAATTATTTTTTCATATGTTAAACGCTTGCTTGTTTTTCTTTTGTTTATATTACAGTGTGTCATTTTTATAACTGGTAAAAGTTAGTAACCCTAAAGTGTTTTAAAATGTGATTAAGGTTTACTGCAAAAGCATTAAAAACCCAAACTTTACTTGCTTAACCACATGGCTTTCAACTTAGCTTAAATCAGAGCTGCTATCACACTACTGTTTTGTTAGCTACCTATAATTTGTCACATGACCTACAAGGATAGTTACAGAACCACACTTCTGTGTGTTGGTTTCATAATGATACTTTTCTTTCATGCACTGTTGTTTTAGCATTGGGCTGCTGTTATTATTTTTTCCACTTTTTTCCCTGTTAACTGCTTTTGGGTGTAGGAAATGGCTCGTAACTACAAAAAGTGGTCCCAAAAACATCAGCTGACTGCTGATGGTTAAAAAAAAAGAAAACTCAAATTCCACAAGGATAAATTATGATGCCAAATAAACAAGTTTAACCACCAGTGCATAACATGTTAATAGTCTGTATGAATGTGCAGCTTTAAATATGCAAGCGGTGAAACAAATGATGATCTTTACCCATTTTCAGTTTACAGCCCAAAGTATCTAATAAAAGGTGATGTGCTGCTAAACATCTTACAACTTAATATCAGTTTTTAGTTTCTTTTTAGCTACACATAAATTATGTCTCCACTTTCATAGCTTAATGACCTCAAATCCACAATGTTTCTTGGAATTTTCTACTATTTAGTCAAATCAAAATTGGAAAGTCAAAGTTTAAAGAAAGGAGCTTTGCATGCCTTAAATTATAATAAGAAAAGGAGTACTTATGGCACCTTAGAGACTAACCAATTTATTTGAGCATAAGCTTTCATGAGGTACAGCTCACTTCATCGGATGCAAGCTGTAGCTCACGAAAGCTTATGCTCAAATAAATTGGTTAGTCTCTAAGGTGCCACAAGTAGTCCTTTTCTTTTTGCGAATACAAACTAACACGGCTGTTACTCTGAAACCTTAAATTATAATGAAGCCCACTGATTGGAGAACTGTATCACAAATTGTGACTCAAAGCCATAATGATTAGATTATGTTTTCTTTTCTACAAAAAGCAAAATTTGTTTAATACATTTTTATTACATATATTATGTTCTTGCTCATACGGCTCTCCAGATATGGTTGGCACAACTTTAAAGGTTGAATCTGATTTGTGTATCATCTTTGATATCTGTAGAGACCATGCATTTTACAAGGTGAAGGTAAGACAGATTTGTTAGTAATGGTCACGTATACCTCCAATATAACCGATATAAGACAGATACAGCCAGTGGAAATGAGAGCAGGGAACACACATGCTTGAAACCAAACAAATCAAAGCTAGGTTAAGCGGGCAAAGTAAAAATGAATTTCCCTTGCATAAATCACAGTGAGTCAAAAGTATAAGGAGAGAAGAAAAATCACCTCTCTCCACTCTTCACCACTCATAGCAGCAACAGCACCTAAAGAAACACAACTGGTGGATGGGTCCTAGCCTGGAGGCCTCTAGATAGTACAGACTGTGAAGAGCATACGGTAAGAAAAAGCTTAGCTTTGAATCCATTCAACTTGCTAAGTTAGGTATTGCTGTGCGTTTTATCTTATTTTCTTTTTAACCAGTTCTTGCTTTCATGCCTCAGTACTTGCAATCATTTAAAACAGAGGATCTCAAACTTTTTGGCCGGGACCCCTTTTAAAAATATTGCAGGCTGCGACAACCTCCCTCCCCATACCATGCCACCCTTACTTACGCGCTGCCTTCAGAGCTGGGCAGTCAGAGAGCAGCAGCTGCTGACCTGGCATGGTATGGTACTGCCACCTGTACTTCTGCACCGCTGCTGGCAGCGGTGCTGCCTTCGCAGCTGGGTGCCCAGCTAGCAGCCCCCACTCGCCAGCCCCCCCAGCTCTAAAGGCAGCACACAAGGTAGATTGGCAATGCCGCAACCCCCCTTTTCATCAGGACCCCCAATTGGAGAACTGCTGACTTTTAACTACAGAAAGAAAGATTAACAATAAAACAATTGTATTTGCTAAGCAGTGCATTTGGGACCTTCCACTTGAGATAACATGGCTTGTGCATATCATTTTCTATTAATGAAACGACAGCCTTTATATGAGCTCACGCTGTCCGCTTGTGTCCCGGGCAGTACAAGATGCACATTGCTGGGGGTGGGGGCAGTCTGAGATTGGGAATTTGCTGCTCTTCTTCTGCAGCGTAACATGCACGTGGCTGGTTGCTGGCATTCACGCTGTATAGCTGGGAGTAATTCACAACCCGGAGGCTGTGTATGAACTGACCGGTAGTGGCGCTTCTCACAGCAAAGCAGTGTAAAAAGCACTCCAGGTTGGAGAACTAAGGGGACGCATCTGTTCAACAGTCTAGATCAGGGCTTCTGCCCCACTGCGCGGGGGGCTGTGGGGGGCTCCAGGCTTCAGCCACCAGATTGGAGGGCTGGGGGCTTCTGTCCCACGGGAGGCCGGTGCTTGGGGCTCCCAGCTTTAGCCCTGCGCAATGCCAGGTCTTCTACCCCATGGGGCACCAGGGCTCACAGACCCGCAGTTGGGACTCGCTGGTGTAGATTGTACGCTGTGGAATGTCACACATGGGTAAAATGTTTTTTGCATATTTATTAACTACGTGGCTAACAGCTTAATATGTTGTTAAAAAGTAAGTAAATAACCTTTACAATTGTCAGTTTTTTAAAAACCATTTGTTTACTAATTTGCTGTAATTTAGCTACAGGCCAAAACCGTTGTTCTGGAATGACTGCAACAACGGTGCAGTTACTATTTTAGACAGTTTTATGTTCTAAGCTTTAATAATTTAGAATCATAGAATATCAGGGTTAGAAGGGACCTCAGGAGGTCATCTTGTCCAACCCCATGCTCAAAGCAGGACCGATCCCCAATTAAATCATCCCAGCCAGGGCTTTGTCAAGCCTGACCTTAAAAACTTCTAAGGAAGGAGATTCCACCACCTCCCTAGGTAACGCATTCCAGTGTTTCACCACCCTCCTAGTGAAAAAGTTTTTCCTAATATCCAACCTAAATCTCCCCCACTGCAACTTGAGACTATTACTCCTCGTTCTGTCATCTGCTACCACTGAGAACAGTCTAGATCCATGCTCTTTGGAACCCCCTTTCAGGTAGTTGAAAGCAGCTATCAAATCCCCCCTCATTCTTCTCTTCCGTAGACTAAACATCCCCAGTTCCCTCAGCCTCTCCTCATAAGTCATGCGTTCCAGTTCCCGAATCATTTTTGTTGCCCTCCGCTGGACTCGCTCCAATTTTTCCACATCCTTCTCGCAGTGCGGGGCCCAAAACTGGACACAGTACTCCAGATGAGGCCTCACCAATGTCGAATAGAGGGGAACGATCACTTCCCTCGATCTGCTGGCAATGCCCCTACTTATACATCCCAAATGCCATTGGCCTTCTTGGCAACAAGGGCACACCGTTGACTCATATCCAGCTTCTCGTCCACTGTAACCCCTAGGTCCTTTTCTGCAGAACTGCTGCCTAGCCATTCGGTCCCTAGTCTGTAGCGGTGCATTGGATTCTTCCGTCCTAAGTGCAGGACTCTGCACTTGTCCTTGTTGAACCTCATCAGATTTCTTTTGGCCCAATCCTCCAATTTGTCTAGGTCCCTCTGTATCCTATCCCTACCCTCCAGCGTATCTACCTCTCCTCCCCGTTTAGTGTCATCTGCAAACTTGCTGAGGGTGCAATCCACACCATCCTCCAGATCATTTATGAAGATATTGAACAAAACCGGCCCCAGGACCGGCCCTTGGGGCACTCCACTCGATACCAGCTGCCAACTAGACATGGAGTCATTGATCACTACCCGTTGAGCCCGACAATCTAGCCAGCTTTCTAGCTGCCTTATCGTCCATTCATCCAGCCCGTACTACTTTAACTTGCTGGCAAGAATACTGTGGGAGACCGGGTCAAAAGCTTTGCTAAAGTCAAGGAACAACAAGTCCACCGCTTTCCCTTCATCCGCAGAACCAGTTATCTCATCATAGAAGGCAATTAGATTAGTCAGGCATGACTTGCCCTTGGTGAATCCGTGCTGACTGTTCCTGATCGCTTTCCTCTCCTCTAAGTGCTTCAGAATTGATTCCTTGAGGACCTGCTCCATGATTTTTCCAGGGACTGAGGTGAGGCTGACTGGCCTGTAGTTCCCAGGATCCTCCTTCTTTCCTTTTTTAAAGGTGGGCACTACATTAGCCTTTTTCCAGTCGTCCGGGACTTCCCCCGATCGCCATGAGTTTTCAAAGATAATGGCCAGTGGCTCCGCAATCACATCCGCCAACTCCTTTAGCACTTTCGGATGCAACACATCTGGCCCCATGGACTTGTGCACGTCCAGCTTCTCTAAATAGTCCCAAACCACTTCTTTCTCCACAGAGGGCTGGTCACCTCTTCCCCATGCTGTGCTGCCCAGCACAGCAGTCTGGGAGCTGACCTTGTTCGTGAAGACAGAGGCAAAAAAAGCATTGAGTACATTAGGTTTTTCCACATCCTCTGTCATTAGGTTGCCTCCCTCATTCAGTAAGGGGCCCACACTTTCCTTGACTTTCTTCTTGTTGCTAACATGCCCGAAGAAACCCTTCTTGTTACTCTTAACATCTCTTGCTAGCTGCAACTCCAGGTGTGATTTGGCCTTCCTGATTTCACTCCTGCATGCCTGAGCAATATTTTTATACTCATCCCTGGTCATTTGTCCAATCTTCCACTTCTTGTAAGCTTCTTTTTTGTATTTAAGATCAGCAAGGATTTATTGCAGTTTGCTCACGATCACAGGTCCTTGTACTATTTAAAGCAATCTTAGTTTTACTAACTAGTATTCATTTCAGTTATGCCCGTGATGGATCGTCTGCACCCCAGTCGGGGATATTTCTGAAAGAGAGGAGGCGGACCCAAGAATAAGAGACAGCGACGTCATCGTTAGCTGTCCTCCTCTGTCTGTACTCACGGCAACAAGATCGCTTGATGGACAATTGGAGCATCACTGAACTGTGGGGAGGGCGGTTGTGGCTGGAAGTCTTTCCAGTTAGTATGAACTGCTGTAAGATGTTGGGTGAGAAAACTTTTGGCTTTGAAATGGTATTTAGCTTGGTGATGTTTAGGAATTGGTTACAAAAGAAATAAAATGTGTAAGGCCATAAAATTCAGAATTGGTTTGTGATTTTATCCTCGTAAGTGATATTTTCCTAGTTAATCGACTTGTTGCGTCGAAGCAGCGTGTTGCGGTCGATGTATTTGGGGAATCTCTAGTTAGGTTAACAAAGGCTCGGGCATAATCGTTTCCTTGGATGACGTGATGGACTAATAATGAACTTGTTCTGTGCAGTAGTGTGCTGGACAGTTAAAGATGCACATTTCTGGGGTCCAAGGCCAGGACTGAAAATGTGTGTATGTCACCCTGTACGTCGTTCGTGAGCGGCCGGGAGCGACTGTACATGTTCACGTATGTGTTTGAGAAGAGTGTGGAGAGGCTGCTTTTCACTAGCCAAGCACAGTTCAAGGGAGACAGGAGTTGAGCGGTTCAGGTTCTACCCTGGGGAACATCACCGGGGGTCACTTTGATTGGTATGTGGGCTATTTCTTGTTTCTGTCGGGGACGGTATACAGTGGATTTGGGGTGTTGCTTGTTTTTCACGGCACACACCCTTGACGGGACTTGGGGCATTTTATGTTCAGACAGGTTACTGTTGATGGAATGTACGCCATTTAAAGGCTGGGGATAAATGTAGTTATGGAAGGAGGGCTACTTCCTGTTTATATGGAAGAGAGACCATTTTCATTGGGTGGGTAGGGAACACTAGTGATGGAATGAGGAACATTTTCTAGTCAAAGGAGACAGTTTTTGGGGAGATGAGTTTTTCACACAAGCTCATGATGGGGAGGAGGGTTTTTTTTCCTGTAACTGCTTGTTCAAAGGCTTTGGGAGTTGGGGAAAGAGGAGTGCTCGCAGCTGGCCCCTCTCCTGCCCCTTTGGAATGAGTTTGGGTTAGGGAAAGTGAGAGAGCTAGCGCTACGGTAGATCTGAGAGGTTGCTGTAGTCCAGGAGGGGCATGTATGGGAGGCAATCAGAGAGCACTTTTCTCCATGCAGGATTCAAATGTGCACAAGGGCTGCAGCTGTTAGAAACTTTGTGCTTTGGGGTGCAGCCCCAGCCATCTTGTTTCTGAAGTAAATATTAATAGCAACACTCAAATAGTATCCTGCCATCCTCTTGGAAACCAATAATGATCTACAGTTAGTCAGTAACATTTTATGTATAATAAAAAATATGGTGTGTTTTGTTAGTTTTCTTCAGAAACAGGAAGTAGTTTAATTCCCCGCTGTAGCAGTCTGCTTTGCAGATGGTGCGATTCTAATTTTCCCCAATATAATCGTTCCCGTGACAAGATGCGTTCAGTGTCTTCTCGGCCACATTCCCTCAGCGAAAACATGTCCCGTGCAGGGTCGACTCCGTGCTCGGGAACCCCAGGGATCTGTTGTCAGTAGCATTCCACCTGGAAAGAAGGGGGTGAGTCAGGAATACTGTCCCCTCCAAAAAGAAGGGGTGCGTCATCAATAGTACTTCTCCTGGAAAGAAGAGGTGTGACACAACCTTGGGGGAAAAAGAGGTGTGTCACGAATACTGTGCCCTCCAGAAAGAAGGGGTGTGTTACCAATAGTACTCCTGGAAATGAGGTGTGATACGCATACTGTCCTCTCTGGAACCAAGAGGTGTGACGTGAATACTGTCCCCCTCTCCCATTAAACAAGGGGTGTGTCATGTATACTGACCCTGCAGAAACCAGAAGCATGACACAAATACTGGCCCCCCGAGGTGTGTTCTGAATACAGTCCCCTCTGGGAACAAGAGGTATGTCGAATAGCGTCCCCTCCTGAAAGAAAGGGTGTATCATTAATAATGACAGGTTTCAGAGTAGCAGCCGTGTAAGCCTGTATCTGTAAAAAGAAAAGGAGTACTTGCGGCACCTTAGCGACTAACAAATGTATTGGAGCGTAAGCTTTCGTGAGCTTCATCTGCTGTAGCTCACGAAAGCTTACGCTCCAATACGTTTGTTAGGCTCTAAGGTGCAATAAGTACTCCTTTTCTTTGTATCATTAATAGTATTGCTCCTGGAAACTACAGGTGTCATTAATAGTACACCTTTTGAGAACAAGAGGTGTGTCCTGAATACTGTCCTTTCGAGGAATAAGAGATGTGCTACGAGTACCCTGCCCTCTGGACACGAGGGGTGTGTCATGAATACCGTCTGCTCTGGGAACAAGGTGTGACCGGTGACTACCGTTACCACCGAAACAAGGGGTGTGTCATGAATTGTAGTCCCCCTGGAAACAAAGGCAGGTCGTGAATTGTAGTCCCCCCAGAAACAAACGGTGTGCCCTGAATACTATCCCCCTGAAACAAGAGGGGTGTCATCAATAGTACTCCTCCTGGGAACGAGAAGTGAGTCCCGAGTAACGTCCCCCCGGAAACAAGAGCTGTCTCATCAATAGTACTCCTGGGAACAAGAGGTGTGTCACAATTACTGTCCCCAGTGGGACCGAGAAGTGGGTTCTGAATACTGTCTCCTCTGGGAAGAAGGGGTGTGTCCCGAATATTGTGCCCCCCAGAAACAAGAAGTGTGTCATCAATAGTGCTCCCTCTGGGAACAAGAGGTGGGTCCTGAATACTGTCCTCCCTGGAAAGGAGAGGTGTGTTACAAATACTGTCCCCCCACAGAAAGAAGGGGTGTTTTATCAATAATACTCCTCATAAAAACAAGTGGTGTGTCACGAATACTGTCCCCACAGGGACCAAGAAGTATGTTCCGAAGACTGTTCCCTCCAGAGAGGAGAGGTGTGTTCTGAATACAGTCCCCTCTGGGAATAAGAGGTTTATCCTGAATAGTGTCCCCTGCAGAAAGAAGGGGTGAATCTCGAATAGTGTCCCCTGTAAAAGGAAGGGGTGAGTCATTAATAGTCCTCCTGAGAACCAGAGCTATGTCCAGCATACTGTCCTTTCTGGCAACAAAAGATGTGTTATGAGTACAGCGTCCTCCAGAAACAAGAAGTGTGCCATGAATACTGTCTCCTCTGGAAACAAGATGTGTGTCATCAATAGTACTCCTCCTGGGAACAAGGGGTGTGTCATCACTGGTGGTACTCCAGGAAATAAGGGGTGTGTCATCATTAGTACTCCTAGTAGGAACAAGAGGTGTGTCCCCCTTTGGAAACAAGGGGTGTGTCCTGAATACTGTCCCCTCTGGAAACAAGAGTTGTGTCATCAATAGTACTCCCCCTGGGAACAAGAGGTGTGTCCTGAACACCGTTCCTTTTGGGAAGAAGAGATATATTATGAGTACAATGTTCTCTGGAAACAAGGAGTGTGTCTTGAATACTGTGTCCTCTGGAAGTAAGAGGTGTCTCCTGAATACTGCCCCATCCAGAAACAAGGAGTGTGTCATGAATTGTAGTCCTGTTGGAAACAAGGGTGTGTACTGAATACTGCCCCCCCGAAACAAGAGGTGTGTCATCAATAGCACTCCTCCTGGGAACAAGGGGTGTGTGCTGAAAAGTGTCCCCTCTGGAAACAACAGGTGTGACATGAATACTGCCCCTCACCCGAGCCGGAAACAAGAGGTGTGTCAACAATAGCACTCCTCCTGGGAACAAGGAGTGTGTCCTGAATACTGTCCCCTCTGGAAACAAGAGGTGTGTCATCGATAGTACTCCTCATGGGAACATGAGGTGTGCCCTGAATACTGTCCTGTCGAGAAACACAGGTGTTTCTTCCCCTTATGGCTTGTAGAAAGTAATATTAAAAGTAATGGGGCATGGCTCCCTGGTGCCCTCTGTTTCAGTGCCCCTGCTCTTGCCCCCTACCCACACTTGGAGCAACCCTTGGCCAAGCTGGTCCTGGGAACCTCTTGTCCGCTCTGCAGAGGCTGATGCTGGGGTGTCACAATCCCCTGTCTTTGTATCTGGTCTCTGCTGAGCTTGGGTAGGGGGAGTGAGGAGTTTGTGCTGTTGCCTCTGGGTCCTGAGTGGGAGATGCTGAGTTCTGCTGCTGGACTGAACAAGCCTTCTGATTAGTGAGGTCTCCGCTTAAAGTAAGAGTGTGCTGTCTCTCACTCTCCAAATACACACAGCCTCTCTCTTACCTACACACTTGTACTGTTGTTGTTGTTGTTATTACTTCCTTTGAAAGAATAAAATTGCAGAGACTATATGTGCATGGTGCATTTCAAAGTTTAAGGGTTACAGTGCTGGTGGTTTATTTTTTCTGTGGTCTGTGCATTTCATAATTTTACTACTCAAATAATTAAATTTAAGGTAGAAATGAGTTCTAAAATGCCTAACCTGTCCTGGCTGGTAATTGTAATTGCTTAATTTTCATTAATTATTTAAAATAACAGTGATAATGCACAATATGATAAATGTCAGACAATCAAATAATAGTATCCTGCTAGAACATAAATTCTGCATCTACTCACAACTGTAGCCACTACAGCTGAAGGTCGCTTATTTTCAAATTGTATTTTTAGTGATCTCTATAAAATAACTTAACATTTGTATGAAAATAAATGTGGTTACATATACGATACTAATAACCATGATGGACTCAAATGATAGTAAAAAGAAAAGGAGTATTTGTGGCACCTTAGAGACTAACAAATTTATTTGAGCATAAACTGTAGCTCACGAAAGCTTACACTCAAATAAATTTGTTAGTCGCTAAGGTGCCACAAGTACCCCTTTTCTTTCTATGGATACAGACTAACAGCTGCTACTCTGAAACCTGTCAAACTTTAGTGAGTCATGTACATGATTTTGATCGATTGGTAAACATAAATGCAAAAATATTTAGAGAAATGAATTTCCTTTCTTAATAAAAGAGAAAACACCACATCAATCATGTATGTTTATTTTAGTGAATCGTTTTTCACTCCACTAAAAAGCATTTACTTAATTTTGAGTAGATAATGGTAGTAACACAGAGTGTGTGTTAAATAAACTCTGCTTAAAATGTGCTTATTTGCTCACTTTGTATATATCTGTACTAAAGATAATGTACAAAATAGCAAATGTGTGTTTCTGGTATCTGTGTTAAAGCTCCAGAACTGACACCTTCAGGCTTGGGAGTGGGACTGTCTTGCTGTATTGTCTCCTGATTGTTCTAAACATACATATATACAAACTCCAACTAAAGCCACATTTTCAGTTTATATTTTTTCCTTTATATATATATATATATATATATATATATATATATATATATATATATATATATATATGAATTAGGATTTAGCTGACAGGAGTACTATATCTAAGTTATCATGTGCAAGAAACCTGGAGTTTTCAGGTGCTCAAATAGCCCCTGGAATCATGATTAAAATTGCCTTACCCCCCCCAAATATAAATGTTGCCTCTGGTGAGCTGGGAGTGGCCAGAGGGCTGTGGGCTCTGGCAAGATGCAGCCCCCTATGTGACAGCACGAAGTCCACCTTGAGCTGCATGCTGAGTGCCAGGAACCACAAGCTGCAGCAGCAATGGTGGCATCAGGGTGGCAATACACTACGCGACCCTTATGTCTGTGATTCTGCTGCGGGTGGTGGTGTTGCCTTAAGAGCCGGGTGCCTACCTGGCAGCCAGTGCTCGCTAGCTGCCCATACAGTGCTTGATTTATGCTGGGCCTGAGCTCTGTGACCTTTGTCTAGGTAAATTAAGCACTTGGAGGAGGCAGTGGGGTGTGCAGGGGATGGGGGGAGGTAGCTCAGGGCAAAGTACAAGTTTGCACAAGTTGCCATTTTCCCTAAAGTTGGTCATGGGGATGGTGCAGTTTCTCTGGCTTGTGCCAGCTGCCCGGGCAGCGTGTCAGGGAGTGACACTGCCCTCCATTTTGAGCTTGAGGCCGTGGTATGCCCTCAAGCATCAGCTAAATAATCTTTCCATTACCCCCTAAATACCCTCTCACAGTACAAACGCACCCCACCAGCACCGTTGAGGTACCTCTTTCAGCAGCCCCCAACTGGACCTACTGTGGAGTCCCCTCTTCCCTCTAGGTAGCATTTTCTTTTTAGGAAGCTGAAACATGGTAATTATAGTGTTACTTGGTGATAGAGTTTAAGTCTTCTGCAAATTTGTATTGTAAGAAGGAAGACTGATTAATACATCAAGATGAATAGTGCTTGCCACTGCTAAGCTAGGCATGAACTAAAGGGTTTCTGTGTTGCCTGAGTCTGTATTTATAGCTGCCTTTGGCTTCTAAAGCATGCTGGGAAATGGAGGGGTGGAGCTTAGGCAGTATATAAGCTGGGGTCTTGTCACAGTAAGTCATTCGACTGTGTGTTGGTTCAAAGAGATGTGCATAGGCACTTGTAGAGGTGTTTATGGTCACGGTGAGCATTAATATGAGGTAACGATGACATGTATTTGTGTTAGTGTACTATTTTTCAGTGCTTATTTTTGTGTAATGCGGTTTTCTTTCATTTCAGGTTGTTCATAGTGTGTTTGATTCATGTGTTATCATTTGTATTTTCATTAGGAGGGAAGACATTGGAGGTTGTTTCTGACAGAGATTCTGTTAAACACACATCTGATATTGGTAGCGTGTCCATTGTGTTGGACTGTTGTAGAAGCATAGAAGTTTCCTCTCTGGGTTAGGAGGGGACTGGTCTGAGGAGACTGTAGTATTTAGTAAGAGTTTCTTCTCTTAACCTCAACTGCATTCTCCTCCTGTATTTTCTCCTACTCAGTTGTCTGGAATCCTGTGAGTAGAGTTTATAAACCATGTTTGCAGTCAAGCTTTCTTTGTATTTGCAGCTGCTTCCAGATCCGGTACTGAGTCGCATTGTGACGTGAAGGGTTGTGAATATTTTTCTTTGTCTGTCACACAAGTGCTGTATTTTGTAAGCAATTTCAACATATGGGAATTAAGGCCTGTCTACCAAGGTGAAGGAGATCTCAAGAGGGAGAGCACCTGTCCAATTTCCAAAGATAAGTATATGCCAAAGTGTTCAATGGTCAGAAGCATTTCTGATGTTGAGGCTCTTTCTTTACTTATGGGAGTCCTCTAAACTCTGCTCATTCTTACTGGACCTGTGAGGGGTGGGTGGGAGCTCCTTGTATGGAAGGAGCAGTACGTTTCCCCTGAGCGTGCTGGCAGAGTGACCTGTCTGTAACTAGAGATGCTCCGTTCTAAGTTCTTCTCTCTTACGCAGCACTGGGTTGGCATGACAGGTCACTGCTTCCACCTTGCGTTTTCCTCTACACGGTGGTGGTTTTCCGAGGAGGATGTGAGCATCGTAGTTAGCGATGGGGCCCCTGTGGTGTAGGGAAAGGGGGAGAGCCACCACTATGTAGAAGCGTAGCCATTTTCCATGTGGATGAGAGTGTTCCATGTGGGGGGTGTAATGTGTAGTAGCTGTTCCCTCTCAAGGAATTGGTGTGTAGGTGAGGTCATCTTTCATATTGTAGTGTTGGGAGCTTTGTGAGTAGAGTTTATATCTGAGGTTTGCAATCAAGCTTTGTTTTTATTTTCAAATGTGTCCAGATCCAGTACCGAGTAGTCTCATTCCGTGGAGGGTCGTGATTACTTCTCTTTGATTGTCACGACATTGCTGTACGGCTGTCAACATATGGGAGCGAAGGCCCGTGTACAAAGGACAAGAAGATCTTGAGAGTGGCAGCGGCTATCAAAGTTAAGTCTCTGCTGAAGGGTTCGATAGTCAGAAGTATTTGAGCCATTGAGACTCCTTGTTTAGGGACGGGAGTCCTCTAAACTCTCCCCATTCTGAATGGGCATGTGAGGGGTGGGTGGGAGCTCGATGTACGGAGGGAGCGTGCGTTTCCCCCGAGGGAAGGTCGATTGCTGGCAGAGTGACCTGTCTGTAACTAGAGATGCTCCGTTCTCAGTTCTTCTCTCGTATGCAGCACTGGGTTTGCATCACAGGTCACTGCTTCCACTTTGTGTTCTCCTCTACGTGGTGGTGGTTTTCCGAGGAGGATGAGAGCATCCTAGTTAGCGATGGGTCCCAGTTGTGGTGGGACACGGGGAGGGCCACCAGTATGTGGATGAGTGTTTAGGGTCGGGGGGCGCTTCTCTGAGGGGGGGTGTAATGTGTAGTAGGCGTTCCTTCTCTTCAGGAAGCAGTATGCAGGTGAGGTCATGTTTCATATTGTGTAGTTGGGTGCTTTGTGAGTTGGTTCGCAGTCCAGCTTTGTTCATCTTTGCAGATGCGTCCAGATCTGGTACCGTGTCGTGTCGTTCCATGGAGGGTTGTGACTACTTCTCTGTGACTGTGTCATGACATCGCTGTACGGCTGTCAACGTATGGGAGTGAAGCCCCATGTACAAAGGACAAGAAGATCTTGAGAGCGGGAGTGGCTGTCAAAGTTAAGTCTCTGCTGAAGGGTTTGATAGCCATAAGTATTTGAGCTGTTGAGGCTCATTGTTTAGAGGTGGGAGTCCTCTAAACTCTCCCCATTCTGAATTGGCTCGTGAGGGGTGGGCAGGAGCTCGTTGTATGGAGAGAGTGTGCGTTTCCCCCGAGGGAAGGTCGTTTGCTGGCAGAGTGACCTGTCTGTAACTAGAGATGCTCCGTTCTCAGTTCTTCTCTCGTATGCAGCACTGGGTTTGCATCACAGGTCACCCCTTCCACCTTGTGTTCTCCTCTACGTGGTGGTGGTTTTCCGAGGAGGATGTGAGCATCCTAGTTAGTGATGGGCCCCCGTTGTGGTGGGACACGTGGAGGGCCACCAATATGTGGATGAGCGTGTCTGAGGTGGGTGGGTGCTTCTCTTGAGGGGTATAATATGTAGTAGGTGTTCCTTCTCTTCAGGAAGCAGTATGTAGGTGGGGTCATCTTTTGTATCGTGTATCTGGGAGCTTTGCGAGTAGGTTTTCGGTCAAGCTTTGTTTGTATTTGCAGATGCTTCCACATCCAGTACCGTGTCACCTCGTTCTGTGGAGGGTCGTGACTAGTTCTTTCATGGCATAGCTGTGCATTGGTGCCAGATGGATGCTGATGTATGGGAGCAAAGGCCCGTGTACAAAGGAAAAGAAGATCTTGGGAGTGGCTGTCAAAGTTGAGTACATAAGAATGGCCATAGTGGGTCAGACCAAAGATCCATCAAGCCCAGTATCCTGTCGTCTGACAGCGGCCAATGGCAGGTGCTCCAAAGGGAATGAATGGACAGGTTATCATCAAGTGATCCATCCCGTCGCCCGATTGCAGCTTCCGGCAAACAGAGGCTAGGGACACCATTGCAGCCCATCCTGGTGAAATAAGAATCTGCCGAAGGGTTTGATGGTCAGAAGTATTTGTGCCGTTGAAGCTTCTTATTTAGGGGTAGGAGTCCTCTAAACTCTGCCCATTCTTAATGGGCGGGTGAGGGGTGGGCAGGAGATTGTTGTACGGAGGGAGTGTGTGTTTCTGCTGGAGGAAGGTTGATTGCTGGCAGATTATCCTCTCTAACTAGAGATGCTCCGTTCTCAGATGTGCTCTCTTACACAGCACTGGGTTTGCACCACAGGTCACTGCTTCATCCTTTTCTTTTCTATTGGGTGTTGGTTTTCTGAGGAGGATGGGAGCATCCTAGTTAGCGATGGGCCCCTGTTGTGGTGGGACATGGGGAGGGCCACCAATATGTGGATGAGTGTGTTTGGGGTGGGTGGGTGCTTCTCTGGGGGGGGGGGTGTAATGTTTAGTAGGTGTGCCTTCTCTTCAGGAAGCAGTATGCAGGTGAGGTCATGTTTCAGATTGTGTAGTTGGGTGCTTTGTGAGTAGGTTTGCAGTGATGCTTTGTTTGTATTTGCAGACACGTCCAGATCGGTACTGTGTCACGTTGTTCTGTGGAGGGTCATGACTACTTCTCTGTGACTGTCACGTCAGTGTATGGGAGCGAAGGCCTGTGTACAAAGGGCCAGAAGATCTTGAGAGTGGGAGCAGCTGTCAAAGTTAAGTCTCTGCTGAAGAGTTCGATAGTCAGAAGTATTTGTGCCGTTGAGGCTTCTTGTTTAGGGACAGAAGTCCTGTAAACTCTGCTAGTTCTTTACTGGCATGGGAGGAAGCTCATTGTATGGAGGGAGTGTGTGTTTCCCCTGAGGGAAGGTTGATTGCTGGGAGAGTGACCTGTCCATAACTAGAAATGCTCTGTTCTCAGTTCTTCTCTCATACGCAGCACTGGGTTTGCATCACAGGTCACTGCTTCCACCTTGTGTTCTCCTCTATGTGGTGGTGGTTTTCCAAGGAGAATGTGAGCATTCTAGTTAGTGATGGGTCCCAATGTGGTGGGACATGTGGAGGGCCACCAGTACGTGGATGAGAGTGTTTAGGGTGGAGGGGCGCTTCTCTGAGGGGGGTGTAATGTGTAGTAGGCATTCCTTCTCTTCAGGAAGCAGTATGCAGGTGAGGTCATGTTTCATATTGTGTAGTTGGGCACTTTGTGAATTGGTTTGCAGTCCAGCTTTGTTTGTCTTTGCCGATGTGTCCAGATCTGGTACTGTGTTCCGTGGAGGGTCGTGACTACTTCTCTGTGACTGTGTCACAACATGGCTGTACGGCTGTCAACGTATGGGAGCAAAGGCCCCTGTACAAAGGACAAGAAGATCTTGAGAGCAGCAGCAGCTGTCAAAGTTAAGTCTCTGCCGAAGGGTTCGATAGTCAGAAGTATTTGTGCTGCTGAGGCTTCTTGTTTAGGGACAGAAGTCCTGCAAACTCTGCTAGTTCTTAACTGGTGTGGGAGGGAGCTCATTGTACGGAGGGAGTGTGTGGGCTCTGTGGAGGAAGGTTGATTGCTGGCAGAGTGACCTGTCTGTAACTAGAGATGCTCTGTTCTCTGTTCTTCTCTCTCACACAGCACTGGGTTTGCATCACTGGTCACCACTACCTTGTTTGTCTGTCCTCTACTGGGTGTTGGTTTCCTCAGGAGGATGTGAGCATTGTAGTTTGCGATGGGCCACAGTCAGGGTGGGAAAAGGCCATGAGTATTGTGTAATTTTTGAGTATGTTGCCTCTTCATTTTAACTGTACAGAAGTAGTTGGTTGCTCCTTCATTGTGGGTATGAATGTGTCAGGGCTTTTTTGGGGTGTTGAATAGGTCAGTTTAGCAATGGGAATGTGGTATTGTGCCGTTGCGGCATTTAGCAATAATGTGGCATTTATTGTTTGTGTGCCACAGGGGGATTGGAGTCCCGAACTGAGGGAATAGGCTGGGGCAAGCGCAGCCTGTTTGGTCTACATGGTGCCAGTGGGAGCAGAGGAGCTGGTTGCATCCATGAGGTAAGTGTTAAGTTAGAGCTTTTAGTGCACTTCTCTCAATGGGAGTGTGGAGTTTGCTGTGTTAGGTGAGGTGGGCTTATTATGCACGGGTTCTCCACCAGTTTTGTATGTGTGAGACAACAGATGGAGAAGACAACATTTGGGTTAAGGTGTTGCTTCTTATGTAGCAGAAGGTTGGATTTAGGTGGGTGGTTAGTGAGGGTGTTGTCATGTGTGCCCTAAAATGTTGAGTATTTTTCCTTGAACATATTGCGGATGTGTGATACAGGTGTGGAGATGTGTTAGATATCTTTTGGGGCAGGGGTAGCAGTGGGGAGGGGAGCATGGAAAATATGTAGAGGGACTGAGAGTTGCAATACTGGTGAGGGATCTCATGACCTGTAATTCTGAGGTTTGTTACTGTAGATGGTTTCTTGCAGAGATAGGGTGGAATGTGTTGCATCATCTGTGGGTTTGATGGTCAGTACTTGTTGGATCATTTATCTTGTGTTTACAGATACTTAAGAGGCTTCAGGAGGTGCAGTTTGGAAAAGAATGTTGTGCAAGGTGCATGTGAGTACTTTTATGGTCCTTTGTGGGGATGGCAGCGGTGGAGGGAAAATAGAGAGCTGACCTCATGTGCTTCCAAGCTGTCTCTTGTCACATCACTGGTGCTCGCTGCTTTTTGTCATGTACGTAGCTAATTTCGGTATTGGTTGGGCAGTGGTTTGGTGGGAGGAGAGGGAGCACAGTGTCACCCAATCCGTCATAATGTGTAGCAATGGTTACATTGGGTGGGGATGAACGAAGGGTCACAGGAAGCTGCTGTGAGGTTTTCTCAGTGCATGTGTCTGAATTGCAGATGTTAGTGCTGGAGACTTTTATAGGCATTGGTGTGTTTTCAGTGTCTAAGGATAATGAGCTGATGATGAAAACATGTGATGAAATGAAGAGTAGATAATGTGGGTGCATCTGGGGACATGGAAATGTGACAGTCCTGTGTGGAGGTAGAGGAAATTGTTGTTTGGTTGAGGTAAGTATTGACTAAATCGTGAATATGGAGAACCATTTCCTATATTTGCATGCGGTGGGGTTCTGAGCAAAGAGATTGTCAAGCTGTGTTTTTGAGTTTAATATCAGAAGGAGAAGTTGGGATTGGGGTAGGGAGTGTAATAGCATTGGTGAAATATGATTGATTTTCGGTGTGCAGGTTTCCCATCAGTCAAGGTGCTTGGTCCTCAATGCTTGTTGTAAATATTGGGGTGTGAAGTCCTGGTGATGGTAATGTATTCTCTTCCTCTACTCACCCTTGGTGTGTTCTGAAGATGGTTTGAGATACTCTTTAGGCTGTTGGTTGGTGTGCAGTGCAAGCGTCAGTAAAGTTTTTTGTCATTGTAGGTTCTGTGCAAAGATGGGGTCCAATTTGGCAAAGAACCAGTGAAGTTGAAGTATGACTGTGGGGGGCATGAAGTACTTGTTTCCCAAAATGGAAGTGGAGTCAATGTCAGGCTTGCAAGTTAAGTATGGTTATTGATCATGGTATGTTTGTTGGTCTGTTCTATGTTGAAGATGGGAAATGTGTTTCACTGGGTGCATGTCAATGGGAATTTCATGTGCTTTTGGTGTGTGTGTGTGTGTGTGTGTGTGTGTGTGTGTGTGTGTGTGTGTGTGTTTTAGAATCTGAGATGTTTAGGATTTGTTCTACAGCTGTTGAATGTGTAAATCTGTTTTTGATCCTCATAGGAAGCTATTTCCGTCCATGTAGTCTGAAGGTATTGGTGTTACTGGAGAAGACCCTTGTTTGGAAGAATTGGGGTTTGAATGTATATTTTCTGGGTTGCGATGTG